>NC_000069.6:118256060-118886893 GCF_000001635.26 Mus musculus
TTTTATTATGTATGTCATGGTGGTGGTGGTGGTGCTGCTGCTGGTGGTGTGTGTGTATGTGTGTGTGTGTGTGTGTGTGTGTTTGTGTAAATGTTATTCTATACTACCACATTAGTATAGAAGCCAGGGATTGATAAAACAGGTTTTATCCATAAACTCTAATTTGTATATTGAGATGAAGTCTTTGATGTGAACTCGAGGATCAACAGTTTGCCTAGTCTGACATGCTATCTTGCTCTGGGCATCCTGTGTATGCTGGGCGTGTGGACTAACTGCTAACCATTTAGTATTTATGAGGGTACTGGTGATCTGCACTTCAGTTGTCATGCATACACAGTATGCATTTTACCTGCTGAGCCATCTGAATAGCCCAAGAATGTTTTTTTAAACTCAGTTGGTAAAGGTAAGTTATTTTTAAGACTTTGGAGCAGTGAAGTAGAGAAGTTCTTTGAGAAAGCCTGCCTGACTACAATGAATGTGAAGGCTAGATTCTCACAGTATTTATCACCATAGCCCTAGTAGGAAACAGGGAGGAATTTAACTAGTATCATGACCTCTGGTGTCATCAGAAAGGTGTGTAATTCAAAGATGGGTATCAAGTCTTGAAACTGGAAAGATGATGAAAATGTCTTTGAGTAACCATGAGAAGAAACAAGAAAGAGGAACTTGATTGAGTACAGGTTGAGAAACTTGGAGCACAGTTCATGGTGGCTCAGTAGAAGTTTGAAAGGCTCATCACTGACTTGGAGGATAGAACTAGACATGCAGAACTGAAGAACTGAGAGGAGGTACTGGATGAGAAGGTAAATCAGTATAAAAGTGTAAGTGTTTGAGAGGAGGAGCTCTACAGGAGTCTACCCTTAAAAGAAGGAAGGAAGAGACACTGAACTCCAGTCTGAAAGAACGACAGTAATGATGGGTGTAACCCTTCCCAAGCATCTGTGCCCTGGGGATTCTTAGTGTTTTAAGTTTTCCCATCTCAGAAAAATTGATTGACCCAGAAAGTATGAAGAACAGAGCATCAAAAAGGCAGAATTATTTCCAAAAATACATCATATTCGGGTTGCCTTTTAGAGAGGATAACAAGAGCTTGGCTGACTATCCAGAACTATGAGACTTCCAAATTGCCTACCTCTCCATGTGCTCAAAATTTAGCTTTTCAAGATTTATGTATTAAGGAAGATCTCATTAGAAAAACACAATAGCACAGTTGTTGATCGTGCTCTGAAGTCTACCATCCTCTTATTTGAGGAAGTAATTACCCCACAAGAAAATTTTCCCAGTGATGAGAAAGGAGAAATTATAGTCATGGAAACATTCAAAACATAAAAGAGGGAGAAGTTGGATATTTAAGAGGAAATGGCAAAACATGAATGTCTCTGAGGAACATGGGAGGATGGAAGAGGAGAGTCTTAGGATTGCCTTCTTTAGGATAAGTTCATGAGCTTGAAGTAAGATTACTCAGAATGTTTGTAGAGAGTCTTCTTTAGGTAATATCCCAGTACAGGAAACTTAAAAAAGACATTAGCCCTAACATTAGTAAAGGAAAGGAAACTCATTACACTAATGACAGTGAGGGTGCATTTATGGCATTGTAGTATTATATGTAATATGTGTATTGCTATGTTTTTAACATTTCATTTATGAATAACTCAAGAACTTGGGGTTCTCGCTATGAAATACAATGACAACTTGGTACTTTTCCTCAGATCAGGAAGAAAGAGAAATCTTGGGCTAGAACCAGGGATGAACCATATCTCATAAGCCCACACTGTTGTGAGGTTCCAACTCTTAAAGGATATACAACCTTCCCAAAGAGCATAACCATATCTGGGAAACAAGTGTTCAAACATAAAACTGTGGTGTGTGTGTGTGTGTGTGTGTGTGTGTGTAATCATGGCTTTTATATATCTTAACCAGAATGTATAAGATGTCCTATAAAAATTGATTTCAAATTCTTCTGGTATAGTTTTTTTAATCTGAACTTAAATATCTTATAGTTTATTTAGGAAATGTAGGAAATTATAAGGCATTTTCCTTGTCTTATTTTGTTTGCTTTTTCTTCAAAACTGAGTCACCATTAAAAGAGGTTATATGGCTTCCTAATAGAAAGGAATGGCAATTGTTTAAGAAGATAATCAGCCCAATTTAATTAATTGTTAGACATGTATAAGATTATCACACTCTAACTCATACATTGGTCTAATAATTCTTTGTCAATTTTAATACTTAAAATACAAGAGAATTCACTCGTCTAAAATAATCTGTAATGCTCCAGTAAACATTCCTTCCTTTTCCCCTTTGGAGTCAACTTGGACATACCATGAAGTCATTAACTTGCACAAAGTATCCTAGAGTATCCACCTACACAGTGTGGCAGGACCTGACTGCTCCTTGTCCATCTGACAGTACCTTACAACACAAAGCAAACCTTTAGTCCTCATAAGAATAAATACACAACATAAAAAATGAAGCACAGGAGGTTATTCGTGATATAATTTCCTTCCTTTTCACTATTCTTCAAATCTGGCCTTGGGATCCATACTTCCTTGCTTCTGTGTGAAGCCTCGGGTAGGTTCTTTGGTTCTTATGACCGTTTATATACACACTCTAATTGAGAACATTAAAACAGGAATAGATATTTAATGCAGTAATCTGTCAGCAACTTATACACTTCCTGATTCACCACCTCTGCTCCCTACGCCCCTTGATCCTCCCACAGGAATAGAAGCCTGTGGTGGGGTAAAGTAGTGATGCTTTCTCTTGCACGACTCAGTGAGCCTGCTAGTTTCAGTCACTATGGGCCAAGGTAAAAAGAAGGAGTTGGAGGGAAGTCAGCAGATACACTTAGTAAAGACATTAAGATTGGCCAGAGGGTGCTTTTTTGTTTTTTCGTCATAAGTCTCCTGTAGATTCTTAGAGAAAAGCCAGTTTCCCAAGTGCACCAATGCACACCACTCAGCCTGTCCTCATAAACTGATACATAGACACTGTATTTGTCTGGTCTATGATGTTTTATGTCTGTTGGCTGCTTTTTGGTTTATTTCCATGTTCAGGTCTCCCCCCACCCCTGTCCATGGTCTGGAAAACTTTGGAGACCTCTTTTGAAATTATACTCCATTTACACAATGGAGTACTACTCAGCTATTAAAAAGAATGAATTTATGAAATTCCTAGGCAAATGGTTGGACCTGGAGGGCATCATCCTGAGTGAGGTAGCACAATCACAAAAAAACTCAAATGATATGTACTCACTGATAAGTGGATATTAGCCCAGAAACTTAGTATACCCAAGATATAAGAGACAATTTGTAAAACACATGAAACTGAAGAAGAACAAAGACCAAAGTGTAGACACTTTGCCCCTTCTTAGAATTGGAAACAATCACCCATGGAAGGAGTTTCAGAGACAAAGTTTGAAGCTGAGACAAAAGGATGGACCATCTAGAGACTGCCATATCCGGGGAGCCATCCCATAATTAGCCTCCAAACAATGACACCATTGCATACACTAGCAAGCATTTGCTGAAAGGATCCTGATATAGCTGTCTCTTGTGAGACTGTGCCGGGGCCTAGCAAACACAGAAGTGGATGCTCACAGTCAGCTATTGTATGGATCACAGGGCCCCCAATGGAGGAGCTAGAGAAAGTACCCAAGGAGCTAAAGAGATCTGCAACCCTGTAGGTGCAACAACATTATGAACTAACCAGTACCCCGGAGCTCTTGACTCTAGCTGCATATGTATCAAAAGATGGCCTAGTCGGCCATCACTGGAAAGAGAGGCCCACTGGACATGCAAACTTTATATGCCCCAGGTACAGGGGAATGCCAGGGCCAAAAAGTGGGAATGGGTGGGTAGGGGAGTGGGGGGGATGGTATGGGGGACTTTTGGGATAGCATTGGAAATGCAATTGAGGAAAACACGTAATAAAAAAAAGAAATGTAAATGAAGAAAATATCTAATAAAAAATGAAAAGAAGAAAAAAAAAGAATTATCTGGACAGTCTTGCATCCATGTGGCATTGGGAAGATCAGTTAACTCCTAGAAGAACCCTTTTTGTCTTCGCTATGAAGGATGAGGGATATATCCCCTTGCAGAAGGACCCAAGGAAGCCTATGTGCTTATGGGAGAAAGTGAAACACTAGGGCTCTCTTACAACTTCCTGTGCCATTATTTTGTCAACAACTTTTCTCATAGAGACTACAAGATGCATGTGGAGGTGGTGGGGTTGGTGGTGGTATGATTCATCTGCACAGACTTCTCTAACTCTCAGTATATCCTGATGAAGTACAGCAGACTCTTGCTGTAGGACATAGGACAAGTAGACATCTTTGTATCATTCTCAGCCTACAAGACCACAGCTTTAATAGAGATGGAAAGACTCACATATTATAATCATGTCAGGTATAAAAGTATGGTAGACATGAATGACCACCATGCAACCTACTTTGCAAAGTTTATAGTATATTGATTTTAAAGCACTGTTTTTCCTCTTGTGGTAAGTCTCTGTGAAGACATCAATTTATCGTCCCATTTCCTTTTGCAACTCTTGTCTCCCATTTGTCTTATCTCTGGCTTATGGCAAACTCAATTTCCGTGTCCTTCTTTTCATCCTTGTCTCTTGGAACTGCAAATACTTCCCAAGTTTCAGACAACTCATTTTCTTAAGAGCATCAAGCCCAGTTCACTGTATCTGGCACCCAGCTAAGGGCTGTCCTCATCCATTTACTCAGGAAAATGACAGCAACAGAAAAAACCCTTCATAAATTTCTCCCACTACACTTACATACTTACCTGCAACTATGTTGCAGCTCCACCTTCCCCACAGTTTGAAAAGATGAGTCTAGCTGTCTCTTGTGAGGCTATGTCAGTGCCTGGCAAATACAGAAGTGGATTCTCACAGTCATCTATTGGATGGAACACAGGGACCCAATAAAGGAGCTAGAGAATGTACCCAAAAAGCTAAAGAGTTATGAAACCCTATAGGAGGAACAATAATATGAACTAACCAGTACCCCCAGAGCTCATGTTTCTAGTTGCATGTGTAGCAGAGAATGGCCTAGTTGCCCATCAATGGGAGGAGAGGCCCTTGGTCTTGTGAAGATTATATACCCCAGTACAGGGAAATGCCAGGGCCAGGAAGCAGGAGTGGGTGGGTGGGGGAGCAGGGCGGTGGGGGGGAGTGTATAGGGGACTTTCAGAGAGGAAACTAGGAAAGGGGATGGCATTTGAAATGTTAATGAAGAATATATCTTTAAAAAAAGAAAGAAAAAAAAAGGAAAAAAAAAAGATGAGTTTTTGTGTCAAGACATTCTCAGCACCAAGGCAAGCATGTTGAAATGCCCTCCCACAGATTGCTGCTTGTATTCTATCCAGTTTACACACTAGAAGATATCCCCTGACTCAAATGTTCTTCTATAAACCTTAATTTCTTTTTAATCTTGTCTTCTTTTGTAGACCGAATGGTATCAAATCTATTGTCTTATGAAGCTAACAAAACTATTTTTCTGTTCTGGTTTCTCTTTCTAGCTCCAGTTGGATTCCTTGTTGCTTTTGTGATAAAACACTTCCACAGTCATCTATAACCATGGCACCCTTACCAATGCCAAGTCTCCTGCTCTGCTTGCTTCTCCTGGCTTTCTGATCCCCTCGCTTCCACAGAGGAAGTGCTCATCATGACATCATTCATGCGTTTTAAAAAATTCATGAGTTTGTCTCCAGAAGAGAGTCTTCCTTCCCACTTACCCATGCTCTCTATAAAGAAATACAATATGGAAGATTTATCCCAAGAAGCGCACGCTGGCAGTTTTAAAACAAAATAAAGCTGTCAAACTTATTCTAATCTAAAGGAGTTTAATTCAGGCAGGAGTTTAAAATCCTATTTAAAATGCTAACCCAATATATGCCCATTTTTTAAGTAGGTAAATCATTATGGCTTCACATAAAGAACTTTAGAGACTTTTAGAGATTTGTGTTATAAGATCTAGTAAAATCAATTTATAATTCATGTGATGCGTGCTTATTTTTGATAGTCCTCCATTTTAATATAGGATTTATTATATACTCTCAAGTAGTTTCTTTGACGCTCATCTTAATGTCAGGTCTGAAAACTTTTATCTTGAGTGATTCTGTGGTCTCCATCCTGTACCCATAGAGAGCTATTTGGCTTTCTTTATGGTACAGTGAATGCCAACCTGTCCACTTTCTGTAAGAGATGAAGAAAATAAGATGAATGGATGCTAAACAATTTCAGTTCAAACAAAAGTACCGTATTTATGTAGTATTTTCCATTTAGATACAAAAATATAGGCCTCAGTTGAAAAATCTCGATACAATTAGAGCAGATTTTATAAGAATTGTTATATTCTTCACCTGGCCTGGGTTTAAATTAGATCTTCAATTTCTTCCATAGTAGAAGTTCATTAACCTTTACTGGACTCCATGCTGCTGCGAGCACAAACCATCTCCATTTCCTCGTCTGATGCCTGCTGTATTTAAAGCATAATGGGACGGGTTTATAGCCAAAGACGTTGAGAAAGACAGAATAACACAAGTAAACAAGAAAAATGATACTAAATATGTTATGATGCTCTTCTAGAAAATGCTTTAATCTTAATACAAGGAGCATTTTAAGCTGCACAGCCTGTGCTTTTATTTCACTGTGAAAAGTGTCTGAAGCCTGATTACTGTGTGTGAGCACATGAGTCCTGGGGATGTCATTTTCAGAAGGAGTTTAGAGTATCAAACAGACGAAGTACAGCAAGGTGCATACATTTAAGAATGCACACAGATTACACATGAGCATCTGCACAATTTTGTCAAAATCTCTCTGAAGCTCCATAAATCTCTTTATATTTGCATAGAATACATCAAGATACTGAAGCTTATGCCTAATGAAAATAAACACATTTTAAAAATATTTATATGACTTCATGTGTGCCCTGATAATGCATAAGAGTAACTGTCAAGATTAGAAATCCATTCATTGAGTGTAAGAAGACATGCTGAATTTCAGTGAAAAGTGATACAAGCTATTATTAAAATTGATGTTTCTAATTTTAATAAAATCATAATAATATTAGCCTTCACTTTTTAACTTTTAATATATGGATATTGTTTACTCTCTTTTCATCACCATATCAACTTCATATGTTCTAATATACCAGGCTGCAAATATAGACAATTATGAAAGTTAAGTTAGTGCGATTAGTGAAGAAAGTTGCCATAAGGAAGAAATTTCTAATTTGTTCCTCTACAAGGTACAAGTGACTTTTCATAACTGTGATATTATACCACCTTTGAGCTAATGATATAAACAATGACTGGCCAGAGTTTTAACCCCTTGTTCAATTCCTTATGAAAGATAATCTGATTTTTGCTGATCTGGATCAATATTTTTATTACTCAACCAGAGAGAATTAGTGGAATTATTACCTTGTTTACAGAGGCTGTATGAAGTTCAGAATCTATATAACAGTCTTAGAATGTGATTATGTAAAAATAATAGCAATACTTCCATATCTATTATCCCTATACAATGCCAGCTTTGTTTTACAGGTAAAATCTTATCTAAAGTGCCACTTGTCAGTTTCCCTGATGCAACAAACAACAATTTTAGCACAGCCTCCAATGTACAAATTAGATATGAATGTCAGTGAGTTATGTTAAGAACAACTTTTAAATACAAGTAGATGATATAAGTTTTAGAATGAAAGAAAAATATATACATATATATATTTACATATAAATTCTATAAATTAACATTTATTATTTTCTATGTGTATCATATGTGTATGTATGTATGTATGTATGTATGTATGTATGTTCAGAATCCAAGACAGCTTTCCCATGGTCCATATTTTATGTATTTATTTCATTAACAAATCACTTATCGTGATATGTGAGAGATGACACTCTAAATGCATTTTAGATATCAACTAGAACATCAAAAACTACATTGTTATTCTAATTTAGACTAACACAGTCATAACACTCATTGAGGGTACTATTATTTGCATTTCACACATAAAGCAACTGATGCAGATGAAGGGAAATGTACTCCAAATCACTAACCTGTATAAAAGTAGCATAGACATTTTAATACAGACACTTCTGAACCCCTACTCTAAAGCTTCCACTTGGGAGACATCTACTTTAAGGGTCATAGTGATCGAAGTCCAATCCAAGACCTCCAGATGCCTCTATAACTTCACTAAGCACCTCTCTATAATTTGGGTTTTATTTTTTGATGGTATACTTTATTTCACTCTTTCTATTCATTTTTTCATTAAAAGAAAAAAGAATGTGCCCACAGTGTTAACAAAGGAGTTGGTAAGAAAACAAATCAAGGGGTTAAAACAAAAGTTTTAAAAATCATCTTGTCTATCACTGTCACTCAGACATGGAGTCTTCCTATGTTATTTTCTGATGCTGTACACAAACAGAAAGAGCCCTGTGGGAAGCAACCTGGACAGCATGAATTCCACCATCCTTGCCTATGCCAGAGCAGCCACACATGAGTCATAGAGAATCTTGCTTCTTTCTCTCAAGGAAAGATGGGACTTGTACTTCATATATGCCCATTGTTAAACAAATCAAAATTTTATTTTCTCTATTTCTGGGACAGCATATATGTCAGGGTTCATTTGGAAACTGTTGCAACATCAAAGTTCCTCTGCTCATCACCAGAATAGTGTCAGAGTTTGTCTTCCTTGTTCGGCTTGCTTTTCTTCGTCTCTGTGCCAGGTCTATGGGTTGCTTTTCACTCCTTTTAGTATTTCTCTTTCTCTGTACGTTCTGAAACTAAATTGCTTTGAGAAAATGGCATTTGTTGTTCCAAGTGTGTCCTTGGTCATCTGCAGATAGCCTAGCTTTAGAGAGAAAGGGAATAGGTAGTTATTGCAGAGATGGAGTAATATGTGCTTAACCTACGGGACTAGCATTTGTCCTGGGGACAAATTGATGATGGCCATTTGGCCTCCTCACTTTAGAGAGCACAGGCAGTCTTTCCTTTGCAAGTTATCATCTTCACTCACCCTCATGTTGTCTAAATCCTGGTTTTATTTCCTTAGTACACCTTTTCCCGCTTTCTTAATATCTACATCTCTCTCCATGTCTAGTTAATCATGGCCATAGAGCACGTCAAGAGAATGCCAAGACTGCAAGGACCACTTGAGAAGCGGTTTCTAAATATCCTATGGTTATTTATTCAAATATACAGCCTCTAACCCTTCCCTACAGTACCTGTTACCCTGATTCATTTGTCCTAGGAATAAAAAAGATTCTGCAAAGTTATACAACTCTTTGAAATATCAACTGAGGTAAGGTTCTTTCTAGATATTCTCAAATTCTATAAATGTCCTGATTTTTCAATTAACCTTTATGAAAGGAACTGTGCATTCCAGGTAAAGCAGAAGATTTTTGCTCATCTAACTAGGAAGAAAACTCACAAATGTACTTGCTTTTCCCCAGGGAAAGCAAGCCTTCTGCTTTTGCATATACATACATTCAGAAAAAGCATAAAAAAGACAGGAGGGCTGCAAAAAAAACCGCTCACAGAATTTTCCCATAGGTTTAAAGACTTCCCCTACTATTCTCCCTATAGGAGTTCTGCAGAAATAGAAATAGTCTCTGAAGTATCAATGGTTTCATATCTTTAACTCAGCAAAGAGACTCTACAAAGATTTGCTCTCCAGATAGCAGGCTCAGCTTCAGGGATGGGTATCTTTGATATGTACATAACGTGGATGGCATAAAGAAAAAAAAATAGTGTTATATGAAGTTCACCCTCTGTTCCCTTCTAATATGGTTCTTCAATAAAAAAAGTAAACAAAATGTGAGTCAAGAAAAGCCTACAGTTAAGTAAGTCTGTCCAGGACTCCAACTTTGACTTAGTTAGTACACAGGAAGGAGATGGCTTCAAAAGAATGGAAATAGGGGAAAGATTCTCTACTTGTAAGGCAATGGTGTTGAGTTTTAAGAGGAAAATACCACGAATTTAAATGCATTGGTAAACAACTCCCTCTCAGACATCTAAGTTGACCACATTCCAATACCCTTGCCCAAAGTGTCAAAAGTATAGTTTCCATAAAAAGGAAGGAGAGAAATAACAAAGAAGTTTTCTCAATTAGGACATCTTATGATAAGACTTTTCAGTTACATAACTACACAGATTTATAGACTCGGCTTCATTTATTCACTTATTAAAAACCATATAATTTCTAATATATGTGAAGCTCTGTGCCAAATGACCTCCTAAAGATGAAAAAAAAAAGGGGATAAGATTCTATCTTTGCCACAAGTTTCTTCTTTGGTGAGGAGACAAGACAAGAAGAGGAGGTTCTCTAAAATGGAGGGTGGAGAAAATGAAAAAAGTCCAGTTGAGATAGATGGACATTGCAGTACTTGCATCGTGCCTTACTCGTGGAAAAATAGGATGGAACTTTAGGCAAAGTATAAATGCACATCGGTGCAGAAAGATGAGTGTTCCAAGCTTACAAGCGTAAGTCAGTGGTTCTCAACCTGTGGGTTACAACACCTTTAAGGGTCAAATAACCCTGAAACAGGAGTAATCTAAGACCATCAGAAACTACTAATATTTTCATTACAATTCATAACAGTAGCACAATTACCGTTACAAATTATCAATGAAAATAATCTTATGGTCAGGGGTCTCCACAAATGCTGCAGACCCTCTTTGGTCCCTGTCTGCGTTGAATGGGTCTCTGGTTGCAGGTGGACAAGGAGTCAACGGGAATTGACAGACAGACTCAACACAAGGGAGTGTGGATCTGAATGTAGTTTGTCAAATTGAGCATCAAACTTTTTTTTCCCATTTTTTTATTACGTATTTTCCTCAATTACATTTCCAATGCTATCCTAAAAGTCCCCCACACCCTCCCCCCCCACTCCCCTACCCACCCATTCCCATTTTTTGGCCCTGGCATTCCCCTGTACTGGGGCATATAAAGTTTGCCTGACCAATGGGCCTCTCTTTTAAGTGATGGCTGAATAGGCCATCTTTTGATACATATGCAACTAGAGTCAAGAGCTCTGGGGTACTGGTTAGTTCATATTGTTGTTCCACCTATAGGGTTGCAGATCTCTTTAGCTCCTTGGATACTTTCTCTCGCTCCTCCATTGGGGGCCCTGTGATCCATCCAATAGTTGACTGTGAGCATCTACTTCTGTGTTTGCTAGGCCCCGACCTAGTAGGGAAGTTGGGTGACACACCTGCAAGGTACAGAGAGGTTACTGGATTCTTACACAAAACAGAGGAATGCAAACATGGAAGGACTGGCAGGAACCAACTGGGATAAAATTCAATGTTAACAACTGGGATCAAAATCAGCCTCACCTAAGGTCTACTTAATCTTAGAAGCCAGGTACAAGGGCTTGGTGCCCTTGCCATAGTTCCTACTCTAGTCTATTGTGTAGTCCACCTTCCCCCTAGGCCATTGTAAATACTTGTGTATGGGTGTAACTCAGCTACCTATAGTTCTAAGTATCTACTCTGGTTCCTCTTTAGGTCACAAACTTCCTTCTTCCTAGATAATGGTAAATTTCTGTGTAGGGCAGTGACTTAGCTATCCATGCCCAAGGTTGGATCAAGGGCTGCCTAGAATCTAACTTAGCTATATGTCAAAATATCAATTCTTAGGAGCACTTGTAATAAAGCAATATTAAGGGAAATCACACAGATCTGTTTACCAACTAAAGCAAGGGCATTGGAGCATTCTTTACACAGGATGCCACAATTCCAGGAGACTAAGTTTCCATGAACTTTTTGCCTCAGAACAGCGCCCAGGTTTTCGGGGCCTGTCGCGCTTGTCACTACTGGAGTGGATGTAGCACACAAAAGTGTGGAAATGTATTAAAGGATGGCAGCATTAGAAGGTTGAGACACTGTATTGGTTAATGTGGGAAGATGAAGGCTTAAAGAGGGCTACATTCTTCTTTTGAGGTGCTGGAATATATATGAATAGAGAAAGTTAGTTAGATACTAAGCACGTATACACTTACTTGTTCCTCTCTACTCTTAACTGTGGATATAAGGTAAGTAGCTGCTTCATGCCCCTGCTTTAACTTTCTGTTATAATGGGACTATAACCTTGAATGGTGAGTTAAAACAAACCATTTCTACTCAGTTACTTTCTGAGAGGTTATTTTATGATAAAGACAGAAATGTAATGAGGGAAGTGGGTAATGTCTGGAATATCAGCAGTCAGAAAACATAGGCAGGAAGATGAGAAGTTCAAAGCCAACCTCAGTTGTATAGTAAGTTAAAAGCCAGCCCAGAATACATGATTTCTTGCCTTAAGACAGCAACAACAGAAACATCAGCAACAACTTTTAATAAAACTCTGTGATGTTAATTAATTTATGAATAAATGTATAACTGTATAGCCTGTTATGCACGTGATCCTGAGTTAAAAAGACATCCAACTTTCTGAAGTCTTTCCTAGACAGACATTCTTTTCCTTATTTAAAGCACTTGATATTAAACATTTTCAAATGCATACAAAAGATAACATTGTCCACATTCTCTCTGTAAGCAACAAGATCTTGCTTTGTGCCTTCAGCAGTTTTTCTGTCTTGGTTGAGTGTTCAAAAACCCAGGCTTCATTTCATTTCTCTTATGAATTTTCATGTATCTGAAAAGAAATAGAAAGATTCATCAATTCTAATGATGTCATGATCACACCTAAAAGGTGATAAACACCTCACTGTGACTAATGTTCTAATGTCCTAATGTCCATCCCACAATTAAATTTCTCATAGAGACCACATAAATATCCCTCTCCCCACAGTTTTATCTGAATGAGGATTTTAGTGATGTCTGTCAATATCACTGGGCTTCTTGAAAGTATAAAAACTTCAAAATATTTTGAAATATCTGCTTACAATTGTATCAGATATCAAGGAGATCCAAATTAATAAAGATACATCAAGGACTCTACACACATACTCAAAACAATTACATGGGGATTTGGAATGCATTGTTAGTGAGGGAAACAAATGACTTTGTAGAAAAAGTTAAATCAGGGGAAATAGGACTAATACAGAATTGGAGACGAAGAAGAGAGAAAGAATGTAGTCTTATTGCCCTGGAAGTGGAGCAACAACAGTAATAAAGAGTTTTTTTTTTTTAAAGTAAAAATGAGTACCAGGTCAGCATATACTTTTCCCCTGTATTATGCTTTATAATAAAACTAAGTTGAATGTCTTAAAATTATCTTTTTTAGGGTTTACATAGAATTTGTGATGTTTTAAGTTTATATTTCTATTGTAACATCTTAAGAATATAAATGGAAGCACACTCTGGAGTTTTACATATATGATCAATCCATTTTATGGTAAGAATCCTTGGCTAGTGGTGCCATCAGTCTGTATACAGCAGCTGGTCTCTAGCATCCATATTTTGTAGAAAATACTTTGTGTAATAGTAAATATGAATAGATAGAACGGGGAGGCAGAAGAAGAGAGTATGAATGAGAAGGAAGAAAAGGAAAGAATAGTTTTCCCATGGAAATCTTTAGTAGTGCAAAATTTAGCACAATAATGGCAGGGTTGTGTTCAATGATTTCCTCTTAATTAAATAAGAAGTCAATACCAACAATGCAACCATTAAAATATTTATGAAATGTTTTGTGTGTGTGTGTGTGCCATGCTATGCATGTGACGACAGATGACAACTTGCAGGAGTCAATTCTTTCGTTCTACTCCAGGGTCATTGGGGTATAAGTTAGGTGCCAATGCTTGGTGATAAGTGCACATTATCTGTTGTGCAATCTCACCAGCCCAAAGACTTAGTAAACCAGAACCACTTAGTATTTTTAACCTAGAAATAATAATAATAATAATAATAATAATAATAATAATAATAATAATAATAACAACAACAACAACACAAAGAGACAAGGAACCCTGTACTTAACTCTATTCCTTGTTAAAATTTGACACTTCTAAACTTAAAAATGATCATTTTTAAGTTTACCTGTTTTAAATGTTGACTTAGATATTTTAAAAACTATTTTATTGATACTATTTTCTCACTGAATAGTAATATTCTCTGTTAGCGTTTTGCCTTTCTTGACTATCTAGGATGTCTATAATAATACAATTCTACAGAAAAAGACACCTTGTGTGCATATCTGCTATACATAGAAGCTCAGAAGATTAAAGAAAAAAATTCACACAATACGCTACCCTGTTCTGTTCCTTTGTTTTGAGTATTGTGAAAATGTGATTTCATCAATACATGCACTTGTGTGTGCTCAAGTACACATGAGTGCACATGTGTGTGCACACACGCACTCATGTGCACTCATGAACACATTTCCTTTCATAACTTCCCTTAAAATTGTGTGTTACTCAACTCAGATTCCACCTTTCACCAGTCAGAATGACTAAGATTAAAAAAAAAATCTCAAGAGACAGCACATGCTGGCAAGGATGTGGAGAAAGGGGAACACTCCCTCAATGGTGATGAGAATACAAACTTATACAACCACTCAGGAAATCAATCTGCCAGTTTCTGAGAAAACTGGAAATAGTTCTACCTCAAGACCCAGCTATATCACCCCTGAGCATATACTCAAAAGATGTTCCACCATACCCCAAGGTCACGTGCTCTGCTATGTTCATAGCAGCTTTATTTATAATAGCCAGAAACTGGAAACAACCCAGATGTCCCTCAATCAAAGAATGGATACAGAAAATGTGGTTCAGTTACACAATTTTAATACTATTCAACTATTAAAAACAAAGACATTATGAATTTCACAAGCAAATGGAATATACTGAGTGAGGTAACCCAGACCCAAAGGACAGGCCTGGTATGTACTCAGTGATAAGTGGATAGTAGCCAAAAAAATATAGAATAACCGTGATATACCCCACAGACCCAAAGTAGTTAAATAAGAAGAAAGGCCCAAGCAAGAATGCTTGAATCACACTTATAAGGGGAAACAAAATCGTCATAGGAGGCAAAGGGAGGAAGGGAAGTAGAGGGAAAGGGGTATGGGGAAGGAATGGAGAGGCAGGATAAGGGGCAGGGAGAGACAGTAGAGAGGCCCAGTAAGCCAGGAGAATGAAGTTCTGCAACTTCATAGAGGGGAGGAGGGATAGAGAGAATCTCTAGGAAGTCCCAGAGATCTGGCGTAGGGGAGCTCCCAGGAGTCATTGCAAGTGACCTTAGCTGAGATGCCTAACAGTAGGAATATGGATCCTGTAGAGGCCATCTCCTGTAGGACTTCCAGTGGAAGGATAGGGTCACAAACTCACCCAGTAATCTTTCCATCCCAAATGTATCCCGTCCAAAAGAAATGCATAGATGGAACAGAGACTGAAGGAAAGGCTAACCAGTAACCGGTCCAACTCGCAAACATGGGCAAACACCAATCCCTGACATTATTAATCATTCTCTGTTGTGCTTGCAAATAGGAGCCTAGCAGAACTGTCCTCTGAGTGGCTATACTCAGCAGTAGACAGAAACAGAAGCAGAGGTAGGGAACACTTATGAAAGAGGAGGGGAAAGATCCAAGGCCCAGAAGTAGATGGAAACTCCACAGGAAGACCAACAGAGTTAACAAAACCTGGACCCCTGAGAGCTCTCAGAACCGAAGCCACCAACCGAAGAACATACACGGGCTGAAACAAGCTCCCCCTGACCCCCTATCCCGCATGTGTGTAGCTGGCAGGAAGCTCAACTTTCATGGCTGCCCTGTCTGGTTTCCATAAGAGGGGATGGTCTTAATCTGGCAAAGACATGATGTGCCAGGATGGGGGTAGGGGGGTAGGGAGGGGGCATCTCACCCTCTTAGAGTAGAAGGAGAGGGGAGATTGGGGGCAGGGTACTGGGTGAGGGAGGGACCTAGAGGAGAAGCCACGTTTGGGGTGTAAACAAATAAATAAAATGAAAAGTGTTTTTCAAATATGTTAATAAATAAAAAAAAGTGTTTTTCTGAGCTTCGTACTCACCTTTTCACAAAGGAAATCTGCAGAAAGTACACAAATCCAATTCAAAAGGCAAGATCATAAATTTCTCCACCAGAAGATAAGCAATTTCATCGAGACACAAAATAGCTACAACTGTTTTTCTTAATCCTGAATATTAATGCTGTGAAAAAGCATGAACTGTGCCAACAGATGGATCATCAACAAGGGGATTAAGCAGCCCTCAAAGGGCCATTAAAAATTGTCAAGGAATCAGAAAATTTCATAGCAAATGACCCAAATGACTTTGAGAGATGAAAAATAAGGAGGCTGAAATAGCAAAATAATAATAGTACTTGCTACTTGTGTAATGGCTTCATAAGAGAATTCTGAGACTCTTTCCGAACATCAGTCCAATAATTTTTATCATTACTCTACACAGCAGAAAGGAACTTTTATAGTATTTCTCAATGAGCACTTGGGGAAACAAACAAAGATCAGATGAATTTGATAGACTTCCTGACATAGACAGATGTCAGTTCTTGAATGCACACAAAAGATACAATCACCCTTCCCACCCTGGAATCACCAGGAGGTAGTGACCCACAACTAACTTGATGGATTAGTGACAATGGCTGGTAGGCAAATACTGTCACTGGCTAAAGCTTAAATCGGTTAGTTCGGAGAGAAGAATAGTTAAAATGAAGAGGAAGACTATTCATTTCAGACCACGTGCAAAAACACAGGAAATATTTTTAATGGAAAAATGAAGAATCAACATCTACAGATATTTTTGTTTATACACACACACACACACACACACACACACACACACACACACACATATATATATACTCTTTTGTTCTTAAAAGGCACTTAGGAACGTACCACATAAAACAGTTACCCTAATTCAACCCTCAACAACAACAAAAAAAATAAGTGACTAATGATGAAGAGAAAACCAGGTAACTAAGACAGAATTTTAGGGAGGCATCACAGCCTTCTGGTAATGAATTCACAGCTTCTTTGACACACACTCATGGTTTAATATAAACAGCAAAGCATTGGAGGCTCACAAACTGCTGCTGCTGACAGGAGTCCAGGTAAGGAACTGTGCGGGGGAGAATGATCTAAGGCAGCAGTAGCAGGGGAGCATTCAGTTGGTAGTAGAAAATGTTGCAGTACCACAGAGCATCATACAGTAAACTGAACTGTTTCAGGGAGAGGCAGGGAGAAAAGAACATTCTATGCATCCTATGAATTGTGGGAAAAGGCCATGGGCAACAGAAGTTCCTATGCATGTCTAAGTTTTATCCCTAAGAGGCACGTTCCTTTAGTCCTAAGAAAAAATACTTTTCTATATCAGATTAGTAAATACCATAAACTATACACTAGAGAAGTGGCTGGAGGTGTGTGTGTGTGTGTGTGCAAACAGGTATGAGTGTGCTGAGGTGTGAATTATAAAGAGGAAAAATGGAAAGTGTTGAAATTCATTTTCTAAGTTAGCCAAGACACCTACAGAATTGGGCTCTAGAGCTGGGCGTGGTGGCGCACGCCTTTAATCCCAGCACTCGGGAAGCAGAGGCAGGCAGATTTCTGAGTTTGAGGCCAGCCTGGTCTACAGAGTGAGTTCTAATACAGCCAGGGCTATACAGAGAAACCCTATCTCAGAAAAAAAAAAGAATTTGGCTTTATTAAAATTTAATGTAGTAGATAATGTAGTAGTTTTAAATAAGGAAATAATCATTCAGTGTCATTTTTTTAAAAATTGAAGCTCATGTATTGATTTCTAGTTTACTATTGCTTTCAGTTTGACATTTTGACACTGTAAAAGCTGTATAAAACTTATGAATTACATGTCCTACACTCTCAGAGCCTGGGATCGTATATTTGACAAATCTTTAAACATTTCTGAAACTTCCCATGCAGGTTGTTTTTCTATGAAGATAATTGATAAGCCCATTTGAACTAAGTTTTCGGGGAACAGAAAATGCTTTGTTCTTTATTGCATAGCATCTGGCTAGATAAGAATGGAAACGGAATGCCAGGGCCAAGAAATGGGAGTGAGTGGGTAGGGGAGCAGGGCAGGGGAAGGGTATAGGGAACTTTCAGGATAGGATTTGAAATGTAAATAAAGAAAATATCTAATAAAATAAAATAAAATAAATAAAATAAAATAAGAAGAATGGAAACATGTAAAAATAGGTAGATGATAGAAACATCGAGACATGATAGATGATAGACAGACAGACATATGATAGAAACATCGATAGATGATAGATATATAAATAGACAGACAGACATATGATAGAAACTTGGAAAAGTTTATATATGCATGCAATGTATTTTGATTATGTTCAGCTCACTGTTTGCTCCAAGTTCCCCTGGATATCCCCTTTAACAGTTTGTTTTTGCTTTAGTTTGATTGTTCCTGTGTTGCTTTCATTCTTGGTTCAGAGTTTTTGAGTCAGGTTCTTATGACCCATATGAAAGTCACCATGTAGCCTGACCTCACATTCATAGCCACATGATTACTTTGTGCTATCAGTGACTAGCATTATCAGCATAATGCATTTCACCCTGGAATTTGATGTGAAAGATGCACAGTAATTTTTGTGTGACTTAGGGGCTTTGAAGACTGACCAGAAAACCAAGTTTCCCATAGAGAATCTCAACATAGTGGTAACCACTTTTGAAATTTTTCAAATTTTAAATTTCTCCTATTTGGAGCACCAGTGTAAAGATTCATGTACATCTTAGAGTCCAGTTTAACGAGGAAAGCCTCAGGGCTATTATTCTATTCAGGTGGCTTTTGTAGCTGTTTGCTTGTTTCTACCTGTGTGGGGTGGAAATTTTATTCACAGAAGTTAGGGATGAGCAATCTCACTATCATTCTTTCTAACTTAGCAGAACCTGTGTCAGCTCTTGTTTTCAGGGAGGCCTGGTCCCTGAAGTCAGAATGACTGTCTCACCTGCATAGTAATGCAACCATATTAGTGACAATATGAATGAGACAGTTGAGTAAGATTAAGGAAAGTAACATATACTCTCATTTTAAAATGATGCATAGACAATGAGAAGTGTTCAGGAAACTGAGATAATTTTAGATCACTGGTACCACACTGGCTTATTCTATTAGAGTCCAGGCAACACTATCCTAATTCGGATATCAGAAAATGAAAATATGACCCTCTTGGTTCAAAATAAAGCCCTCATAATATTTTTTGTTATGATTTGGAAAATGGTGTCACTCTTCAGACCATAGAAACAGGCAATTGCCTTGATACTCAATACCCATGCTTTTTGACCACAGATTCCTATGAGACTTTCTGCATCCCTACATCTTCTCTTATAGGCAGGGTTGGTTATGGGTCCTGAGGAGAACCAAAGTGCCCAGAAGTCAACCTTATGTCTTCCTAAGTCTTCTCTTGCCACCAGATTTATTTCCCAGGAGAACAACTTGAGTGAGAGGACAAGAGACACAGAATCAGCTGCTAGGAAACAGAGCCTTTGATTCCAGTGTGTGGCAGTGAGTCTAGGACAGAACTAGATGACATCAGCAAAACAGGGCACCAATTCCTGCTCTCCACTCAGCTCTCTTGACCCCCTTAGTAATTATTTTTCTAGAAAGTTTTATATGTATATAAATCAACCTGTTCCTCACTCTTAGCGCTATAGCCACTACTCCTGAAACCTGGTTTAAGAAAAGTGTTTTTTTTAATTATTTTGGGAGCAAATTGAGAAGGAACAACATAGAGAAGATGAATCCACCTTAAGAAAGAAATGTTTATAAACTCATAGGTTATTACTATCCTTTATTCTATTCTTGCACACAATCTTTTTTATGTGTTTTTTCCCAAAATGTCTACCTGTGTTCATGTAATGAGAGGAGGAAAAGCAGGGTCTATTGCTAACTTCATGATGAGAAAATGACAACTTCCCTGTCTCTTTCCTCCTGTTGGACAGCTATATGGAACAGAGGCAACTCACTTAGGTGGTTGGATGCAATGGTAGGAAGTTCACAGGAACCAAAATTAAATAAAAAGTTCTGTCCAAAAGCAAGGGCTAAGGGTCAGGCCACAGGGGCATGTGTGACATAATGTTTAATGATGGATCTCAGACAGAACATTAGTTTCAAAGCCAAAGTCCAGAGCAAGGTGAGTCATGCTGTTGAGAAAGCAAAACTTTGGTCAGTGGAAGTACTTGAGATAGATGGTAGAGAGCTGGATTCTGGTTATTGTCACTTAAGAAAACACTTGTTTTATTACCAAGGTAGAACCCAAGCATCTGTGATTTTAATTTTATCTTGAATCACTCATCTTTAAATGTGGGTCTGGACCTATAAGTATATGGGGGTTGACTGTAGTTTACTTTAACATGTCATCTAGGTAGCAGTAAGTATTGAAATTCATGAATTGAAAAGTATAATTGCCACCGCACTACCCCCAATAAAAATAGGAGGTGATATGAATAGAATTTTGAATCTATAGTCCTTTGTTCTTGGTTCATAAATCCCAGAGAAGTAATAGAATTTTGCTTTACCTGCCTACTTTGCTAGGAAAGTCAAACTGGATAATTAACCATTATTTAGAATGATTAATAGATTAATAAATAAATTAATTAAATAAATTAGTAAATAAATAAATAAATTAAATTAAATTAAATTAGTAGATTAATCATATTGATTTTGTGGATATAAGCAAAATGATTATTTTTAAAACATTTTGTCTTTAATAATAAAAACTTTCAAATCTTGGCTTAGTAACATAGAGACACAACTATAACCAAAGCAATTCACAAATCCAACCCTTTTCCTTAGTTTCTATGATGTATTGGCTGGTATTGACTGTTTTATTAAAAGATACTGGTCAAGGTGTGTGTATCTGATTTATAAGCCACTCAGAGTTTAAGAAATTTTGTTCTACATCCTAGATGATGAAAACCATCTGGACACCAGGGGCCTTAGGGAGGGACTGGAGATTGGCAGATAGATGCCCAAGTGACAGGGATTGGACAAGAACTTTCTAAATTGAGATACACATTGCAAATCAAAGTTGGAGGCATTTAACAGAGGGATGGCTCAGCAGTTAATCTGCATACTATTCCTATAAAGAACCAGTGCCTGTTTCCTAACAACCACACGGAACAAACTCACAAAGGCTTTTAACTTCAGCTTCAGCCTATCTGTTGTCCTCCCCAGGTCTCAGTGGACAACTGCACTCATGTATGCATACACAGAGAGATACAAATACCTACACACAAGTAAAACAATTTTAAAAAGTATTCATAAACAGGAAAAGACATGGTCTGTGATTATTGGCATGGTTTATAGCAGGTTTGGAGTCTACTAAAGTATTCTGTGTGGAGAATAATATAATGGTAAGAACTTCTTAATTGCATTTATCTTTTCTAAGCATTCTTGAGCCCTTTGTCCAAAGATATTCTTCTACATATTTTTATCCCTTACAAAGTCAAAATTACTGTTGTTCTTGTGAATATATGCAAGTATTATAGACTACCAGGGGGTAAAATTATACAGGGTGAATACTATTTGAATAGCAAAGCATGGACTAATGACTAAAGAAAAATGAAGTATAGGCTCAGATAAAAGGGAAAATTATGAAAAAAATCTCTTGGAATAATAACTTTTTTCTTCCAGAAATTTGAGATATGTATTATAAGAATATTTTGAAAGGTGTAGTCACAACAACACCTCATAGTAAGGAATTATTAAAACTAAAAAAAATATCAGATAATCACTTGTTTCTCTCTGCGTAGTAATCTGGTGTCCGATACCTAACTAATCTGTTGTTTTGATGACAGCCAAATCAATTAATGCACTTTTATCATTAATGACAGAACACAACATGTTTTCAAAATTATTGTTTGGTCTTTATTCCCTACAAAATGACATATCATAGCAATCTGCCCTGATGGCCTTTTACATCAATTATTTAAAATCAAGAAGCCATTAATTCATGTAACTGTGCATCTGTAATAATACTATTTCAAAGGTGGAGAGCAAGAAGAAAACCTGCCAATAAAAATATTGGACTTTTCAAGACTCATATGATTTATATGAGTCATTGCAATTCTATTCAGAGTGCTGAGACCTTAGTGGCTAGGTTTGAGAGGATTGAATTATTCATGCTTTTCTGGTCAATATGCATAATACACATGTGCATGCACATACACATACACACACTGGCAGCAAGAAGTTCATATTTAGTCTGCTTGCATGGATTTTTTTTAGTCTAGCTCTCTCTCTCTCTCTCTCTCTCTCTCTCTCTCTCTCTCTCCCTCTCTCTCTCTTCCTCTGTCTCTCTGAGAGATTCAATGTCCATCAGTACCAAGCCACATTCTCCACGTTTTCTGCGCATGGAAACCAGCAGAGGCTTAAAATAGGAGCCATGTGCACAAAACTTCTTCTGCCAACCAACAGATTCTATCTGCATCTGCTACATATGGATTGACAGGAGAGAGGCCAAGTATACGTTGGTGTGAAGCAGCTTGCTGCTTCTGTTTTGAGAAAAAGCTCCCGATTGTACAAGTCCTAAGCAAATTAGCCTTCCAATCACAATGCAAGGCTATTGAAGTAGGGTGAAAAACCTAGCTGGTACCAGGCAGCTTGGCTCGTGCCAAGTCAGTGAAAGATTAAAGAGGAAAAGAATGTGATTTTGAAGACTGATCATTAGGAAGATAGCAAAGACGTGTATTTGTAACTGAACCTAAAATTACGATAACAAACACAAAACAAAACTTGTTGCTGGTGGTTAGACAATAGCAAGAGACCAGTGAGTCCAAAAGGCCTTATAGTTAAAGAATCCTTGGAACTAGAAATCATTTATCAAAACACACTGCAGTAACAATGGACACCTAAGGGGGAAATCAGATGTCATATGTGTTCAGATGTTGGTCATGATAGAACAGTAGTGTGGAAGTGCCCTGCATAGTACAAAGCCACTTGCAGGCTGTACCTCAAGTTTGTTATCTGTCGGAATGTTCTACATCCTTTCTCACCATATCATCTTATACTCAAGGTGCTTTTTCTAATATACAACACAATTCAAAAAATTTATAAGTTAAACAGGTTATGTGAACAAGACTCATGTTTCTGCATTTTCCTTTTTCTCCTGAAAAATATCAAGATTTAGTGTGAATACATGAGAAGAAGAAGCAGGGGTGGATAGCGACTATTTATTTCTCTCACTATTACTATTGTGAACAACTTTCCACTGAAGCTTTTAGGTATACTGTAGGAGAATATTCAGCCTCTTGCAGAAGTCTAGCATTACAAGAGAGAGTGACTTATACACATAGACCATTCACTTGCTCATGATGAAGTGCCTATGGAGATTATTAAATACCTATGATGTTCCTAGCATCATTCTTGGCCCCTGGAATACAGTGGATGTCCTTTCAGAGTACATGGACTGGGGAGGAAAACTAAGCAAGAAAACAGTAATTATTTCAGTGCATGAAGAAGCTGAGACAGAAGCAAAATGTACTGCAGGAGTGCTTAAAGATTCCACCAAGGCTAGAGTGGTCAGGAAGATATTCCTTGATGAAGGTGATGGGATTTCCAAGTATATACTAACCTATCCAGAAACAATTATCAAAAACAAAACAAAACAAAACAAAAGTAAACAACCCCCCCCCGAAAAAAAAACCAGGGAGCATCCTCCACAGTGGATTTCATAGGCATAGTTTTGGTACCAGCAAGATTTCCTATAGGTGACTACTTTTCTGCTTTGGGATAGAAGCCATAGAGCTCTCCCACTATTCCTTTCAATCCCCAAGACAACAGTGAGGAAACTGTGAAGGAGAATAGGAACTAAGAGTGTAGTGGCTATTCCTGGTTGTCAACTTGACTATATTTGGAATGAAATACAATCCAGAATTGGAAGACTCACCAGTGACCCTTATCTGAAGGCTGGGAGATAGAAATTTCTGATCTGGATCTTTGTATGGAGATCTTGAGGCATAGTGGCTATGGATTCCAGAAGATTAAATCTCTGAGTTCAAGGTCATCTGGGATTAAAGGTGTGGTGGAACACACCTTAATCTGGGCTACACCTTCTGCTGGAGACAATATAAGGACATTGGAAGAAGGGAGTCTCACTCTTGCTCCCTTGCCTGCTTGCCATGTGGGACTGAGTAAATGCTAGATCCTTGGACTTCCATTCACAGCTACTACTGAACCATTGTTCAGAATTGGACTGCAGACTGTAAGTCATCAATAAATTCCTTTACTATATAGAGACAAATTGGTACCAGAAGTGGATTATTCCTGTGACAACCTGACCATGTTTTGGGGAGGACTGTGGCAGGACTTTAGAAATTTGGGCTAGAAGATCCATTCGGTGTTAAGAGCTCTGTCAGATGTTGTGTAGGAGCTTGGAAGATAATGTTGAGAACAGTGCAGAAAAATGGAGGCCTGGCTTGTGAAATTTTAGAGGGAAGATTAAAGAATTTTTCAGGGCCATTGCTAGTTTGATTGTGAAGATTCTGTGGTTCTGGTTAGCTGGGACTGAAGAATCAGCTGTGATTAACAAGATACCAGAACTACTAAAGTAAAACCCTAACTAAGACATAAGAGTCATAATGTTGTTCCACCTATAGGGTTGCAGATCCCTTTAGCTCCTTGGGTACTTTCTCTAGCTCCTCCATTGGGAGCTCTTGACTCTAGCTGCATATGTATCAAAAGATGGCCTAGTTGGCCATCACTGGAAAGAGAGGCCCATTGGACACGCAAACTTTATATGCCCCAGTACAGGGGAACGCCAGGGCCAAAAAGGGGGAGTGGGTGGGTAGGGGATTGGGGGTGGGTGGGTATGGGGGACTTTTGGTATAGCATTGGAAATGTAAATGAGCTAAATACCTAATAAAAAATGGAAAAAAAAAAAAAGAGGAAAGAGGAAAAAGGGACTTTCAGACAAAGACGTCCTGAGTCAGAAATTGGCCTTGATCTTAGAAACAATAAATCTGAGACAAGTCAACGTGGAAAAAAAAAAAAAAAAAAAAAAAAGACATAAGAGTCTTTTCCAGTTCTACATACTTCGGCTCACAAAGGTTCTCTAACCTTCCTTATCTAAGGTTAATCTGGCTAATGGCTCTCAGCATAAAGCATTTCTTGTAGGAACACACAACATATTCTCCCAGCCTTCTTCAAGACAGGAAGATTCCACAGTAAATAACTAATAGCTAAGATAGATCCAGTGTTTAATATTTGCCACACTAAGTAATTTACATATATTTTTTACCTTACTCTAAAAATATCATACAGGTTTTCTTACCTGCCTGAACAGAGGTTCTAGAGCATTCCATAAGCTACAATCTCACATGTATATGACCCTTGACCCTATGCTTTTAAACACTCTAATTGTCTTTCCCCACAACGTTACTGAATTGTTATTTTTATTATGAGCAATATCATTGGATGCCTACCATTTTCTTTCCCCACAATTTTGTGAAGTTTACAAAGTTTATACAGTCAAAAACAATAATTAGCATTTCCAAATTTTGTGTGTGTGTGATACCTCTTGGGAAAGTAACTAAAGAAGAAGAAAAAAAAACAAACAATCTTCTCTTGTCTGTGGAAGAAGAGATCCATACTCTAGCCTTAGTTATTAATTAAATGTTTTAAAACATTATTTACCAGCATGCTTTTTCGCTGTCAGAATGCCTTAGGGCTCTACGCAGCAGGCTCTCCACAGCTTTCAGGGAAAAGCTGCCAAGAGTTCTTACCCAGCATTAACGGCTCTATTTGTTCATTCCATGACAATCTATACTTTGTGACTGCCTTTACTTTAATCTATGTAAGAAACCATGCAGAAACATAGACACATTTCAGTGTTTTAGATAACAAACAAATTGAGATTATGGAAATTGGATTTTTTTTCCTTGTTACTCAAGGAAACAAAATACTTGCCTGCCTAGTCATTAAAAATTGACCAAAGGAAGTTTTCAGAGTAGAATATGCTAACCTACTCACTCTTAGGGATCTGAAGCAGAGGCAAGGAAACACACTTCAAACAATATGACAGAAGTCAATCACAGATGGCTAATGTCTCCTTCCATGCATCTAAGCATATTGCAATAATTATTTTGAGATATTTTTCACCTTCCAAAGAACCATTATCCATATTGAATTTATGCCTTTGTGTAGTTAGTAGAGTGCATAAAGAAAGGAAGTATTGAGCTGCTTAGCTTATAAAATGGTTAAGTGGCTGGATTATTGAGAGTTTAACAGAGAAGGTAGACATTAGGCCTTAGCATCTATGTGCCCATATTAGCAACAAGAACACAATCTGGTATCAGCTCTTATGTCAATCCAACTAATAAGGAATGGGAGAACCTGAATCAAGCAATTTGCAGCCTGTCAAAAGTTAACAGGATCAAATTTCTAGAACAAAATGAAAGAGAGTTGGGAGGGGTTGTCATTATACCACTTTTAATAACTGAAAATTGTAAACAATAAAAAGAAGCCCCTTTTGTTGATTGAGGATACTTGGCCGAGAACATTCCATGTGTAGGATTGATGTACTAGAAGGGCATATGAGATGTTTCAGTGGATAACAGTACTTGCATCCAAGCCTGATTATCTGAGTCCTATCCTAGGGACCTACATGGTCAAAGGAAAGTACTGACTCCCACAGACTGTTATTTGTGTGTATAGATTGGTTCACATGTGAAGGTGTATCAAGCTATATACACATGCAAATACACAATACATAATTATGAAACAAAAGGATGTGCTACAAAAGGATGAGATTCCTGTGAACTGAATAGAAGGAGTATGATTTTTCCTCATAGCCTTAATTCTAGTTACAGTTTTAAAGACATGAAACTTCAAATAAACAGCAGTATAAGCAGCAGCTACTCTAAAAGCTAAGAAATGGTAGAACAAACAAAAGTTCACGCGAGCTGAAAACACAATAGCTGATCTAGACTGTGTAGTGGCCCATATTCTAGCTAGTTAGCGAAAGGCAAGATTCATACCCTTGTCTTTCATAGATCCTTTATACTTGCAGTCCTACCTACCCAACCAAAGGAACCTGTTTCATGGAAGATGCAGGTAGGTCAAAGAGACACAGAAGAGAAGTATACCCCAAGTCTTTCTCCTTAGGCAGCATTACTGTTTTATACCCCAATCTTGCTACATCCTGATGACCTAGTTTAAAAATCAGGAATGGGGAGGAAAGTGGAAGTGTCAGCACATGACAGAGTTGCCCAGAGTAAACAAAGTCAAACAGAACAGAAACATTCTGTGGTAATGTGAGTACTAATCCTACAGAAGGCCTCTATCTTTATATACAGAACAAAGATACCAACAGGTACATACCTTGTGACCAAGATGCCCTACAATTATAACATTATAGAAAGATTTATGGAGTTAAAAGAATACCTACTGCTTTTCTTTTGAGCCTAACCATTCTAATTCTTCACTAATGATATTTCTTTCTTTGAATAAAATTTAATCTTCATGAGACTCTTTCAGGGGAAAATATGGATTCACAATGTGAAAGGCCACACTTAGCTTGTATAGTAAGTGTAGCATTCATAATGGAAGTTCCCTGTACAACTTGGTCTCTGTCAACAGTGCACAGAAAACAACATAGTGTTAATTAAGTTTAAAAATGTTCTTTCCATTTTAAGACTAATTAGCATATAGCACTTTCATCAGCTTTATTGAAAATTTATACCAGGGAATTAGTTTCACTGAACATTGCTTCATGGCATAGAAAACCCCTCCCTCAGTAACTCTCCAAATACAGTACATGGATTTAATTAGTTGCTATCTAGTAGAACAAATTTGGAATGCTTTAATTGCTATCATTTATCTCTATATCCTATGTTACTTATATCTAGTATTTAGTTCTACTCCATTTGAAAATACACCACAACTTAGTCATGTTGTCAAGAGGGTTGACCATAAGGCTTGCCTGCTCTGTTAAGACTTGATGGAAATGAATCTGGGGAGAAGATGTAACAGTTGCAATAAGAAGCTATGACAGAATTCCAGATCAAGATAACAACAGAATGGGTGAGGCTATAAACAAGTGAAGGTCATCAAATGTGTTTGGACCAGAAAGATGTTTAAGAAGCAGAATGAATTCTTTTTACTCATCAGATGTACAGGATGACTGAAGGAAGTCACACTCCGGGTAATGCTTTTAGTCCTAAACAGCTCCAAGTATGCTGGTCAGTTGGGAAATACCAAAGAGTACAATGGAGTAGAACAGTGGGGATACAATGACTAGACATATGCAAATTATAATGCCTCTGTTCAATATCTAGACATTAAAACATCTTGGGAGTTGTCAATGTGTAGAAGAAATGGAGAATTATGTGTATAAATTGCATTAAATGCATGTCACAATTATCTTTTGCAGCAATTTGAGAGACTAATGAATGATAGAGAAAAATTCCACAATCAAGAAACTCTGTTAAAGTGTTTGAGGACATGATGTGGAGGTAATTTTTAAGGTCAAGTAAAAGCTATTCAAATTAACCAAGAGATAAGAATGTGTGTGATCCTGATGGTGTAAGCTAGGATGAACAAGCCCCAAAGGTGTACGAGTAGGAAAGCTGGATTTTTCCCTCTCTGGCTGCTACATTGGGTGGGCCAGCTGGGGCAGAACTTGCTCCAGTGATGTGGGTGCTGGAGAGCTGGTGGACTGTCTAGCTCAGATACCTCTCAGACCCAGATCTAAGGATTTGAATTGGCTCACCCCAACATCTACCCCATCTGTGAACTGCTGGACTATAGGCTGACCCTACAGGTTCAAAACTATGGGCTCTCCATGACATGGGGCAACAACAGGATGTCCTCTAAGAGTCCCAGTGAGGTTCCAGTATTGATAGGGAAGCAGAAACCAGAGGCCTCATACCAGACCAATGGCTCATTGGAATGAACCTTTGGAAGCAAAAAAGTGTGGAGAAAAGGATGTACTGTGGAACACACTGTAACACACTACAGCTTCCACAATGAGATTTTTTTCTCTGTGGGTATTTATTTATTTATTTATTTATTTGTTAATTTATTTATTTTAGCAGGGATGGTTGTAGAGGTTGAGGGTGGGTACAGGGAAAAGAAGAGATGAGTGGCATTGAGGTTTGTGGTGTGAAATTCACAAAGAACCAATAAACAAAAACAAACAAACAAACAAAAAGGATATATATGTGTTATGGATAGCCCTGGGGCTAATTATATTTGATGTTAATTCCATTCTCCTGTGAATGGTTGTGAACAAGGAAAAAGTCAGCACTCAGGTGATTTCCTGTATAATGGGTTTAACTATAAAAAGGGCATTTGCAAGCGTGCAAAACAAAGCAATAGAACCACACCAAATAAGGGGTGTATGTAGAGAAAGTAGTCTACAGATTCATTACGAAAGTCAGAGTGGATGAGGAAAAGTGAAACTATATTGTATATATAGTTACTACATATTCATGTGTGTGTGTGTGTGTGTGTGTGTGTGTGTGTGTGTGTGTGTGTGTTAAGTTCAATGGATTGTAGGTTTGGGCTAGGACTGAAGGATTATGTAGTTAGAAAATTAGATCATTAAAATCATCACAGAAAAAAAAATCCAGCTACTATAATGATCTCTGGAGCATAAGAGTGAAAATGTCTAAGTTATGTTCAAGACAATCCCACTGAAAAGGAGGTTACACCTAGAACAATTGTCCTGGGGAGAGAACCAGAGGGTGATCAAGGATCTGAAATCTTTAGGGAATAATAGGCCACTGCTATTGAGTGCTTACTATAAAGCAGACACAAATCTATACAATTATTGACGTTTTTAACCTCTTACTGTCCCATGAGTTACTATTATTAGCGTCATTCTTCAAACCAATAAGCTAGGCAAATGACACCACTCATTCACCAAAATCTCACAGCTATTAACATGTGTTTGATTCCAAGCTGTCTGGATTTCTCGATGTTTTCTTACCACTCTGCTGTTTTATGGAGCAAATGAAGAACAATTCATGTGTCAAGCTGCAGAAGTAGAATTTTTGATGATCAAATAAATAAAATTGGAAACACTGGCTTTGTTAACTAGAAACTAAGAGCTCTTGAAAGTAAAGAAAGATGACCAACCGATATCTGAACCCAATCTGGAACACACAAAAGGAGAAACAAAAGAGCTACTTTGGAAAAAAAAAGAGTTAAGAAGAGTTATTCAGTTGAAACCTGTGGCTAATAAAGATTCCCCCATGAGGAAAATATGTAATAAAAAATATTAATTAAAAAAATGAGCCAAGATAAAAAAAAGTGTTTTAAAAGAGAATTCTGGTCTTGGGGTTGGGTATTTGATGTGAGTTCTTTCAGGAAGTGAGAGGCTAGACAGAATACCCTCATGGCAGAACTTAAGCAAATACTTGGGTTGATATCAATGCTGAGCACCAAGTAGGAAAGGTACATCATGCAGCAGGATTTTTGAAATGAGGTCTGGAACAAAAGAGGAGCAAACATATTATAAGTTATATTATATGCTTAGGAATGAGTGTGTGTGTGTGTGTGTGTGTGAGAGAGAGAGAGAGAGAGAGAGAGAGAGAGAGAGAGAGAGAATAATGAAAGAAGAAAGATTTTAAAGACAAAGGGAAAATGCATGGGAGGGTTTGGAAGGAGAAAATGGAAGAGGAAAATTGCATAATTACAATCTCAAAAACTTTTAAAAAGAGTATTTCTAATTAAGTAAGGTTAAACTCAAAACTTTCATGAGTAAGATTATATGGACTTCCTAGAGAGATAGTAATTAGCTATCAAAGTTAGATCAAAATCTAATGTAGAAAAATTGAAGTAAAAGTATGAAGTTATAAAATCTCTCTAAACTAATAGGAATGAAATAAGGAAATAGAAAAAAAAGAACAGTGTTCAAAAACAGCAAGAAGGAATTATGAAAAGGAAAGGGAAATGGAATAATAAGAATTGATAATTGCATGTATTAATTTTCCAAGTTACATCTTGTCATAAACATACTAGCTAAACATAACATGCATTTTCTATCTCAAAAAGTTTGTGCCAAAGAAGACACTGGTATTTATATCTGCTTCTAAGAGTCCCCTAGGTTACAATCACAGTGTTGGCCAGATTATGGCATTGCCTGGGGTTTTGGAATAGCGCCAAAGCTCACTGGCTATTAGCAAATTCATTTTGTTTTGGCTGTAGAAACCAAGGCTACTTTCCTCTGGCAAAAGCGGAGCATCTGTCTCTGCTGTCTCACTGAATCCTCCGTTTAGTGATTTGATTGGCTAGAAAAGTCAAGAAAAATTTCCTTTGGATTACCCTAAAGTTAAGGGGTTAAGGGCTGTGATTATTTCTTCAAAGTCTCTTTATCACTGCCTTATAAATCGTGGGGATAATGGTCTGTCAACTTTGTCATGTATAGATTAAAAGATAGGTACATCTCCTTATAGTCAATGAAAGGTTTTTGTATAAAAGGCTGAGTCATTGGTGGACAATTTAGAATCCAATTACCACATGAAAGTGCATATAGTCAAAGAAATTTGTTCCAAGACTCTTGTGAATGTTTGAAACCACAGAAACTAATAAGCTCTGCTTGTCTTGTGTCCTATCCTACATTTACACATACGGAAAGGATTAATTTATAAATTTGAATAGTAATATCATTAATAATAACTAATACTAAAATGAAATACTTTTAAACCATATATATAGTAAGGTTGTCAGTCTAACTAGTTTTACACATCAGTGCCCTTATTAAGTAAAAGGGATGTTATCTGGATATAAGTACTGAAACACTGCAGCAGTCAATGTGATAAGTGGGGCAGTACCAATGAGAAGTCAGCATACACAGCACAAATCATCCGGGGAAACAGCTGGGGAGCAGCCCAGGGTGTACCAAGCAGAATGACATGAGAACATACCCTGGTACTCAGAAGGACATCCATTTCAAACCATACATTTCATTTTTCTAGAATTTTTCAAGTAATGTTTTTGAAGCCTACTTGATGACATAATAGAAACTGTGCAGATCAAAACACAACTAGTAAATGAGAACTACGGGTAAGATGGACTTTTACATATAAAAATATAAGCGTTTAGAGGAGAATAAAAGGGAAAAAAAACTAGCCTTGACACAAGATGAGGACGCAGTAAGATGAAATATATTATTAAAGTATTTATTCAAGGTACAACAAAGCAACACAAAATAATTAAACAAAACAAAAGGATAAATTAAGAGCCGTGGAAGAATAAAGATTTTCCATTTGATGGGAGGACCCTATTGCTGAAAACACTTGCAAAGCTGATACTTACCTGGTAGCTTCATCCCTACTGGCTAGATTTCATATTATTGGAACACGCTAGGTATTATATTGGGGAATAAAGGGAATCATGTGTCTTAACCTATCAATCCTTTGAACTATAATATGCCTGGGCTGGCAAAATGAACCCATTGGTATAATAGTGGCACAAATGTTACCATAGTAACCAATCATTTTCTGATTTGATTCCTGACCCACTCCACAAGACAGAACCCACGTCTGATACCATTAATAGGACCAAGAACTAGACAGATCCTTAGCTTTAGGGTAGAACCTGACACTATTATTCTGCTAAATTGATGTGCTACTCAGCTTATTTCTAACAACTTATTGTTATGTGAATAGATAAGTGCATAATGGCTTAAGCTTCATCAGAGAAAAGACTTGTTGTTGTAGAACGTTATTAACATAGATATCTACAAATAGAGCTGTGATGAAAATCAAAGATTGGAGTTCTCATTCTCAAGTGGGATACAGATATCTCATTGCCCTCGTCTCAAGGCACTGGGATGATAGGAAAATAATGGGTATTAACTTTGTAAAAGCCAGAGCCATGGATTACTACAAAAAGCAGTGCATTCTAGACATAAAACGGCAGTTGGACATATAAACTGACACCACATGTAACTACAAGACCAATAGAAGATCAAGCTGGATTAAAATCCCCAAATTGAGGTGGTCAGGAAGTCCCAACTTCTTTGAAGATCTATTGACTGATAAAAGCATCTCAGAGAAGGAAAACAATTTCTTAAGGATTAAAGACCCCAAGAGGCTACCTAGCTCCAATAGTTAGCCCTATAACCGTTCTTGTACTAGCAGAATTAAGTGAATTTCAGGATTGGGGTGCAAAATAATATAGGAAGAACACATGAAATTGGAAGGGAATAGTTATAGTAGTGATAGGAGAAAAAATGGAAGGAAGGGAATGGGGATAGACTTAATCAAAATACATTATACAGGGGCTAGAGAAATACCTCCGTGGCTAAGAATGTTGGCTGTTCTTTCAGGAGACTGAGGTTCAATTCCCTCATGGTGGCTCATAATCATCTGTATCTCCAGGTCCAGAAAGATCTGATTCTCTTTTCTGATTTCTGTGAACACTGCATGTACATCATGCACAGAACACACCATGCAGGCAAAACATCTATACAAACAAAAATAAATGATTTTAAAACGTTTTAAATATTGTATGTCAGCATGAGATTCTAAATTCATAAGATAAAATAAAAATAAATTCTTAACAATAATAAATATTTTTTGAAGTGATTCTTATATTTCTAGATTAACTGAGATTTTTTTCCCAAAGTTAAAGTAGATAAGTTACGGTTTTCAAATAAAGGATTCCAGCAGATAAATTAAAATAACATATGTAGATGCTTTAACATGAGCTATGGGAAGATTAAAAATAAAGAAATGCTCTCAAAAGTTTTCCAAGAGGAGGACATAAACCAAATGAGGACGAATCAGACAGACTATGCTTCCACCGGAGCAGGAGGAGCCAATAAGGCAACATTATAATTTGATTGATGAATCATCAATTCATAGCTGCAAGTTTCTAAATCAGGTAATACAAATAATTTTCAGGTATTCAATGAAAATAATTTTCTGTTTCACTGTTTATTTTATTTATTTACTTTTCAAATGTTATCTCCCTTCCCAGTTTCCCCTCCAGAAACCCCCTACCCTACCCGACACTACCTCTATGAGGATGTTCCCTCACCTGCCCACCCACTCCTGCCTCAGCACCCTAGTATCCCCCTACCCTGGGTCATCAATCGTTCACAGGACCAAGGGGTTCCCCTCCCAATGATGCTACAATTCTGTTCCACATACACAAGTCCATCTTACCTGTAGTTCTCATTTACTAGTTGTGTTTTGATCTACCGTGGTGACACATCCTAAACTTTTTTCATACTATAACTCTTTTTTTTAATATTTTTTATTACGTATTTTCCTCAATTACATTTCCAATGCTATCCCAAAAGTCCCCCATACCCTCCCCCCCCCCACTTTCCTACCCACCCATTCCCAATTTTTTGGCCCTGGCGTTCCCCTGTACTGGGCCATATAAAGTTTGCAAGTCCAATGGGCCTCTCTTTGCAGTGATGGCCGACTAGGCCATCTTTTGATACATATGCAGCTAGAGTCCAGAGCTCCGGGGTACTGGTTAGTTCATAATGTTGTTCCACCTATAGGGTTGCAGATCCCTTTAGCTCCTTGGTACTTTCTCTAGCTCCTACATTGGGAGCCCTGTGATCCATCCAATAGCTGACTGTGAGCATCCACTTCTGTGTTTGCTAGGCCCAGGCATAGTCTCACATGAGACAGCTACATCTGGGTCCTTTCAGCAAAATCTTGCTAGTGTATGCAATGGTGTCATCGTTTGGAAGCTGAATATGGGTTGGATCCCTGGATATGGGAGTCTCTAGTCTAATCTAGAGACTATAACTCTTGTAGGAAGTCATACATGATAGACTGGATCAGGCCTGTGCTTAGATGGAAGCAGTGACTTACTCCAGACCCACCAAGTCAATGTTAGAATGAAATCAATATTCAGCCAGCCACATCCAGTTGGAACTAGTAAAGCTTGTACATAATCAAAGAAGATTGTTTCCTGAGATAGTAAAGTAGGATCAAAATCTGAATAAATTAAATCATGCTTCAGTGATAATCATTGACCTTAAAATGATTTATTTTTAGCAAGACCATTGATTTGAACCACTCATAATCTGTATATTTATGTGTGTATATATGTGAAATCAGACATGATATACAGAAGTATGTGGAAATTTGCTGAAGTCTTTGTGGTATGCATGGAAAGTTGAGAAAAATTATACTTACATACAAGCATTGTTGAAATATTGAATGTGTTATACCTGTTTTTTGTTTTTGTTTTTTGTTTTTGTTGTTTTGTTTTTAAGGGTGCAGGGGCTGGAGAGTTGGCTCTGAGGTTAAGGGAACTGGCTGCTCTTCCAGAGGTCCAGAGTTCAATTCCTAGCAACCACACGATGTCTCACAACCATCTATAATGTGATCTGATGCCCTCTTCTGGCATGCAGGTGTACATGCAGATAGAGTACTCAGACATACAATTAATAAAATCTCAATTTTTTTTTAAGTTTAAAAAAGGATACACCTTCTGGTTTAAAAAAAATTGAAATTTAATGCAAATCTTGCAAAACAATAAAAGAAAAAACACAACTTTTAAAATTATCATTTATAAATAACAAAGGAAAACAAGAGACAATTAAAGAAATGGCCAAATAGCAATATTTATGATAAACATGAATATACTTTTAAATAGAAATTTTAGAAACACACAAAATAACAAAATTAACAAAACTTCTACAGAGAAGTTCTAAAAAGCAGTGAATGTAGAAAAATTAATTGTTAGCTATAATTGGCATTTTTACATGTGAAATGCAGAATTTTAAACAAAAGGGAGAGAAATCCATAGCAACAAACAACATAACACAGATGAAAAAGAAATCTACTCAAAAGATGTAATTACCACTTTACAAAAATGTCACCTGAAAAATGTCAGTGTCAACAAGTGACAGACTAACAGGAAAAGACTGACAAGGTCATTTTAATAATGATACATTCAAGTGTAGTGATATTAACATATGATCAAGGAAGTAGATATTTAGAATTTGGACATTACAATAATGGGCCATTTATGGTATATGTGGTTTATTCTGACATAATATCTAGAGAGAAACAGATTATTTATGCAGTATTGGTCTTCAGAACACATAGAATTTTATTGTATAGATATCATAAGGTACAAACCCAATACTTGGGATGATAGGACAAATTGATAGATAAATTTCTTATAGTTGAATAAAATTTCATCGTGTATATGTACCATATTTTCATTATCATTCATTAGTTTGTAGGCATTTAGGCTAAATTCCATATCCTAGCCATTATAGCAAGGGTTTCCATTTTTGTTTGTCTGTTCTGTTTTGTTTTGCTTTAAAGTCATTAAGTTCACAATTTTTCCAAAATGGCTTAACGTTATGAACAAATAAATATGCAAGATTATGGTAATATAAAGTGGAAAGTTAAAGGTTTAAAACAAAAGAGTCCAGAATAGCATCCTTAAGAAATTTTATTCAACTGTTAATGAAATTTGCAGGAAAATGGATGAAATTGTAAAATCTACTGAGGTAACACAGTCTCAGAAAGATCAATGCAAGGGGTTGGATAGGTATAGTTTTCTATTAAGTTGCACATGTTTCAATAAATAACCTCACATCCAAGCCCATGCATGTAGCTATCCCTAATTAAACTTGGGGTGTCATTAAAAATATCAGACTAGGAGAGGATTTACTGGGAAAATAGATTTCAGGAGGAGTGGGAATGGTTAAGTATGATAGGTTAATAAAAGATGAATATTGCTGGAATACTTCATATACTTGTATGAAGTTATAAAAGACTAAAATAGAAACGTGATTCAGAGAGGTTAAAAGATGTGCTACACTGGAGGACAAAGTTCATGCTAAGCCTGAAAACAAACAAAAGCTTTGCATCTCAATTACAGTCACATCTACAAGAGAACAACACAGCATCAAGGGGCATGATGGATGAAAACGTACCATGAAAATGAGCGAGAGATCACAGAGACTGGGAACACAGTTGCTATGCACATGGAAATAAGTGCTATCCCACCAATCATGAGTTAAGTGAAATTTAAGGCAAGATGCGTTTTGACACCTTTGTAACTGACATCTGAAAATAAAAATTGTAGTTCTACTAAATGTGCAATCCTTGTGCAAGCCAAGGATTCTGTATGAGTCAAGAAAAAGCTTTCTCACACATTCTCAAATACATATATTCATACAATGAAACAGTACTGGGGTTAAAAATGAGCCAACTAGTGTTATGTGTCTTAATATGAATAACTCTGAAGACCATGACAGCATGAAAAATAAGCAATTGAAAGATTATGTCACCTCAAACACAGAGGCGATATCTTTGGACACAGAGATGGGAAGACAGAACAATGTAGAAATTCCTTTGAGGATATAGTACAGATTACCAATGAGAGCCACACGCCTATTATCATTCTGGGATTCCAAGGAATACACGGGGAAGAGAGGGTTATATACAGGATGCAGAGAGATTTTGTCTTAAGCAAAGTTAACAAGATGTTAAGAATTGCTAAACCAAACAGGAGGTGTCATATTTTACAATGAATACCTTAAAAGAAAATTAATAATGTACAGAGACAGAGTTGTATGTCCTCATCTCTACTGATATCCTTCTGCAGTTGAAATAAATATCTTTTTTGTGTCAGAGATATAACGCATCACATCACAGGATTCTTACATTACAGGAGTTAGTAAGGCCAATGGAGAAAGAAATTACTTAATTTCTACCCAGATTTACATTTTCATTTTTTATTAGATATTTTCTTCATTTACATTTCAAATGCTTTTCCCAAAGCCCCCTATACCCTCCCCCCACCCTGCTCCCCAAACCACCCACTCCTGCTTCCTGGCCCTGGCACTCCCAATAATCAGTAGATCTTAAAAGTTCTGAGTATGTCAGACAATGTTAATTGTCTGTACATATTAACATATAATAACTATATGCACAGGGGCCTCAAAAGTCTTACTAATTCATTTCCAGACAGACTTTTGGAGGATTGGAGGTGAGGAGATATCTCAGAAGCACTTGCCACAGAATCTTAGAAATGGGAGATGAAACCTAGAAATTCTAATAAATGCCAGGTGGGTGTGGCACCCCCATCCTTGGAAGGAAGAGACAGCAGATTACCAAAGCAGTTGAATTTTGCTTTACTGGACAACCTGGGATTTGAGTGACGGACTTGCTTTAATGTGGATAAGTTATTGAGGGTGATTCATGTTAGCAACCCTAAGCTTCCACAAGTATGCACATATGTATAGCCACACACATGCAAGAAAATGCACGAGAAAATGCACACCAAACACAAATGAAAAATGGAAACGTCAATTAAAAATGAAACCCAAATAGAGATTGTTGAAGTAGGCCTTCTGGTCATTCTTTCACATGAGTGCATTATGTATCCCCCAAATCCATACTAAGATTTGATTCCATTGCTCTAGGTTGAGAATGCACATCAATTTTAGTTTATATGTATTTATTTATTGGACAATGTGCAAGCCTACCAGGAGCTTATGTGAAGGGCAGGTTCTCCCTTCCATCACTTGTGTTCCAGGAATAAAACTCACATCTTTAAGTTGAGTGGCTAGCACCTTTGCCTACTGAGGCATTTTGTGAGTCTGACGTATACACTTTTAACAAGCACCTTAGACAATGATGAGGGAAATATCAAGATGCGTTGCTTGTAAAGCAGTTATTCTAGGTCCATCTCACAAACTAACATCATAATGATTAGATATCATCTCAATGCCTTTAAATTTATGATGTAGATGAAGTGTTATGCTCTTTATGGTTTCAGAGACAGAATGTCATAGTGGGCCACCTATTTTCTATTTCCACTGACAGTAAAAGCAAAGACAGGACTTGCAAGATAATTTTTCAGCAAAGTGCCCCCCCCCCTTTTTTTTTTCTTTTTCTAATGACAGAGAATAAAAATTTCCTTCCAGCAGGAGCTTCCTATTCTGGGTACATTCTTTTCAATTGCGCCCCAGGCTGCTTGAATAGAAGGCCTACCTGACATTACCCTAATCCCTCCTGCACTGTGGGCCATGGAGAAATTGACACCAGAAACTCTTTCATGATGGTAAGTGCATGAGGCAAGCACCCTTGTATCATTTTATTGTTGCAGAGGTAGAATGCCAAATAATAAAACATCAAGCATGCACAAAACCCAGGGGACCCCATTGCAAGTGTGCATGTAACATGCTCCTGCCACACTCTACACTGCTAGGGAGAGTGAGCTTGCTGATTCATTATCCTCTGGGAATTTCCAAACCGACAGAAAAAAAAAAAAAAAACTGTAGATACGCAAAACTGTGGCAGAAAGAGTTTGGCTAGGCCCTGCTTTCATTTCACAGGTGTGTATAAGACACGTGTACATACTTGGGGATAGTGATGTGTGACCATGTGACTCCCTAATTATTATTAGGTTTATTAGAGGTTAAGAGTATAGATCTGGGAGACAGTCCTTCTCTGCATTGTCAAATCAGATGATTGCTTTTCTCTACATTATGTTTGAGCCTTTGTTTTAGCTTTTTAAAATTTTTGTTGAATTATTTGTGTGTGTGTGTGTGTGTGTGTGTGTGTGTGTGTTGCCACATATCAAAGTGTGTACATAGAAGTGTGTGCATAGAGGTCAGAAGGCAGCTTGTAGTCTTTGGTTTTTTTTTCCTTACCATGTAGATTCTGAGGAACCTAGGATTCTTAATTTCTTCCAGTGCCTGCAACTAATTTCATTTAGGAGAATCAATTTGCAGAGTAGCAGCAAACAAAGACAATTCAAATGATGCTTTACTGTTTTCCTACTTTTTAAAAAAGCAGAATAATGATAAAAGTCATTAACACATATATCATGTTTGACTCACCGTAGAAGGAAAATCAAATTCAACATTTATACATACATTTATTTGTACAATTGGTCATCTGCTCAGAAACAACCCTTTCTTTTTCTTCTATGAAGTTTTGTTTCAAATTCTACTTGATGATGTGAGTTCATCACTGATTTTTGCTGTTTACATGTACATGGATATAAATCTATATATTCATACACAAGTATACATGACCATTTTAGGTTTCACATAAATCAAATGCCCGTTTTGAGTAAGATATTAACTTGGAAAGTCTTAGAATGTTATATATTTTAAAAAATACATTTCTTAGACAAAAAAATCAGAGAAATACCACGGAAGTGAGTTCTAAACAATTGTACTAAATGAAAGAGCCTTTTGAAAGTAAATTAGAGTTCCCGGCTTAAATTAATCATTTGCAGTTAAAGCCATGGAACACAGCTGTAGAATTTATTGTAACTAATCAAGCCATGTAGAGCAGTCTGCGGGAGTGGGAGGAAGGATTATCAAGGTGGCAAAACTTCATGGTCTTTCAGGGAGAGAATCTTTATAATCTTGCATACCTACATTAGTTTCTCAAATGCAATATACACAATGAGGCACACAATTCTCTTTGTCTCAAGCTGTAAACTCTACTGAATTTCTTCCACTGAATTTCATATTTTCACAGGCTGTTTGGGATTTGATCATTAAGAAATAAGTTTTTACTGCCAAAGAAATATCGTATTTCAGAGCTGGGTCATTATGCTTTGTTAAAGCTTATTTTTAAATATGAGCTCTTTCTTCCTGAAAAAAACCATTATGTGATCTAAAATATGCATCTTTCATGCCAGCAGAGAAATCAGACAGCAGTCAAAGTCCAAAAGTCCATGTTTGTACAGTTGGTGTGATAGGTAGATGGATTTTAATTCTCAAGTTTTCAATAGATTATTTTTGTTTTTGTTTTTGAAACATCAACTATTCATGAAGAATAGAGGCTTAGAGATAGAAATACAGACCAAAGCCGAATGGTGCCTTATGGTTTATAAAATCACTAAGTAAGACATCACCTATTTGACAGGATAAAATTAATGAGCCATGCAATTACACCACCCATTGTTCCCATGCCCCATTGTATGATCACTGTGCATTCTTGGGTGCAACCATTTCTTCTAACTTGCTTACTTTTCTATATACAGAGATGACACCAGACTGTGTCTGCAGTAAGCAAATAAGAAAAATGAAAAAAAAAGGACATTACAACTTTATAAAGTCAAGTATTTATATGAAATAATTTTAGTTTGTTAAATCGAAAAACGACATTTGGCATGCTTATTGCTATTGTCTTTGTTCCGCTTGTGTTTCAGAGGTCATGTGGATAAAATTTTATAGGTGTAGATTCTGACATTACTAATAGACAAACTTTAATAGAAAATTCCTGATCTTATAGTTCTTACAGTATTCCTGCCTCATCTTTGACAATATTCCATGAACCTTAGTTTTTGGAGTATTTTGTAGGTTTAAGGACAGGTACTGGTCTCCACGACTCTGCATTTTGATAAACATGCAGAGATATGCAAGGTCAGTAGAGGAAAGTCCATGAGGTATCAGTTCTACACAAAGCACTAAAGGCAACTGAGAGGGGCTGAGATTAGGAGAAAGGTCCTCCAGAAAATAGCATACCAATTAATTATCCAATATTAAATACTCATCCTTAAAGCATACATGCAAGTAACATTATGCGGACTGAGTAAGTTATATTTAAGAATATATATATATATATATATATATATATATATATATATCAACAATTTACAAAGAGAGCTCATTAATTTTAAAAAAGAATAAATAGAGTCTCTATGAAGGCTTTGAGGGTGATATGATTGATCGTGATTGTGATTGTAGTTCTGGTTCTGCAAGATGACTCCATGAAGCCACTATGATGTAATGAGAAGAGTATAGTTTACAAAAGAATTGTTTCTACCCCAATGTACAGACTCACTGTCATACATACCCACATTTAGGATTGATCTGTCTTGCCAGTCTGCACTGTTCCTGGAATCTAGGGTGACTACAGGTTTTGGACAATGACTCTTATCTCTATGCCCTTAGCATCAATGGGGATGATACAGGTTAGATACCCCTGACTTTACATTGGAACTACTTGAGTGACTGCCAGGCCTTTGTCTCAGCCAAGTGAAAATGATAGCAAATGAAGCCAGAGGTGCCAGGGCATCATCCTACTTTTAGTTCTCTTGCAAAGCCAAAGGACTAGCGAACGGTTCTTAGGAAAGGCAGCTTCTGAGTCTTCTGATACCTTTTCAGGGTTGTTTGTTTTTTTGACATTAAAGAAATCCAGTGTAATGTGCAGGCAACAATTGTATGGAAGATACTGTTATCAAAATTTTGGTTAACTTTGATGAGCCAAACACATGATTATGTTCTTTTGCTTCCTTCTTTATAAGCGTGTAAATCAATGGCAGTAGTATTTTCCATTTGTAAATTATGGCTTGGCTTCTTTGACTTGTAAAAAGTTTCAATAACCTCAATTTTTATTCAACATACATTAAATGTTTAAATATAGAAACTTTGCTACAGTAAATGTATATTTTTAAAAAGATTATTGACACAAGAACTGGAATGTCAAATACTGCTTCTATCTCAAACTTAAAAGGACATCATAGGTGTTAATGACTACTTTTATAAAACATAGCAAATGAATGTCATATAACAAACATGATAAGCATTACAGTATTTAAGAGACGTGCTTCTCATCAATCAAAATTATCTAATCTTTCTTTGTTTCATATTCTTTCAGTAAAGGTGCAGCATCATGGTTGTGAGGATGTTCAGAAACACTGAAGATGTTCATATAAAAGTACCCACTACTTCTGGCCATCTCATCCTGTGTCACAGTCCATGATGGATCGTTTGTCTGTGTTCCTCATCTACTTATTCATTATCCCTTCCCAGAGATAGGAAACTGATAATCCAGATAACCCAGGGACAACTAACTTAGGGGGATTTTAATAGCAAAACTTTAACAGCTCAGTAGGTAAAGTGCTTGGTGTAAATGAAGGAGGATCCACAGCTCCCATGTAAAGCTGAGGATGGCTGGTAGTACACATAGACAATTCTTCTTCTTATCACCAGATACGTAGACAGGAGAATCCTCAGAGGCTCTTGGGTCAGCTACCATACAAGGTGCAGTCAACAACCAGGGGTTCTGTCTCAAACAGGGTGGAAGATGAGAACTAACACAGGAAGTTGCTTTCTGACTTCTACATTTCATAACAACAAATGTGCCCACACTCACACACAATCACATCGCAGGCATACATAAAACACACACACACACACACACACACACACACACACACCCACACACACACCTTTTTGTGGAAGTTGTGTCTTCATACTTACCATTTGAAACCATGGTTGGTATTTGCTTTCTTCTAAAATAATTAGAAAGTTGAGCAAAACATGGGGAATGAAGCAGGCAGATGAATGAGAATGTCAGATGATGTTATGCATGGGAATACAAACAAAGGCTTTGCTTATGAATAAAGGAACCACACCAAGTACAATGAAAACACAGAATCTATCTCCCTCCACTGAAATTGTTTGCACAATTGCTATTTAAAATGGAGTGCTATGTCCCAAAAGGCATCAAGAAAAGGATGTATCCTTTAATGAAAAGTTAAAAATCAAAGTAAACCTATCATTACTGATAATACCTGTCAATCATATTGGATATATGTGGCTTTTTAATTTTTGGTTTGGGGCTGATGCACAAAGATAAATAACATTTAAAATTTGTTCAGTGGTGTGGGTTTCTCAGAGAAGCAAAGAAAACAAAAGTAACATTTCCTAATCTGTATTCATTGAAAATGTTCCTTTGTATTTACTCCTCCAGGTATCTAATGAATACTTGCATGTTCTTCCTAAGCTTTTTCATTTGATGTACTTTGCAGGAACTAACTATTGAAAAGAATCCACAGAAAGAAGAAGAAATAAAAGACGCATTAGTGTTGGCAATTTCCTATATTTTTAAATTCTAATGAATACACGCCCTGTAGTTGTAAAGTTTTCCGTCATTTAGAGGGAGAAAAGAATGAAAAGCATTTTTTCCTGTGACTTAGACATTTGTGACAATAGTTACTTGAGAGACTGCTTTCATCTGCCTCCTTTGACATCTAAATCTCATGTGAAGATTTAGCATACCGTGTGTTTGCTAGTCCTGCCCTTTCACTGATGGGGAACGAAATGTTAAAACTTCAGTTGGAGCCCACACAATAAATGTTCCCATTAATTTATACTTGTTTTTAAACAAAAGGGTTTTCAAGTATCTCATTGCTCACTATCAAAATACAGCATGCATTGTCACAGCCTGAAGGCACTGACAAGGTCAACGTTCGATCCTGAGGTCTGACATTGTTAGTTGTGACTAGACACTGGTTGCCATTAAACAACACATTATCATCAATAATTAATTCTCACTGTTGACTTCAGAGGTAGGAATAGAGGTCTGAGGCATAACTAAATTACATAAAGTATTTAAGAGTTAAGTGTGGTTGGAGAGACATTTATAAGCCGTCTGTCTGTACATTCAGTCTTCTGACCTAGGGCAGTCTTTACAAAGAAAATATATACAGCATTAGAATTAATGAGAACATCACTAGGTTAAATCTATAAAGCAGGGGTTGGAGAGAAGGCTCAATAGCTAAGGATGTTAGATAGTCTTTAAGAAGACTCCACCGATTCTCAGTATCCATATATGGTGCCTAGCAGCCATCTGTAACTCTATCTACTTTTCTGACCTCAGTGTATATTCACATGCACACGAACTCACACACACACACACACACACACACACACACACACACACACACGTACAGATAAAATATTTCATTAAAAAAAAACCAAGAGAACAAAACAGTGCTTTATTTGAAAATTGTTTTGCTTTGAGATGTTTCTTCTATCATCTCCTTTTTCACGACATTAAGCTAGCTAATGAAAAACCACTGCTGCAACTGGTAATCAAATTAGGACCATTGTACATGTGAGCAGAGGTTGATCCTGTTGAACTCAGACATCAGAGGTTACACTTCGGGGCTACGGAAATCACTGGAATTTCCAGGAAGGAACCTTATAAGTGTGAAACCTATCCAGTTGGGAGTGATGATTATTATCAGAAGTCTAAATGAGGTTATTATTAGTTACTGACCAAGGACTAGGTCAGGGTTTAGCTATATAAGGTTTTAAACAGGAAAGGCAAATCTTAGCAAAATGGATACCATGAAGCAAATATGTAAATCGAGTTAAGGAAAGTATGCAGAGCTTAGAAAAGATATACTTTAGTCAAGCCAAGGTAAGGACATCTCACTGAGCTCAGCCATTGAGGATAAACCTGGATCAAAATTAGGATCAAAATTAGACCTAAAAACCTTAAGATGTGAGCAGAATGAAGCCTTACTGTCAAAGTTAGACCCAAAAAGATATGATCATAACTACGCAAAAAAACAACCAATCAAACAAACAGAAAACCCAAAACAAAACACACACACAAAAAAATAAACAAACAAACAAACAAAAAAATCAGACAGCATAATGAAGCAACAAGCTAAGTGTGATAAAACAAGATCAATATACCATAAAGAAATATAACTGCCTGCTGCTCAAAACAAAACACAATTTGAAGGAAAATAGAAATAATTGAAAGCCCCTCAGGTGCCTCCTTCACAGTGACCACCACAAGTTTAAAACTTACTAAATACATAAGGAAGTGAGAAATATTTCCAAAACCAAGGAGAAGAAATACACTGAATAAAATTATCCAAAAAATTATTCAAATATTGAAAGTCATAAATAATGACAATCAAAGCTCAGAAATATGTCTAAGTTCTTAAAAGACGAGCATGCGAGTAAATGATAAAGAAGCAGAAACTGTGATACATCGTCAAATCAAATAAATCGTGCAAGTACAGGCTCTGAAGAGAGGTCTCATTGGCTAAGAGCATGTGATGCTCTTACCCTGGACCAATGTTTGGTTTCTAGCACCCACCTGGGGCTGCTCACAATCTCCTGTAACAGTAGCTCCAGGGGATCTGAGCCTGAGGCTCCTTTTGGTACCTTGGTACCCCGTGCACATTCACATATTCATAGAAAGACACAGGGAATCAAACACACACACACACACACACACACACACACACACACACACACACACGTACATGTACACTCAGTCATGCACACACACAACTTAACCTTACAAAAATTGTAAAATTGCCCATATAATTACCTATAAATAATCAACTGAACAGGCTCAATAGTGAAGTGTGCATCATAGAAATAATCATTGATTTTTAAATTAGATAGCAAAGTTTGTTTAAAAAAAAACAATAATGGTGAGCAGAATTTCAGAAACACAAAGAAAGTCAATGATTGATATAAATGCATGTAATTGGAGTTAAAACAGGAGGGAAAAGGCAGGAAAAAAATGCAATAGAACCAGATTTTAAGAAATTCTTACCAAAGCACTCCCAAATATGCTGAAAGATACATGTGTGTAAATATGAGAAGCCCACTAAACCCAAACTGGAAAAATTCAAAGAAAACTCTCTGTGTGATGTGTCCTTGTCTACTGATGCAAAGCTCAGCGGAAAGGAAAGTCTCAAAAGCAGCCAGGAAAGAAAAACATTATATGCAAGGACAATAACGCCGGATAGGTGCTTCTCACCAGGAATAACGATGCCCCAAAGACAGTTCAGCCTTTGTAAAATTGTTGCAAGCAAATCAGATTTCTATATCCCATAAAAATAATCTATAGGCCGGGCCGTGGTGGCGCACGCCTTTAATCCCAGCACTTGGGAGGCAGAGGCAGGCAGATTTCTAAATTCGAGGCCAGCTTGGTCTACAAAGTGAATGCCAGGACAGCCAGGGCTATACAGAGAAACCCTGTCTTGAAAAAAATCAAAAAAAAAAAAAAAAACCTATAAATATATGTGAGGAAGGATTACAGATAAACAGAAGAGAAAGTGGCACCGCAGATCCAGTCTTTTTATAAAGTTTTTTTAGGTGGGAGAGAATAGACAATATAGAAACCTAGGTTTACAGTAGTGTACAAAAAGTGATCAACATGTGGATTTCAGTTTTAAAGACTTTAAAGCTTTTATCATAATTTCTGAAAGAGGAAAGTTATTCCTTAAAGCAAAAAATATTTGACTTTGGACTGCTATTATGTGCAGTGAAAGAAAATATATAGTAAGTGTAGCCCAATGGATGAGGACAAAATACTCGTTGTGAGAAATTTATGTTTCAGTGTAACTATGAAAGAAACGTATTTTGGTTGTACTATATGTTAAGTACATGTATTGTAGTTATTTGAAAAAAATAATTGGCCAAAAAGCCAACAGATATATAAAATGAAATGTAAAAGTTATTCACTTAACAAAGGCAGAAATACATAGAGAAGTAAAAGGAAATAAGTGAGAAGTTGAGAGACTTCGACCTAATTCTACTGATAATTATGCCCAATACAAATGAAATGAGCTAAAATTAGAGATTTTTAAAAATAGATTTAAAAGTGAACACTTTCATCAAGGATATTCTATTTTAAACTAACATTTTCACCCTCTAAAGTGCATGAATTAGTCAGCAATGTGTTTACATCTTAGAAAATTTGTGGACTGTCACATTTGTTGTGCTTAGAATCCGTTATGGATAAAGGGAGGTGGCTGTTCCAATTCACACAGGTCATAGGAACCAATCAAATTCAATATATAGGCTGAGTCTCTTCCTGTTTGAAAATCTATAACCCAAGGTCCTTAGATTTCAATGGATTCCTATTCAGTTAGAATACCCATTCTGGTTACTCTGACATCGTGGTGCTTTGCGCTGGACTTTATACTTTCACCATCAAGTATATTTTTCTGAACTTATCCACCACCAAAAGCAAAAGCAACAACAACAACAACAACAAATCCATTCAGAGCAGCTCATTTCACTACCTCCTTCATGATTCTGGTGTCCATCACCTGCAGCCAAGATGCAGCACAGGACTTTAATATTTTTTATACTTTATGTCATTCAATTTTGGGTTTCAAAATTAACAACCTCTGTATTCCCCATCAGAGCACTATGTCTGATCGTTTTGCCTCCCTTAAATTTTGTCTTTTCAATCATCTTCCCCTTAAACTCCTGAAAACCAGAGGCAGCTTATAGTTGTCTTCCTAGAATGCTATGTAATGGAAATCAGGGTGTGCTCCTTCTTGGGCTGGTACTTTTGTTGTTAAGCAGTGTATATCTAAGGTTCAGCGATACCTTTTTGCCATTTGATTTACGTTATTTCTTTTTCAAGTCCACCCATGTCCAGTTAAATCGGTTTGCCATGATTTACCCATGAACAATTAAAGAATATATACGGGTATGAGCTTTCAAATCAGGTAAGTATATAAAACAGTAACTGCTAGATAATATTGTCAGATTACATGTAGCTTTGTAAGAAAATACGATGTTAACATACTCATCTCCAAAGTACAATTATTGGCTTTCATTTCTACTACTGGAATTTAGCATTATCTGGTGGTGGTGGTGGTGGTGGTGGTGGTGGTGGTGGTGGTGGTGGTGGTGGTGGTGGCTGGTGGTGGCTGGTGGCGGTGATGGTGGTGGTGGTGGCTGGTGGTGGCTGGTGGTGGCTAGTGGTGACTGGTGGTGGCTGGTGGTGTGTTTGTGTATGTTTGTGATTTATGATTTTGACAATTCAATACATAAGAACTGGTTTCCAGTTGCAATTTATTTATTTACTTAACACCAAATAATGTTACCATCTGGGTTGACTTTTACTGTTTGTAGGTCTTCTGGTCTTCTATTTAAATCTTCATTCTGTAAATATTCTTATGTTTTATTTATTCTTAAGATTTATTCTTACGTTTTAATTGTTTGAGATTATAATTCAATCACATCACTTCCTCCTCCACTCTCTGAAATTTTAAACCTCTTTGTTCACTAATAATATAGCATGCTATGAAGTGTAACCTGTCCAGACCACATGACACTATTTGTGTGTGTTTTCACAACTGATGGTTTGGTGCTAGATCACCTGTTGATATGGAATGTCTTGAGGACGACCACCTCTCCCACTCCCAGCTTGCCTCAGTTCCCCCAAAGTTCTTTGTGTAAGGGCTTGAACTCTTTTTCCATCCACTTTGATCTTTCCATTTGATGATTTTGTAAATTTTAAGATTCAGATTAGCAACCATTACTTTGACTTCTACTGTATTTTAGTGTTTACTGGGAAAGACTAAAATTAATCCATTACCGTTTTATCATGGTGTCCCCACCACCCAGAACCGTTTAGTAACACATTTGCAAGCACAATTATTTCAGTGCAAATCACCCATTATAAACTACTGAGCTTTGGTGCCTCCAAATCACATTTCACTTCTCTACCACACAAAGATATTTGTATGCATCAAACTTTGTTTGGCCCACTACTTGGGTACTAAATACTTAAGGAAAGCTGCTTCTTTAAAACAAAACAAAACAACATCAAAAAACAAACAACAACAACAAAAAAAAAACAGAATAAAATTATGGTTTCTCTCTGGAAGTAACAATCACAGGAGAGCTTTCTTTTTCTTACAAAAATTCTCAAGAAAGAGTAAGGTTCATAAATAGAGTAAGAGGAATTTATTCACCAAATAGTGGAGTGTCTCAGCTCCACATAATCCATATTTTGATTATTTCACATCTTACATGTCTCCAAATAATACCTGAGTGTGTTTCACTTTTATCTATATCCTCATAAATCACTCTTGCTTCAAACTGGTAGAAGTGAAAGGAGAAAACATAGCAGGCATTTTAAAAATAAAACTTTGCTTGTTTTTTCTAGCCTGAGAGTCTAAGGAGACTTCTTTAGATATCTTTTATATAGCACTCAGAAGCAGCCTTGCCAAGTGCTTGGGGGCAGGCGATTTGAGGCTGACTGTTCAGCTCTCACCAGGCAATTGACATGGTGTAGGACATGCCTTGTGAAAATCCTTTTGGTTCCCAGTATGTATGATCTATCATCACTAAAATAGAGCTATTTTTTTTAATTCCTTCAAACTTCCATAGAAGTACATAATCTATCCTAATCCCTCCCTTACCTTCCTCCGACCAAATCTTCTTTCTCCATTATAATGATATGACATCATCATCATCAACATCTACAGAGCCCAGTAAGTGCTACCCAAAATCTCACGCTTGTAGAGCCACACACTGACTTTAAGAGACTTCCCAAGAGTCATACTTCAATACAAAGTGAATCAATCTCTCTCTGGTAACAGTTACTGAGGTTTGTTAGGTAAATTTGTATAATTATATTTATTTCCCAGAGCAGAGAGGAGAATTTCCTAACAATATCACAACATCATAGAAAGATAATAGTAATTAACAGCTGCATTGTAAAATAAATATGTTCTCTGCTAGAGTAAGAAAGGCATAGGAACTTTGGAAGGATGTCTGAGAGAGGCTATAAAAGCTTGTCTCGGCTATAGAGGCAGGCGCTTTCCACATCTTCCTAGAAGCATGCTGCATATGGTAGCCATGTTTTGTCAGAGTTGTAAAAGAAGTATACACTTGGGGTTAATTCCTCTTTCAGGCAGTCATCTTTGAAGGTAGGAGGGTGCCATTGATTGGCTGGACTTTAGGGACATATTAAATAAATAATCATTTATTTATTAAATGCGTTTATAAATAGTTCTGATAATTACTTCTTACCATGCTTAGACTGTCAATTTCCTTCCTATAAACTTGAGATATTATCCATGCTTTAGATATGATACCATGCACAGAGGGAATACTCCGAACATTGCTTGCTATTGTATGAGAATTTTAACTTACTTTGGTTACCAATCGGTAGTAGGAGATATGCATCTTCAGTGTATGTTTATTCTCAAGTATTAAATTTTTAATAGTGTAAGGCGTCAAGTCTCTTTGGTGTGGCTACTGTTTTCATGCAGATCATATCTCTATAAAGAGTCAAACAGTTGGGAAATTGATGTAAGTAAAAAGTATCAAAGATCAGAACATGCAACATACTACCTTATACATTACTTTCTGTGTGCTCTCACTCACTGTATCTCTTTGGGTATATGTGTATGTATTTAACTGTGTCTGTATCTGCATATGTTTGTATGTGTACATCTGTGTCTATGTCTGTAGTTATTGTGTTTGTCTATAATTGTGTGTATATCTTTGTTGGTCTGTATCTGTGTAGATCTGTGTGCATGTGTGTCTATATCTGTGTGTGTATTTCTGTATCTCTGTGTCTGCGTATCTGTGCATCTGTGTGTGTGACTATATGTGTCTATGCATGCACTTGTATGTTCTGTATCTGTGTGTATCTGTGTCTCTGCATCTCTGTGTGTCTGTGTTAATCTGTATCTGTGTGTATATGTGTCTATATCTGTGTCTGTGTGTGTCTCTGTTTATCTGTGTGTATGTCTGTCTGTGGGTATGTGTGTCTATAGCTGTGACTGTGTGTTTGTATCTGTATGTAATTATCTGTGTGTTGTGAGCTGTTTGTGTGTGTGTGTGTGTGTGTGTGTGTGTGTGTGTGTGTGTGTGTATAGGCAGCTGCTCATAGAGGACAGAGAGTGATGCTGACGATCTTGGTGTCTTTTTATCATCCTCTATTGAATGTACATATAAGCTTTCTCACTGAAACTGAAGCTCAACGCTCAGCTAGGCTCATAGATCAGGGAGCTGTGGGGATCTGGTTTCCTAGTGCCGGAAATATGCATGTACACCTCTGAGCCAAGCTTATACATAAGTTCTGAGATCCAAACGGAGGTCTTCATGCTTGCATGTGTTTATCCACGGAGGCCTTTCCTCAGTTCTTCCCACACATTTTTTACATGGAAAGCAAGAAAGTGACCTGTGAAGAATCGCTGTGCCAAATGGGAACATTTTAAACTCATTCAAAGAAAAGAGATCTGCAAGTTCTTGTCCCAAGTGGAAACACAGAGCAAAGAGTAGGGACAAGGCATTATCTGTATTCAGAAGTTGTATACACTTACATGTGTAAACTTCATTTTATAAACCTGGTGTAAGTTCAGACTTATCTTAATGTAAAGTTCACAAGACCACTCACACAACCTTAACTTATAGGAAGTGAAGAGCCAGGCAGAATGGATCTTAAAAAGGTTCATTCTGTCTCAAATTCCATATCGCCCTTTTTGTACAAATTACTACTTTTCTTCTTCCTGACCTTTTTGTACTCGAATATAGTTCATGAATATCTTTCAACCATGTCTCACTAAACATCCAATAACTACTAAATGTGCATTATTTCTATTCATTACACAGTAAGAAATTTAATCCACATATCTATTGTTAATGTCCAATAAATTACAAAAATCTAAAGGAAATTCATATTTTTCTTTTAATATCTCTTGGAAATCAATACATTCTACATTTACCCCTTTGAACACTCTTCTATCAGGAAAAAAAATCGAGACATCCAGAGAGTTTTGCACAATAAGCTGAGAATAAAATCTCAATTTGATATCTCAAGGTGTTAGCCATCCAAAAATAACTCAACAAGATGAAAAGAGAGAGAAATGGCACCAGAAGACAATTGTAAACACTTTCTCCATTAGCATATGTGTATGTGGTGAGTGATAATGAGTGTCGAAGGTGAGGAAACATAGCTATGATGCTCTGAGCTGTTGTCAAGATTATTTTTAATTTCCAATTAGTGTTTGGAAAGCTTTCACTACAATGTCATCAGCTACAGGCCTGTGTGAAGGCATTTTCACTACTGACGGAACTAGAGAAATAGCATGTCTTTCCAAGACTTACACAAAGTGAGAAATGGAATGCTTCATGCAGACTTTTTTTGGGATGATAAATGGCATTTTAAAAACTTTAACTCATGTCCCATTGACTTTGCATTAACTCTTAACAGGAAGTTGTTGCTGCTTACCAGCAAAATGGTACTCAGGGGGAGAGAAGCATCATTTTCTATCCTCACTTCCAAGTGTTGGCTTTAGCATTATATTTGGACTGTAATGATTATATGGATAAAGTTTAGTTTGTACCTAGTAATAAAAGAACACAAAAATTGCTATATACTAGGTCAGGAAACATTTCATTCATTACAAGAGCATCTAGATTACGTAAATGTACATCTTATTGTAATTCAAAATATGCCAAGGTAGGCAGACATTGGCTATTTCCCATGTGATTCCTAGAATACAAACTAGACTTCTGAAATCAAATGTGTTAATTAATAAAAATAAAATTTCTTATTTTATAATATAATACTATCATTATGCCTATATAAATATCCTTTTCTTTTTAAATTATTATTATTAGACATTTTCTTTATATACATTTCAAATGCTATCCTGAAAGTTCCCTATACCCACCCCCACTCCCCCACCCCTGCCCTGCTACCCTACCCACCCACTCCCACTTCTTGGCCCTGGCATTCCCCTGTACTGGGGCATATAAAATTTGCAATACCAAGGGTCCTCTCTGCCCAGTGATGGCTGACTAGGCCATCTTCTGATACATATGCAGCTAGAGACACGAGCTCTGGGGATACTGGTTAGTTCATATTGTTGTTCCACCTATATCCTTATTCAGTTCAACAAAAATAATAAAATAAAATTAGATGTCAAAGAAAATCTAATGGTTTCATAATGCATATAATTTTCTGGTTGTCTGAAAACTCTTTTTGAGTTGGAATTTTTCAGTAAGATATTAGATTTTATTTAATCTAAATTTTGAAAATTTCCATCTGTCCCATTGTGCCTATTCTACTCTTGTTGCCAACTTATTTAGTTAAATGTTGAAATCTTAATCTTTGAAAATTCTTCAAAAACGATCTGATTTTATATTCACCTTGAAACATTAGCTTAAAGCAAGAATGGCATTAGAATTTTATATTTTGTAATTATTTTTCATTTTTTTATGTTTCTGGGTGTTTTGCCTATATGTATGTCTGTGCACCATGAACAAATTTAACACATGTGTAAAGGGTTTGAGCATTTTCCAGACCATGTACAAACATGGGAGACTTTGAACAATGAAGCAATAAAATCTTAGGAATTACAATGATGTGTAATTGGTTGACTGTAGGAGAAAAGACCAATAGCTGTGTGTACTGATGACTGTCTTTGGCCAAAGAGAATTGTGTTCGTGTGGAAAAGACAAAAGGATCATGCACCCTGACATTAGAAAATTAAAATTAAAAATAAAAATAAAAATCTGGCAATTGGTAAAAAGCTACTAACAGAGAAAATTATGCCTGGAGTCAAAATTATGCCTGATTTTACATTGTATTGTTTATATGTGAAAGAAAGGCAGTGGCAGAGAGAAAGTGTGAAAATATTGGGGTGGGGAGGTATAAAATGATAATCACATAACACAAAAATGTCAGTAATGGTCTCTGTCCCAAACAATGAACCATTCTATGGGAGTCACTTAGAGAAATGTAAGCTATTGGTTAGGCAATAATGATGACGGAAATACTGGGGAGTTCTGGCAGAGGTGCAAAACCCAGCAGGAAACTGGGATAACTTCTGCTCACAGGTTGCTAAGTTGCTCTGTGAACGATTGGAAGAAGCACTTCCCAGTATAAACCTGCCTCTGATGATAATCACACTGATAAATTTCATTAGTTTAAAACATTCCTTCATGCACATTTTCACTGCAAGAAAAAAGAGAATATCAAGTTAAAACTTGGCTCATAGCTAACTTCTTACTCCATATAGCATATATTTTTGTTAAGCTAAAATAAATCTACATAATTAAGTTTACTAGCAACTTGTGCCATTATATTTTGTCAAAATCAAGAGGTGACATGCAATTAAACTTACTTGGCTTTGTAACTTTCCCTGTTAAAATGGGTCTTAAACATGTCACTGGCAGCTTTACTCACAAGCGAGATTTTGATCTCATAGGAGCAAATACATACTTGAGAAAATGGTATTTGTTAGCACAGAATCTTATTACTGTTTTAATGAGAATCAGTCAGTGTTTATTGGGAAGAATTTATTCACTATATGAACATGAATGCAATTATGTTCTCTACTGATGACAGTTCAATGTTCCCTTATCAAAGGAAGTCTCTTATCTAAGTATATTATCAACAGAAATGAAGAAATCTTTATACCTATAAGATGGCCATTATTCAACACTTCCGCACAGATGTCTCAAGTGTAAAAAGGATAGTGATATTTCTCTAGGAAAGTGAGTTTTGTCTCTTGAAACCTATGAAGTAAACTAGAATAGGTTTTGTGACCTTTTACTGTGTCCTCTGGATATGTGTGGTATTGAATACATGCTGAAAGCTGAATGTTTGCGTTGTGAACTAACACTGTGGGATTTGCTCCTCAGAATTTCCCTTTTGTTGTTTCCAATGCCTGGTGGTGAGTATATATAATAGGTGAGTAGAGACAAAGGGGAAGATACATTGGTACATAGAGAGACATACTTTTCTCCTAAGTCTCTGTCTCTCTCTGTCTCTCTCTCTCTCTGTCTGTCTCTCTCTCTGTCTCTCTGTCTCTCTCTCTCTCTCTCTCTCTCTCTCTCTCTAATAGAATTGCAAGAATTTTGAAGCTTAGTGAGATTTGGGTAGATGCCATTTCTGCAGTAGTTTATTATAGAACTTTCCATCGACTTTGGCATCAGAACATACCTGCCGATGTTTGGTTGCTCCTCACCCAGCTCTATCTGCACCACTTGTCTAAGACTAGATATTCACACAGTGGCTAATCTTAGCAAGAAAGGCAAACCTTATCAGTTCTACATCCTGTCTTCTACCTGCTAGCTACTTTCCAAGAATGAGGCAGAATCACCAGCATATTCAAGATACTAAAAGCAGCTCCAGTCCTCACACATAAAGAGAACACTGGATGTATAAGAGTAGGTAGAAAGAGTAAAGCTAACTCTGTTTTAGACTAAAGAGGACCTGGTAGCAGGGATTACATGAAAACACACAGAGCCTGCTGGGTTGTTAAAGAATGACCACCACACTTTAGACTTCTGTCCATGTTTTAAAAGAGAAAGAAAATTATTCCACAGGGGAACTACAAATAGCCAAAACTTGAAGGTCTCAGTTCAGGGACGATGTTAAAGACTCTAAGCCTAAGTGACAGGAAGAAATACTGAGGGCTTAAAAGCCACACTGCAGGAAACAACAAAAAAGTTCCATAATTAAGCTTCATCCATTCAAAGGATATGCAAAGCCAACCTTATGAAATAAAAAAAAAAAGTACAATCTCAACTCTAGACAAAGAACCACAGTCAACTAGGGAATGCTGAGAACAGGAGAAATGGTCTTCCCAAAGAGAACCTCCTAATTAATTAACCAATGACAACTAAGTCCAGAGATCATATACATACTGGCAGTATTATTCAAACTCAGCAGGATGTATTTATGTATTTATGTAGGTGTGTGTATTTATGTTAAAACAGTTAAAGAAAAAAAGACCCTGAATATGAGAGGGAGAGTACATTCCATAAGTTATAGTGAGAGTGGTAAGGGAGAAATGATATAATTGTGTTGTAATTTCACAAATAAAAATGTAAAACACATATTATCAATACAATTCATCCTCTTATAGATGACTTAGTAAACAGTATTTTAATATTAAGTACTATATACCAGGACAGAAACACCCACACAAGGATCATATATTATTAGCCTCAAGTCCACATTGTGAATGTCCACATTTAAGTTGCATTATGGGTTATATTGTCTATATATGGTGAATGTCCATAATTACTAGAAATAGGGAAAATTCCTGTACATATCTTTCACTATGTGTACACTTGTATATAATTATCTAAGAACAATAAATGTAAGAGTTATTCAAACTAAAGTTTACTAATGTACACACTTTACTAAATTTATGCACATCTATTTATTCTCCTCATTCTATCTATATTCACCCATCTATTCCAATATCTGTATATAACACTGTGTTCATAAAAATGTGTGAACAAGTGATGTCCTCAAAATGTTTGACCTCCACTGGCATAGAAAAAACACCACAAATTAGTTCCACCCTATAGCTTCATGCTATCTTTTCAAACAAATGTGGAACACATCTACTCTATACTAGGGTGCTGGCAGCACTAACTGCTAGAATATGATTTCAATGTAGGCAAGGAGGCATTTTTCTCCAAGAAAGCAAGATCAAATGATGCATCTGAAACTCTGCACTGAGTAGGAATTGAGGATGAATATCATGTGGATGAAATCATGAGAATATTTATGACAAAGTTAGAGATGATAATACAATCACCCTTATATTAACCTGCTTTATGTTTGTTTTGTTTTGTTTTGTTCTGTTGATTTTTCGAGACAGGGTTTCTCTGTGTTGCCCTGGTTATCCTGGAACTCACTTTGTAGACCAGGCTGACCTCAAACTCAAATATTCATCTGCCTCTGCCTCCCAAGTGCTGGGATTAAAGGTGTGCACCACCACTACCCGATTCACCTGCTTTCTAAACTCGGGGTTTTACTGTGTTTTCATATTTTGAGAACATTGATGCACTCCTAATTTCTGTCTTCAATATGCTTATGGTCAAGCTAACCATATTAGATAATGAATGTAATCCCATCAACTGGAAAATTGAGGCAGGAAGCTTGAATTTTTGATGATAGCCTTAGCTATAAAACTCATTCAAAATGGCCTAGCCCACATCTTAGGACAGAAGGACAAAGAAGGAGGAGGATAGCAGGAAGAGGAGGACGAGGAAAACGACAAAGAAGAAAAACAATATGAAAGGAAAAATGATGAAGAAGACTAAGGTCCATGATGAAAACAAAGAAAAAGGGAAGAAAGGAAGAAGAAAACAGAAAAAAGAAAGATGGAACAGTAGGGAAAAAACAATGTTCCTGGTTGTTGAATTTCATTGTTCATAAAGGCCTATAGTTAATGTTTTAAATACATGAGTAAATTTCAGTTTATCTACTAAAATGGAAAGTTAGGATAGAGTAAGGGAGATGTTTCATCAAAGCTTGACGACCGAAAGGAGAAAATCAACTCCCACAAATTTGTTTTCTGATTTTCACAAGTCTTAACACATGTGCAACCACACAAACATACATGTATGTGCACACAGTAAGAAAGAGACATGTATTGCACATACATACTCATGCACACAAACACATTAACAAGGAGTCATCCAAACATACAGAAACAAGAGACACGTGTACACATATACACACACACAAAGACATAATAGTTGAATGTAAAAGGAAGTCACTAAAGGTAAATATAACCATTATATTTGCCTTTTCACATTTAGGAAGAAAGATTATATACACAAAATGTATTACTTTTATTAAAGTGTTTGCTATTAGAAACTTGCAAATGGCCCTTCTGGTCCACGCCAGTACCAGGGCACCTTGGGCACAGAGGCTGCGGACAACCCCAAGGTCCCCACAGGATCATCCACAGAATCTTGAGACCTCTGGTGAGTGGAACACAACTTCTGCTCCAATCCAATCGCACAGGACCTGATACTGTATTAATTAGGGAAGCAGAAAACCTGGCCTGACCAGGGTCACAAGTCCCTTCCAGTCCGATCCTGCACCGGGGCACCTTGGGCACAGACTCTACTGACACCCGCAAGGTCCGCACAGGACTCTCCACAGGATCTTAGGACCTCTGGTGAGTGGATCACAACTTCTGCCAGGAGGCAGGTTCGAACAACAGATAACTGGGCACCTTCCCTGCAAGAGGAGAGCTTGAACACTGAAGAGAGTACTCTGAACACTGAAACTCAGGGGAGAGCTAGTCTCCCAGGTCTGCTGATAGAGGCTAACATAATCACCTGAGAAACAAGCTCTAACCAGAGACAAAAACAACAACTAACTCCAGAGATTACCAGATGGCGAAAGGCAAATGTAAGAATCTTACTAACAGAAACCAAGACCACTCACCATCATCAGAACGCAGCATTCCCACCCCACCCAGTCCTGGGCACCCCAACACACCCGAAAAGATAATCCCAGATTTAAAAGCATATCTCATGATAATGGTAGAGGACATCAAGAAGGACTTTAATAACTTACTTAAAGAAATACAGGAAAACACTGCTAAACAGGTAGAAGACCTTAAAGAGGAAGCACAAAAATCCCTTAAAGAATTGCAGGAAAATATGACCAAACAGGTGATGGAATTGAATAACACCATCCAAGACCTAAAAAGGGAAGTAGACACAAAAAAGAAAGCCCAAAGTGAGGCAAGGCTGGGGATAGAAAACCTAGGAAAGAAAACTGGAACCATAGATGCGAGCATCAGCAACAGAATACAAGAGATGGAAGAGAGAATCTCAGGTGCAGAAGATTCCATAAAGAACATTGGCACAACAATCAAAGAAAATACAAAATGCAAAAAGATCCTAACTCAAAATATCAAGGAAATCCAGGACACAATGAGAAGACCAAACCTATGGATAATAGGAGTAGATGAGAATGAAGATTTTCAACTTACAGGGCCAGCAAATATCTTCAACAAAATTATAGAAGAAAACTTCCCAAACCTAAAGAAAGACATGCCATGAACATACAAGAAGCCTACAGAACTCCAAATCGACTGAACCAGAAAAAAATTCCTCCTGACACATAATAATTAGAACAACAAATGCACTAAATAAAGATAGAATATTAAAAGCATTAAGGGAAAAAGGTCAAGTAACATATAAAGGCAGGCCTATCAGAATTACACCAGACTTTTCACCAGAAACTATGAAAGCCAAAAGATCCTGGACAGATGTTATATAGACACTAAGAGAACACAAATGCCAGCCCAGGCTACTATACCCAGCCAAACTCTCAATTACCATAGATGGAGAAAACAAAGTATTCCACGACAAAACCAAATTCACACATTAGCTTTCCATGAATCCAGCCCTTCAAAGGGTAATAACAGAAAAAAAAAACAAAAAAACAAAAAACAAAACAAACAAACAAACAAAAAAAAAAACGATACAAGGACAGAAACCACACCCTAGAAAAAGCAAGAAAGTAATCCCTCAACAAATTACAAAGAAGACAGCCATAAGAACAGAATGCCAATTCTAACAACAAAAATAATAGGAAGGAACAATTACTTTTCCTTAATATCTCTTAATATCAATGGGCTCAATTCCCCAATAAAAAGACATAGACTAACAGACTGGCTCCACACACAGGAACCAACATTTTGTTGCTTACAGGAAACCCATCTCAGGGAAAAAGACAGACACTACCTCAGAGTGAAAGGCTGAAAAACAATTTTCCAAGCAAATGGTCTGAAGAAACAAGCTGGAGTAGCCATTCTAATATTGAATAAAACCGACTTCCAATCCAAAGGTACCAAAAAAGACAAGTAGGGACACTTCATACTCATCAAAGGTAAAATCTTACAAGAGGAACTCTCAATTCTGAATATCTATGCTCCAAATGCAAGGGCAACCACTTTAATTAAAGAAACTTTAGTAAAGCTCAAAGCACACATTGCACCTCACACAATAATAGTGGGAGACATCAACACACTACTTTCATCAATATACAGATCGTGGAAACAGAAACCAAACAGAGACACAGTGAAACTAACAGAAGTGATGAATCAAATGGATTTAACAGATCTACAGAACATTTTATCCTAAAACAAAAGGATATACCTTCTTCTCAGCACCTCATGGTACCTTTTCCAAAATTGACCATATAATTGGTCACAAAACAGGCCTCAACAGATACAAAAATATTGAAATTGTCCCATGCATCCTATCAGACCACCATGGACTAAGGCTGATTTTCAATAACAACATAAATAATGGAAAGCAAACATTCACGTGGAAAATGAACAACACTCAATGATACCTTGGTCAAGGAAGGAATAAAGAAAGAAATTAAAGACTTTTTAGAGATTAATGAAAATGAAGCCACAACATACCCAAACTTATGGGACACAATGAAAGCATTAATAAGAGGGAAACTCATAGCTCTGAGTGCCTCCAAAAAGAAACTAGAGAGAGCACACACTATCAGCTTGACAACACATCTAAAAGCTCTACAAAAAAAGGAAGAAAATTCACCCAAGAGGAGTAGACAGCAGGAAATAATGAAACTCAGGGGCGAAATCAACCAAATGGAAACAAGAAGAACAATTCAAAGAATTAACCAAAGGAGGAGTTGGTTCTTTGAGAAAATCAACAAGATAAATAAACCCTTAGCTAGACTCACTAGAGGGCACAGGAACAGCATCGTAATTAACAAAATCAGAAATGAAAAATGAGACATGACAACAGATCCTGAAGAAATCCAAAACACCATCAGATCCTTCTACAAAAGGATATACTCAACAAAACTGGAAAACCTGGACGAAATGGACAAATTCCTAGACAGATACCAGGTACCAAAGTTAAATCAGGATCAAATTAACGATCTAAACAGTCCCACATCCCCTAAAGAAATAGAAGCAGTCCTTAATAGTCTCCCAACCAAAAAAAGCCCAGGACCAGATTGGTTTAGTGCAGAGTTCTATCAGACCTTCAAAGAAGATCTAATTCCAGTACTGCACAAACTATTCCACAAAATAGAAGTAGAAGGAACTCTGCCCAACTCATTCTATGAAGCCACAAATACTCTGATACCTAAACCACAGAAAGATCCAACAAAGAGATCTTCAAACCAATTTCCCTTATGAATATCGATGCAAAAATACTCAATAAAATTCTCACTAACCGAATCCAAGAATACATCAAAACAATCATCCATCCTGACCAAGTAGGTTTTATTCCAGGGATGCAGGGATGGTTTAATATATGAAAATCCATCAACGTAATCCATTATATAAACAAACTCAAAGACAAAAAATACATGATCATCTCTTTAGATGTGGAGAAAGCATATGAAAAAATCCAACACCCATTCATGATAAAAGTCTTGGAAAGATCAGGAATTCAAGGCCCATACCTAAACATGATAAAAGCAATCTACAGCAAACCACTAGCCAACATCAAAGTAAACGGTGAGAAGCTGGAAGCAATCCCACTAAAATCAGGGACTAGACAAGGCTGCCCACTCTCTCCCTACCTATTCAACATTATACTTGAAATCCTAGCCAGAGAATTCTGACAACAAAAGGAGATCAAGGGGATACAAATTGGAAAAGAAGAAGTCAAAATATCACTTTTTGCAGATGATATGATAGTATATATAAGTGACCCTGAAAATTCCACCAGAGAACTCCTAAACCTGATAAACAGCTTCGGTGAAGTAGCTGGATATAAAATTACCTCAAACAAGTTAATGGCCTTTCTCTACACAAAGAATAAACAGGCTGAGAAAGAAATTAGGGAAACAACACTCTTTACAACAGTCACAAATAATATAAAATACCTTGGTGTAACTCTAAGGAAGTGAAAGATCTGTATGATAAGAACTTAAAAAAAAAAAGAATTTCAAGTCTCTGAAGAAAGAAATTAAAGAAGATCTCAGAAGATGGAAAGATCTCCCATGTTCATGGATTGGCAAGATCAACATTGTAAAAATGGCTATCATGCCGAAAGCAATCTACAGATTCAATGCAATCACTATCAGAATTCCAACTCAATTCTTCAACGAATTAGAAAGAGCAATTTACAAATTCATCTGGAATAACAAAAAACCTAGGATAGCAAAAACTCTTCTCAAGGATAAAAGTACCTCTGGTGGAATCACCATGCCTGACCTAAAGCTGTACTACAGAGCAATTGTGATAAAAACTGCATGGTACTGGTATAGTGACAGACAAGTAGATCAATGGAATAGAATTGAAGACCCAGAAATGAACCCAAACACCTATGGCCACTTGATCTTTGACAAGGGAGCTAAAACCATCCAGTGGAAAAAAGACAGCATTTTCAACAAATGGTGCTGGCACAACTGGTGGTTATCATGTAGAAGAATGTGAAATGATCCATTTCTATCTCCTTGTACTAAGGTCAAATCTAATGGATCAAGGAACTTCACATAAAACCAGAGACACTGAAACTTATAGAGGAGAAAGTGGGAAAAAGCCTCGAAGATATGGGCACAAGAGAAAAATTCCTGAATAGAAAAGCAATGGCTTGTGCTGTAAGATCAAGAATCAACAAATGGGACCTCATAAAACTGCAAAGCTTCTGTAAGGCAAAAGACACCATCAATAACACAAAAAGGTCACCAACAGATTTTGAAAGGATCTTTACCTATCCTAAATCAGATAGGGGACTAATATCCAATATATATATATATATGTAAACAACTCAAGAAGGTGGACTCCAGAAAAACAAATAACCCCATTAAAAAATGGGGCTCAGAGCTAAACAAAGAATTCTCATCTGAGGAATACAGAATGGCTGAGAAGCACCTGAAAAAAAGTTTAGCATCCTTAATCATCAGGGAAATGCAAATCAAAACAACCCTGAGATTCCATCTCACACCAGTCAGAATGGCTAAGATAAAAAATTCATGTGACATCAGATGCTGGCGAGGATGTGGAGAAAGAGGAACACTCCTCCATTGTTCGTGGGATTGCAAGCTTGTATAACCACTCTGGAAATCAGTCTGGTGGTTCCTCAGAAAATTGGATATAGTACTACTGGAGGATCCTGCAATACCTCTCCTGGGCATATATCCAGAAGATGTTCCAACTAGTAAGAAAGACACATGCTCCACTATGTTCATAGAAGCCTTATTTATAATAGCCAGAAGCTGGAAAGAAGCCAGATGCCCCTCAACAGAGGAATGGATACAAAAAATGTGGTACATTCACACATTTCATAGTACTAATCAGCTATTAAAAAGAATGAATTTATGAAATTCCTAGGCAAATGGTTGTACCTGAAGGGCATCATCCTGAGTGAGCTAACCCAATCACAAAAGAACTCAAATGATATATACTCACTGATAAGTGGATATTAGCCCAGAAACTTAGGATACCCAAGATATAAGATACAATTTGTGAAACACATGAAACTGAAGAAGAACAAAGACCAAAGTGTGGACACTTTGCCCCTTCTTAGAATTGGGAAAAAACACCCATGGAAGGAGTTACAGAGACAAAGTTCAGAGGTGAGATAAAAGGATGGTCCATTTAGAGACTGCCATATTCAGGGATCTATCCCATAATCAGCCTCCAAATGCTGACACCATTACATACACTAGCAAGATTTTGCTGAAAGGACCCTAATATAGCTGTTTCTTGTGAGACTATGCCGGGGCCTAGCAAACACAGAAGTGGATGCTCACAGTCAGCTACTGGATGGATCACAGGGCCCCCAATGGAGGAGCTGGAGGAAGTACCCAGGGAGCTAAAGGTTACTGCAACCCTATAGGTGGAACAACATTATGAACTAACCAGTACCCCAGAGCTCTTGACTCTAGCTGCATATGTATCAAAAGATGGCCTAGTTGGCCATCACTGGAAAGAGAGGCCCATTGGACATGCAAACTTTATATATCCCAGTACAGGGGAATGCCAGGGCCAAAAAATGGGAGTGGGTGCGTAGGGGAGTGGGGGGGGGTATGGGGTATTTTTGGGATAGCATTGGAAATGTAAATGAGGAAAATACCTAATTAAAAAAAGAAACCTGCAAATGTTGTGTTTTTCTATTGAAAAATAAAATTAGGTAAATATATACTTTAATGTATTATGAAATATCTACATTTGTATAAAATATTTAACTGTGTATAAAACTATATGAATAAAGTTATGTGGAAATCTTTGAAAACACAAATACAAAAATACTGAATATCAGTTCATAAAGGCCTATAGTTAATGCTTAAAATACATGAGTAAATTTCAGTTTATCTTTTTATATGTTCTTATTCCTTAAACCAATATCTAAGTGTATTTATTAGTAAATCATGATTTTATATAACATAATTTATCCAATGTAAATGAAACATTTAACTTAAGAAAATTTCAAAATGTCTTCATATGCTTTCACTGTTATTAGAGTATATTAAAATAGACTTCACAGCACAATCTTTAAGTGAAACTGACTTGAATAAAATATGTTAAGATTAGTTGTATGCTATAAATAGAACACAGTCATGGAATGGCTCAAGCATTTGTGGGGAATGGTAAAGTTTGTGCAATAATGGGAAGAAGTAAAAGAAGAGAAAAATGGGAAAAAGAGAACAAAGAAAGTTAGGAATGAAAAACGAGGAAAAGGGAGGGGGAGAGGGAGAGAGAAGTGGAAAGGGAGATAAGCTGAGGTGGGAAGGGAAGAATACAGAAAGAAAAAAGAAATTAGAAGTTTGAAGTATTTGAAAAGGGTATCTGAACTTAGCCTTTATTGAGTGTTTTGTAAAAACACTCTGTTAAAAAGTAGAATTTTTGTTTTAGTATTTTTTCGAAAGGACTCTCTAGTAGATGCTGAATATTTTATTGAACAGGTGACATGGTGACTCAGGTACTCGATTCTATTACTATGATACAAAGAGAGTTGGAAACAAACAGACATGACTATGCTATACTGAAACTGTATTTATGGACACTCAAATGTTAACATCTCCTCTCAAAAAATACTTTTCATTTCATTGGTTTCAGCTATTTAAAAATATAAAAAATTCATTACTGGCTAGCCATCAAACATGCTGGAGCAGATTCGTCTCCAGAGTAGAGTTAGCACCTCTTTTGTGTTTTGTATTAATGACTGATCTTTAGAAATTTCTAAATTGTCCATCCTGGTATGGTGATTTACATCTGTAATCTCAAAGTGAAGGAGGCTAAGACAGGAGGAGATCTGCGAATTTATCTTCTTCTCTGTCTGGTCTGTGTAGTGAATTTGATTCCAGAGTATATCCTGTCAAAAAGAAGAAAAAGCAAACAAACAAGCAACAACAGTAACACAACAACAGAACATAGACTCTTGCTTTGAGAGCCCAGAAACTTAGAATACCCAAGATATAAGATACAATTTGCAAAACACATGGAGCTCTGGAAGAACGAAGACCAAAGTGTGGGTACTTTGCCCCTTCTTGGAATTGGGAGCAAGGCACCCATGGAAGGAGCCAAAGAGACAGAGTTTGGAGCTGAGACGAAAGGATGGACCATCTAGAGACTTCCATACCGGGGGATCCATCCCATAATCAGCCTCCAAACGCTGACACCATTGAATACACTAGCAAGATTTTGCTGAAATGACCCTGATATAGCTGTCTCTTGTGATACTATGCCGGGGCCTAGCAAACACAAAAGTGGATGCTCACAGTCAGCTACTGGATGGAATCACAGGGCCCCCAGTGGAGGAGCTAGAGGAAGTACCCAGGGAGCTGTGGGGATCTGCAGCCCTCTAGGTGGAACAACAATATGAACTAACCAGTACCCTCCCCCCACCCCCCACGGAGCTCATGTCTCTAGCTGCATATGTATCAGAAGATGGCCTGGTTGGCCATCAGTGGAAATAGAGGCCCATTGGTCGTGAAGACCTTATATGCCTCAGTACAGGGGAAAGCCAGAGCCAAGAGGTGGGAGTGGGTGTGTGGGGGAGTGGGTGTGGGAGGGTGTGGGGGACTTTAGGGATAGCACTGGAAATGTAAATGAAATAAATACCTAATAATAATAAAAAAATAAGAAAAAAAGAATCATATACGTGATACATTCAGGAATTAAAAGAGCTGATAAAAAAAAAAGAGATAGGAAAACTGTCCTAGTGTGGTATTTTTTTTTTTCATTGAAAGCTCTGATTCATTGGTCAGCCTCCTTCGTGAACTTTTGTGTAAACTCACTTTAAGGACATTAGTCTAGAGCTTTAAGAGCCCTGAGAACTAGAACTTAATATAGCACCAGAAGAGAGTCAATGTGATCCACTAAGAAATCACCACAAGGTCTAACAAGTATTCTTTCCCTGACACCTCAAAACTTTGTCTAATTCTAAGGTGTAGGACATCTGTGCTCTCATCCTGACATAGTAAAATCAGCAGGCAGCAACCGAGAAGATGCAGAACTGGAAGGAAGTGACAGACAGGAAAAAGAAATAGGTACAGAGTAGAGTTTGTAGCCAACACAGGGCATGTAAAGACTGCCCAGAAGAGTGGCCCTGGATGGTATGGAAAGAATGAAGCTCTGAGATCCAAAACATTTTTCAGATAGGACACTAAAAGAAACAGAAGAAGGAGCTATAAAATATGGCTGTGACTGTAACCATAGTGACTGTAGCCATAATTCCATTGTAAACCAATTGGTCCCAATAATCCCTCATTTCCTTCACTTAATGCTTGGTTGGACAATACTAATGGCATCAGTGTCTCTCAGACAGAAAGTAATCGCCATAAAGGTGGTCAGACTAATAGACATTAGAGCCTAAGAACCTAAAGGATGCACCCTGACACCAGCTTCTGTGTTCTCACCCCATGCCTTACTTTTTGCTGTTGCTTTTCTTCGTTCACTAGAATTTTCACATGTGGAATTGAATATATCTGTAGAATAATTCAGTGACTTGGAAGGTTTGTTTTGTCCTTTCTTTGTTTTTCTTTACTCTTAAATAATTTAGATAAGATAGTTGTCATGTAAGAACTGAATTTTGAAGTCTGCGCCCTATTCTGAGAAACTACTGTCAGTTGATAGCTGAGGGGGGAAGGGGGAGGGAGAATTGAGAGGGTAGCCATGGGTAGCTTTCTCAGTTGCCAGTGGATCTTTCAAATCCTTGCACCTGTGGGCAGCACAGATTGGATTAGGTTCATTATAAGAAGAAAGAAAGAGAGCAGGCCAGGAAGGGAGGGAGAAATAAAGAAGAAATGAAAATGAAAATGTTAGGGAGGTGTTGGATAAGAGGAGAATGGAGGATAATATGATCATATTTCATTGCATATATGCATAAAATTCTCCAGCAAATAATTTAAAGAGGAAACGTAAGGTCCTAGTGATAAGACAACCATTTTTCCCAATGATCTCAGTTTCTAAGTATTCTTAAAATATGGATTGAAACTGAATGCTTGCCCTCACCTATAGAAAACCTCAGTACTTACCTTCATCAGCAAAACAGGGTGTTTGTCTCTCATTGTATTAACACCGCGTTTTACATTTCATTTTGAAATTGATTTCCATTGAATTGTCACCGCCCATTACCCAGCAGCAGCACGGAATGAAACAGTACCATTCTTGAAGCTGTCACTTAGGGGTGGCTTTCAAATCCACAGCAAGGAGAAAAATTGTCAGATAATTGTTTTTTAAAGATAATCCTACCGCAGAAATCATTCCGAATTGTGCATCTCCCTCTGGCACAGGGAGCTGGTGCAGTCCTTGTTTTTTTCTTTGGTGCTGCACTAAGGTATTGAAGGAAGCTGTACCTAGCAGCCGGGATCTGGCAAGAAGGCATGCTCAAAACCTTCACTCCCTTGTACTGTAAGACTTCCTTAGCGTGGTCAATGGGAGGGAGGGGAGGCCCTTGGTTCTGTGAAGGCTTGCTATGCCAGTATAGGGCGATGCTAGGGTGGTGAGGCACAAGTGGTTGGGTGGGTAGGGGAGCACCCTCATAGAGGCAAAGGGGAGGGAAATGGAATAGGGAATGTGCAGAGGGGAAACTGGAAAAGGAGACAACATTTGAAATGTAAATAGATAAAATAACCCCCTTAAGACAAAGCTCTGGGCATCACATTTAATTTGGGCGTTCCCCTGACGGAACTTCAGCTTCAGGACTTCAACAATACTAAAAGAAGAAAACGCAGGCGAAAGAAGGGAGCAAGCAAGCAAAGGAAAGGATGGAAAGAAAGAGGAGCGGAAGAGAGGAAGGAGAAATTACCACAGGATGAAATAATGTGGCTTTATAGGCTAAGAAGATGGCCCTTTGGGGAACAGCACTTGTTGAGTAAGCATGAGGGACTTAGTCCTTAGGGGCCACATTAAAAGATCTGGGCTTGAGTTCATATGCTTGTGTGAGTCATATGTATTCCTATTTGCCCATCACTTTGCAGAATGCAAATAAGGAGGTTGTTGGGACTGGTGGTGCCTATGTGACTTCAAGGTAATAAAACATTATCACACACACACACACACAAAAAAACCATTATAGAGTGCTATAAAGTCTGTCATTCAAAGCTCTCTTCTTCCCAACCCCACCAGAGAGGCACAGGTAAACAAATCCCATTGCATGAGCAGCTGCCCATCATACCTATGTGTAACACATGGTCACACACACATATGCATCCATTCTGCCTACAAGGGAGACCATTCATGTTCATCGATTGTGGTGTGCTGGCCATTAAGATCTATCATTAGTTTCATTCTACCAATATCCACTGAGACACCCTCAAGCTCTCTGAAACTGTGGTTAACACAATCATGGGATTACAAACCACTTCATCTGTAACAAATTTTCAATCAAAATACACACCTAACTTATTAAGTTACATTTCCAGCCGACTTTGTATTCCATTTTCTCCCTGCATTCTGCTGGAAGCATTCTCAAATAGCAAAATATAATACTTCCCATGTTATGTGTTGCCAGGCAATCAGGGCAGAAATAATTAACACGAACAAGTGGACTGCCAGTATCCTGCTGAATGGTTCTGGAAAGAGTTCAAATATGACAAGCATTCTTAGCTGTCCCTTCTGGGACACGTGCTCTGAAATAACAGTTTGAAAGGACAACTGCCAAATCCAGTTTCAAACAGTTTGACAGCACTAGAGAATTTCATTCTAAAATCTGACTTCGTTTTTATTTAAAGGAGAATTCATCTCAGCGCACTACATCTTTCTGTGCCCATTCCTGAGAGAGTCCTCGCTGTTCTCCTGCCATGTCTATGCAAGTCCAGCTGTGTAATGAAGCTAATCCAGAGCATGAGCTCTTTCTACAGATGTAGACCTCACGCTGAATTCAAAGGGACATGTGTGTGTGTGAAGAGCTTTGTGTCAGGCAGGCTAAAAGTATCACAAATTTATTTGTTATGCCCTTTCTCTCTTCCTATGCAAGTCTGTTTATAGATTTGGATGGTTTTTATAACTTTAAACTATCATTTAAACACTTCCCCACAGAGAAATCCTCAGTCAGAAGGTACTTAACGGGGTAACTCGTGTGATGGGCATGTAACTATATTGTTGGGATCACAGATGAATAGCAGGAAGTCAAGTTAACGAACATTAGTTGTGGTGAGAATATGTAAGGTTTAAAGTCCATCTCAAGTGCTGAAAGCGTGTCTTTGGTTCAATAAAAGTTGGTAATCTAGTGAATTTTAATAATTTTAATCTAATGGAACGTTGGGAAAAATATGCCAGTATTTAGGCAGAATCTATCACTGCCTAATCTAGAAACCTAAACAGGTACGTTGGTATAGATCAAGGATTCCTTAGAGTCTTCTGTTTTCTAGATGTTGGTATTTGAGAAGACCATGGTTTCTATCACAAATACCTGTCCCCACTGATAAACTGATAAATAGTAGAAGGTCCCAACCTTCTACTGAAACTTTTGAAAGCCTTATTACAAGGTATGTTTTTTTTTAATTCATTTGTCTATTTATTCGCCCAATACTGAGATTGTGAGGCCTGTGATGTGAAATAAAGTCAACGGACTTATATCCCAGGCTAACTCATCTTACAGACTGAAAAACAAAACGCATAAGGTGAATGATGTAAGCGTGCATTAGGAACCCTGTAAGGGGAGGCAGGGTTTCCACAGGCCCCACTCTCCATCTGCTTCTTCCTTTGCTTTTCCTTTTCTTGACTTCAGCTCTTCCTCCATCTCCAGTACCACCTTCTACTGTGCTCTAAGACATTGCAACCCTTGGATCAAAGAGCCAGGAGTTTTGATCCAAGCGACTCTGAGTCCAGAAAACACTGGATTTATATACAGTATAGTTAGGAATCCCGTGAATGTTCACAGAAAAGGGGAATAGAGGGCTGTAATCATTTGGTGGAATGGTACTGAAAGGGGGGTGGTTAATGGGTGTCTGTTCAGGGACTAATTTTATGGCCACTTGTAACTGTCTGTGACCTGACCTCTGATTACCTTTTCTCCATGACTTAAATGTGAGGCCTTAGCCTCCCTTGAGCTTGTTGATTCTCTAAGGTCTCAAGAACAGGCACCTGGAGAGTTCTGCTGCTTATCAGGAAGAGTGTTGGGTTTTAGAGACACAAAGACCAGGGAGCATTTCTCTGCTGTCTCTTCAGAATGTCCTCATTAAGGGGGAGTTTTATGGGTAGTGCCATTTTAATGCTAGGGGAGTGGCCAGGGAAGGGGGAGGGCAGGAGCAGCACAGAAACCAGCTGTCTGAATATGTGCTTGTCACAGGCTGCAGGGAGGATGGGAGCTTCTGGCTGGTGGCGGGTGGGGGGTGGGGGGGGTGGGGGTGGGAGAGGGGACAGGGAACACAGAGACAAACTGTATACAACACTGAAGTCTCTCTAGGATCAGTAATTCAGGGGTTACAACAGTAACAAGCGGAAGTTTGCGTGATCTCAAAAGATCAAATAGATGTTTGTAAAACAGTCAGTACCATGTAATAACACATAAGTTCAAAATTATAGCTGTTCTGTCATGAATTCTTTAAAACTTGCTGCAGATCAAGTGATCTATCAGTCAGTTTTCCATCTTTCACTTGTTGGAACTGGACATTTATTCAACATATCACATAACCTGTTTTACCAGGAAATAGACTAGGCTTATGGAGATGCAGTGTAGATCAGGACAGTAGAGTCACACAGTGCCCTCCTTCAGAAAGGCTGGATTTTCTCTAGCTATTGATCCACCTTCAAAGGAAAACCATAGTGGTCCTTCCTTTCTTCTCAAATGTACTTCCACAATGGACACATGCTGGGCCATGCCTTCTGGCACACTTAGACACAGTTAGAAGGTACCCACCATGGTTTCCCTGAGTCATTAAGAAACTATGTTCTACAGGGTTCAGTCTACTTGGAAAATATATACCAGACTAACTCCTGCCTGTATGCAAGCATAGGGCAGAATAGACAAGTACAATAGGTTATTGTACTTTATAACCTAAAACTCAAAATTTAGCTTAATTGTGAAAAGTTATAACTCTGAAGATTTCTATAACTTGAATGAGTATCTATCATTATTAGCAGCTGGTACATTAAATAGTCTTGCCTCTCAGTGAAACTGCCAAGTCTAACTCTAAGTATTGCTAACATTTAAGCCTCTAAAGAGACTCATCTCCTGTCATTGGTGTCTATTTATGAAGTTTCTTTGTTCAAAGTTCCATTTCTTTAATTGATTCCCAGACAGACAAAAATCACTGGAGTAACTTTTTATCTTTCCCACATCAACAATTTTCACTTCTACCATTTGTAATTTCCTATGAGATTCATAATCAAAATATGCTTCCTAATGAATTCCCTCAGCCTATTTACAGTTACTGAATGGACTTTTTGCCTCATTTTTAATAATCATAGACTCTTCTGTCTGAAATAGTTAAAGTTGCATATATGTGTTTTATTATGGAAGAAATTTATTCAATATTTTTGAATGAAAAATGAGTTATTCTTTAAAAATGATTTCCCTTTTTGTTTTTAAGATACGTTGGCTCCAATTTGACTTATTTTCTCCAGATAATATAGTTCCTACTGTTTGAAGATTGATAGACAGTTGTTTATCCATGCCCCTGTGGACCAGACTATCAGTGGGTTGCACTGGTCAATGAGCCCTGATGAAATGTGATCAGTAAATTCTCTTATCACCATGGTAACTGGTGTACTCCTTAGACAGTGTCCTATCTTAGTATCTTGGGGACAGAGCTTGCTGATGCATCACTGCGATCTCCCTTGACATTAACCTTGTTGTTTGATTCACAGTCTCTGGTGATATTGTTTTTCAGCCAATTACAAAGCTATCAAAATGTCCACATCCATCATCCCACATGCTATCTCAAGTGATATCATAAGAAAATCTGACATATGCATGACTAAAGTTATTACAGATGATACCCTATTTTATTTTAGTAATCGGTTACAAAAAATAAATTAAATATTTTAGTGAACTGTTCTCTAAAGCATTAAGCTATGTTTTAGTGTTTCCTAAGGGCTAACAAAGCATATGTTTAATTATTTTAGAGTTTTCAGTTTCTGATCTATTCTTGACAGTACACAGGCTCTCCTTGATTTGATTTACAGCTTTCCTTTGTCTGTATTCCCTGAAATAATCAATATATTTAGCCAATTTTCTAATTTGGTGTAGAAACTGATTTTCCATGTCACTTTCTACATGGGCATATATCATTGTGTGATACAGTCCAATTAGATTCCTGTGAATATGATCGTAGTTATTCTGATCATTTAGATGCAGTAATTTGCAAAAGAATGTGATAAGGTCCTTGTACCGTACTGGTTCATTGTGTGTGTGTGTGTGTGTGTGTGTTTGTGTGTTGGGGGCTGGGGGCAATTGACTTTTAATTAACTAAGCCATTCTTCTCTATGACCCCAAACCATTGTTTCTCAAATATTGAATAACCTCCAAAAGTCATATCTGTTTCTGAGACAGTGACCTTATGCAGACTCTTTCTTAAGGGCATATCTCTGGTAGATGATAAGCAGTACACAGGAGTTCACATTTTGTCAGTCTGATAATGTAGGAAGCAATATACCTCGCCACGACTAATGGCTTATCTCCTACAAACCATAGATGGGCATTGGCAGCTTTTCAGCTTTCCACTCAACATTTTTTGCAATTTAAGGCAGACTCTCAGCATCACTTGAAGGCACTTTTGGCAGTTTCCTTTATTGTTGTATGGTGCCACGTGATTTCACATCATAGCCAAATAAGGTCAGTAATGGAACTTTCACATTATTCTTCGCCACATAAATAACTCGAATGTTCTGGGTCTTGGCCTACTTTGGGGTGCATCCATAGGGGATTACATTAAGTATGCCAAGTGATTTGATTCATTACTCAAATTTAGCCACCATCACAGTTATTTGGCTAAATCTCACAATAGATCAGGAACACTAATAACACTCATCCCTTTGATTCTTTTCAGTGGCCATTCTTGCTCCAAGGTGTCACCTCACCAATGACAGCATCACCAGTGTTCTCTGTGAGAAGTAACTTTCCAATCATATTTATTTCAAGAGATTGCAATGTGAAAAAACAGAGAATTCGCTGGGCAGTGGTGATGCACACCTTTAATCCCAGCACTTGGGAGGCAGAGGCAGGCAGATTTCTGAGTTTGAGGCCAGACTGGTCTACAGAATGAGTTCCAGGACAGCCAGGGTTACACAGAGAAACTCTGTCTCAAAACAAAAACAAAAACAAAAACAAAAACAACAAAAAAAAAACAAAAACAAAAAAAGGAGAATGCTAATAGATTTTTGTACAGAGTTATGTTCCTTCCTTGTTCTTATGGTGCTAATCAGTGACTCATATTTCTCATATTTTACCAACTGCTAAAGCCTTACCTTAAGAGCCTGAGTGTATAAGAATGAGATTGACCCATTACTATATCTTCTGTATCTCTACCCAACATCTATTTTACAAAAAAAAACATCTTGAAGCATTGTAATTGTTGTCATATACATCAAAGTATCCAAGGTGGTGATATGAGCTACTAGTAGCATCATTACATTATTACATTATCTTGTTTTGTATTCTGTCAGCACATGCCTCACTAATGGATGCAGAATAGCCTTTAGCAAGAAGGAATAATGGGAAACACAGCAGAAAATGAGATCAATCCTCTTCTTGCTATCTTTTTTTTTTCTTTCTCAGCCAGTAGCATTTTTCCCCCAAAATAGCCAAGGGACAATGGTGCTTATATCTGTTTCAAAGATGGAGGTCACAGCTGGAACAATGACACAGACATCTCCGAGGGCTGAAACATTGCTTAGTGTAGGTCTGTTTCTTTGCTCCTCGTGAATCCTTGTTTTAGAATTTCAAGAATTCACCCAGCAGAAGAGAGAACCTTACTCATGTGCTATTTGCCAATGAGAGAATCACCTCCAATAGACTCTAAATTCCATAATTGTGTATGATGGGTGCTTGAGTGTTTTGTGAGTGGGCTCAGAATATCAGAATCCCATTTGGAAGCTTTGGGAAGGACTCGGAAATGGCTGCCGTGTTACTAAATACACATTTGTATACTTTAAGGCAATCTCAATTACAAAGAATGGCATCTGAAGTACAAAGTGATAACAGGCAACATGATAAACATCAAGGCTTAAATCACTCAAGATTACATTAAATATCTGAAATAGTGAAATTTCTAGAGTAAGGCTTTGTAAGTTTCTTTGAAATATATCTTAGTGAAGCAAAATATTTTTTTTCCTCTTCAAAAATACTCACAGGCATTGATGCCCTTGTTTCCTGAACAACAGATGAACAAAGATGTATACCTAGGATGCTTTGAGACTATGTTGGACTCCTTTGTTCTTCTCACTATCAAAACCAAGGAGAGCCACATCAAATGGCATGCAAACAGGTCACAGATGAGTGAAAGCATGGAAGACATAGAAGAAGCTAGCCCAAGATAGAGTCCTATCCATACCTCCCTTCCCAGCATGTAATAAAAAGTAATGACCGTAAGACTGCAGCCTCCAAAATCAATACATCTACAGCCCCAAGGTTAGGTCAGCCTCAACTAGTAGGTATCTTCGCATACTGAGATCACAGAATATTGTGCCAACCACCACCAGGGGTTGGAGATGCTCTTTCATAATTTCATTTCTCTTCCCCACTTGCAGAGCAAAGGCACTTCCTCTGTAACAATTTGCATTCATTCCTTCATGTCCGTAAGGCAAAATTTGTATTTTGTATCTGTTTTTTTCTAAGACTGCTTGGGAAAAATGGGAAAAATAATAATGAATTGGAAGTGCAAATAGTTAACCCTTTTACTCATGCTTTTTATTATTTTGAAACTCATGGGAAAAAATTCCTTCATTCTAACTGTGTATGGAAATCAGGGTCATTATTTGATTCAGAGACCAAATTTACCTTGTCCAGAAACTGCACACTGGATTCGGGGTAAAGCATTGTGGACTACATGCTGCTGTCTATACGAAAACAGAAACATCTGCAGTCCATCAAGTCACTCACCACAAGTCAGTGGTTGCCTTCCAAATATGTTTTTGTCAAAGCTGAAAAATGTGAAGGCTTCATTGATGTGCTTCCCATTTGCACATTTCACAGGATTTAACTGGTTATTTTAGCTTTCACACAATTCTTAATAAACAAAGAGAAGGGCTGGATCTAGGAACAGTAATGTGCTTTCACAAATGATGTAAGCCTTGAATACTATTTTTTTCTGTTTTAAAATTAACCTCTTAGAGAACAGTTAGGAATAATGAAATGGCTCGGGTAGCAGGATGAAGTTTCACTGAATAAGTGAACCTGCCATAAATATTTATAATCGTGTTAGCTTCACTTTTTAAGCAATTTCCAAGATGTTAGCTTGCTCCCATGTAACTGCTGGTCAAATCAGAGGCACAAAGGTTAGGTTATGCTTCTTTCATTAATGATTTGGCTCAATGCACACAGCAGTATAATGTATTTTATGAGTAAGGGAAATGATATTGGTTTGAGAGGTCTCATGTAGCAGTCATATCCTGTCCAAATATAATTTTGAAAACAACCAGAACCATTATGGCTCATCTAGAAAGAATGATAAAGACAGATAGCTTATATGAGTTTTAAATAAGTAATTCACCCTGGGTTTTGAGACATCAGATGGCCAAGTAATGTTATTAATGTATAAGCATGTTGGTAAAATCGTGTATTCTTTCCATTGGTTAGCTTTAGATATGTTTCCAATGCAAATATTGTGTCAATGCATTGAATCCAAGTTATGCAAATCCAGACTGTAATTCATCTTTCAAGAATGTTGCTTGATTATTTCACATGCCAAAGGAGCATTATTCTGGCAACAGTCTACTGACTATTTATAGCTAAAATTTCCACAGGGGAAATTATGCATCTTTTGCTGAATATTGGATATTTATTGTTGAACATATTGACCACCTCTCAGTCTTTGTGGCTAGTGTCTTTGTGAAAGTTTTTATTTATAATGAAAATGTACAGCAAGAGATTTGATATTATTGAATTGCTTTTTTTTTCTTTTTCTGAGAGATGTATGTGCATTGGAAAATGAGAAGCAAAGCAAGGGCTTAAAAATAAAACATCTCATATCCAGAATGCTTGACCATCCATCATGTTTCTGGAGCAGATTTTAAAGGCACTCAAGTTCCATCTGGCCTGAACCCCACTCCTCCTGTTCACTAAAATGGAGGGTCTCTGAGATATAATGAGTTTTCATCATAACATTAAAATCTTACCTTGGAACTTGATTGTAGCTGTTTTCATATTTAGTACCTACTCTGTGCATAATCTTCAAAATATGCAGATAAAATTTCTACACTATTGCGCTCTCTCTCTCTCTCTCTCTCTCTCTCTGTGTGTGTGTGTGTGTGTATCATTGTAGAATTGCAAGCACTTTTCAGAAACATTTTTGTGTCTTATTAACCATCTATATTTTGATTCTATATGAGTCTTCTTCATACGGTCTTCTGTACAGAGCTAGTAGTCTGACCAAAGTGACATTTATTGAGCAATTATTGTATACTGTGGACTGGTTTAAGAATTTTATATTGTCATTTTGCTGACTATCTCAACAAACTTCTAAAGGTATAGGTCTTGGAAATTTTCCCATTTTACAGATGAGAGAGTGAACCCCTACCAACAGAATCCTACAGTTAGTAAATTGTACCACTTAGATTTAAGAGTTTGTCTCTAGGACTTTTGCTCTTAGCCAGGAATGCTGATTGCATTCACCATATCTAAAATATACAAGCTGTACTTTAAATTATACAAAGAGTGTTGATAATAGCGAAAGCTACATTACTGTTTGTGCTTAGAACCATCCTAGGGCACCTTCCTATTTTAGTCAAAGCAGTAATAACAATGGCTAGGAGCTCTGCTTGACTGTGAGATGGTCTTGACTCACATCCTCATAAATCTTTCTATAAAACAATGACTTGGGTTCCTCGTAATACTCTTTGTTGAAAAAGAAGGTAAGAAGGCAAATACTTAAGTCACTATGATCAAATCAAGATTTAAGGCTTATATCACTTGAATCTTCCAAAATGTTTATCATCCTAGACAGAGTTGAATGTGGAATTCATAGCTTCTTATAGTTGCTTGGACCACCCTAGGGAAGTCAGAAGTATAGGAAGACTCTTGTTTTATAGTATAAAAACCCCTATATCTTTTTTCTTCAATTCCTGTTGCTTCCTATTAATGAGGAAACATATTTGATATGACAAGAAAAATAGCTCCTCTAAGGAGCTGCCAAGAAGGCACAGTGGATAAAGATACTTGTCACCAAGCCTGGCAATCTGAATTCAATTCCTAGGGTATACATGATGGAAAGAGGGAGTCTAATTCTACAACTTGTCTTCTGACTTCAGCACACTCATACAGGCACAGGGTAGCTTTTCATGTGTATGCATACACACACACACACGCACACAGGCACAAACACTGAATAAATAAGCAAATAAATATTATACATTATTCTTGAACCCTCAACTAAGTATTTTTCTCAATTTCATGATGTGAAAAACACAAGAAAATGTAATTTTTACAACTTGGTGTAATTTAAATCCTGGATATATGTTTTCAGATGTGCTTGTCATCACACTTTTCATATCTATGGTTATTTAGAAATCTGCTTTCCTCGGTATGTTATATAATTATTTTTTATTTCCTGCACCATGATAACTTCTCATTATGTTCTCTACACTGATGTTCTACATTGAGTGTCCTTGCCTCCAGCTGCTGTTCATTAGGTTTAGCCACACATATTTTCTGATTTTCTCACTTGGTGAATCTCTTATCAGGGGTTTCAGCAAAACATAGACTGTGCTTATCAAGATAAAAATTAGAAACTCTAACGTACTTTGACTAGCACTGTGGAAGATCAAACTGGTACCAAATACATAAAGATATTATTTTTATCTATTTTTGTGGATGGATGGACAGATGGATGGACATATGGTTATAAGATAGATGATGCATAGATAAATAGATAGATGACAAAGATAGACAGACAGACAGACAGACAGACAGACAGATAGATAGACAGATAGGTGTTATATTTTGGGCTAATCACATAAACACATGCTCTAAATATATACTTACAAAGTGGAAAATTATCCTTTTTATTCAGTAGTATGTTCATATAAACATTTCAGTTTTCAGAGGTGTGTGTGTGTGTGTGTGTGTGTGTGTGTGTGTGTGTGTGTGTGTAAAATTTGAAGGTTTTGTTTTGGAAATTTTATATCAGAGTATTATAAGAAATCTCTGGCTGGCTCTATGAACCTCTGACCAGTAGGTGATAGAAATTTTTTCCTAACATTCCATAAATCAACGTCTTTCCTCTCCCTTTGCCCAGTACCACCCATTCTGCCTTCTTACCAATAATCACAGCACTGTGACCACCTTCAGTCTCAGCTAATTCCTCTCTGGTTTGTCTGTGGCTCCCATTCCCTACCATCTTTCCTGTGATTACTTTTTCCACTTAGTTTCTGCACTTAGCACTGGTCACTCATGCTATCTGAGGTCCACCATTATAAATTCATTCTTTTGGATTTGAAGGTTTTTATTTTCAAGAGCACTTCACAAAAAAATGAAAGTTTTTCAGGTAGAAGAAATTCTTTAGAAAAGCCCGTCTTCTGTGAATGAGGTCATAAAACAAGGTATGACATGGCATACAGAAGAGAAAGCAAGATGTGACCTCATTTATACCCCTGCCTGTGGTTCCTGTCATCATCAAATGACAACAATAAAACCTATCTTGTTAACAATATACTTCTGAACATGCATAATTTCTTGTTTCCTTTCTTTTGGTGTGATAAAATACTCCAAACATAATCAATTTAGAGGACAAAGGTTAATTTCCACTGCTAATTCCAGGTTACATAATATTATTATAGGAAGTCAAGACAGCAGGTACTTGAAAACAGCTCATCACGTCCACAGTCAAAAGCAAGAATAATACATGGATGCTCACTTGATTGCTTTTGTAGGCTCAATTCTATTTCTCTATTCTCACCCATTTGGAGTCAGTGCCTAGAGATTGGTGCCTCCAATACTGGGCTGAGCCTACTCATAACAATTAACTTTAAATAAGACCATTGAGCCAACCTAATAGCACAAGGCAACCTAATATAGACACTTTCATTGAAATTATATTAACAGGTAATTTTAGGTTGTATCAAATTGACAAAGTTCAATAACACTATGAACTTTGCTAAAAATCATAAGAGACTATTGAAAAGTCTATACTTATTTTCTCCTTTGCAAAGAAACACAGTAAAGTTCCAATGCTAGTTCTTGAACCTAAAAGATGAGGCCAGAATTAGGTCTTCATGTCTTTGCCAAACTATGAGATTAAGTGAGGCTGGAAGCAATGATAGAAAATATCACAGAAATGTTATCTTCCATTCACAACAGGAATTAACATCCAATTTTGTTACATGTGCACATTTAAAATGAGACAAAGGGTTCCAAACCTCCACTATAAGACAGTGAGATACCAAAATCTGAAATCTAAATAAAATAAAACAAGATCTGTTCCTTCCTGTCCACACTTCTGGATACAACCACGGATTGGATCATTGCTCCCCTGCCTATATCTCTTCTTCGCTCCCCGAAGGCCTGACTCCACCCAGGGCAACCAGACAGGAACTTACCATAAATGTCATCTGAGAGGCTCCACACAGCAACTGACTGAAGCAGATGCAGAGACCAACAGCCAACATTGCATGGTGATAAGGAAGTCTTGTGGAAGAGGTCGGGGAAGAATTAAGGCCCCTGAAAGGTATAGGAACTCCACAGGAAGACCAAGAAAGTCTACTAACCTGGACTCTTAGAGTATCTCAGAGTCTGAGCCACCAACCAAAGAGCAACACAACCTGGACCTAGGCCCTAGATGTATTTATATATGTGGCAGATGTTCAGTTTGGTCTCGATGTTGATTTCCCAACAGCTGGAGCAGGGGCTCTCCCTAGATCTGTTGCCTGTCTGTGGAATCTCTTTCCCAACTGGACAGCCTTGTCTGGAGTAGTAGAAGAAGATGTGCCTAACCCTGCAGAGACTGGAAGCACCAGAGTCCAGGGATGCCCAGGGAGAGCCCCTACCATATCAGAGGAAAGGGAGGGGGTGGGAGAGGGACTCTGTGAGGGGGGACAAAGAGGGGGGACAATAATCAGGATGTAAAATGAATAAAGCAATAAATTCATGGAGACAAATACCCAAACACCTTGGCTCAGGTATCAATGATCTTGAATTCTATGTATATAATGTTTTCAATGCTATTGCTTTTCAGTTTTGTATTTATCTTATTTGTTCCCTTAATAGTGAAATAAGTGCTCCAAAAGGAAGAAAGAAAAATCTCACCATGTTACTAGTTTTCTGAGGATAAAACTTTAACATGATCACAACCTACAAAAAGTTTGAAGCCTCTAAAGCTTGGTAGGGAGTACAGAGGGAAAGCAGGTAGGAAAATTCATATTTATTCTTAATATTGGTTCAGCTGTAGTCTACTATAGTACAGAAATTTTACATGCTACAACCTCACTTTCAATTTTATGTATATGCTCACTTAGTTAAAAATAATTTATTCATTATTCATGTTATACTGGGTACTATATCCATGCATCTCTACTACAAAAAGCACACACTACAAAAACAGTATGACTGTCTTTGTTGAAAGTGCAACTAAGTGGGCACCTTAGCTGGAAATGAGTTTGTAACTGGAAAAGTTGGAAAGCCTTTGTAGTTGCTCCAAGCAGAGAAAGTTCATGTTTCCTCAAGGAAAGCACAGATCTCTACTTCATTCTCACAATGTTCTACCATGGGTTTGAAAACATCCAGCTCTAGGCATTTAAGAAGCAGTAAAGAAATAGCTATTTTGTGTGTGGGGGGACGACCAGGTTGAGATGGTTCAGTAGGTAAAGGGGCTTGTTGGACAAGCTTGGTGACCTGGCTTTGATCTCCAGGACCCATATGTATAAGGAATCAATTGAATCCACAGAATAGTTCTCTGACTTCTACGTGTGCTCTGTTGTACATGTACCCATGAATAAACATCATCTACGTACACAGTACATAATAAATTAAAAAATAAATTTTAACATATGGCTGCCATATAACAACTAGACTTTTGATGATATTTTTAAGTAACAACAGCTAAAATCTCTTTTATTTTATCAGATAAGTGGAAGTCTTTGAAGATAGCTAAGAAAATACTGGAGCTAAAAGACTGAAGGAACAATTTATTATTTGTGCTTAAGAAGCCTCTCAAGTGTGGTGGCGCACACCTTTAATCCCAGCACTCGGGAGGCAGAGACAGGCAGATTTCTGAGTTCAAGGCTAGCCTGGTCTACAAAGTGAGTTCCAAGACAGCCAGGGATATACAGAGAAACCCTGTCTTGAAAAACAGAAACAAAAACAAAAACAAGAAGAAGCCTCTCAGATGTGGCATAAATGATATCTTTTACTAGAGGCATGGATTCCAAATAAGATGGAGTTTTGTGGGACTGGAAAAGATACCAGAGTTCAAACTGCTCACAAATGAGAAGAAATTATACATAATTATGGACATAAAAGAATAACAACACGCCTTTCTTGCTTGGACTGGAGGTGTTTCATTCAGTATCCATTGTAAATAACAGACATCTATGATCTTGAAAGAAATGTCCAAATAGTAAGAAGCCCACAGGAATTTCATTCTACCTCCTTGTGTTCAGGGTGTGCATACAATGAATGCAAAAAAACAACCACAAATGCTGTTGCGAAGCAGATCCAGTACAACCTGGCCTAATCTTTCCAGCTCCAAAGTGAAGAATTTATATGGTTCTTTATATTTCCTTGACTTAAAATTTTCAGGATATCTGACTTGCCATTCCTACATATTACATATTTCTCCCATTCTCTAATTTCTTAGAGTTATGTCTCCCCTGCAGGACACTTAATGTCTTAGTTACTTTATTTCTGTTGCTGCAACAAAATAACCAGACAAAAGCAGCTTTGAGGATGATAGTTTGAGGGTAGAGTCTATAATGGCAAGGAAATCCAGACAGGAGGAGCTTGAAGCAGCTGGTCACACTGCAGCTGCAAGAAGGAGTTAGACAGCAATAACTGTTTGTGCCCAATTCATTTTCTCATCATTAGAGAGTCCAGGAATCCAGCCAAGTGAATGGTGCCATAAATAACCCAGTTAATATAATCCCTAATAGGCATGCCTAGATTCCCAACTCCTAGATGATTCTAGAGATCACCAAGTTAACAATTGAAATTACCATCACAACCATTATTACTAGACTTATACAGCACAATGTTGACTTGAATTCTTACCAAGAAGTACTTTTATAACAACAAAAAAAGTTTCTTTCAAGACGAGTTTTCTTTTAAGTATTCTTTTAAGAATACCAAGTCTTCTTCAGTAGCGAATGCTTCTCTGAGTATCATTTTTAGTATATTTTCTCGAATGAGTTCCTGTATTCCCCATACAATGAGCAGTGCTCATTCAACCAGTGACTACACTTCCATCTCTCATTCGTCTACAGATAAACCCTCAATCTCGTATGCAAAGTATTGAGAGCTTGACATGGACAAAGTTTCACATTACTGAATGGCTCACGATAGAAAGAGAAGAAGTTGTTGCTTATATGCATGATACAGAAACTCCAGAGAATTTCAAGGGGTGGTATCATACCCAAGATATTCAATATTTTTATGACAACACACCCACCCATATTACAAAGTAGAGAAACTTAAAATTTGAAGTTATAATTAGTATCACTAAATCCAAAGTTCCCATTTAAAGGCAGAAATGAAGCCTGTAAAAATCTGCGAGTATAACCAAGATGCTAATATTGCATTATGGATTATGGAGATGTTGGGTTCTGCTTATGCTTAAAGCTCCAGAGTCTGAGTAATGGTTCATCTTTGCATCATCTTACAGATGAGTCAGCCTAGGAGGGATTTGGGGATCCTCAGAATCTTTATTTATTAGAGTGACGTTGCATGCCTCTCAGGTGCTGTTCCTTGTCGACAGAAATACTAAAATCATGAAGACTTTTTCACTGGTTTGCACCAAGTTCTCTTCAGATGAAGGGTTGCATCCACAGAAAACTAAAGCAAGAGGAATGTTGAAAGAGTATCATTAGCGCCTCCTTTGGTAAAACTTGCACAGGCTGTAAGGGTATTAGAATTGCCACTGGATTTTACTTAATAGTTTTAAAAATGACATTTTGTCATAAAACAGTGCCTGGGGAATAGATAATTGTTTTTAAACTCCTAATGTAGAAAATGGGAGTAATATAAAAATGTCAGGAGTTGTCTAATCTTGTAATAATAATAATAATAATAATAATAATAATAATAATAATAATAATAATAAATTGAGTGTATCAAGTGGGCAATATGAGCTTCAGTTCTGCTTATTTTGAGGAAATGTTTAAAGGTTACTGTGTAGTTGTTGATATATACAATGAAAACGTAGGGGAGAGCCTGTAGGAGCTGGGGAGGTATCACTGGATTCTCAGGTTCAGAAGGGAATTGGCATCTCTTGTTTTAAAGCAAGCAGATGTCCCCTGGACAGTTGTCTAGCGGGAGCTTCCAATACTGAACCTGCTCTCTTTGTGCCCCCTCCCTGCCCATGTGGTTCTCTTTACAAAAAAAAAAAAAAGCAGTTGTATTCTATTAGAATCCCTGTACATAGTGTCTTATCAGTCCCAAAAGACAAGACCAACTGCTAAATGTTTGCCAACTTTACAGACATTCTGAGAAGCAAGATTTTTTTAATCATTGGGACACTTACATAATACTTCATTTTCATAACATTTTAAATGATAGCCTAAAGAAAGAAAAGAGACTGGAAGCATTTCTGAATAAATAAAACTACCATCCCCCAAAACATGTTTTAGGTGGAGATATTTTGCTTTTCACAGATAGAAGAAACTCATAACTGAAATGGTCAGTTTCATGTATATATTTATTTTGCCAAGTCTTTGAAAAGAGCACAAAAGAACAAGTAATAATTAGCATGTAATTATACACCAGTTAAACTCATTTATTTTAAATGCCCAATATTCATTGTGTTTAGCAAAACATACATGACCCCTTCAGGATGACTGAAAAACCACTATGGTTACCCAAGTTGGCTTGGGAGTGGCAGTACTGACTATAATCACCATAGAGCTAGAACCTTGCAAGAGAAGAAGCTTGCAGAAACCTCAGATAATATCCCCAAAATCTTGCAAAATCTATTAACTAGCAGCAGGTCAAATGCCTTATTTTTTAAAATTTTTTATTAGGTATTTATTTCATTTACATTTCCAATGCTATCCCAAAAGTCCCCCACACCCTCCCTCCCCCACTCCCCCACTCACCCAAAGCATATAGCAGCTATGAACAACCCTTTAGAGATTCAACTTTGGTGACAATGGGATTCTTATTTCAGTAGCTATGTCCTTTATGTCTGAATGTCTCCTAAGAGAAACAGTCATTGCATAAGTTTTACACACAGATGAATTACAATCTTAAAATCTTTTGCATTGGGGCTGGAGAGGTGGCTTTGAAAGTCAAGAGAGCACTTGCTCTTCTTGCAGAGGACCCACATTTCCTTCCGAGGACTCAGATGATTGCTCACAATCATCCATAACTTCAGTTCTAGAGAATTCTGCCCCTTCTTCAGACCTTTTACAGTCACTACATGCCATGCACGTTGTAAACATACATAAGTGCAGGTAAACCTTCATACACATAATAATAAAATAAATGAATATAAAAGAAATCCTTTTGCCTTATGTAAATTGTTACAATGGAAGCTTTATTTGTTAGCTCAAACAAACTATGTCAATTTAATAATAATTGAGTGTGTATTTAGTCCTACAGATACAATTTAGAATGTGATTCTCTTCATTTTGAAATATTCATTATAATTTTTCATTTGTTAATTAACACTTGTGTTATTTATAAATAATCCCACTTACTTTTTACTTATAAGTCCACTTGATAAAATCATTTGTAAAAGGCTCACAATGGAAATCAGTGCAAAGCTTCTTTATGGTTTTATTATAACCCATGTTGGCAATTTGCCTCAGATACAAGAAAGCCTTGAATTGATGGAGATTTACTCTCCTCCATCTAAAGGAGATCTCCCAGTAAAACAGAAGTTCTGCACAATCCAGTCATATAACACATCTAGGTACATATTGAAGGATTCAATATTCAACATAGACACTTGCACAACCATAACTGCACTATTCAAAATAACCAGAAAGTGGGGTAAGCCCAGATGTTCATCAAAAGATGAATGCAAAAATTTATATATATATATATATATATATATATATATATATATATATATATATATATACATATATATATAAAAGAATTATAGTCAGCATAAAGACATTATATTAATTATAAAAAAGATGAACCAAAACAAATATTCCACAATTCCTATTATATGGGTACACTTGATTTTAAATTGCATATAATGAGTATATATTGATATATAACAGGGTAGAGTTGTGTATAGGCTATTAAACTAGAAAGTGGAGCTATAAAGGGGATAAGGTAGGTAAGGAAATATATGTGACATAAAATCAAAAGCGGGATAGGTGTGGAAGAATTGGCCTAAGTAGATCAGGGGAGAGGGGGAGAGAAATTGAGGAAAGGGTATGAATTACAATAACATAAGGAGACACACATGTATGAAGATTCATATCCCAATGCTTTGTATGTTAGCTTATTGACTAGAACTGTTGAGAAGGCTAAAGGTTCTTAATAAGCTTTTCTGTATAGAAGTAAATGATAGTTATCAAAACAGTGATGATAGGATATGTCTATGGCCCCAGAATTCCATTTCCTGAGGCAGGAGAATTACAATGAGTTCAAGTCCTGGTCTAGTTGGGCCCACATAATGCGTTCTAGAAGAGCTGAAGCTATAGAGTGAGAGTGTATTATATATATAAAAAAAGTAAACGAAAGATCCTATTACTGGTCATTTACCCCAGTCTAGTTATAGCATCTTAGTCAACAAACTCACCCTACCTAAATCAGAATGAGTCTGTAACAGGGTAAATATGGACACACTAGTTCTCCAGACTTGTAATAGCTCCAAGATCAGTCTCTACTTCCACATGAGTGTGAGATTTCCCAGAGAACTTTAGGTAAAGCAGTCTGTTTCTAGCACCAGCCTTGATTATAATCCGTGTTTGCAATTTGCCTCTGATACGAGAAAGCCTTGAACTGAGGGTGACTTACCGTCCTCTATCCAAGTATGGCCGAAAATATTAGAGTCAGATGGCTAAAGTATCAGAAAAAGTATTTGAATTCAATATTGTGAGATTTGCATTGTGTAAGCTTACTCACATATAATTGGTCTCACATTCTGAAAATGTATGAGGCCATGGTTAAGTACAGAGCTTATGTCTGATAACATGTATGCCTTTAAGGAGAGAAATACTGTAGAAATATTCACAGTGTACATTACCATATCAAATTTAAAAAATAACAATTTAGCTTTGGGACCTCCCAAACTTTCTAGCGTGTGAATTACATAGCAACAAACAAAAGATTTATTTTTGGGTTAGTTTGCATATAGTGCCAATGAGAATAAATACGGGGTAAGTTTCTCATTTGGGCTAGTTTATGCAATTCAAGGTAAGACATATTCTAGAGATGTGTGACAATTGGAGACAGCCAATTTAAAGACATGCAACCACAAAGGAATTCAGATGAGAATACACTGCTAGCTCAGAGAATAAGGAAAGACAAGCCAGCCAGCCAACAGATCAATCACTGATTCCATAATAATAGCTCTTTGAAAAATTCTCTTTTGTTTTCTCTTGAAGTTTCTTCACCACTTTGTCCTAGAGGTGCTAGGATATTAATATGTGGATTTAAACACTTAGACAGTTATATAACTCAAATTTCAAGGTCCATGATGGATAGATTCACCACTATATTCATACTAGATCTTTTTGTCAATGAACATGCATCAGTCAGAATTCCAAAGATGCCTGATGATTTATAACTGTGTCTTGGTCCCCCATTTTGCATATTGCTTGAAAATCTATGTCTGAGTTTAACAATATTACTGATAAAAATTCTTTCTAATTATGCAAAATTGATGCAAAGCAATCTGGAGAGCAGAAACTGTCACTAATGCTTGACCTAATGTTAATCTATGTTTCTCAGATGAATGACTCTCATTCATTTACTTTTTCACACTTTTCAATTACTTCATTCATATCACTGCTCTAAGCCACGCTTATCCTGTTAGCTATAGAACAGTGTCCTGAAGTAGGCCAGAAATGATGTCAGAAGTAGTCAGGAAAACTTAGGTTAGTTTTTGGTTTTGTCAATTTATACTTTATTTTATTTTACATTTGCTAGGCCAAATAGAAACTTCAGGAAAATGGAATTTTGGTCATAGATATTTTATGTGCCTCTTCACAGAATGTTCTAAACCTTTCATCTCTTCCCAGACTTTCAATATGAAACCTCTTCTTGAATATAGGTTCTGTGGAGGATTGATGCCCAGAGAAGGGGGATACTAGAAGTGAGAGGTGGGAATGGGTGTGTGGGTTGGAGAGCACCCTCTTAGAAGCAAAGGGAGAGGTTAGGCTGGGGGATTGATGGAGGGGAGACCAAGAAGGGGAATAACATTGGAATGTAAATAAGATGATTAATAAATAAAAAAATATGGAAAACTTTATATTTGAATAATCCTTCATGTCCCTGGACATGAATTCTCATTACAACCTTGCACGATAGTGTTCAGCTTTCCATTAGATCTGAAAACACATTTCTGAGGTTCTGAGTATTTTATTCCTTTAATGTTGCTTTGCAGAAACGCACTTGAAGCTTAACTAAACCTACCGGAAAACCTCCCTGCACCTGACACCCTGATACCACAATCACATCCCTTCTGCATCCTATATACTTTAAGAATTACTGAACTACCCTGGGAACCAACAGGCACTGACTTCAAGAAATCTTGAACTAATCAACCAGCCTTACCAAGAGGCACTAAGGAAAAGAAAATTGGATTTTGTTATTGTTTTATGCCTACCATATTGTTCAGTACTCTCAGAACTTTCTCCGAGCCCTTTTAATATCTAATGTTGACTAATCTATTACTTTATCTTGTTGCTTCATTTTTTGAAACATACAATTTATAGACTGTTTCTCTGGAAATAGAATTCCAACATTCTCAGACATAAAAATAGAAATGTTGCTTTTGGGTAGTAAATAAATTTGCTTATTCATGAGAGTCATATCTTCTTTTAAAGCTTCACAGTACCATTCTCCAGGTTCTGTTTTAGAATAATGTTTGTTTTCTCCCCCTTTGACACTGCAGTACCAGGGCTTTATGGCACAACAGGGTATGCTTGGTTGGTGTGTTAATATCACAGTTTGAATGCAGTAAGCCATGAATTCAAAGGAGAGAAACTACAAAGGACCAAAAAGTGTATTACTGGTTGAATAAAGCACATCCTGAAGTGGTAATTCAAGTTTTATTTTGTCACTTTATTAATGATACTCATTACATTATAGGGTATTACATTACATAAAAGAAATCATATGCCCCCAACTGTAAATGGATAAGCCTGTAATTCCATCAAGGCACTCAGCAATGCTGCAAACTACCTGAACAAAGCCTGCATAGCTCGTTTATTAGCACCAAATCCTAGGATGGAATAACAGTTCTGATTTCATATACTTTGGGGACAAATTTTGTACCACCATATGATTTCATATATGTCAGGTATATAAATTGAAATTCTGCAATAAAATAATCAATCATTGCCTTATAAGAAAATGACCATAGATCTTTTTGGAGCTTCAAATCACTTCTGGGCAGCAAAAATCAGAAATGCCAGAGGAAAACAAAATAACCAGATGCGAGCCTCCTGTCCACATGAGAGAAGAGAAACTCTTTGCCCACACCAGCCATCCAAGTGGATCTGGAGCTCCAGCTTTCTGCATTGTGAAGAGAGAACACCCAGGAGTGCACTGTGTCTTTGTGTGCCTGATATGATGCTGCTGCCAAGGGGCCTTGCATAATTCTGAGGACCACAGAGATTTTAACACATTTCCCATCAAAATCTCAGACAGCTTTACTGAGTTGAAAAACAAACCACATGACCCATTAGTGAGGAATGAGAAATAAAAGCAATGCCTTGCTTTTGAGCTATAGCAGCCGATAGCAATACATGGAAACAGTATGGAAATAAAAGCTAGCATTTGTTGAGTGTGTATGGTGCCCTTCAGTGACCTAAATGCTCTGTATGCATCATCTGCTTTAATCCTTTAACCCTGTGAGTAGGTACTGTTAATAGCCATGCTTGCCAGAACACCACCACACAGTGTGTATTGGTCCCATAGCTAGGCTGGGACCCAGTGCTTGCACACAAACATCAGAGTCCACTTTCCTATCTCAGACTGCTCACTGTCACTGTTTAAAACCAACACCTTTGCAGCATAGAGTTTTCTCAGCCTTTTCGTGGTAAGGTATTTCACCAAAGGAAGCCTGCTGTATCCTTTTCTGGAAAATGTCTCTCTTCTTTGTGAATGGTAGAAAGTATTCTATTCTAAGCGCCAAGAATTCTGGGTTCTTTGAAGAAGCCACTTTTTGGTCTCAAGTAACTTAAAGCAAGAAATAAAATCTATCATAATGTCTTTCTAGAGGTGTTCAAAGAGAAAAGAGAAGTGAATTGAAGAGTGTTTAGGATGCAGAAACCAAATCCAGATGAACAGGCCCAAGGTCTGTGCTGAGAGTTTTAGGTCCTTCAGAGAAACAGACTAACAGGAGGAACAGGACAGGACAGGACAGGACAGGACAAGGCACAGAACATCTCAAAGATGGGTTGACGACAGATGCGATATGCCTTTATTGAAGACAACTCTTCTAAGTCCAGTCTATTAATGTTTAGGAATACTCCTTACTATATCTAAATCTCTTTTGTTCTCCTGAGAAACACTATAAACCTATCTTCTGACACCCCCCCACAGACACACTAAATAAATACATATTAAGATAATTCAATAAAGTGATGTATATTTCTGGTGTCCCTAGAACATGAAAAGCACTTAGCAATGTACAGGGACAGTGTTATTATATGAATACATTTCATGACCATTTCCTATTCTGTAAGCATCCAAGCTGTTTTGTTGTGTTATAATGTATGTGGTAATGATTACCACAGTAAGGAAACAACACTGAATACTAGGAAAGAAACCTGGTATGTTTATCAATGGTTCTACATAGCAGACAGCTCCCCTTGATATGTTTTTTGTTTTGACCAGTTAGTATTTTTGATATAGGAGTCTGAGCTGTGACTTTTCTGATGGCTATTACTTCTTATGAGATAGCAATCTCATCTTGAAAGGAAAAAAGAATGGAGAAGAAAAGAGGTCAGCAAAGCAGGAATATACACTACATTTTTCTAAATCAAGTTATGTATATCAGTACTGTACAGCAGATAGATTACATGAGTCAGAGAAACTAGTAATTATATATGTGAGTCAAAATTTTCTGAATGCCATGTCTAACAGAGATATAGTTGGATTTATTTTCAGCTATATGTTTTATTTAGCATATTAAATCCCCTAATGTTATGCTTTGCACATATCACTATGTAAAATATGAGCCATTTTACATTTTATACCATGTATTTGAAATGTCATATCTTGACTTCAATCTAGCTGCAATTATGATGTACAATAGTCAGTTACTGTAACTTTTATTTTCTAAGATGGACCAATGAGATGAGAGCCATACCCAAGCTGTGTGAATACACCACTTGGGTGAGCCCAGAGTGTTTCTGTCTCTGTTCTAATTATCCTCAGGTCTAGGCCTAGAAGCTTCTAGCCGTTGTACAATCTAATCATTCAAGCTGACTGATTCAAACTGGCTTTTTAGGTCTCTGACTGAATTGCTCTGCTTGGCCTCAAACTAACTCTGGCAATCTGTTCTAATATGCTGGATCCTCATTCTCTGGCTTGTTCTGTCTTCTCCTGTGTCGAGCTAATTCTCTTTGAAGTCTATATCTGTAAAACTGTCCCAGCAAAACCACCCTTTGTCTGTCTGTCTGCCTGCCTACCTGCCTGTGTATTTATCTATATCTTTATCTCCATCTCTATATCTTTCTGTATATCTTTCTGCCCTGCTCTACTAAGTCACCTATATTTCCTATGCTGTTTTCATGAGAGTTGGGCCTATCTTATCTCTAACTCATTATGTCACATCTTTTTCTGATTGTCTGCCCCTCAATTAGACTTGGCTTTCAAACATGGCTGTTTCCCTCTACAAACTAATCTTACCTTCATTGTTTATGATTAGAGATGTGTCATTCCAGCTAAATCACAAAGACCTAGACAGTCTTTGGATATGATCCCTAGCCAGAGCAGCCATGTTGCTGTATTACAATAGGCAGAGTATACAGTGACCTTCACATTGGAGAGCATGGATACAGATGATAGAAGCTTATTCAATACCTTTCCTAGGAGTTTCTAGTTACATCTACTTAGAGCAAAACTCTTGGCTCAGCTTGGAATTTAAAGTACTAGCACAGCCACCTTGTTCCTGTTCTCTACATTTAAAATAACATTACCAAGGAAGTGGCCCCTAACTTCAGTAGGATATTAACATTCAATTAAAGAAAGTCTCCAGAAAGAAATTCAAACTGAAAGAAAAATTCAAAATCCAGGGACAATACAACTCCTTCCCATCAGAAAGGTCTTCCAAATCTCTCCCATCAGAAAAGACAAAGTCTATGGTGTCCTTTTGTTAAACCAATCAATTTGTTTTTGTTTTCTTTTTATTTATTATTATATATAAGTACATTGTAGCTGTCTTCAGACTCACCAGAAGAGGGCATCACATCTCATTACAGATGGTTGTGAGCCACCATGCGGTTGCTGGGATTTGAACTCAGGACCTTCAGAAGAGCAGTCAGTGCTCTTAACCTCTGAGCCACCTCTCCAGCCCCAAACAAATCAATTTCTTGAGAATAATATGTTATGTAGTATAATACTGCCCTGTGGCATCTCATGGGAGTCCTTCTCTGACAGCATCAGCCCACATGGTCCGTGTGACTTAGCTCACCAAAAGGGCCACTTTTATAATGAATCTTTTTTTAGGGGAGGAAATGGAGATATTGAGCTCCAATATCTTGTACAATGTATCCAGAGTAGCAACATGTGTGGTTCTAGATTCAAAACATTGTGTTGTAAACTCACTAGCCTGAACATCATGAAGGCTCCTCATCAGGTTTCAGGATATAAATTAAGTCTTAAACTCTTCATTACATAAGCAGGTTAATAAGTTAACTCTTTAGGAAGTTATTTAAAAACAGCAAGAATATAGGTGCATCTCATCATCACAGCTCTTTTATACGCAAGAGCACAGCTGCTATAGTCAGATGTTTGGCAGGTAATTAACAGTTCCATAAAAGAAAAAGAAAAGATAGCAGAGTGAAGAGCCCTTTGTTGCTTTTGAAAGCTTCAGTCTTTTCTTGTCACCTCTCATCCCTTTTCTATACTTATAGTACATTACTTTGATCTCTAGTCAGGACAATTCCAAAGCCATAAGGATCTGGCAATCATCCCTGTGGAAAATGGTATAGGCATGACAAAATGGACTGCAGGGTGAGTGGAGAATCAATGATAGATTGTCGCCCACAGGGTAATCACCAAGATCTTGCAAAAGTCACATTCACTGATGCACTGTCCCTCAGCCTGCCAGGCCCAATCTTTCCCTCTACTTGGCACTAAATACTCCAGGAACAGGAAGGAATAGGAAGGGGGGCTTTCAGGGAAAATGTCCTGCTAATGTTTAAGGTTCTTTGTACCTACTCTTTACTACTCTTGTTCTCCAAATCCATCCATGGGAATCAGCAATCAAAAAAGGAGTGCGTCATGATGCTAATTATTTACTAATACTGTGAAATTATGCACTATCATTAAAATATTCAATATATATGTATATATATTATACATACATACACACACATTTATCAGCTAAATATGAAGAGCAATGCTACTAGACCCATCTGCTGAACAGTGGCATTATGGTCTTTCATATTAAGGTGGAAAGCAAATCAATAAAACACATGTAAGACTGGGGTTTCAAAGCAAATGAAGCGCTCACTGTGACTCCTGGTATTCTTTTACCTCTGTCTCTGTAGATGCAAAGTTCCTTTTGGAGATGGCCTAAAATAAGTAAAGATGAAGAAAACATTCTGTCTTATACCCCTGGTCCAAATCGAGAGAGAGTACTAATGTTCTGATACGGCATTACAGCAAACCAGGTCTCCTTCCTCTCCAGTTCTCTGGAACCATAAATCTGGTCTAATTCTAACCTAGAGGTGTTGAGTCAGAGTGGACAGCCCACATGAACCCATGGACCACAACCTTTTTCTGATTTTATGATACTTGAAATGGCAAGGCAGGGAGTTTGTGGCCATACCTGAACTGGATCAGAAGCCAGAGTCATGCCCTGACCTCTTCTGCTTTGGTGAGTCATTGGAATAGAGTGGCCATTTAGAGAATTGAGCCTTCCCCTGCCAACGCAAGGAGCTGTGAAGATGTTAGGCACCTGACTTTTTCTCTAACCAATTTTGCACAGTCTTAGCTGTTGATCCATAAGAAAAAATGTTTAGGTTCTTACTCTTCTGCATGCTAGATTTTTTTCAGCTTTTAAATGACCATGCTATTAGACAGACATATGAACATTTGCAATGTAACATTCCTCAAAAGAGCACAGAGAAATATCAGTGTCTTGCAGAAAACTGAAGAGCACATTATGTTGAATTCATATAAACATTCCAGTTGGAACATTATACATATGCTCACCATTTTCTATCTCCATCTTCCCTAATATTGTAAATATGTTAATTATATGGCCACTTAAAGCAAACTATTACATTTCAAAATTCAATGAGTAAATTAAAGAGATCAAAGTTTTAAATTAATAAATTACCAGAAGTGATATTGTATGACTGTTAATTCCAGCATTTGTAATGTAATGGCAGACTCTTGGGCATACCCAAAAGATGTCCCACTATGCCACAGGGGCATGTGTTCCACTGTGTTCATCGTGGCCTTATTTGTGATAGCCAGAAGCTGGAAACAACTGAGATGTCCCATGACTGAAGAATGGATACAGAAAATGTGGTTCATTTACTCAATGGAATACTACTCAGCTACTAAGAATGAGGACATCCCGAGTTTTGCAAGCAAATGGATGGAACTAGAAAATATCATCCCGAGTGAAGGAACTCAAACCCAAAAGGACATGAATGGTATGTACTCACTAATAAGTGTATATTAGCAAAAAACAAAACAAAACAAACAAACAAACAAAAACCCTATACACAATTCAGTCACAAGATACAGTCCACAGAACTCAAAAAGCTCAACAAGCTGAAAAGCTGAAGTACCCAAGTGAGGACACCTCAATCCCACTTGGGAGAGAGAAGAAAGCAATCACAAGTGGGGAGGGAGGGACCTGGGAGGGAAAGTGGACTGGGGCAGGGGTGGCGTGGGGGGGGGGGGGAACCTAACCTGGTATTGGGTGAGGGAAAAGAACTGAAACCCTGAGGGCCAGCATAAAGAATGTAAGCAGGCCACCTCAGGAAATAGGAGTTTGGAGGGGCCCCCCAGAATGCACCAGAGATCTGGGAGGTGAGAGACTCTCAGGACTCAAAGGGAGGGACCTTAGATGAAATGGCTGACAGTAGGGAGAGAGAACTTATAGAGCCCACCTCCAGCAGGAAGTCAGGGCATCAAGTAAGGTTTGCCATCCCATAGTCACATCTCTGACCCATAATTGTTCCTGTCTGAAAGAATCACAGATATGGAAATGGAAAGGATTCTGAGGAAAAGAAGGTCCAGCAACAGGCCCACAGTGAGATCCAGCTTAAGGGGGTCTATTATGACCACACCCGGGAAGACCCAACAAGCAGCTGAAAGAGTCAGATGCAGATATTTGCACACAACCAATGGACAGAAGCAGCTGGCCCCTGTTGCTGAATTAGGGAAGACTGAAAGAAGCTGAGGAGAAGGGTGATCATATAGGAGGACCAGCAGTCTCAATTAATCTCGACCCCTGAGATCTCTCAAACACTGGACCACCAAACAGACAGCATATACCAACTGATATGAGGCCCCCAACACACATACGGTAGAGGACTTCTGGGTCTGTGTTCATTCGGAGATGATACATCTAACCCTCAAGAGAATGGAGGCCCCAGAGAGTTTAGAGGTCAAGTGGAATGGGGGGTGGGGACATCCATGTGGAGACAGGGTGGGTTGGGGAGGAGGTGTGGGATGTGGAGAAGACAGCGGGTGGATGGGAGGTCAGGGAATGGAATATGGAGTATAAAAAACAAATTTAAAAAATAAATTAAAAAACTACAATTGAAAATAAATAATCCCTACAAAAGAAAAAGAAAAAAATGTAACAGCAGGAGAACTATTGCTTGTCTTTACTTGTTTAGTTGGTTGATTGGTTGGTTTAATTTATCTTTTGCTACAGGGAGACAATTAAAAATGCTATAGCATTTTTACTATGTTAATCCTGCCTATCCATGAGCATGGGAGATTTTTCCATCTTCTGGGATCTTCTTCAATTTCTTTCATCAGAGACTTGAAATTCTTGTCATACAGATCTTTCACTTGTTTTGTTAGAGTCACACCCAGGTATTTTATATTATTTGTGAGTATTGTGAAGGGTGTTGTTTCCCTAATTTCTTTTTCAGCCTGTTTACTCTTTGAGAAGATGAAGGCTACTGATTTATTTGAGTTAATTTTATATCCAGCCACTTTGCTGAAGTTGTTTATCAGCTGAAAGAATTTTCAGGTGAAATTTTGGAGTCACTTAAGAAAATAGTGATATTTTGACTTCTTCCTTTCCAATCTATATCCCTTTGACCTCCTTCTGTTTTCTAATTGCTCTGACTAGAACTTCAAGTACTATATTGAATAGATAGGGAGAGACTGGGCAGCCTTGTCCAGTCCCTGACTTTAGTGGGATTGCTTCAAGTTTCTCTTCATTTAATTTAATGTTGGCTACTGGTTTGCTGTATATTGTTTTTACTAGATTTAGATATGGGCCCTGAATTCCTGTTCTTTCACTTGGGCATACACCTAAAAGAAGCTCCAACTTATAATGGGACACATGCTCTACTATGTTCATAGCAGCCTTATTAATAATATCCAGAAACTGGAATCAATCCAGATGTCCCTTAACAGAGAAATGGATACAGAAAAGGTGGTATATTTACATAATAGAGTACTAGTCAGCCATTAAAAACAGTGGCCTTATGAAATTCACAAGCAAATGGATGGAAGGAGAAAATATCATCCTGAGTGAGGTAAGACAGTCACAAAAGAACACACATGGTATGTACTCACTGATAATTGGATTTTAGGATACAACTTACAGACCATATGAAGGTCAAGAAGAAGGAAGACCAAAGTGTGGATGCCTCAGTCCTACTTAGGGGAAACAAAATAATCGAGGGATGTAGAGTGTGGGCAGGACTTGGGAGGAAGACAGAAGGGGGTGAGGAAAACATGGGGCAAGATCAGGTGTAGGAGGAGACTAGGGAGATGTATGTTGGATCAGAAAAATGAACTGAGTTATGTAGCAATGGGAGATGAAGAACTGGGGGTACCCAACAGAAAGTCCCAGACTCCAAGAAAGCAAAAGGCTCTCAGGACCTAATGGGGATGACATTAGCTGAAATACCCAACAAAGGCGAGAAAGAACCTTTAGAAAGCATTTTCAGAAGTTAGGCACTGCTTGCAGTTGAGGGATGGGGCCACCCACCCTTCTCAAAATTTTAACCCAGAATTGCTCCTCTCTAAAGGAAATACAGGAAGCAGTGACTGAAGGAAAGGCCATCCAGAGACTGTCCCACCTGGGGATCCACCCTGTATTCAAAGACCAAACACAGACAATATTGCTGATGCCAAGAAGTGCTTGCTGTCATGAGTCTGATATGGATGTTTTCTAAGAGGCTCTGCTAGAGCCTTACAGATCCAGATGCAGATGCTTGCAGCCAACCTTGGGACTGAGCTGGGGGACCCCAGTGAAAGAGTTAAGGGAAGGATTGAAGGAGCTGAAGGGGTTTGCATCTCCATAGGAAGAACAACAATATCACCAAACCAGACCCCAGGGACTAAACCACCAACCAAAGAGTACACACAGAGTGACTCATGACTCCAGCTGTATATGAGAATTAACATCTGTATTTTCTTAAAGTTCTCTACCTACTGGAGGAAGTACAAGTTTGTAGGGTACTGATTAGATGAGTTAAGTGATTAAATGAAGAGTATTTGGGTGGCTTTCTTTAAGTGGTTTACAGTGTGAACTTGGATAACTATCACAGATTAACAGGTGACTACAGGTCAGAAAAACAACCAATCAAAAACATTCCACCAAAGGACCCTTCATGGCACAACTTCATTCTCAATGGGACACTTTCTTTCTCAATTCCACTGAAAAAAATCCAGAGTACCAAACATGATTTCTCCTGGTTTGCAGTAATAGAACCACACACTGGCTGTGAATCCACATCAGTTACCCACTCATCCCTGTTTCAATCTCAGTAGGTGTAGCATCCCTACCACTGACAAGTGGGACATCCATCCTTCCTGCTCCTCTCAGACACATTTAAGTCAACCATCCCCTCTCTCTAATTCTTCCCTTTTCCCAAGTTTATAAAAGCCCCCAAGTCACTCGAGGTAAGTTTATAAGAAAATCTCCCTCATGTCAGTTCTCTCTGTGCACACATTCCTATTTCTAAAAATTATATCCCCAGATCCACCAGAGTTCATTCTGCCTGGCCTACTGCCTTAGCTCCCTACTCAAGCCACTTACTATCTTCACAACATGACTAATGGTGCTCTCCCATATTTAACAAGCCAGAGATGTCTCAGTGTAATGGCCATCAGGCTGTCTCTTTCTTGTGAGGTCTTTATTTCTGTCCTCACTGCTAGGGTTTCTCTTTCTCTTTAGTTCCTTGCTGCCACCACTTCTGAGACTACCATGCCTCTCTCTACGCCTCTGTGTGGCTCCTTGGTTTTCTTCTTGGACTCCTTTCTTCCATCTGCCATTTAAATGTCGATGTTCCCCAGGGTTTTGGCTGTGCTTCTAGCTGCCTAGCCTCCCCTTGCTCTTGACTGTTTTCTAAATTCCAGACTTCCAGTTGCATCTGTGAGCTCCACAACACCTTTCAACAACTACTTTTATTTTCTGACTAAATTAGCCAGAGTCTGTTGCTGTTGCTAGGAACAGAGAAAGGAGGAAATTTGGCTTAAGTGCAAATTGAGTAAAAATAGAACAGGGGATACAGTTGTACATGAGGAGAGTGTGAGTGAACTGGATTCTCTCTAATAGCTAACAGTGAACAAGAGAGTAATGCGGTGAGCACCGTCATGGACACTCAGATGTAGCAATACTATACACCCACTTTCCCATGGAACAGAGTGCATTCCCTACTTAGGGCCTCAGAGTTAAACAACTATGCACTTTAAAGCACATGTATTAGATTCTATATGAATTATCATGTTACTCCATTGGATGCAAAGCTAAGGAACACCCTGACATTATGAAATTCACAGCAAAGAAAACAAAACATTTACATCTTCAAGTGAGCATACACTAGTAGTAAAAAAAAAATATAGCCATAGAGCTGATGCTTCCTTGGTAAATATTGATAGAGGATGTCAATGTGATAGATAAATGGATCAGAAGAAGAATGGAAAGGAGCCTGTTCTCAGTCAAGTCAATGGTAGTCAGAAGGAAATGAAGCAGCATAGGATTGAATGATTGGGGCAGAGGAAGCCATGGGGGCCCTGGATGAGAATGAGGAGGAACGCTGGTATCTCACAAAGAAGGGTCAACTCAAAGCCCAACCTTCAGCATTCATACTCTTTATACATCCAAAGACATAGGAGGTATCTTGTGCCAGTCAAAAGAAGAAAACGGACTGCTTCTTAACTGTAAAGAAACATAATCAGTACAGCACAGAACCGGCACACCTGAAGAACATCTTTGAAAAGCTTTCCAACATGGTTACATGATCCAAGAGCACACTATTGATAGTTTTGCCCAGCTCCAGCAAAGTGGAGAGAACATTTTGTGAAGGAGGTAAGTTCAGAGTCTCTTGCAGTGTGGTGGAAGCGGGTCTAGAAACATCTCAACCAAATTACTGGGGCAGGAATTATGGCCACATAGGCATGTTTATATTGTTTTTCTACATCAGTTTTGCTGCTGACCTGTTTGTGTTCCTCTGAGCACATTTCCCACTGAAACCATAGTTCCTAAAGCACTCTCTGTTAAAGAGACAGGAGATGGCTCCCTTGAGGCATGAAGATAAGAACACACAGTGGATCATGAGCTATTCACAGAGCATAGGTAATTCCCTTCACTAAATGGATAAATAATTAAATTTCTGGTTGGACTACAGGAGCAATCACTGGAACATGTGGATATTTTTTTTTACTGGCTCCACAAATGATGTACAAAAAACAAAATAAACAAAGTCTCAATAATGATTACAGCAGTCTGCATTCATGTTCATCCATGAGCTGCAAAAATTGCCACCCACAAAGAAATACTAGTATTTCTTCCATGGGGGCCTCAAACTTTCCATAGCTCTTTCTACGTTTTCCTTTAAAAAAAAATCTGTTCCAGCTCTTCTCACTCCTTTATTTTATTATTTTATTTTACTTTATTTTATTTTATTTTATTTTATTTTATTTTATTTTATTTTATTTTATTTTATTTTATTTTTGAATGCTAGATACTCACTATGAAGCTACTGGCTCAGGTTATCTTCTGATAGTCTTAGCTTATATAGAATCCCAGGTAAAGCTCACCAAGATGGAGAGAGGCTCCTGTGTTCTTCAGGAATCCATATCACTAAGGTGTTGGTCAGTAGCTATAACTGGTAAAGCATGGTTATCTTTTCTCCCGTAAGGAAAATTCCTCCCAGCTTCAGACAGGAATCCAGACTTCTAACGAGGTTCAGGGCAGATCCCTCTGCAGTGATTACAGCTAATCAAGTCTTCGTATCCTGATCTTTTCCAGATTTCCTCTAAGTTTGAAGGAATTTTTTAAAAAATCGATATATTGGCATATAAGGTTTCTTATACCCAAGCAAGTTTCTTTATCCCATTCAAATATCTGTGTAGCAAATTTTCACATTCTGCCTTCATATGCAGCTTCTTTCATTCTGTATTTTCAGAACTGGAGCATGTAGTCACTCGTTTTTAGCTTTTTTTTTTCTTTTTCTAAGATTGCTCTTAAATGCACACAGTAATTCCAAACCCAAATTAACTATGAATTATGTTTTCTGTAAGCTTACACTTTGAGCCTTGAAACTCAGAAAAAGTGCTTTGGGTTTGGTTTAAATAGCCATGTCCGCTGATCCTCCTAAACTCTGTGACTGCCTTGGCTGAGCCTCTACCAGCTCCTTTTCCTGTATGGACAGTTCAAAACTTCTCTCTGTTCAATACAGGAGTCAAAATCTTCCCAGATGATCTTCCCTTATAAGTTGAAAGCAAACACTAGAAGATCCTGTTTCTCAGTCCATTTATCTATAAGTCTTTGCATTTTGACCAAGAGAATACTTTAAAGTATCCTTTTAGCATTATGGCTCATGTATCTTAAACTAGTGTTTCCTTCTGAAATTAAGAAGTGTTCCTTAATTTCCTCATTTACATACAAATCACTTAATAGGCATACATATATGCGAAAACATGTTTGAGGATGTAAGGGGACAGTCAAGGAGATTTAAACACGATTGGGAAGACAAACATAAAGTCTTGAACTAGAAAATAGTAACTGCAAAAATAGCAGGGAGGTTGAAAAGAGTCAGTCTAGTGACTGGTATTCACATGCCTGTCCTGAAGCACATAATCGCTGCTTCAAACACTGAGTGACCCAACCATAAGCACAGAGGCTGATTGCTCCAGATTCTCTCTTTTCTGCAGAATGAATGTCCACTGTGTGCTTTGTGAGTCGGAAACTTCAGGTTCAAGGTCATGTAGTGGTAATCAGCCAGCACATGATTAGATACTGTTTTCCAGCTCTTTGGGAAAAGTTTCTCAGGAACGTAAGACGTTGGCATTTTTTTTTCTACCAAACCACTGGGAGAATAAATCCTGGAGGAAAAAAAAAAAAAAAAAAAGAAAAGAAAAAGCATGGTTTATACTCACACTATGGGTTTCTGCACAAGAAGATCATTTTTTTCTCTTTCTCAAATTTTATTAAATAGATTTTTCAGTCCCTGTCCCCATTCCCATTTTTTCTTACCTTTCCTTGCTTTGAATATACCTCAATTTTTGTAGCTCTTCAGTATTTAAGCCACCCGCAAATTATATGCAAATGTAGATCTCGACACAAACTCTAGCAAAGACAAAGATAAGGCAAGAACAAATCTACAAACTCCAGAATATAAACCCTCAAGTGTAATCTCATCGAGGTTTTATTTTTTTATTCATGTTTAATCAAGCATCCAGAACATTGCGAAGAGCAGCAAAATCCAAGCCCACCATGATGTGTGTTGTTCTTATTCAGCTGGTTGGTTGGTTTTGTTTCCACTTGGTTTTCATTTGTTTTGTTTGGTTGGTTGGTTTTATTTTCTTCTACTGCTTTGTTTTTATTTTTTTTTTTTTTTTTTTTTTTTTTAGGTTCTTTTTTTTTTTTTTTTTTTTTTTTTTCATTTTTTATTAGGTATTTAGCTCATTTACATTTCCAATGCTATACCAAAAGTCCCCCTTACCCACCCACCCCCACTCCCCTACCCACCCACTCCCCCCCTTTGGCCCTGGCGTTCCCCTGTACCGGGGCACACAAAGTCTGCGTGTCCAATGGGCCTCTCTTTCCAGTGATGGCCGACTAGGCCATCTTTTGATACATATGCAGCTAGAGTCAAGAGCTCAGGGGTACTGGTTAGTTCATAGTGTTGTTCCACCTATAGGGTTGAAGATCCCTTTAGCTCCTTGGGTACTTTCTCTAGCTCCTCCATTGGGAGCCCTGTGATCCATCCATTAGCTGACTGTGAACATCCACTTCTGTGTTTGCTAGGCCCCGGCATAGTCTCACAAGAGACAGCTACATCTGGGTCCTTTCGATAAAATCTTGCTAGTATATGCAATGGTGTCAGCGTTTGGATGCTGATTATGGGGTGGATCCCTGGATATGGCAGTCTCTACATGGTCCATCCTTTCATCTCAGCTCCAAACTTTGTTTCTGTAACTCCTTCCATGGGTGTTTTGTTCCCACTTCTAAGGAGGGGCATAGTGTCCACACTTCAGTCTTCATTTTTCTTGAGTTTCATGTGTTTAGGAAATTGTATCTTATATCGTGGGTATCCTAGGTTTTGGGCTAGTATCCACTTATCAGTGAGTACATATTGTGTGAGTTCCTTTGTGATTGTGTTACCTCACTCAGGATGATGCTCTCCAGGTCCATCCATTTGGCTAGGAATTTCATAAATTCATTCTTTTTAATAGCTGAGTAGTACTCCATTGTGTAGATGTACCACATTTTCTGTATCCATTCCTCTGTTGAGGGGCATCTGGGTTCTTTCCAGTTTCTGGCTATTATAAATAAGGCTGCTATGAACATAGTGGAGCATGTGTCCTTCTTACCAGTTGGGGCTTCTTCTGGATATATGCCCAGGAGAGGTATTGCTGGATCCTCCGGTAGTACTATGTCCAATTTTCTGAGGAACCGCCAGACTGATTTCCAGAGTGGTTGTACAAGCCTGCAATTCCACCAACAATGGAGGAGTGTTCCTCTTTCTCCACATCCTCGCCAGCATCTGCTGTCACCTGAATTTTTGATCTTAGCCATTCTCACTGGTGTGAGGTGGAATCTCAGGGTTGTTTTGATTTGCATTTCCCTGATGATTAAGGATGTTGAACATTTTTTCAGGTGCTTCTCTGCCATTCGGTATTCCTCAGGTGAGAATTCTTTGTTCAGTTCTGAGCCCCATTTTTTAAGGGGGTTATTTGATTTTCTGAGGTCCACCTTCTTGAGTTCTTTATATATGTTGGATATTAGTCCCCTATCTGATTTAGGATAGGTAAAGATCCTTTCCCAGTCTGTTGGTGGTCTTTTTGTCTTATAGACAGTGTCTTTTGCCTTGCAGAAACTTTGGAGTTTCATTAGGTCCCATTTGTCAATTCTCGATCTTACAGCACAAGCCATTGCTGTTCTGTTCAGGAATTTTTCCCCTGTGCCCATATCTTCAAGGCTTTTCCCCACTTTCTCCTCTATAAGTTTCAGTGTCTCTGGTTTTATGTGAAGTTCCTTGATCCACTTAGATTTGACCTTAGTACAAGGAGATAAGTATGGATCGATTCGCATTCTTCTACATGATAACAACCAGTTGTGCCAGCACCAATTGTTGAAAATGCTGTCTTTCTTCCACTGGATGGTTTTGGCTCCCTTGTCGAAGATCAAGTGACCATAGGTGTGTGGGTTCATTTCTGGGTCTTCAATTCTATTCCATTGGTCCACTTGTCTGTCTCTATACCAGTACCATGCAGTTTTTATCACAATTGCTCTGTAGTAAAGCTTTAGGTCAGGCATGGTGATTCCACCAGAGGTTCTTTTATCCTTGAGAAGAGTTTTTGCTATCCTCGGTTTTTTGTTATTCCAGATGAATTTGCAAATTGCTCCTTCTAATTCGTTGAAGAATTGAGTTGGAATTTTAATGGGGATTGCATTGAATCTGTAGATTGCTTTTGGCAAGATAGCCATTTTTACAATGTTGGTCCTGCCAATCCATGAGCATGGGAGATCTTTCCATCTTCTGAGATCTTCTTTAATTTCTTTCTTCAGGGACTTGAAGTTTTTATCATACAGATCTTTCACTTCCTTCGTTAGAGTCACGCCGAGATATTTTATATTATTTGTGGCTATTGAGAAGGGTGTTGTTTCCCTAATTTCTTTCTCAGCCTGTTTATTCTTTGTGTAGAGAAAGGCCATTGACTTGTTTGAGTTAATTTTATATCCAGCTACTTCACTGAAGCTGTTTATCAGGTTTAGGAGTTCTCTGTTGGAATTTTTAGGGTCACTTATATATACTATCATATCATCTGCAAAAAGTGATATTTTGACTTCCTCTTTTCCAATTTGTATCCCCTTGATCTCCTTTTGTTGTCGAATTGCTCTGGCTAATACTTCAAGTACTATGTTGAAAAGGTAGGGAGAAAGTGGGCAGCCTTGTCTAGTCCCTGATTTTAGTGGGATTGCTTCCAGCTTCTCTCCATTTACTTTGATGTTGGCTCCTGGTTTGCTGTAGATTGCTTTTATCATGTTTAGGTATTGGCCTTGAATTCCTGATCTTTCCAGAACTTTTATCATGAATGGGTGTTGGATCTTGTCAAATGCTTTTTCTGCATCTAACGAGATGATCATGTGGTTTTTGTCTTTGAGTTTGTTTATATGTTTTTATTTTTGAGAGAGGGTTTCCCTATGTATTTCAGGTTGACTTCAAACCCCTAGTCCTCCACTTGCATATCTGTATGACTGTAATTACAATGTGTGTCACCACACCTAGCAACGATATATTCTTTATTTACTGGACCAGCAAATGAACTATCACAAAACAAGAAGAATGGATCATATTTGCTTTTCTTTTTCCTTACTAGTAAACCAAGGATGGAAAATTAGAAGAAAAAGATGGCAGCAAGTGTCCTCGGGGAAATGGCATAGTAATTGCAACAGCTGCTTGGAAACATCAGTCCCAGTAGATAATTCCTGAGACTCAATGATCTAATGGTCTATAGCTTCACCCACAGGCATAAAATGCCAGGGAAAGAGTGTAACCCACACAGAGTATAGATAGAGTCACTACACCAGAGTAGTCACAAGAAATTATTTGCCCCAAATTTATTACTTTGAAACCAACAGGTGTCAACTAATTCATAACTTCAGAGGGGAATCCAGAACTGCTGGCAAAAAGCCTTATACCTTCATATTCAACAATTTGTCCCAACCGGGGTCCCCTGCAGCTTCAGAGCTGGCATGCCAGACAACAGCTCAGTAGCAAAAGGCTTTTTCAAACTGCTTTTTTTTCCTCTCTCTCTCCGCAGTTAAATCTGAGCTGTAACATTTGGCAGGTTTCCTTGCTAACATTTGGCAATAATTGTTTATCAAATGCTAACAAGGAATGCTGCCAAATGTAACCGCTCCAACTGAACCATCGAAAATATAATATCGAGGCAAAAGTCTACAGACATGTGCTCTATCCTTTCTGACTAAACCTAGAATAAAATCCTGTGCCCTTGATCACCTGACTATGGTGGACCACAGCAGGGAGGCCAGAAGAACAGATTCCCTTTCTTTGGCACAGCACATCCTAGCCATGGCTTTCTAATGGGAACAGAGGGGAATGGTGGTTATACACTCAGGCATGGACATTTATAGCAGCCTAGGGACCTCATTCATGAGAACTTCCTCAATCTGGATGCAAATTCTAAAGGATGCACAGGACAACCAAGGCTAGATTACCTTTGCTGGGCAAGTCATTTTCCACCCTCCTGGCCCCGTTTCTATTATTTCAAGGCCCCTTGAAGACATCATTCTGTGTCTACTTGGTCCCTCTTTTCTTCTGTGTTCCACATTTAGCCTCCACAATCTTTGCTAAGTCAAATCTTTAAAAGACTCCCTAAAGTTCCACCTCCTTTGTAAAAAGCTTTTTATTATTATTATTTTTTATTTTTAAACTACACCTTGACAATGATTATTTTCTATTTCTCGGGTTAGTTTTGTTTTCCATCTTTATTGCCTGGAGTTGTTTTGGCATTTGGTACTATTCCTCACCACATGTAGGAAGCTGAGAGTCTTGATATTTTTACAAGGCTTTTGAAAGCAGCCTCTGGCTGTATAACTCTCCCAAATCTTCTGACATGGAGCTATATAAAATCCTCTACTTAATGACTTGAGTGAAAACTTGGTACCTGATACAAGTCAGAGAACACGAGATCATCGAGGTATTTGGCAGTACTCTCACACTGGTGTCTAATGGGCTCACTCAAAATCATACCTAGCTATGAACTGTCCCCAGGGATTTTAGTTCATGCTTAATAAATTTGGCTAGCTAGCCATATCTGAAAGGAAACAAACATCACTTCTTCAGAAGAATTCTGTGATTCAAATGCATAAACATGGACCCATATTCTCTTGAGTCTGAGCTCCCTTCTGTATTCTTTGGAATGCAGAAACAGCAAGGACACTGCTATATTCACCTCTTCTCGGAAGCCACACAAACATATTAAATAATAAAATAACTCAATATTAGTTGAGGGATTAAAACAGCTACAGTTTCCTTTTTGTGCTTATAAAAACAAATTTTCACATAGGATCAGCTCTAAGTGACCTTGAGAATATATTTCAATTTATAAAAATATAAATGGCACAACAATTCTAGACATAAGAACTAATCACATATAGACTATACACTAGAGGCCTTGGAGATCAGCTTAGGGGCCAATAAGAAAAAAAGTTAGAACCAGAGGAATATGTGTTCATCTCTCTTTCTAGTTTAGATCTAACACAAAAATAACACATCTCAGTCCTAGATTGTATTGTCAGTTTTCCACCTCATACCTGAGTACAAGACCATTTTATTAGGTTCTCAGTTATTCAGATCCCTGTATATGGAAAATAAGGGTAATTTATGCCTTCCTTGATCTAGGTCAAAGGCTCCTGTCAGTTTCTCTTCACATGTATGAGCAGGGTGTTTCTTTATTTAGGAAACCAAGTAAGAAGAGCTCTAAGAAGGTAGGAGTCATCTCAGGACAGGTGATGATAATTTCTAGGATTTTACTTAACTGTCTGCATAGTTCTGCATAAACCTGAATTGTGACTGGGGCTAAACGTTGGTTCCCTTTACCTGCATAAGGAGAGAATCAGCTATGCAGTTTACCTTGGGATTTTCTAAACCATTATTAGACATGGGTCATACCTGGCTGCCTGTTATATAGATACCTGCTCTGCCTTTATCAACCTTAATTCTCCATGAGCAAGGCAACATATGAATGACAGCTGGGCAGAAAAGTAAATCTTCACATACAGGCCTTTTTTTTTTTTTTTTTTTTTTTTTTTTTGATCCACTAAAGCACCTAATTTGAGCAAGACTCTTCAACTTAGTGGCAATATTGAGTGATTAAAACTTTTGGGAACTTGAACGCTCTCACATCTCCGTATGTGACATTTTTCAGTTGTAGACTTGTAGGATGTAATTTCTTCCTGAACCCTCGAACCTACTGAAATCTGGCTGATGTGTGGGCTCTCACACACCAGACTGACCTTATTGGGACTGGAGGGTAGAGCCTGTGCTAGCCTGCTGACACCTGGGGATTTGTCTCTTTGCTATAAAAAGAGATCATCACAGTTTTCCAAACCACCTTTGGTAGGAATAGCATCTCCTCATTAAGTTTTCAACAGATGTCTTAGGAAAACACATTTTACTATTTATGTTAGCCTCCTGTAAAACATCTGAGAAAACCAGGAATAACGATGAAAAATGATTGTTCAGAAAATCAAGTAAATCCAATAATATTTCTGACAGAATTGATTACAATAATGTCAAACGCCCCTCTTCTCTCCTTTGAAAGTTATTTCAAACATAAAGATAATGAAATATGTTGCCTGTCACTTGTAAATTGTGTGCTGAAAGTCTAAAGAGATAATTTAAAGATTTCCAGGTAGAACAACGTACAGATTTTATTGTATTTGTCAAAGAAATTTATTAGCTAGAAACTTTCGACTGTAAAGTTGAGAAACCAAAAGGAGGAGCAGATATTTCAATTATAATATGAAATTTCTTCCCGAGTCACAATTCCTGAATTGCAGAGGCTTTAGTGGTACATGTGGTGTGAATGAACTGAAGCTGACGTTTAGGTAATACTCCTGACACAATCTTGATATCTTTATTGTTAAGGTGGTAAAGCATAATGGGTCAGGACATGTGTATTAGTACTAAAAAATCTGAGAGCTAATTTCAAGTCCTGCACTTCCTAGCTGGGAGATCTGAGAAAGTGACATAACTCTCTTAGCCTTCTATTCAATATCTGTCATTGGTTTTGGATGTAATGGTGGTTTTGTTTTGTCTCAAAAAGAGTCTTCTTTTTTTTCTCTTTTTAAATATTTTTATTAGGTATTTTCCTCATTTACATTTCCAATGCTATCCCAAAAGTCCCCCATACCCTCCCCCCCTCACTCCCCTACCTATCCACTCCTACTTTTTGGCCCTGGTGTTCCCCTGTACTGGGGCATATAAAGTTTACATGACAGAGACAAAGTTTGGAGCTGAGACAAAAGGATGGACCATCTAGAGACTGCCATATCCAGGGATCCATCCCATAATCAGCCTCCAAACGCTGACACCCTTGCTAACACTAGCAAGATTTTGCTGAAAAGACCCTGATATAGCTGTCTCTTGTGAGACTATGCCAGAGCCTAGCAAACACAGAAGTGGATGCTCACAGTCAGCTATTGGATGAATCACAGGGCCCCCAATGGAGGAGCTAGAGAAAGTACCCAAGGAGCTAAAGGGAACTGCAACCCTATAGGTGGAACAACACTATGAACTAACCAGTACCCCGGAGCTCTTGACTCTAGCTGCATATGTATCAGAAGATGGCCTAAGCATAGTTCTTCAAGTCTCTTTTCAGCTTAGCTTCATGTTATTAGTATTAGTGTGGGGTGGGTGGTATTCGAGCGCACACACATAATGCATGCTAGGTCATGGGTGTGAAAGCCAGAGGACAGTAGATCCAGGTATTAAACTCAAGTCATCAAGCATGAGCAGTAAACACTCCCTCCCGAGCCATCTCACCAGGCCCTTGCTTTGCCATTTGAACCCCATCATTACGTAGTACAGTCACATCTGTCCGAATGAGTTCCACGTTTCTGGCATCTAACAACTATGAATTGAAAATATTTGATTTCCAGCCGGTTCTAAAATGTAAAAATGGAATTTACCTAATGCAGAGCATAATGGTACAGTGATATGAATGAAGTGATGGGTAGTAATACAAACGTCTGACCTTTCACAGGCCCTCAGCTTCTTTCTGAATATTTAAGCATCATTTACCTACTAAATCCATAGCCCTTCAAAGGTTGTATCAGTACTATGCATGTACAGAATATTTTCTTGTCATTTTTCCCTAAAATATTTGCAAACTGCTTACACAAACAACAATTGCACTGGGTTTGGCATAATCCATTCAAATATACAATATGATGTGTATAATTAATATGTGGATGCTATTGTATTCGCTTTCATAAGGAAGAGCAGCATGATTGGAGCTTTCATAGAACCAGATTTCCAGAGAACAACTGTATGTTCATCTGATAATCTTCCTTCTACACTGATGTCTAATGAACAGTGATAAGAGATATAGTTTCTTATTTCTATACTAACAAAGCATTTTATTTTCTGTCATCCCCAATACATATAAACACTTCTTGGAGCCATCTCTCTCAGATGGCAAAGTATCTCATAGACTAAATAATTAGATTTTTATACATGAAGTTTTTATACAGATAAGGAAACTAGGATTCTGAATCCTTTAGTAAAATCGACCCTTGCGTTTACTAAACAGAGGAGCACAGATGTGATCATCCACCTTTCCTCTCTCTGACCCTCATTGTTCGGTTGAGCCTAGAACTGCATGAGATATACTCTAGAAACGCAACACAAATGCTTCCCCCCCAAATTTTCAAAGCACACTTTCCTTCTACAGTAGTCTTTATGGCAACCAAAAAGGGCTATAGTTGGAGTCCTTTGAATACCAAGCACTGACATTCAAGCCATTAAGCTATTATTACCTCTGAAAGTCTGAAGCCCCACCCTAGGTATCACTGGACACTTCTAGAACCAAAGAATTTGTTGCTAGGCACAATTAAGAGGAAAATAGTGAGTTGGCCAGGCAAGTATCTGGTGACTAAATGACAGGAAAGAATAAAAGGTTTCTTAAGGAGTAAAAGGAAATGTTCCTTAGGAAGCAGTGGGGCATGTTGGGTAGTATGGCTACTTTGTGTACTTATGCTCATACATTTTCTGTTAACAACAAAAGGTCACATCCATTCTAATATCTCCAATATGATGCTTCATTGCCCAGCTTTCCCTCCTACATATATTCAATTGGATCTCAATTTTAACACACTTACCAATAATATTAATATCAAGAATATTAGTAATCTTCTATGGTAATAGTTGGTAATAGCTATGTGTGCTTCTCACTGATAGTAGCTGTCAATTATTTTGTCTGAAATTCATAATATCCTTAGGCAGGTAAAGAAAAGCTTGGACTTTTCTTTCTGGGTCATCACAAAAGCTGGAAATGCACAGGTCTGAAGATCTTCTACTCTTTAGGGGTCCAGGATGTCTTCTTACTCTATAATTACAAATATTTAGTAGCTCTACTAACAAGTTGTTTTAATTTCAAAGCCTTTTTAAATCTATCAAATGTCTGATGTTCTCCAGAGAGGGCAGAAAGTAGGCATAATGCTAATTTTGCATAGGGTTTTGCTTTCTTATAATAAATACCTCAGTTAATATAAGCAGACAGGTCACTTAATAGCTTTCATATGCTTATTTTAAAGTTTCAGTTCTTCCCACTTTTAATAAAGTTCTATAGATTTTTTTAAAAAGAAGAAGAAAAACACTATACTGAAAATACTTGAGGGTCAGTCTCCAAATCTGATTAGTATCCCCACATGAACACCTCTACTGATTTCTTGGCCTAAGATTGGCTTCATTTACCCTGCTTCAAGGCTGACTGTCAACACCACTCAAGTTGTTGATGTGTGCAGGTTGACTGTGAAATCATGTTGAGCCCACAGTGTACTGCACGGTATGACCTGCTATTTATTAAGCACCCATAGTATTTTAACATTGACCTGACTAATAAAAGTCATTCTGAAGGAATTTTTTTCTGCTCCTTTGCTATTCAAATATAAGAAGGGGTTACTCCAGGAAGAGATTATTTCACTGGAGAATCTATGATTCATATTCAGAAAGGCAGCATGAACTGATTGTAGATATTAAAAAACACACAACAAAATATGATGCTGCTGTGACTGTGTTTACGACAAAACAGGGTTTATCTGTAAAACCCTGAGTTCCTTTAATATAGGGAGGGGAATAGCAATCAGTATATATTATGTGAGAAAAATATTTTAAAATATTTATAAAAATCTATTTTGAATTTAAAAAAAAGAATCCCAGTGTCTCTGGGAAATAAATATTGAGATGCTACATGCAATCCACAAATGTGGTGAAATTAATAACCATTTGTTAAGATACTTAAGAAGCCTACTTGGTTCTCTTATCTACTCACTGCCCATGGAACAGAATGGGATTTCAGTACACTTTTCTTATGAAGTCTTATATTTCTTCTAGTTATGAAATGTGGCTTTTCAAGCAAGGCCTCAAGTGGATGTATTGGGACACTAACACACTCAAAAAAAAATCAACCTAAAGCTTGACCCACTTCCAGAATGTGCTGGGTCCAGAACTTAGCAGGTTTGTCATCAGAGAGACCAAAGACACTTTATCCAGCAGCTAATGGGAGCAGAGGCAGAGTCACACAGCCAAACATTAGGCTGAGCTCAGGCAGTCCTGTAGAGGAGAGGGAGGTAGGACTGTAGGAACCAGATAGATCAAGAACACCATGAGAAAGTGGGTCACAGAATCAACTGACTAGAACTCATTGGAGGTTCATAGAGATCAGGGAGCCTGTAAAGATGTGAACTGGGTCCTCTGCATATATGTTATGGCTGAGTAGCTTGGTGTTCTTGTGGAACTCCTAACAGTGGAGCAGGGGCTGTCCCTGACATTTTTGTCTACTTGTAGGAAGGACCCTTTTCCTTCCTTGAGTTACCTTGTTTGTCCTTGATGTGATGATGTGTGCCTGGTCTTACTATAGCTTGTTATGCTGCCTTTGGTTAATGTCCCTGGAGGCCTGCTATTGTCTAAGGGGAGGAAGAGAAGGGGGTGGTCCTTGGAGAGAGGAAGGGTGGGAGTGGAGAGAAACTGAGGGAGTGGAATTGCAATCAGGATGAAGGATAAAAAAATTCAAAGAACAAAAGAAATGTATTTTTCAGGCTTTTAAGAGGGTGAAAATAGAGGGTGGGGGCTCTGGGGAGACTTGGAAGTGGGTTGATTGGGGTGAATTATTAGAATCAATAAAAATTATTGCATTGAAAAACTGAAAGAACGGAAGGAAGAGAGAGGGAGGGAGAGGGAGGAGGGAGGGAGGGAAGGAGGAAGGAAGGAAGGAAGGAAGGAAGGAAGGAAGGAAGGAAGGAAGGAAGGAAGATAGGAAAGAAGGAAGGAAGATCCAAAAGGAATATGCTGGCATTTTCAGTTGCATAATATTCAGGCTGAGGAATTGTGAACTATTTCATAACCTCCCTATGCTAAGAGGGGCTTCATCTTTAAAACTTTTTTTTAAGAACTAGCTTTCCTTATACCAGAAGGCTAGTTCTTAAAAATGCAATTTCCATAGGAGGGAAGCAACTGACCGTCCTAACTAGCTATGATACCTGTGAACCACAAAATGAAAATCATGGCACAGTAACCTACAGGTGGAGTGGTGGCAACTCATACTTTGGTGGTAGCCAGCAAGTCTCTAATTGGACTTAAAACCCAGTCAGCAAGAAGAAAATCATGACCATCTTCCTTCTGAGCCGAGTGGAGGTCACTAAGGTGTCCAGAGTGTTCTCCACTCTGCAGTACCTCGGGATCACCTCGGGATCATGGGTGAGTGGAACTCAACATCAGGTCCAAAGAATTGCTGAGGGTCTTGTGACATCAGGAACAGGGACAAAGGATCCCCTCCTGACCAGAGGCTGGGAACCATTCAGGTATGGGCCAGCCCCACCATCTTCTGCGTGAACCCGGTGGAGGGAGTTTAGGGCACCATGCCTAAGGACCTCCTGATCACCTGAGAGCATGTGGGCAATAGAAGCAACAAAGCTTCTTGGTCAGGGTCCCGTTGGGCCTTCATCCTCAGCCAGGAGGCAGAGCTGAGACCCAGACCCCTGGGCACATTCCTTGCCAGAGGAGAGTCAGCCTACAGGGAAAGTTCTGACCCCAGAACTCAGGAGGTAGATCAGAACTCCAAACTGCTGGACACCTGCCCTGAAAGAGGAGAGCTTGCCTGCAGAGAGTGCTCTGATCACTGGAACTTGGGAGAGAGTTGGACTCCCAAGAGTGCTGACAGAGGCTAAAAGAGTCATGGGAGGATCAAGCTCCAATGAGAGACACCTTGAACATTAACACCAGAGATTTCCAGATGGCAAGAACAAACATAAGAATCTTACTAACAGAAACGAAGAACACTGGGCATCATCAGAACCCAGTACACCTACCACAACGAGTCCTGGATACTCTAACACACCTGAAAAGCAGGATGCAATTTTAAAATCTTATCTCATGATGGTGGTAGAAGATTTTAAGAAGGGCATTAATAACTCTCTTAAAGAAATACAGGAGAACACTGCAAAACAAGTAGAAGCCCTTAAAGAGGAAGCACAAAAATTCCTCAAGGAATTACAGGAGAAAACTGCTAAACAAGTAGAAGTCCTTAAAGAAGAAACACAAAAATCCCTCAAGGAATTACAGGAGAACAATGCTAAACAAGTAGAAGTCCTTAAAGAACTACAGGCAAACATTGATAAACCGGTAGAAGAAACACAAAAATCCCTTAAAGAATTACAGGAAAACACAACCAAACAGGCAATGGAATTGAACAAAAACATCAAGGATCTAAAAATGAAAGTAAAAACAATGAAGGAAACCCAAAAGGAGACAACTCTGGAGATAGAAACCCTAGGAAAGAAATCAGGAACCACAGATGTGAGCATCAGCAACAGAATACAAGAGATGAAAGAGAGAATCTCAGGTGCAGAAGATTCCATAAACATGGACAAAAAAAATCAAAGAAAATGCAAAATGCAAAAAGATCCTAACACAAAACATCCAAGAAATCCAGGATACAATGAGAAGACCAAACCTACAGATAATAGGAGTAGATGAGAATGAAGATTTCAACTTAAAGGTCCGGCAAATATCTTCACCAAAATTATAGAAGAAAACTTCCCATACCTAAAGAAAGAGATGCCCATGAACATACAAGAAGTCAACAGAACTCCAGATAGACTGGACCAGAAAAGAAATTCCTCCTGACACATAATAATCAGAAAAACAAATGCACTAAATAAAGACAGAATATTAAAAGCAGTAAGGGAAAAAGGTCAAGTAACATATAAAGGCAAGCCTATTAGAATGATTCCAGACTTCTCACCAGAGACTATGAAAGCCTGAAGATCCTGGACAAATGTTATGCAGACACTAAGAGAACACAAATGCCAGCCTAGGCTAGTATACCCAGCAAAACTCTCAATTACCATAGATGGAGAAACCAAAGGATTCCATGACAAAACCAAATTCACACAATATCTTTCCACAAATCCAGCCCTTCAAAGGATAAAAAAGGGAAAACACCAACACAAAGATGGAAATTACACCCTAGAAAAATAAGAAAGTAATCCTTTAACAAAACTAAAAGAAGACAGCCACAAGAACAGAATCCCGACTTTAACAAACAAATTGACAGGAAACACCAATTACTTTTCTTTGATTTCTCTTAATATCAATGGATTCAATTCCCCAATTTAAAGACATAGACTAATAAACTGGCTACACAAAGAGGGCCCAACATTTTGCTGCTTACAGGAAACCCACCTCAGGGATAAAGACAGACACTACCTCATAGTAAAGGTCTGGAAAACAATTTTCAAAGAAAATGGTCTGAAGAAACAAGCTGGAGTAGCCATTCTAATATCGAATAAAATTGACTTCCACCCTAAAGTTATCAAAAAAGACAAGGAGGGACACTTCATACTCATCAAAGGTAAAATCTACCAAGATAAACTCTCAATTCTAAATATGTGTGCTCCAAATGCAAGAGCAGCCACACTCATTAAAGAAACTTGAGTAAAGCTCAAAGCACCCATTGCACGTCACACAATAATAGTGGGAGACTTCAACACTCCAGTCTCACCAATGGACAGATCATGGAAACAGAAACTAAACAGAGAGACATGGACACTAACAGAAGTTATGAAACAAATGGATTTAACAGATTTCTACAGAACATTTTATCCTAAAACAAAAGGATATACCTTCTTCTTAGCACCTCATGGTACTTTCTCCAAAATTGACCATATAATTGGTCACAAAACAGGCCTCAACAGATACAAAAATATTGAAATTATCCCATGCATCCTATCAGATCACCACGAATTAAGGCTGATCTTCAATAACAAAATAAATAATAGAAAGCCAATATTCACAAGGAAACTAAACAACACTCTTCTCAATGATACCTTGGTCAAGGAAGAAATAAAGAAAGAAATTAAAGACTTTTTAGCGATTAATGAAAATGAAGCCATAACATACCCAAACTTATGGGACACAATGAAAGCAGTCCTAAGAGGAAAACTCCTAGCCATGAGTGCCTCCAAAAAGAAACTAGAGAGAGCATACACTAGCAGCCTGACAGCACACCTAGAAGTTCTAGAACTAAAGGAAGCAAATTCACCCAAGAGGAGTAGACTGCAGGAAATAATCAAACTCAGGGCTGAAATCAACCAAGTGGAAACAAAAATAACTATTCAAAGAATCAACCAAACTAGGAGCTGGTTCTTTGAGAAAATCAACAAGGTAGATAAACCCTTAGCCAGACTAACTAGAGGGCACAGGGACAGTATCCTAATTAACAAAATCAAAAATGAAAAATGAGACCTAACAACAGAACCTGAGGAAATCCAAAACATCCACAGATCCTACTACAAAAGGCTATACTCAACAAAACTGGAAAACCTGGATGAAATGGACAACTTCCTAGAAAGATTCCAGGTACCAAAGTTAAATCAGGATCAGATTAACAATCTTTTGTTTTCTTTTTTTTTAATTTATTTATTTTTATTTTATTTTTTATTAGATCTTTTCTTTATATACGTTTCAAATTTCAAATGTTATCCCGAAATATCCCTATGCCCTCCCCCCACCCTGCTCCACTACCTACCCCCTCCCACTTCTTGGCCCTGGCATTCCTCTGTACTGGGGCATATAAAGTTTGCAATATCTTAACAGTCCCATCTCCCTGAAAGAAATAGAAGCAGCCATTAATAGTCTCCCAACCAAAAAAAAAAAAAAAAAAAAAAAAAAAAAAAAAAAAAAAACCCCGGTCCAGATGGGTTTACTGCAGAGTTCTATCAGACCTTCAAAGAAGACCTAATTCCAACTCTACTCAAACTATTCCATAAAATAGAAACAGAAGCTACTCTGCCCAATTCATTCTATGAAGCCACAGTTACTCTGATACCTAAACCACACAATGATCCAACAAAGAAAGAGAACTTCAGACCAGTTTCCCTTATGAATAGTCATGCAAAAATACTCAATAAAATCCTCACAAACCAAATCCAAGAACACATCAAAACGATCATCCATCATGACCAAGTAGGCTTCATCCCAGGGATGCAGGGATGGTTTAATATACAGAAATCCATCAATGTAATCCTCTACATAAACAAACTCAAAGACAAAAATCACATGTTCACTTGGTTAGATGCTGAGAATGCATTTGACAATATCCAACACACCTTCGTGATTAAAGTCATGAAAAGATCAGGAATTCAAGGCCCATACCTAAACATAATAAAAGCAATACACAGCAAACCAGTAACCAACATCAAACTAAATGGAGAGAAACACAAAGCAACCCCACTAAAATCAGGAACTAGCAAGGCTGCCCGCTTTCTCCCTACCTATTCAATATAGTACTTGAAGTCCTAGACAGAGCAATTCGACAACAAAAGGAGATTAAGGGGATACAAATTTGAAAAGAAGAAGTCAAAATATCAGTTTACAGATGATCTGATAGTATATATAAGTGGCCCTAAAAATTCCACCAGAGAACTCCTAAACCTAATAAACAGCTTCAGCGAAGTAGCTGGATATAAAATTAACTCAAACAATCAGTGGCCTTTCTCTACACAAAGGATAAACAGGATGAGAAATAAATTAGGGAAACAACACACTTCACAATAGTCACAAAGAATATAAAATACCTTGGTGTGACTCTAATCAAGAAAGTGAAAGATCTGTATGACAAGAACTTCAAGTCTCTAAAGAAGGAAATTGAAGATCTCAGAAGATTGAAAGATCTCCCATGTTCATGGATTGGCAGGATTAATATAGTAAAAATGGCTATACTGTCGAAAGCAATCTACAGATTCAATGCAATCCCCATCAAAATTCCAACTCAATTCTTCACTGAGTTCGAAAGGGTGATGTGCAAATTCATCTGGAATAACAAAAATCCTATGATAGCAAAACCTATTCTCAAAAATAAAAGAACCTCTGGGGGAATCACCATGCCTGACCTCAAGCTGTACTACAGAGCAATTGTGATAAAAATGGCATGGTACTGGTACAGCAACAGACATGTAGATCAATGGAATAGAATTGAAGACCCAGAAATGAACCCACACACCTATAGTCACTTGATCTTTGACAAGGGAGCTAAAACCATCCAGTGGGGGTGGGGGGAGCATTTTCAACAAATGGTGCTGGCACAACTGGTAGTTATCATGCAGAAGAATGATAATTGATCTATTCTTATTTCCTTGTACAAAGCTCAAGTCTCAGTGGATCAAAGAACTCCACATAAAACCATAGACACTGAAAATTATAGAGGAGAAAGTGGGGAAAACCCACGAAGATATGGGTACAGGGAAAATATTTCTTAACAGAACAGCAATGGCCTATGCTCTAAGATCAAGACTCGACAAATGGGACCTCATAAAATTGCAAAGCTTCTGTAGGGCAAAAGATACTGTCAATAAGACAAAAAGGCCACCAACAGATTGGGAAAGAATTTTTGCCATTCATAAATCTGATAGGGGACTAATATCCAATATATAAAAAGAGCTCAAGAAGCTGAACGCCAGAAATTCAAATAACCCCATTTTAAAAATGGGGTACAGAGCTAAACAGAATTTTCAACTGAGAAATACCAAAGGGCTGAGAAGCACTTGAAAAAAAATGTTCAACATCCTTAATCATCAGGTAAATGCAAATGAAACCAACCCTGAGATTCCACCTCACACCAGTCAGAATGGCTAGAATCAAAAATTCAGGTGACAGCAGATGCTGGTGAGGATGTAGAGAAAAAGAAACACTCCTCCGTTGCTGGTGGGATTGCAAGCTGGTAGAACCACTCTGGAAATCAGTCTGGTGGTTCCTCAGAAAACTGCACATAGTACTACCACTAGATGCAGCAATACCTCTCCTGGGCATATACCCAGAAGATGTTCCAACTGGTAATAAGGACACATGTTCCACTATGTTCATAGCAGCCTTATTTATAATAGCCAGAAGTTGGAAAGAACCCAGATGTCCCTCAACAGAGGAATGGATACAGAAAATGTGGTACATTTACAAAATGAAGTACTACTCAGCTATTAAAAATAATGAATTTATGAAATTCTTGGGCAAATGGATGTATCTGAAGGATATCATCCTGAGTGAGGTAACCCAATCACAAAAGAAATCACTTGATATGCACTCACTGATAAGTGAATATTAGCCAAGAAACCTAGAATAACCAAGATACAACTTCCAAACCACAAGAAAACCAAGAAGGAAGACCAATGCATGGATACTTCATTCCTCCCTAGGATAGGGAATAAAATATCCATGGAAGGAGTTGCAGAGACAAAGTTTGGAGCTAAGATGAAAGGATGGATCATCCAGAGACTGCCCCCCCTGGGGGTCCATCCCATAATCAGCCACCAAACGCAGACACTATTGCATACGCCAGCAAGATTTTGTGGAAGGGACCCTGGTATAGCTGTCTCCTGTGAGGCTTTGCCAGTTCCTGGCAAATACGGAAGTGGATGCTCACAGTCATCTATAGGATGGAACACAGGGCCCCCAATATAGGAGCTAGAGAGAGTACCCAAGAGCTGAAAGGGTCTGCAACCCTACAGGAAGAACAACAATATGAACTAACCAGTACCCCCAGAGCTCGTGTCTCTAGGTGCATATGTAGCAGAAGATGGCCTAGTCAGCCATCATTGGGAAGAGAGGCCCCTTGGTCTAGCAAACTTTATATGCCCCAGTACAGGGGAATGCCAGGGCCAAGAAGTAGGAGGAGCAGGTGGGGGGAGAGTATAGGGGAGAGTATAGGGGATAGCATTTGAAATGTAAATGAAGAAAATATCTAATAAAAAATTGTGGGAAAAAAAGAAGGAAATTGTGCCTGATACTGGAGACCTAAGAGAAACAATTCCATAGCAAGCTCCCTAGATCCTGTCTTTTTCAGTCTTCCTACCCCCTTCTCAACAATTCTTGAGCCTTGGCTATGGGACCTCTTTTCCAGATGTACCCATTGGGGCTGGACTCTACAACTACTATGCATTTTACTAAACCACTTTACTAAACCAACATATCCCTGACTACATTCTAAATATACACACACACACATAACTTTTGTCCTTACCTCTCACCAAGGAAAGTTTTCTTTGCAGCAGACAAAGAAACTTTTTAGAACACCACAACCAATCAAAATTCACATGTGTGTATGTGTTACATATATACAAGTATATGTATGTAACAGCAATTAAATGAGAACTGGCCATGAATTGAGCAAGGATGGATATATGGGAATGTTTGGAAGGAGGAGAGAGAAGAGGAAAATGATGCCATTATATTATAACCCAAACTATAAAAGAAATAATTAAGAAAAATATATGGATAGATGATAGGTAGATAGATAGATAGATAGATAGATAGATAGATAGATAGATAGATAGATAGATAGATAGATAGAGACAGACAGACAGACAGACAGAGAGACAGACAGAGAGACAGACAGACAGACAGACAGACAGACAGATAGATAGATAGATAGGTAGATAGAGATATACAAATGAGGGAAGCTTTCATGCTTGATGTATACATGACCACACAGAGTACTGACTTCTTTCCTTACATCAAATGGTCTTTGTGTCCCCCAATACCTGGCTGGTACTTTCTGTTTGCCATTGCTGTGACCAACATTCAATGGAAGAGAACGGCCGCTATTAGGCTTCCACAAGAGTTCACTGACAATTTTAACCCAAGAAACGGGCTCTAATTAGATTAATTTGAAGATATGAATGTAGGCCATTCTGTTGAGATGGCCAATTAATTCCCAAGATCTGCCTCTGCAGGACAAAACTCCACCAGAAAATAAATCCCCTTTCATGCTGCTCGTAGCCAAGAGCAGATGTCTGGCCATATGAAAACATCGTGGGTATTTTTACAAATGAGATCTTTCTTTCTTCAGGCAGTACTGCAAAGCCTAGCTGAGAGAGATGATTAGGATCTGTGTTGTGTTTACAGCGCTCTTCCCACAGCTACCTGAGCAGACACTGCGACCTTGTTGTATATGGAGTATGTTCTCAGTTTGCAGTTGCAGGGCTTACAACTTGTTGGTCTTAAACAATGAACATGGTCTCGATGTCTCCTGTGTTTTAGAAGCAAGTTCACTCAGCCTCTCATTATCTTCACATTGATGCCTGTCTCTTCCCCCTTTCCTCTCCCCTCTTTTTCTTATAAGCACAGCTACCCTCTACTAATACACTATCTGTATTGAATTTGTCAAGCCATTTTCCTACCTAATGCTCCACATCAGCATTTATTTGGAAAAGGCTCTGGCATTTCCGTTCTCACTTATGGGAGCGAGGGTTACTTAGCTCATAGTTCATTAGGTGGTAATCCCAAGCACTCAGTACGTATGCATTATTCAGTGTTGCCTCTCTCCTCGTAGTGCACACCAAATTACCTATTACCTGTGATGAGAAAATATGTGAAACATGAGCACTAACTCCCAACACACATGCTCCAGCACACTCATCAGCCCCCTCCTCAGACACGGGCTGTAGAACACTGCTGTGCTTTGCTTGTTTTAGTCCCTCTCTTTAGGGCTAACCTTTGACAGCCTCTGGTTTCTGTAGAGATCAAAGATAGTTGTGGGAAGGAAAGAAGGATCTCATGTCTCGTGGATGTGAGTAGGAGGACTTACAGAATCATGACTGAAAGACTCATAACCCTGAAGTGTAATGTAATGTTTCCTCTCCCTTGTTGTATTTCAGGTCCCACTTCCTCGCTGAACAGCTCTTCACTTAACAACTGTCTAAGTCTTGACATTCCCCATTTTTCTCCCCAGCTGCCATCACCCAATACTGATTTTTTTAACTCCCCATTCTAGATCTATGAAACCTTTAGATTCTAATTTTCTTCGTGGTTTTATTGAGGTCATAACTAAGTAGTTGACTCTGAAGGCAGAGCTAATATGTCTAGGATGGCTACAACCTTGTCTGAAAACATTATCCCTAGACTCCACAAAACACTCACTACAGTTTCCATGCCACTCAAAGGCTCAAAACTCATTGACAAATGTGGAAACAAAACTTTGGATACCAGTCCCTGAGAGCAAAGCATAATTGTGTCTTCATAGACTAATTTAAAACACTAAGCCTTCTTCTTTAAACATGCAAATATTGACCATCTAACAGGGTTGAAGTAGTTTCCAGTCACTCAAATGACCAAATTATTTCAATCACACTATTTTTGGTTATCTACTGCCCAGATCAGTATTGCTGAAGTGAAGCTGGTTATAAAAAGGGAGCATAAAATCATAGAAATCCCAAAAGGGAGGCATGGACTAGAAATAAGAGAAATAATCAAATACAAGGTGCCTTCCCATCTTGGTTTTCAATTTGATGAGGTCTAGAGTCATCTGAGAGATGAGCCTGTAGGCCTAACTATGGGATACTATCTTGATTCATTAGCAGAACAGGGAATACTGGCCCACTTTTGGTGGTACTATTCCCTAGGCTTGGATCCTGGACTGTATATAAAGGAAAACATGTGCTAAGTACAAGTATTCATTGCTTATTTTCTTCTTATCTGCAGACCCAATGTAACTGATGCCCATGCTCTGTGACTCCATGGATAAATTTCCTTCCATGATGGCCTGTACTTAAAATGATGATCCAAAGCAAACTCTTTTTTAAGTTTGTCATCAGAGAATTCTGTCACAACAGCAGAAAAGTAATTCAGATACATGGTCCATATTTGCCTGAGTATGATACAGGAGAAACATATAAAGAAAAGATAAGAGAACAAAACAGCTGCCAGTTTATTTTTACAGAATACATTGTATTGTACCATTTAAGATACATAGTACAGTATTACTGGATGCATGCAGGAGTTATCAGTGACATAAATCTTAAATATGTTTTAGTTTTTTGCTCTGTCATCTTGTCATACATGAGAGCTCTAACTTGTTCATCCTGTATCTGCTTTGTCCCTTCTGATGTAAAATGACAATGAAATCAATGTATGAAAGTCAGAGACAAGCAAGTCTTTTTCTACTATGTGCATCCATGTCTTTCTTTTAGGAACAGTATCATAGGCTAGGACTTCACAGGCCCTAGATGAGTTCCTCTAACCTTGATCACAATTCAACTCTTGCATCAAACACTCATACTGAGCTACATTTTCACTTTTAAATGAACACACAGGCATATAGGCAGAATCCAAAACATTTCCAAGCTTCATATTTTTGAAAGTTTTTAAAGATCTGCAAGGCAACCTTTTTTTTTTTTCAGTCGGTGTATCACAGCAAGACCAATATTAAAAGCCTAAAGGATGATTAATTCACGTGTGACTTTAGGGCTTCTGTATAGGTTCTTGTTTTTAAATTCACATCAAAGTACTGCTAAAACCTGTCACTGAATGATAATACATCCACATTTCTAAATTGTCTGTTTATTTCAGTGAGGTGATTTTAAATATGAAATTTCCATTTAGACACCGAGATACCATAATGGGCATATTCCAAAGGTACTGCCATGCCATTGCTAAGAATCTTGATACAGCTTCTGATAAAGGGCACTGAAAATGTTATGGGATTCAAAACTCTACATTCACACTAGGAATGCTAGATTTGTCAAGTTTCTAAACCTATTTAAAAAAAAAAGGATGTGTGAGGAGCATTATTCTATAGGGACAGGCACTAATGTAGCCTCCTTCCTAAAGGATGAGTGGAGACATTCTCTCTGCAGTCTAATTTAAGCTTACAGAGAGGAACAGCAATGTGATTGCTATTTGTCACCTGAAACTTGAAGGAGGAGTGGATCTGTGTCTGATACATGTTTGCAGAATCTAATGGAAAGAGTCTTAGCATGAGGCACAGATAATCAAACAGATGGCATGGGCATACCACGTAAGCCTTTCCCTGCTGGTTGTAAGACCAACAGATTTATAGCTATGGTACAAGTTAGACAGAAACTAGTGACAACTTGGAAGGCCAAGTTGACTCCAAGTGATGTAGAATAATTAGAACAGTGACTAGAAAAATCCATTACCCAAGTGTCCAATGACCCATGTCTTGGGAGGCAGGTTCAGTGGTTTCCAGTAAAGATGTCCAAAGAATGAACATATTCTTCTCAGAGGAAGAAGTCCTCTGCTATGTGTCAAATTGGATAAAGCTAAAAGATATGTACTACTTGAAATAAGCCAGGTACATGCAAAGAGATATGTTCTCACTTATAGACAGAATCTAAGAGTCAGTTACAGAAACATTGGATGGAATGGAGGCTGATGGGAAGTGGAGAAGGGAAGGAATAGACCTAGGCAAGAAAGTATACAAGGTTTAAGTTAAGTTTCTGTAGCCTGATGCGCTGCTTGTAAGCATGTGTCACATATTTCATAATTTCTATTATAGTTTTTTGATGTTCACACAATACATTCATGCATTGGTGAGGTGATTGGTATGTTAAGTTTGGTCAAATCTTTCTATTGATCTACATCACAGCATCATGTTTTACTTCATCCCTTAACATCATTATTTTGTGCTCATTGAAAATAAATGGTGTTCTAAGGTTAGTAAATAGGGGAAAATAGACTCACACTCTCAATGTGACACTAGAGTCCTGTTAAGCCAAGTGCTCTCTTTAGTTTGATGTTAACTTGATATAGGAAAAATTGATTCACGAAGAAGGAACCTCAACTAAGACAGTGCCTCTCCTGGATTGACCTTTGGATAAGCCTGTAATGCATTTTCTTGTTAATGATTGATGTGCAGGGACCCACTGCACTGCAGGTGGTACCATTCTTGGCCTAGTGGTCCAGGGTGCTATAAGAAAGCATGCTGAGCAGGTCATGAGAAGCAAGCCAGTAATCAGTTTTCTGCTATGACCTCTGTATTAGTTCCTGCCTCCAGATTTCTGCCTTGTGTTGCTGCCCTGACTTCCTTCCCTAGATGATGAACTAAAACCAATAAGCTGATTTAATTCACTCCCTCACCGTGTTTCTTTTGGTATCATGTTAACACAAGAATAGAAACCCTAACTAACATAGCAAGTAAGACTTTCTATTACCCGAAAATAAACAGAACTTTGGATTGTGTGACTTTCCACACAGGGTCAAAGATGTGTGAATTTGCAGGCAGGGTTAGAGGACTAATATCTCCCTACTGCATAAATTTTGTTAGTGTAGTAAGAAACAAAACAAAGCTGCTTTCAATTACATCCTGAGAGTCTTATTCGCTAAATAGACCAGTTATACTTTTTAAGATAGAGGAGGTTGCTGCAGGGAATATATGATTATTTTTCTCAATAACTTATAAACAGCCTCTAATTCATAAATTTGCTAATGGGTCTTCTTGCCAGAACTAACAGTGGAAAAATATCTTTGTTTGGCCATTAGCTTTAATTTAGATATAGCCCTACAGTTACAAAAAGCATTCGGAGGACAGTCAAATGGTTCTAGACTTTATTAAAACCATACTTCAATAAAACATCTTGGAATCAGGGCCCTTTAGAACAGAGAATGACTGCAATGCCTTCAGAACTTGACCAACTCTTGTCTCTCTTCCCAGTTCATCTGCATGATCTACCTCTTTTGTCTTTCACTGATAACAACATACTGTCATGAGCTTTGCTGAATGCTAGTCGTCCTACAAATCCTCATATTGGGCAGCAGTGCTAGGATGACTAAAAGCTGCCTTTCTAGGATTAAAAATACAGGACTGAGCTAATTCATGAGAAAATTCCATTGAGAAAAAGAACAAAGAATTATATGGTGGGAACAGAGAACTTAACATGATTAACTCCACTTGCAGAGTCAAGGACTAGAAAGCCAGAACATGAGATCGTGTGTTTTCAATCTTGACAAGTGAGTCAGGGCTTATCAAGCAAAGGATGATAAACTAGTATTTTTTCCATTAATTTGTTCCCTTTACAGCCTGATTGAAGTCTCTCCTGCCTCTCCTCTCAACCCCTCCATTACACCCCTCTCCCCGCTTCACTTCCCCTTTTCTGCCTAAAGGATTCTGTGAATAGTGGATCCAGAGATAGCACGTGGATATTCTCTGCATTGGATAGGATCTAGAAAATAACAGCTCCATGAGGCAAGTCTGGAGATGACAATGATCACATGAGTTATGTCGTCTATACTGTTGTGTGGATATTCTATGTGTCTTGTAAAGGAAAGTGTGTCACTGAATATTTGAAGATATTAAAAACATCCAAAGGCTAATTTTCATCATCGATTTGGTATGACTGAGAGGCACCTGGAAGGATTAGGAAGACACACATCTAAGTATTTCTGTGAGGGCATTTCCAGGCACCATTGACCTGAGGAATAGCAATGAGAGGGATCTGCCCTGAATGTGGGAGGCAAAATTAAATAGGGAAGATACCTGTGTAGAACAAAAGAAAAGAAAGAAAGCTTGATGATTCAGGCTCTCTCTCTCTCTCTCTCTCTCTCTCTCTCTCTCTCTCTCTCTCTCTCTCTCTCTCTCTCTCTCTCTCAATTCTTGGGTGCCACAAGGTAGTAGCCACATACTTCTGCTGCAATGATGTTCTGCCCCATCACAGGCCTACAACAACAGAACTAGCTAACCGTATACCCAAAACCCTAAAAGCAAAGCAAATCTTGCCTCCTTATAAATCATGTCCAGCAGATGCCCTATTACAGTGATGCAAGCTTGACTAACCCAGACTGGAACTGGGTGACAGTGGACTGCAAGTGGGAAGGGTGGCGATGGCTCTCATCCATGACTAACACCCAAATCTTTTCATTTCTTGTCCTAGTTTCATTTCTGTTGCTGTGATAACATACCATGACTAAAAGAAACTTGAGTGACAAATGGCTTTATTTCACCTCACACACTCAGCTTATATCCCCGTCATAGCAGGGAAGTCAAGGCAGGCAGCTGAAGCAAGTACTCATATTAACAACCAAACACAGAAAGAAAAAAATGTATATATTCATGCTTTTTGTTCTATTCTTATACCATCCATGGCCCTAAATCATGGATTAGTGTTGTTTATACTGGATCTTCTCATGTCAGTTAAGGAGGTCATAAGAATCTCCCTACAGACATGCTCACAGGTCAATCTGAATTGGCAGTCACTCATAGAGAGGCTTTTCTCAGGTGACTTAACATTGAATCATATTGGCAAACTAATCACCTCACCTTTAATGGAGAACATGTAGAAATGAAATGATATCAGACAGTTTGGGATGTTAGTAAAATAAAAAAAAAAAACCTGCACATTGGTGTCTGCCTCAAGTCTAACTCAGGAAATATTCTACTTTCTGACTAACATGTAAAAGAAAGAAGGAGTGCCCAGTGCCGGAGAGGACAGTATACATTCTCAAGGATAATACTGGGCTTTTATTGCAGTTCTCATGGCACTAGTACAAAGTATAGACTCTAAAGTACAAAATCTGGCACTGTCTCCATGTGATAATAATATACTCTAAGGCATCCCGAGAGTTGTGTCTTGAATTTTTATGGTTTATTGCGTCCCTTACAGTTTTGTATCTTTCTCCATAACTCTTGTAGTTTGGTGTTATGATTTGTAGTTTCTTTGCAATTTTGTTTATGTCAAGTCTTGTCAACAAAAACAAACTTTTGTTCTACTTTTTATGAGTTCACAGACTCAACTGTGCATGACCAGGTTGTTTTCTTTAGTGTGTCAAACTGCATACTTTTGAACCCTCCAGCTTCCTCGTTTAATTTATTATTTGTAATAATACTATAGATGTGAGCTTTATTAAAGCAAGAGAGATTTTTCTCATATTGCCACATAGTTTCTACAATTCTATTTTTAGGTCTATAACAATCAAGCAATTATATCACTGTTATTTATTAGAGTCCCTTACTGTGACATAGTTTCATTTTTATGATTTTTTTCTCACTCTAAGTAATGTCAAAATACTTTTAAAAGTATTTGTCAGATTTAGATTTTGGTAGGACTGAGTTTGATCACAGACTACGTGGTTTACAGAGACTTTGGGGAATCATGTAACTTTAGAAATGTAGGCATGGGCATGTTTTGTACATGTATGGACAAGTACATGAGAGGTGAATAGTAGTCATCTTCCTGTATCATTCTTCATCTTATCTTTTGGAACATGGTCTTTCATTGAACCTAACATTAACTTTCTGTCAAATCTGGATGGTCAGTGATCTTCAGGGATCTGTCTCTGACTTTAGAGCATTACAGTTACAGGCAAGTGCAATTATGCCCCTTTTTAAAAACTGTAGGTGTTATGGATCTGAACATTATGCTTCATGACAGATGGTTTAACTACTGAACCGTCTCTGTAGTCCCAAGTTAAGCAGTTAAACTCTGTTTTACTATACACTTTTCGTGAAGATGTGATGTCAGAGTTATTATATTCACAGGCACACTGCTACTTTTGTTGTTCTTATTATGGAATCTTTGGCGGAAAGCAATTAATGGGTCATCATTTCGGTTTATAATTATGGAGTAGGTACAGTTCATTTTGAAGATATGGTGGCAGGAGCAGGAGGAAGGTTGTCATATTGACTCTACTCAGCAAGAGAAATAGAGCAAACAGGAAGTTGGCTTGATCAAGAAAACTAGAAGCCCTGTTCTCAATATCCCACTGTCTCCACTGTGGCTTTATCTCCTAAGGGCTTTGAATTCCCCCCTCCCCAAAGCTCCATCAGCTGTGGAACAAATCTTCAAACACACAAGCCTGTGTGGGACATTTCATGTTCAAAACATACACAGAGTTGTGGAAGAATTGAATCCCACAAATAGTTCATTCATTTCAAACATATTTATTGAACACATATTTTATGGTGGATACATATTCTTAGGATGCTACATTGAAGTAAACAAAGAAACAGAAAATAGTGAAACAGACCATATGACTACCTTGTCACGTAGAAGGGAGATGAATTCACCTTTGACTTCTCTGATTATGTTACAACTTGAAGATATAGCTTGGGAAAGTTTAGAAGAATCCTTGTTTTCTAAAATCATGCAGGCACATGTAACAGCAACCTGTTCCGCTGAGCAATAGCCTCTATAACAGCTCCTCAGTAGCTAAGTGATGCAATTACAAAGTAAACCACGCAATTTCATCACACATTGGCTGCAGAAAATACATCTTGGCATGAGGTTACTTGACAATTAACAATCTAAAAATAATATACCACAAACTATATCCTTAATAAATAGCTACAATATTATGTAATGATTTCCTTACACATTGAAATCTGGGTTGTTGGGTTTTTTTTTTTTTTAGCCTCAGAGCTATCACTTAAATTATCTTTAATTTAGCATAATTTTCTTCATTTTCCTGCAGAATCTTCTCTAGAATATCAATATTCCCAAGAACATGAAATACCACTGCAGTAGCTATTTAACTTTGTCCTCAAAAGTTTTTGGACTCACAAAATTCATTTTATTATTTAGATATTAATGATGATATCACTTGTAAATCCACATTCGCATACATATCTCTCTTCATATTGTTAAAATATATGAAACACAGATGGTGATAACAAAACTGATGTTAGCTGACACAAATAGATATTTGTCAGACAAATGTGCAATCTTGCTCTCTAGTCTGCAAAATCCAGGGATAGGGTCTTTTAATCTAACCAGTTATTCTTTTATAGTGCTTTGTCCCTGTCAGACAGTCAAGGGATGCATATATTTAAATAAGGTTAAAATAAGTACACTTTATATGCGCAAAATGAATTCCAACAAAATTTAATGTGTCTCAATGTTCCCAGAATACATACACATGCAACAAACATAGGAACTGTAGATGAACATTACTATTGTCAAACATTGTCAGGTTGCCTATTCCTTTTATTCTCCATCTCAGTAATAGAAGAGAATGCCAGTAGTGTATGTAGGATAGGAGTAGTGATTGGTAAAGTCTGCCTGAGTAGTGCCTCTCCATGAATCATCCCATACAAATGCCACCCTAGTGAGAAAGACACTCCCCAACATCTCCCATGCCATCGATGTCTGCTGTCCCCATGGACTCCTGTATTTTCTCTTCTTATCATCTGCAGAGAAATATAAGGAACTTATCCGTGCCCTCTTTCTTTTTCAAAGTTTGTGGCTTCTTCACTGGGTCTGTGCCTTAATTGTTTAGCTATTACTGTGGCAAAAGCCCAGCAAAAGAAACTTAAGGGAAATGAAGGTTGTTTCGGCTTCAAGATTCTGATATAATCCATCTTGGTGTGTCCAAGTGACAAGAACTGGTGCCAAACTAGTTCACAATCAGCAAGCAGAGAGCTGGATCATTCCCTCTCTTGCTTAGCCAGTCTAAGATTCCCAGAGAGTGGTGTCATCCCATCCGTGTACAGGTCTTTCCATCTCATGGAAGAAAATCTAGAGAATGCTCCAGAAGCTCATCTTCAAAGTGGTTCTAGATTCTGTCAAGTTGATGATTAACATTCATTATCACAGCCTGAAAATATGGGTACATATTCTTCATTTAAACTAAAATCACTTTCTTCTTCAAATCCTTCAACCTACTAGCACAGGTTCTCCCAAAATTTTTGCAAGATTTACTTGCATTTTAATGGGGATTATGAAGGATATTAAGGTTGAGCAACACATAGATTCACTAATATACTTAATACTGGGTATGGTGTGGCATGGTTGGATTCATTCAGTGAATGCAATAAACTTTCAACTCTTTTCTTCACGTGTTTCCTTTAAGATTACAACCATTCTAAAAACTTTACATTAGGCTTCTATTGCTGGTGTTTTTCCTCTTCCTCCAACTTTTCAATAGATTATTCCAGATTGGAATCAAAGTATCATGCCATTCTTACATCTAAACTCAGTCCTTAGGCCATGGTACGCGTAGATATTTTCTAATACAGAAAGAATCTGTGGTAAGAAGATGAGACTGGGTGAATTTCCAGCACAATAAAAGTTATTAGGAGAAGAGGAGGCATATAATCCAGGGAGCTGAAATTTGAGAAACAGGGGCAATGAAAGTAGCTTAACATGAGAGTTTCAAAATTTCAAAGACGGTCATTAACATATGATTTCAGATATGTGTATGTATATGTGTGTTTGTGTATGATCCATGCATATGTGAGAGTGTACATGTATGTGTGTGTACATGTGAGTATGTGTGTGTGCATACATGTGTATATGCATGGGCATGTGTGTGTGTATGTGCGTGTGTGTGTGAGAGAGAGACAGAGACAGAGACAGGGAGGGGGAGGGGGGAGAGAATGACAGGACACTCCAAGAAGCTGAAGCAACATGAAAAAGATTTAAAAGGAGATGAGCATGAATTTGAACAAAGCAGAATTCTCACACAAACTTAAGCACTTTTCAATACACCCCAAAATTTCTTTCAATATTAAAATTAATATTACTGAAAAAAACTATTCTTAACTCACTTTCTCTCTCCTGCTTTACTGTTTCCTTAGCAATATAGGGGGGAAATTCTCTGCTCTAGAATTGAAAAATCTATCTACTGGTAGTCATTCTTAGGAAGAATGTATTTTAGACATCCCAATGATGCTACTTGGTTAATAGTTAAGCCCATGGGAAGGTATGAAACTCTCTATAAAAGTATGAATACTAGATTTCTTCCCAATGAAGTGAATTTAATCATTCCGGGCCTCAGCTTGGGAACTGGATAGTTTCCGAGGATCACCAGGTGATTTGAATATACCACCGCTTGTCAATGTTCTCATCACTGCAAAATTGCGTCTAATGTATTCCTAATCTGGTTCAACAGAAAAATGTCAAATTAATCTTTCAAAGAACAGTACATTAATCATGTCTGATATTGAGAACTCTTAATGTTCAGCCAACCAGTTTGAAGGCAATGAGAACTTTATCACACACTTTCTGCAACTCCAACTTCCATACAATTTTGGCTTCTGACAAGTCTTTCTTCCTTTCTTCATTCTTTCTTTCCTCCATTCAGTCATATAATTAGCAAACCTTCTGCATCTATGTGTCAGTATGAGATTATTGATATAACTTAACTCTTCCATTGTTTTTTATCCTCAAGAAATAATCAGACACATGGAACGCACAAAATTATGGTCATCATCAGTATGAAGACTGAATATGAGGCCCTACAAGAAGCTAGCTAAGATGATCTGTCTAACTCAATTAATTTTAAAGTGAAACATTACTAAAGATTCCTCAGATAAAATGACAAGAATAGAGGAGATTTCCAAAAGTTAATGCAGATAGCCAGCATGTAGTGGTAAAGTTAAAAAAAAAAGTCAGTTTTTATTTGAGAAAATAGACTCATTTTATAAGGATAGGTTGTAAGGAAAATTATTAGGTATGAGTGAGACCAGACCATACACAGGACCTGATCTTACATACTGAATCTTAGTAATTCCCTGCTAACTAAGGAGTTTGACATGCTTATAGAAATACAGCTCGTATCTCTAGCTGCATATGAAGCAGAAGATGGCTTAGTGAGCCATCACTGGGAAGAGAGGTCCCTTGGTATTGCAAACCTTATATGCCCTAGTACAGGGGAATGCCAGGGCCAAGGAGCAGGAGTGGGTGGGTAGGGGAGCAGGGCTGAGAGAGGTATAGGGAACTCTCAGGATAGCATTTGAAATGTATATAAAGAAAATATCTAATAAAATTTTTAAATGCAAAAAAAGAGAAATACAAAGAAATACAAAGTCACAGAGTGGGTTTTTAATAAAGTCACAGCTCCATGTAGTTGGAAGGCAACTATAGCGTTAATATAAGAAACATCAGTAAGAAAAGAAAGACTCCAGAGCCTGAAGCCATGATAAGGTAAGTCATGAGTTGGGCACATTGAGACTATAAAAAAGTAGAGAGATTTGAGAAGTATTTTATGGTTCTATCAACAGAGCTTGAAATCAAGGCCTATAAAATTATGGTGATTAAGCTGGGTGTGGCAGCACATGCTTCCAGTCCCAACATTCAGGAGGCAAAAGCTGTCAGATTTCTGTGAGTTCTAGGAAAGCCTGGTCTACATAGTAAGTTTCAGAACAGCCAAAATCACATAGACAGACTCTGCATTTTTTTAAAAGTATACAATAGGATTTATTTGTTATTTAGGATGGCTGTAGTCTTTCTGATACAGAAAAGCTGGTGACTGGATAAACAATCTACTCTTGTAGAGAATATCATAGGGGAAGCAATATTCTCTGTGTTAGATGGTGAGATAATGATAAATGATATTGACTGATTTTTATGTATGCTAAGTTTGAGGATTTAATAAAGTAAATAGGTTTTCAGCCCATACTCCCTGAGAAAATCAGGAAGGGACAGATCAGTAGCTGGGAGCCACAATGAAACTGTGTTTAAAAGGAGCAAGTAAAGGTATTGGATGGTGCAGAAGATGTTTGCTGGATTACTGGTTATCCAATAGAAATTTCTGGAGATGGGTAATTCAGAAGGCAGCTTACCAGGGTGGGTGTGCTCAGGAAATCTGACAATGAGAGAGAATGGAATGTGGGTATTGAAAATTCCCCTCAAACTATGACCAGTAAAGGAGAAGAAGATGTAGAACTCATAAACAGCACAGCTTGCCTGAAAGTTCTTTGTTTTTATGGAATCATTAAAAGTTTAGAATTTTTAAATATATAATAATTCTTATATAATTATATAATTTCTTATATAATAATATAAGAAAGCATGTGTTTAAATTCTGGAAGAAAGAGCCATCCTAGAATGGTTCCTGAACAGAGAGTAGGTACAAGGGACCAAATCCATGGGAACATAGAGAATGCAGGATCAAGCATAGAACTAGAGCCCATTACATTAAAGGAGGAATATCCCTTTCAGTATTTGTAGGATGAAAATAAATTATTTAAAGAAAAGCTTAATACAATGCATTTTAAGTGCTTAAAATTACTGAGATAATGCAGTTGAAGATACATGAATTGATGAAATATTCACGACATATGAAAACTCTACCATCATGTTCAGATATATCTCACCTGTGAATATCAGTGCTGATTTAACAAGTAACATGTTGAAAACCTGAATCAATTTCTTAAATTTACAGTATAGCAGAAGGTATATTATAAATTTACTGATACCTAGTTAATCTACCTAATTGACAGGTAGACAAAAAATTATAGCATAAATCCTACAATCTGAAAAGCATAGGGCAACATTAAATTTTCATTTTCTTTGAAAGTCACTAAAACAAAGCACAGAGAGGAGTAGAAGGGATAAGAAAAAGAAAGACTTATAGATGACTGTGAGCATCCACTTCTGTGTTTGTCAGGCACTGGCATAGCCTCATACGAGACAGCTATAACAGGGTCCCTTCAGCAAAATCTTTCTGGCATTGTGCAATAGTGTCTGGGTTTGGTGGCTGATTATGGGATGGATCCCCGGGTGGGGTAGTCTCTGGATAGTCCATCCTTTCGTCTTAGCTCAAAACTTTGTCTCTGTAACTCCTTTTGTGGGTATTTTGTTCCCTATTCTAAGGAGAAGCCCCCAATGGAGAAGCTAGAGAAAGCACCCAAGGAGCTGAAGGGGTCTGCAACCCTATAGGTGGAACAATATGAACTAACCAGTACCCCCCAGAGCTCGTATCTCTAGCTGCATATGTATCAAAAGATGGCCTTGTCGGCCATCACTGGGAAGAGAGGCCGCTTGGTATTGCAAACTTTATATGCTCTAATACAGGGGAATGCCAGGGCCAAGAAGCAGAAGTGGGTGTGTAGGGGAGCAGGGCGGAGGGAGGGTATAGGGAACTTTCAGGATAACATTTGAAATGTATATAAAGAAAATATCTAATAAAAAAGAAATGTAAATGAAGAAAATTATAACTAATAAATAAAAAAAGAAAGACTGGATAAAGAAGTGATAAAGGATGGAGCAATGGAGAGATGGATAGGGTGAAAAAGGAAGCAAGAAGAGAAAGAGAAATACCAGTTTTCAACTAGCATCTACTCTAAGGAATGTCTTTCTCCTGAAGTTCAAACAAAACACAATCATCACACTTAGCATTGCTATTTCATTTCATTACAAGAGAACAAAGGTGAAAATATAAGACTTAAAAAATGCTGTTAAACTCTTATCAGGAAAGTAACTCCTGGAAAAGACACTAATAAAAATGAAATAGTATGAATAAAAGTGAATTAAGCTAGCAAAGACTGATTAATTCATAGAGATTGACAATTTCCATGTATAGAAATGATATATTTAAAATACTAAAAGAAGAGCATTTTTAGCAACGTTGTAAATAGAAAGTATCTTGAAATAAAATTAGTAGAACTGTACTAAACACTATAAGCATAAAAATTCTTCAAGGTAAAACTAAGAAAGACAGCATAAATAGAAAGTCTTATTTATTGTTGGATAGGAAGACTCAATATTACAAAAATATAAACTGAACCATTAGTTAATGAAAAGCATTTCTGTTTTTTGTTTGTTTTTTTTGTTTTGTTTTGTTTTTTGTTTTTGTTGTTGTTGGTGGTGGTGGTTTTTTGGGTTTTTTGGATTTTTTGTTTTTTGTTTTAGAGACAGGGTTTCTATGTATAGCCCTGGCTGGCCTGGAACTCACTTTGTAGACCAGGCTGGCCTCAAACTCAGAAATCCGACTGCCTCTGCCTCCCGAGTGCTGGGATTAAAGGCATGTGCCACCATGCCCAGCTGAAAAGCATTTCTTGAAACAACAATGCCTTTATAAACCTAGGATAATGAATAAAATATTTTCTGAAGAAAAAATTATAAACTTTCTTTACTCTAATTCATAAATTAAATTCAATAGAGTAATTAAAATATTAATTTCTTTAAGATATACTAGTTAATTCTAAGCTTATATAGAAAATGTTGCCAGGCAGTGGTGGCGCACGCCATTAATCCCAGCACTAGGGAGGAAGAGGCAAGCAGATTTCTGAGTTTAAAGCCAGCCTGGTCTACAGAGTGAGTTCCAGGACAGCCAGGGCTATACAGAGAAATCCTGAAACAAACAAACAAACAAACAAACAAACAAAACAAAAACCAAAAACTAAAACTAAAAAGAGAAAGAAAATATTGAGAGGGATTAATAAGCATGCATGAGGTAATGTCAATTCTACTCACTAAACATTTAAAATAAGTATGATCATGAGAGCCACATACACAATTTTAAAACATCTTCTAGTTACAATTTACAAAATAAAACCACCAACCAAAATGTATACCTGGGTGAGTCCATGGCTCCTGCTCCATATGTAGCTGAGGATTGACTTATATGGCAACAGTGGGAGAGAAAGTGGAGGCTTGTTGCCCCAGCGAAGGGGAATGCTAGAGGGGTGAGGCAGGAGTGGGTGAGTGGATGGGTGTGAGAGTACTCTCTTAGAGGCAAAGGGGAGGGGATAAAGTGATGGTGGGTTTGTAGAGGGGAGACCGGGAAGGGGGAGAACATGTGAAATGTAAAGAAATAAAATAATCAATACAAATTTACAGATAATCTTAGAATATATAATTATTTAAAGTATTTTATTCACCATCCACTTCTTTTCATTTCAACATGTGAAAGTTATTAATTAGACATTTAAAATTTCTTCCCATGGTAGATTGAACCCAGGGCCTCATACATTTGAGGCAAGTGTTCTCTCACTGAGCAATATCTTCTTTATCTGAGCCCATAAACTTCTTTATATAAAGAAGTGTGTAAAAACCAGTGTAGAAGTTCAGCCCCTAGCACATTTCCTGTCATACTGATGACAGTTTTTAATGACACTGTGTTTGACATAGTATCTCCCTATGTGCCCCAAATTGTTTTCCAACACATAGTCTCTCTGCCTCTGCTTCTCTAGTGCTGACAACACAGTTGAATGCCACTATACTCAGCTCTCTCACCACATTTCAGGTGTTCAATAGTCTATCACTGCTCTAACATGTAAAACACTTGAAAGTGTCACCATGTGAATAAATGAACAAACTGTACTGAATAAACAACAGATTCAAGTAGAAATGTCTGCATTATAGTATATTATAGTATATATATATATATATATATATATATATGTATGTATATACATATATATATATATAGTATATATATACTATAGTATATATGCAGACATATATTATAGTATAAAGTTCTACCTCATGTCAATGAGACAAGATGAATTTTTAAATGGTTCCACAAAAGTTTGTAGTCATCAAAACATAAATTCTTACTTTACTAGATAGTGTTCATGTGGATAATAGGTGCAAAGCATAAACATACTAGAAGAAAATATGAACAAATTTTTCTATACACTCAGAGGAATCCAGGTGCAAAGGTATGTGCTTGGGAGGATAATACTGGAGAAGAGAATTTGAGACTAGCCTGGGTAACATAGATAAACTTTGTATCAATTAAAATACAAGAACCTTAAAGTAAATTCTCTAAACTCCAGTATTCAAGAGTTAAATAGGGATGGAGAACTGATTTTTTTTATTTCGATAAATCTATAAGGCTTAAAAAGTATAAAAGCCAAATACTAATATAAAGGCAGAGAGTGGGAATAAAATGCTAATAGCTGTCAGAAGCAAATGACCTGTAATAATAAAATCCTTTAATACACAGAGAAAGAAAGTGCACACTGCAATAAAAAATTGTGAATAAAGTAGTGTGGCTATTTCTCAATACTTGGAATACAAATGGAACATGCATATGGAGAGCAATTTATCAATAGCCATCAACATTACTAATATTTTCTTTATGGTTCCATTCTGAGAACAGACAGGAGTGTACTATCACTGTGTACAGATAAGATATACTGGTATATCACTACAAAATTACTGGTAATGGCAAAATTTTGGATACAGACCAAGAGACTTCAATAAAGAACTAGTGAAAAAGCTGGTGGTATATAAGACACTGTTAAGCAACCACGTAAAGACAAGCATAAGGCTTAGGTGGGAAAACTTGGAAAAAAATAAGTGATACAACAGTACATTTAAGTGCTTGTGTGCACTCTGCCTTACCAAGAGAACAGTCTTTTTTTTCATTTTTATTAGATATTTTCTTTATTTATATTTCAAATGTTATCCCCTTTCCTGGTTTTCCCTCCAAAAACCCCCTCTCCCCTCCCTCCTTCCCCTGTTCACCAACCCACTCACTCCTGCTTCCTGTTCCTGTCATCCCCCTACACCAGGGCATCAACCCTTCACAGGACCACGGGCCTCTCCTCCCATTGACGACTGTCTAGGCCGTCCTCTGCTACATATACAGCTGGAGCCATGAGTCCCACCATGTGTACTCTTTGGTTGGTGGTTTAGTCCCAGGGAGCTCTGGGGGTACTGGTTGGTTCATACTGTTGTTCATCCTATGGGGCAGCAAAACCCTCCAGTTCCTTGAGTTCTTTCTCTAGCTCCTTCATTGGGGACCCTGTGCTCCCCAGTGAGCATCCACTTATGTATTTGTCAGGCACTGGCAGAGCCTCTCAGAAGACTCCTGTCAGCAAATACCTGTTGGCATCCACAGTAGTGTCTGGGTTTGGTGAGTGTATATGGTGCCCATATACATGATGATAGATCACTAGATGGGGCAGTCTCTGGATGGTCACTCCTTCAGTCTCTGCTCCACACTTTGTCTCTGTAACTCCTTCCATGAGTGTTTTGCTCCCCCTTCTAATAAGGATTGAAATATCCACACTTTAGTCTTCCTTCTTCTTGAGTTTAATGTGGTTTGTGAATTGTATCTTGGGTGTTCCAAGATTCTGGGCTAATATCCACTTATCAGTGAGTGTGTACCATGTGTATTCTTTTGTGATTGGATTACCTCATTCAGGATGATGCCTATCCCGTCCCGCGGGATTCAGTTATTCGTGGGTGCGAGGGGGACCGAAAACCTGGAAGGAGATGGGAGGAAGAAAAAGAGAAATAGGAGACCAGGAAGGGTACCTATCGAGGTCTCGTTTATTATGCTGAGGTGCCTTCTTTTTAAAGCATACATCTCGGGGATTATGGGAGGGGTCGAGGGAGAATTATACAAAGAACAAAGAAGTGGGCATCTTCTGACATGGGGGCCGAAGTCAGGCGCCAGGCAGCGGGCACTCTGGATCTTATCTCTGGAACATCGATCCTCCTTGACAGCCTTGGGTGTCAGGCTGGGCTCAGGGGTAACTCATGTCCTTGGATGTCTTGGGAACTCAGGAAGAGATAGGGAAGAGGGGACTATAATTCAGCTTTTACAGCCTCAAGAGCCAGGAAGGGAATAGGGAGGAAGGTGGTGATAACCAGCTCTTAGCAGGAGGCCATTTGGCCTGTTAGGGAGATTGTGAAGGGCTCACTTTCTCACGGGATGGTCTCTGACAGATGCCCTCCAGGTCCATCCATTTGCCTAAGAATTTCATAAAGTCATTGTTTTTAATAGCTGAGTAGTACTCCATTTTGTAAATGTACCACATTTTCTGTATCCATTTCTCTGTTGAGGGACATCTGAGTTGTTTCCAGCTTCTGGCTATTATATAAATAAGGCTGCTATGAACATAGTGGAGGATGTGTCCTTATTACAAGTTGGAGCATTTTCTGGGTATATGCCCTGTAGTGGTTACTCAGCTAGTACTATGTCCAACTTTCTGAGGAACTGCCAAACTGATTTCCAGAGTGGTTGTACCAGTTTGCAATCCCACCAGCAATGGAGGAGTGTTCCTCTTTCTCCACATCCTCACCAGCATCTGCTGTCACCTGAGTTTTTGATCTGAGCCATTCTGACTGGTGTGAGGTGGAATCTCAGGGTCGTTTTGATTTGGATTTCCCTGATAACTAAGGATGTTGAACTTTTTTTTTACATAATTCTCAGCCATGCAGTATTCCTCAGTTGAGAGTTGTTTGCTCTGTTCCCCATTTTTAATAGGATTATTTGGTTCTCTGAAGTCTAACTTCTTGAGTTCTTTGCATTTATTGAATATTAGCCCTAACCATCCAGTGAAAAAAAGAAAGCATTTTCAAAAAATGGTGCTGGCTAAATTGGAGGTTAGCATGTAGAAAAATGTAAATCGATCCATTCTTATCTCCTTGTACAAAGATCAAGTCCACATGGATCAAGGACCTCCACACAAAACCAGATATGCTGAAACTTATAGAGAGAAAGCAGGGAAGAGCCTAGAACATATGGGCACCGGGGAAAAATTCCTAAATAGAACACCAATAGCTTGGGCTGTAAGATTAAGAATCAACAAATGGGACCTCATAAAATTGCATAGCTACTGTAAGGCAAAGGACACTGTGCAATAAGACAAAAAGACAACCAACAGATTGGGGAAAGATCTTCACCAGTCATCAGAGAGAGGGCTAATATCCAGTATATGCAAAAAATTAATATATATTGTATATATTAAACAAAATATCCAGTATATTTAAAAAACTAATTTGTAAAATGACCAAAAAAAAAACAATTAAATAGCATGTTATCTATAAAGTATATATGTATACTATGCTTAAATGTTGGCTTGCTCTTGCTTTGATTTGTGCTATGACATCTCCAAAGTACATGGCCAAGTAACAAGGGAACAGTAAAGGAGGTAAGGAGCTTACAAAACAGCTCCACACTCACTACACTCTCCTCCTGGCTGAGGGATGCAGTCATTTCCACGTTTTTTCAATATTCCATTAAAAACAGTCTTTTTCTCTTTAGCTGATCATTGATTTTCTATAAGAGGGCTTGCAATGCTTTTTTGGTGAATGATTCTACATATCGAATTGAAAACAAAATAGCAGAAAACAGTCTGAGGCAGGTATCGTTGGCACACAGATCAATTATAGATCTTCATTTAACACAAACCAAAACATAGCACTTGTGAAAGAATCAGCTTTACCTCCAGCCTCTTTCTGAGAGAAATAAGAAATATATAGGTTTTTTTTTTAATTGTCAATCTAGTCCATCAACTTGTACTAAAAGATAGGATATCAATATTGCCACTTTTCTGAGTTAGGAAAAGTTGTCTCACTTATATACAACAGTTTTTTCCCCTTGCACTAAGACAGAATCTAGTCTCTGTAACTTAACAAGGTGTGATACTATGTAAATGCAGATGCTTGAAGGAACTGAGAATAACTAGTGTCCAGTGCTAAAAATCGAGAGTCACTTCTCTCAGTGACATTGTGATTTTTTTTCTATGAAGAGGCAGAAAGAGGCAGAGTCAATGTGTCTATTCCCTTGAATAAGCTTTGTTCAATAGAGTAGAATGTGACCAATGTAATAGGTAGGATGCCCAAGCCTTGCACATTCTCTTGCATGGCATCCCCTTCGCAACCAAGTATCACTTTGTATACAAGCTAACTTTAGCTTTTGTACAAATAGGTGGGTAGAGCCCTGCCAACATGTGGAAAATGAGTGGAGGATGCCTTGTCAAATATTAGTCCCTATTACGTCATTCATACTAACTCAATAAAATAACAAGCAAAGCACACAAAGGATCCCATGTGACAAAATTAAGAAAAATTCTACAGCTATAAAAATTTAAGAAAATATAACTATTTTAAGCCCCTGTGGGTTTTTTCCTGAAACAACAAGAGGTATATTTCATTTATGATCAGCAAAATTCTTAAGCAGGATAGCTAATAATAATAACATTATAGATCTTACAAGAAATCTTAAGTGTTAGGTGCAAAGAAGCCCCAAGTAATAGCAACATAAGTTATGTTATTTTCTCCTACTCCATTCCTACTCTACCACTTAAGCTTTCATTGAAGTGTTTATTGTTCTTTTTTGATGCTGTTGTTATTGATTAAAGATTTTTACAAATAGTGTGGCTAGTAATCTTTGTCATCTTTACACTGCATGCTCTCAATTCCTCTATAGATCTCTTCTCCATCTTCTTACAGAGTTACTCATATTCAAGTTTTTGAAACTCCTTCATAATGCCAATAATTCATTGTTTTCTGATAGACATGTTGACTAAGCTGGAGAAGTAGTCATCATGTATATTGGTTGAGTGGCTGGGTTTCTAGATAAATGAAACCAAATCATAATGTAACCCATCACTCACACAGCCTAACAACAGTAGCTACAACTTGCACAGACAACCATTGAACTGAACGGCTTGGTGCACAGCAATAGACAAATGGTACAACCGCTGAGAGATGAGCAAATTTAAATAAAAAATATTAGCAAGACGATAACCAAGGAGCAAGTCTTGATTGTGAAATTGAATGAACCTCTTCCTTCTCTGCCCACCATGTCTTCATGAAAACAAGGGTATTTCAGTGGACATTCTACTAAGTTACCCTAGATATAAAATGCACACTTATAAATCATTAAAACTGACAGCAAGTATTTAGCCAAACTGGATGAAGGCCTGATTTTGAACTAAACCTCATTAACTTTTGGAAAAGCCAGAGTCTTCCCAACGTCAGGAGGTCTGAGCCTCTCATCTTTCTCAGAACAGTCATCCAAAGAAACTTTATAATAGAGTCTCTCAGTTGGGGGGATTGCTTTCTTTAAAGAACTGAATAATACAGCGTGGTCAGGTCTAAGTACGAGTTTGCATGTACCAATCTATCACGGAAGATAAACTAAGAGAACCTTCTCAATATTCACTATTGGAGACAAAATTGTTGCTAAAATATCTCCAGTCACAACAATGGATCTTAACTTGAGGAGTCTGAAAACTTACAGACTGAGAATACTATTCTAATTTTTAGTGTGTTTCCGTAACCTGATATTCTTAAATAATTTTGGTTAAAGATAATACATTTTGGCCACACAACATCCAGGCCTACCATACACACATTGTCTAGTTGATTCTTTTTGTAGCTGTATACTTGTAAACCAAGAATTTTGAATATAACATAGTCTTAATAACCAAAATGTTTGTGATTAGCCTCAAGAATGACTTGTGGTATTATAGAAAATACCATTTATCTATGAATCTGTTACTCAAATCATTTACAATTTTCTTGGGGCTCTATGACCCTGGGCAAGCCCTTAACCCCTCTGAGCAACCATGCTTGGCTCTAAATAAGAAGGCATGATGTTGGTTGGAGTGTCACTCAGGGCAGAGTGCTACCTAGCATATTGGAAGGTCTTGTTTTGTTGGCATCACAAAGAGTAAATGAAGGTGATGATTTTAAAAAAAAAGAGGAAGAAAGAGGAAAGCAAGGGAAGAAGTGGGAGGAAAATAGGGATGGGAGGTGGGTAGAAGAAAGCATGATAATACATTGTCTCATTATTGCACAAAATGTGAAGATCAAGACACAGGATTCAACTGGATGGGATTATATGCACAAGTGGGGGCGGTGGGTGGGGGGCTGGCGGGGGTGAAGGGCCCAGGCAGTTCTCCAGTGAGTTCAGGGCTGGGACATGCTTTGCAAGTTTTAAGGCTCCAAAGCTTAAGATAGAAATGAATAAAAACAGGACTGATTTTTGTATTTTTTTTAACTGATCACTTCTCCAAGTTGTTAAATCCCACCTTTATTTTATTCACCAATTTTGCTTTTTGTACCATGTGGTCTTCTTTTTTTTTTTTAAATATTTTTTATTATTATGTATTTTCCTCAATTACATTTCCAATGCTATCCCAAAAGCCCCCCATACCCTCCCCCCCACTTCCCTACCCACCCATTCCCATTTTTTGGCCCTGGCGTTCCCCTGTACTGGGGCATATACAGTTTGCGTGTCCAATGGGCCTCTCTTTCCAGTAATGGCCGACTAGGCCATCTTTTGATACATATGCAGCTAGAGTCAAGAGCTCCGGGGTACTGGTTAGTTCATAATGTTGTTCCACCTACAGGGTTGCAGATCTCTTTAGCTCCTTGAATACTTTCTCTAGCTCCTTCATTGGGGGCCCTGTGCTCCATCCAATAGCTGACTGTGAGCATCCACTTATGTGTTTGCAAGGCCCCGGCAGAGTCTCACAAGAAACAGCTATATTAGGGTCCTTTCAGCCAACGCTTGCTAGTGTATGCAATGGTGTCATCGTTTGGAGGCTGATTATGGGATGGATCCCTGGATATGGCAGTCTCTAGATGGTCCATCCTTTTGTCTCAGCTCCAAACTTTGTCTCTGTAACTCCTTCCATGGGTGATTGTTTCCAATTCCAAGAAGGGGCAAAGTGTATGGTCTTCTTATACATGCTTTCAGGATATAAGCAACTAATATTCACTGACTCACTTGCAATGTACAGGACACTGATGCCAGGAACATGTTCCTGACCCCTGGAATTGACAGTCTTATGAAGTCATAAAACCATGCATCATCTCAAGAAGAGCACTATGGATGCTAGGACAGCACAGCACAGCATCAGAAAGGAGGGACACCAAAGTTCAAAAAATAATTCACTGGAACACACTAAGGATGTGGCAGCCTTGGGGCTAGATCTCCAAGAATGTTTTTTTTTTTTTTTAAGCAGGCAAAAGATATGTGAAGTATATCATTAAATCATGTCATGCTCCAAGAACTTTCACTAATAATAATTTAATAAAGATGATATTCACCATGCACTTCCCTTGCGATAAGAGTTGAGACAATGTTCTAAATGCAAGGAAGGATTGGTTTTTATACTACTTAGATTCTCAAATATTTTTATACCAAGTATTTAATACTTTGTTTTTTATCTACATGTTCTTTTGGTAAATGAATGCCTCTGATTGGTATCTCAGTGCTATGGTGATCTCCAGTGAAAATCCATCTATCAATGAAAAACATTTATTAGGTTTTTTTGTTCTTAATGCAACCTTTGATTGCATTTAAAAGAGAGGATAATTGATGATTCATTGTTCACACATAGAAGTCGTGATACTTTAACAGTGTCCAGTAGCCTAGTCCTTCTGGTTATAGTGCATTCAAACTTTTCTTATTGTTATTATTAATTATTATTTATTATTACTAGTTAAAATAAGATATTAACTATTGGAACTGTTTACAATTTAACCTGCACTCTACTCTCTCTTTCTCTAACATCAGTAAAAAGAGTATTATTTATTAAACTAAGTATATATTATAATCTTCTGTTGATGGTAAAAGATCACAGATGACTCGGCATCCAAAAGAATTACGATGCCATAATGTTTTATCTTGTAACGACTGATATTAATCAGTGACAGTGAGCTCCTGAGGAGATTTTCAGTCACTACCCCTGACATGTTCAAACATCTGAAATACAGCCCGCAAGATCTTTTTGCTTTGGTTATAAACATGAAAAACACAGCTCATATCAATAAGTAGCTGAGAGCTCATATCATGTCTGTTACTAAATATTACTTGGTTTCTGGGCACCTAATGGGTAGTCTTGTTCAAATGTTTTGTGCATTAGAAGGACAAAAAGTGAGTGTTAATGAAAGCAAAAGTGGGCTATTAATTTCAAAAGGAACATGGTCACATCCTCATTCATAAGATTAGGGGAAAGCACCTGCCTGGTGCAACTCTGGAGGGACACACATTCACTTTTGTATTTGTCAGGCACTGGCAGAGCCTCTCAGAAGAGAGCTGTATCAGGCTCCTGTCAGCAAACACTTGTTGGCATCCACAATAGTATCTGAGGTTAGTGATTGTGTATGGGATGGATCCTCAGGTGGGGCAGAATCTGCATGTCGTTCCTTTAGTCTCTGCTCCACACTTTGTCTCTGTAACTCCTTCCATGAGTGTTTTGTTCCGAGACCTCAACACACCACTTTCATCAATGGACAGATCGTGGAAACAGAAACTAAACAGGGACACAGTGAAACTAACAGAAGTTATGAAACAAATGGACCTGACAGATATCTACAGAATATTTAATCCTAAAACAAAAGGATATACCTTCTTCTCAGCACCTCACGGGACCTTCTCCAAAATTGACCATATAATTGGTCACAAAATAGGCCTCAACAGATACAAAAATATTGAAATTGTCCCATGTATCCTATCAGACCACCATGGCCTAAGACTGATCTTCAATAACAACATTAAGAATGGAAAGCCAACATTCACGTGGAAACTGAACAACACTCTTCTCAATGATACCTTGGTCAAGGAAGGAATAAAGAAAGAAATTAAAGACTTTTTAGAGTTTAATGAAAATGAAGCCACAACGTACCCAAACCTTTGGGACACAATGAAAGCATTTCTAAGAGGGAAACTCATAGCTCTGAGTACCTCCAAGAAGAAACGGGAGAGAGCACATACTAGCAGCTTGACAACACATCTAAAAGCTCTAGAAAAAAAGGAAGCAAATTCACCCAAGAGGAGTAGACAGCAGGAAATAATCAAACTCAGGGGTGAAATTAACCAAGTGGAAACAAGAAGAACTATTCAAAGAATTAACCAAACGAGGAGTTGGTTCTTTGAGAAAATCAACAAGATAGATAAGCCCTTAGCTAGACTCACTAGAGGGCAAAGGGACAAAATCCTAATCAACAAAATCAGAAATGAAAAGGGAGACATAACAACAGATCCTGAAGAAATCCAAAACACCATCAGATCCTTCTACAAAAGCTTATACTCAACAAAACTGGAAAACCTGGACGAAATGGACAAATTTCTGGACAGATACCAGGTACCAAAGTTGAATCAGGATCAAGTTGACCTTCTAAACAGTCCCATATCCCCTAAAGAAATAGAAGCAGTTATTAATAGTCTCCCAGCCAAAAAAAACCCCTTCTAATAAGGACTGAAATATCCACACTTTAGTCTTCCTTCTTCTTGAGTTTAATGTGGTTTGTGAATTGTATCTTGGGTGTTCCAAGATTCTGGGCTAATATCCATTTATCAGTGAGTGCAAACCATGTGTGTTCTTTTGTGACTGGCTTACCTCACTCAGAATGATATTCTCCTGATCCATCTATTTGCCTAAGAATTTCATAAAGTCATTGTTTTAATAGCTGAGTAGTACTCCATTGTGTAAATGTACCACATTTTCTGTATCCATTTCTCTGTTGAGGGACATCTGGGTTGTTTCCAGCTTCTGGCTATTATTATAAATAAGACTGCTATAAACATAGTGGAGCTTGTGCCCTTACTACAAGTTGGAGCATCTTCTGAGTAGATGCCCTGGGGTGGTATTGCTGGCCTCTCAGGTAGTACTATGTCCAATTTTCTGAGGAACCCCCAAACTGATTTTCAGAGTGGTTGTACCTCCTTGCAATCCCACCAACAATGGAGGAGTGTTCCTCTTTCTCAACATCCTCACCAACATCTGCTGTCATCTGTGGTTTTTTTATCATAGCCATTCTGACTGGTGTGAAGTGGAATCTCAGGGTTGTTTTGATTTTCATTTCCCTAATGACTAAGGGTGTTGAACACTTTTTAAAGTTCTTCTCAGCCATTCGGTATTCCTCAGTTGAGATTTCTTTGTTTAACTTTGTACCTTATTTTTTTTATTAGGGTTATTTGTTTCTCTAGAGTTTAACTTCTTGAGTTCTTTTTATATATTGGATATCCCTTGGTCCTGTGAACACTCTATACCCCACTGTGGAGGAATGCCAGGGCCAAGAAGCTGAAGTTGGTGGGTTGAAAAGCAGGGGAGAAGGAGGGCATATGGGGAGAGTGTCTTTCAGAGGGGAAACCAGGAACAGGGATAACATTTGAAACGTAAACAAAGAAAATATCCAAGAAAAATGTTATTGGAAAACGATAATAAAACTATCTGAGACTGTGACCATCATAAAAACCTCAAGCCATAGGTTCTTTCCTGTGCCTATTTTGCTTTATGCTATAGCACTCAATGGATAATCTGAACCCACTCCCAGGCCCACCCTGTCCACATCAGGATTTGTATATTTTCTTATGCTAGAGCTTTGTTTTGCAAGAGAAACAAGAGGAGAATCCTCTGGTTTGCTTTTGTCTTCTCTATGCCTTGAATTTTCTCAAACACTTATGCCTTAGTTGGGAAATCATTTGTTCACCTCATAAGCTAATTCACAGCATGCTAATTAATGTTTAAAAAGAAATGAAGGTCTCAACACTTCAGCATTTTATTCATTCCTCTTTGGCAAACTTTTATTTTCCTTAATATTTCCTTAAATCGAACACTAGAGTAAGAATAGTTTTATTAATCACAAATTTGAAAATTTTCACAGACTAGATATTATCATATTTTGCACCTAGAAATTTCTATCTTATTTGTCTTCACAACAGTTGGCTAACCAGTAATTCAAAATATTCTGCAAATTTTCCTTATTTTTTCCTATGTCAAAAAGATCATATACTACACCATGGAGAACACAGGAAACCTTCCCCAACTTGAGAAATTATTGCATGAGGACATTCATTTTTATGTAAACTATATGCATATTCATATAAAACAGTTTGAAAATGTATCAGATATAATTAGCATGTTTATGAATCTCTTTGCTTTGCTATTAAGTAACAAATTTGTAGTAACCATGGTAACTGCAACATCACAGGCACAAGTTCTATTTTGGCAATAGCATGAGTACTTTTCTTAAAGCAACATTATTGCTCATGTTCTACATGTTAAAAATCATCATTCTATTTTCCTTATTTAAGGAGAGCATATTTTAGACTTTTGTAAAAACAATCTTTATATTTAATTTAGGTTAATAGTTCTTTACTCGTATGTGTTCTGTGTCAATGTGTATTGTTTACCAAAAATAATATTTACATGTAAAGATAAGCACACAGAATATTAGAGGCATATTAATTAACATAGGGGGTTGTATGACTGGTGACTTTCTTTAAAATCTCTGCACTTGAAACAGTATACCTATGTCAGTTTCCAAAATATTTAAATACAATAAAAAATCAAACTTGGCTTCTCACTGATTTTTACTTACATTTCTTCAGGAATTTGAACAATATTGTTTCCAGAAGATATGGGTTCTAACGTGGAAATTTATGTACCAGGCACAGGTTGCCTCACAAAGAATTATTTTTCAGTGATTTACCATAAGAATGCCAAACAACAATAATAGCCTGTTGCTGTGATTGTTTGCCCATCCTAACTAGAAGCTAAATCCCTACTGCTAAATATGTCACAAATTTGGGGTGTAGGAATCAAGTGCACTTACTAAAAAAAAATTCTCCCTAATACAAAGATAGTACACACGGTTCTGGGGGAGATGGATATCAATGGTCTTGCCTGCACTAGATTCTGAATATGGTAATATTGACCTCCCATGTAAGATGTGGCTACTCTCTTAATAGTGATAAATTGTTTGTTGAAGAAAACAACAGCCTCTTATGATTGGATTTGAGGTTTGCTCCACAGACAGGAATTTATACCAGATACTGAAATTGTGACCAAAACCCAAGGACAGGGAACATTATGTGTCCACTGACAGAAACCCTTGATGCTGTTTTGCAAATTGGTCAAAAAACCTTCTAAATACTGATGTTTATATCTGTAGGTTTGAATTGCACTCTGCCTTAGTGAAAAATCTCCTTATAGCATAGGTAGTGGCACATGCAAAGGCTCATGACTATTCCAATAACAAACAACTTTGAGTGTTCAGTAGTAAAGAGAACACATTCATCAATTCCACTCTAAGACTCGGGAAACATCTTAGAAGTCAGGTCAGAAGGGATGTAAAAGCAGAATGGGGCAGAGTCCTGCAATGCTGCCCTATGGCCGTGGTAAGGTTTTTGCACACGTGAGCTCACAGCATCTGTGGCTCCTGTGCAAGATTAAGACAGTTAAAAATTCCAGCATAGCAGGAGAAGGGCTCCTGAGACCCCACACTATGTGAGGAGATAATGGCAGTTGATGGCGGTGACCTGAGGTTAAATCTCTTTTCCTTGGAGGATAGCCATAGGTAGGCCACCTATGCTCTAGTGGGTAATTTTACATCCAAAAGTATAGGGGCAGCATTAACTAGATTCAATGGGTTATAAAATGTAAAGCTAAAGAGGGCATATAGCTGCTAGGAAGTGCACTGAGGCAGACGAGCTGGAGAGGAAGACCATGGGTGGATACTCTTAAGACACATTGTAAACACGTATTACATTTTATAATAAATGTTTAAAATATTTTAAAATATATAATGTTTAACTAATAGCACTTTTTCCCCAATTAAAAGGTTTTGTTAGGGGCCTAGCAAACACAGAAGTGGATGCTCACAGTCAGCTATTGGATGGATCACAGGACCCCCAATGGAGGAGCTAGAGAAAGCACCCAAGGAGCTAAAGGGAACTGCAACCCTATAGGTGGAACAACAATATGAACTAACCAGTACCCCGGAGCTCTTGTCTCTAGCTGCATATGTATCAAAAGATGGCCTAGTCGGCCATCACTGGAAAGAGAGGCCCTTTGGTCATGCAAACTTTATATGCCCCAGTACAGGGGAACGTCAGGGCCAAAAAGTGGGAGTGGGTGGGTAGGGGATTGGGGGTGGGGTATAGGGGACTTTTGGGATAGCATTGGAAATGTAAATGAGGAAAATACCTAATTAAAAAAGGTTTTGTTAAAGGTAAAGGTTTTGTTCAAACAGTTTAATTCAATTATCCCTTGCTTTTACAATCTAAGAGCCACCTCTTGTAGACAAGCCATAGAATGTCTATTACATGACATTGTCTAAACATGACATTGTATGGAACTTTTTCCAGCCTGATCCACACACCCCTGTAACATGAAACTAATAAAACCATTGTTATGGGGATTGTTGAATGGTATAATCTGAAAGGGACTATATACTGAGCTCTCTATTGTTTTAGGATTATAATTCTACATTAGCTGTATTTTATTTCACATTATCCTAGCCAGCCCTGAAATGAAAAGTAACAAACATTACAGTGTTGCTTCCAGATGTGTGATTCTCGATATTTCCTTCAGGACTCAGGGCGCTGAGATGAGGAGGAGTTGTGTAAAAAATAACTCTTTTCCACTTTCCAAAAATTGGAGCCTGGATATGAGCCTTCAGCACATCTCTTATTGGTCATCTCTTTTCCTGTGACTATATATGACAAAATTAACAGCTATTCTTTTAGTTTTACGTGAACAATTATAAAGCAGTCATAGCAGAGAAGTGACACATAGGTTTTTCTGTGTGTTGTGTTTTTGTTGCTGTTGTTGTTGTTGTTGTTGTTGTTGTTTTGGTATTTGTTAGTGAAGATAATTTAATTAATTCCATTTTATTTGGGTTTGTTTCCCTGTAGCCCCCACTGGTCAGGATCTTCCATTGTAGCCCATACTGTCTTGGAACTCACTCTGTAGTTCAAACTGACCACATACGCACTATACATCTCATATTTTAATCTCCTGGGTTTTAAGAGTATAGTAATCTTAGCATTCCTATTTAGCCCTTATTCTTCCTGTTGTAATTGTGTTGGCTTAAGGGAAAAAAAAGAGTATCAAAAAAAGAAGCAAACATTCAGATAGCTATGGTCATTGACACCTGGACTCTGAACACAGTGAGGAAGGGAATCAGTGCAGGGATTGAGCCGGGCTTTATTGGCTTTGGGAAGAAGACCACAATAGGAGCTGAAAAGTGAATGCTTTATTCCAGCAGAAAAAGTCTTACTAACCCTGAGAAGAGGCTCGGCATCAAATGAGAAGGCAAAGAGAGATAAGCAAATGAATAATATTTAAAACTGGTGCTAGCAAGGAGAGTTGAATGTATGAGCCTGTAATAGCTGGAACTCCTCATTGGCTTAAAAAAGTCGCAACTGCTCAACTAGAAATCCCAACCACCCGGGCACTCCTTCCTGTTCCACCGTTGTATAATTTTCTCTTCTTGTAGAAATTATACTGGGACATCGTATGTAGTTCACTCATTTTTCCTATTCAAAGTTTTCCTTGCCTGAAAACTCCAGAGACTGCTTTCTCTGCCTCCTTGCTGTTTCCTGAGCATTCCTGAGGAAATGTTTCTTGAAAGAATCAAGACTCATAGGGCTCAGCATCTAGCATTCAATGGAGGTTGTTTGCTGTTAAGATTGCTTTGTTTTTCTTTCATTTTTGCAGATCACTTAAAATTAAGGTCTTCTTTGAAGCTGTTAATAATAGACAAAAATGAAGGTCTGCCTAATAGTCTCCAGAAAATAAAAGCTTTCCTGGTGATGTTATACTGGCTATTTTTCATTTGTTTGGGTTTTTGTTTTGTTGGTTGGTTGGTTTATGCTTTGTCACATATTGCTTGCCTTCTCAATCTCTTTCTCTCTCTCTCTCTCTCTCTCTCTCTCTCTCTCTCTCTCTCTCTCTCTCTCTCTTCCTTTTTTTCTTTCTTTTTTGAGACAAAGTTTTAACAATGGTCCTAGCTAGCCAAGAACTAATTATATGGCTGAATCTGGACTCAAATTCATGGCAATTCTGATGCCTGAGCCACTGGAGTATTGGGGAAGAATTAAAGTGTAGTTAGATCAATCATTAGAAAACAATTTAAATGTAAACATTTCCCCACTCTCTGAAGAAACTATAATCTATGTTAGATTGCTACAAATTAATCTATTAGATGATTTGTCTGATGAATTTAGTTACTGAATCAAATAAATCTTCCATTGTCTAGATCTGGCGATAATTTTCTAACATGTGTCTTGTTTTGTCTAGTTCTGTGAATTTCATACACATCTTTATCCCCTTAAGATCTCTTGTTTATTCAAAAACACTACTTGAAAAATCTCTTCCTTTAGCAGCACAATAGGCCTGAAAGAAAGCTGCTTACTCTAGAGTAGATACACTTTCTAACTGATTTGTTATCACTTGGACATTTAGGGAGAGAATTAATGATGATGGTAAGTGTGATTAAGTCTAATTTATCTCAGCCAAGGCAGTAGACATAAATTCTCTCCAGTCAAAGTCAACATTTGTCAAGCTGACCTACCTTGTCTTATTTTGTGCGTGTATTTCAAAGGCATAGAAATAGGAGTCATGTTCTAAAAAATAATGTGCTCAGTGGTGTACTAAACTGGGCTGACGATCTTCCTGGTGATTGAAGATGCTCTGAGATCAGCAGGGAGGAGTGTGTCTACACTTCAGGAAAAACTGAAAATGCAGAGACTCGTGGAAAGGCACTCCCAGCTGAAGTGACACCAACTGGAACAGATTAGTTACAATGTGAGGACTGTAAACCAATCTGTGTTTCAGGAGTTTTCTCATTGGCCATTTAGATGGCAAATCTCAACTTCCCTTCCATACGTCAAAGAGAGTTGGAAACCTCTTTCACAAACCAGTCTCACTTTCGTTGCCTCTCTAGAGATGCTCAGTTGCTAGAAATGACATAGGTACAAAAATATCTCAAAACTCTCAGGTCCTGACTTAATATTTATTTTTCAGAGAAAACATGACAATGCTAAAATGTAAAACTGATAACATACATGGCGAGTGAATAGGAATGAAAATAGTATTAACCAATAAAAATTAAATATTGCAAGTTCTTATCTTGCACGAAGTAGCTATATGTTCTATGGTTCTAATAATTTACAAAACTATATTTATTAAGCCAAAATCTTAAAACATTGTTTTTATTTTATGTACTTTGATTGCATATATGTCCATATTCCACCTGACTGCCCCATCCTGTTGGAAACTAATAGGTCCTCAATAAAATGGAGTAACAATAGTAATTAGGATAAACAAAACTTCTGTACTCTCTACCTCCATGCCTTCTGCCGGGAATCGGAAGTGATGGGTTGGGAAGCATGTTGCATTCTATGGCATTTTGTAAACTGCACAAGGAGACTTGCTTTTTCTTGAAGTGCATTTGGTATATGGTATATGTGCCTAATACCTTTAGATGCCAGAAGAGAGTGTTAAATCCCCTGAAACTGTTGTTACAAATGGGTGTGAGGTGCCACATGGGTGCCAAAAATTAAACCTATGTCCTTGGAAAGAGCAGCCAGTGTCCTTAAGTGCTGAACTATCTCTCTATGCTTGAAAAAAAAACACACATTTAATGAAATGATGACATTAAAAAATATAACTTCATAATATTTAACAATCTAAGGAATGAGTATATCATTTGAAAAAAAAATACAAGATGAAAACCTGTCTGTAGTCCCTCCTTTGTCTGATGTAATAACAGTGGGGCCTTCCAGCTTACCCATTCTAATTCTGCCAACTGTGAAATTTTAATTCTAAAAATTACTTATCCTATATCTTTGTCAGCTGGTTCTTGAGTTTTTGTTTCAATTTCCCATGTATTTGTGAGTCATGAGGAAAGAAGAATAAGAATATGGGTGGCAGGGTATGAGGCCTCCATTCACGGGGCTTATGTGTTCCAGAGTATCTGCAGAGATACGCAGCAGCCATTAGTCATGGGGAAAGGCTACTCAGTTTTGCAGGTTTCTGACAATTACAGGCCTGTGGCACACCCATTATCTGTTAGGATCTGTTGTCACTTATGGTAACTTCTGAAAAATTAGAGTAGAGTATTTTTATTCCAGTTCTGCAAAAATGCTGTTATGCTTAACCTGGCTAATATCACACCTGAATTATTCAACTAAAACTTCTAAAAACGTTCCCAAATATAATCCATAAAATGCTGGCAATTATTAGTGTTTTGAGTGGAAACAAAAGGCTCGTTTTCCCCAAATACATTAGCTCCAAATGTAATATTCAAGTTGTTTCTGAAATTATTCTTTAACCATATTCTGTCCTTATGTCACTGTTTTGGTAATATGAACTCACTGAAATTGTCACTTTTATGAAATTGCTATTATATAAAATATTTATAGTCACAACATTGACCATAGTCCAAAACCATGTGAATTAATGTATTTGTAGTCCTTAGCAGAAAACAATAATGTTTATTGCAAACTCTGAACACTGGAGCCAGCAGTGGCCCCAGTAGAGTCAAGACAGTTGAATCCTCTAAATAATTTTTGAAGAGCTATTTTCTGTTTTGGCAAAAGCAAAAGGATGGAGAAGCTTTCAAGCCATACATTTAGATGTTGTATATTCAGAGAGCTTTTGCAATAAAATTTATCATTGCAAAGCGACATGTGTTTTCCCTGGATGTAAAAGGTCAATTTGAATTTAAAATGTGCAGGCCATGTCAGCCTGATCACTGGCAGACATCTTAATTAACATTTCATAATGTTTATAATATACCCATTGGTAGTTTACAACATGAGATACTTCTCCTACTCCTGTAGGAAACTAATAGGCCCTCAATAAAATCAAGTAATAATAATGACTAGGATAAACAAAACTTCTGTGCTACCTACCTCCATGCCTTCTGCCATGGATTGGGAATGATGGGTTGGGAAGTACGTTGCAGTCTATGGCATTTTGTAAACTGCACAGGGAGACTTGCTTTTTCTTGGAGTGTCTTTGTTAAGAATAGTTCTTGTACTTGTTCACTCTCTGTGTGCTCTTATCTACTATGCATACATCATTCCCTCATATGCTTTTTTTTTAGGTATTTATTTCATTTACATTTCCAATGCTATCCCAAAAGTCCCCCACACCCTCTCCCACCCACTCCCACTTCTTGGCCCTGGCGTTTCCCTGTACTGAGGCATATAAAGTTTGCACGACCAATGGGCCTCTCTTTCCACTGATGGCCGACTAGGCCATCTTCTGCTACATATGCAGCTAGAGACACGAGCTCCGGGGGGTACTGGTTAGTTCATATTGTTGTTCCACGTATAGGGTTGCAGATCCCTCCAGCTCCCTCATACACTTTTTAAAATGAAATTATGTGTAATCTTTTCTCTACAGTCCAGTCGTTATTCCCCTCCCATTGTGTCCTCCAACAGTCTCTCATCCTGTTCCTCCTCTCCTGTCTCCAAAAGGATGTCTCCACAGCCCAACAATCCCCCACTACTGAGGGCCTCAAGTCTCTCAAGGGTTAGGTGCATCTTCTCCAGCTGAGGACAGACCACGCAGTCCTCTGCTGTATATGTACCAGGATGGGGGCAGGGGTGGGAGGGCTCAGACCAGCTAATGTATGCTACCTGGTTAGTGGCTCAGTGTCTGAGAGATCTCAGTGGTCCAGGTAAGTTGTGACTGCTGGTCCTCTTACAGGGTCACCTTTCTCCTCAACTTATTCCAACCTTTCCCTAGTTCAACCACAGGGGTCCCCAACTTCAGTCTATTGGTTGAATGTAAGTATCTGTCACTGTCTCAGTCAGCAGCTTGTTAGACCTCTCAGAGGGCAGTCATGCTAGGGCTCCTGTCTATAAGGACACCGTAGCATCATTAATAGTATAAGGCCATGTAGTCTCCCTTGAGATGGGTCCCAATTTGGGCCTATCACTAGACCTCCTTTCCCTCAGTCTCTTCTCCATCATGTCCCTGCAGTTCTTCTAGACAGGAACAATTCTGGGTTGGAGTTGTTGAGTGTGGCATGGCAAGACCATCGTTCCATTTGCTGCACTGTCTTTCTACTGGAGGTGGTTTGTACAAGTTCCCTCTCCCCACTGCTAGTCATTTTATCTATATACTTTTATATTTTTTAATTAAGTTGTAATAGTGTCACTGGGTAGCCAATTGGTAACCCAAAGTGCTAAACTAGCCCTTTACTTGAATGGAGATGACCCCACTCAGGTCATAAAAAAACATCCTCCTTCAGAATAAAATGGAATTTTCCACTTCAGAGATGGGGTGTTTGGAATGAGAGGTCCCCCACAAGTCTCAGGCAGGTGAACACTGGGTCTCTTGTTGATAGGCTCTATTTGAAGAAGCTTTGAAGGTCGTGCTGGAGAGAAACTTCAATGAGGGTAGGCTCTGAGACTTCAAAAGCCACAAGGTCTTCTCAGTTAATTTATTGCTTCCTATTTACATTTTGCATTGTGAGCTCTCAACTGCTGCTCCAAGTGCCTGCAGCCTGCTACCTTCACCAAACTTCATGGACTCTAACTCTCTGGAACTGTAAACCCACCATAAACCCTACCTTCTGTTCATTGCCTTGGTCTTGCTGTTTTACCAACCAATAGAAAATTAACTAACAGGGAGGGAAAATAGAATTCCAGAATGGAATGAATTAAAATCCTAAAAGAATAAAAAAACAAGGCTTTGGTTGTTAGAGAGATGCAATGCCTGTAATTGTGCATAATTGAAATTTGTTTCATTGTAACATTTTCTCCTCAAATTCTATCCTTTTTAGACCAAAGTTTAAATCACCTGGGTTGTGTAGTCTTCATTTTCTTTTAGACAACGTACACAGTGATATTTCCAGCAAATAGACATACTTGTTACATTCATCCAAGCATAATAAATACCTCATTGTTTAAAACTTTGTAATATGTCACCATCAATCTCCAACCAACCCATCCCCACCCACCCAACTCTTCCATCCCCTTACTCCCCCATTTCCACTACTCACCCTACTCCATTTCAAAAACATTGCTTGGAACAGAATGACTTGGGAACAACGTTACAGACACAGAGGTGTTTGTAAGTGTGCCCACTGCTTCTGCAGAATGGGGTGGCAGCATCCAGCCCTGGTGATTATGCTCTGCAGGGTGAAGCACTCCTTCCCAAGGCACACTCTCTGTGCCTCCTTTCACTGCTCCTTGACCAGCACCTCAATAGTGATTTGCCTTTTTATACAAATATTCCTGAATGCACATGTAAATGTGTGTGTATATATGCATGAATAATTCATTTAATTATAGTTACAAGAGACTTAATTAACATAGTCTAAATTCATTTAGAATATAATGGAAGATCAGTCGAATATATTTGGGGGGGGTTAGGATAGAAATTTAAAGCCTTGGATGAATTTAATTGAAGTGTGAAAACTCTTAATTTTCTAAACTAGAATTGCTTTTATTATTCTTTTGTGATTTGATTTATTATACAAGAAAACTACATGTAATCCTACTACCTAGTTATAAGCAGGGTGAATAAATTAATGTACACTGGTTTCTAGGGCAGTTTTGACGCAAAAGTAGACAATTAGCAAAGCTAGTGTTTCAAGGCTCACATTCCTGTGGTGCTTCCTTTATAGTACATCACACATGCGATCAGGAAAAACAGACATGTTAAGACAGCTTGTGACAAGGTTTGCATCATGAATTCTGTATCTCCTCTTCTTCATCTCTTTTTCAAGAATGTTTCAAATAACAACCACTAGTGTAGCCTGAGATCCCATATATTACGATAACCACATATGGCTTAATTTCCCTACACTATGTCCAAAGGAGTGTATAGATCAACATTGTGGTAAGAAAGACACTTATAGCCAGGACTACCGAATGGCTAAGTAAAGGGCAAGATTCAAATCTATGTAAAATTTGAAGCAAAAACCCAAACTCAACACAGACGACTCCTGAACCCCATCAATCAGAGACTCTGTCCATAAAGACAGAGGAGGATTCACTGATGGATGAAGGGTAATTGACCCCTACGAAGGAGCTACACATCACTGCAGGAGGATGTCCAAGAACAAGATTGAGGCCCCGGTCCATCAGAGGACTCTGTGATAGAAAAACAACAGGACAGGATAAAATGCAGAGCACCGGAGGCATAGTCTTCAGTTCAGAGCACCAGAAGTCTATCCCTCACAAGACACCCTGTCCAGAACAAAGAGACGGAGGTGTTTGAGTAGGTGTGCCCGTTGGAAAACTAAGGAAACAAGAAATGGCAGTATAAAGTTCATCAGATAGAAAAGAGCATCAAAACACCCAAAGGTAACCCTACCACCTAAGAGAATAAGAACTCCAGTCAATTAGTAAAAACCAATGTTTCCATATCAATAGAAAGAAATGCCATCATCCTAACAAGCCAAACAACTCCCAAGACACACTTTTTGTCTTCATATAGTTCATTATAATCTAAAAAACAAAAACCTGTAAAAATATTTTCAGATATGTCAAACGTCATTAAAATTTACACAAAAATTGGATAATGTAATCAAAATATATCAGCTTACATTCTAATTAATAAACTACAAAAAACAGAGCAAAATGAAATTAGATCTTTACATAAGAATTTACAGATTAAAAAGCAAACTTAGATCACAAGGCAGAAACTTTGAAACAGAAGCACATAGACAGTCATAAAGAATGAAAATTAAGGTGAAACTCATATTAATCCCAGAAATAAAGACTAACAAGCAAAATGTTTAAGGGAGAATGGAATCAATGGCAAAATAGATTCCAAAGAAACACTGGTGTGTCCGTGAAAAGGAAATGCAGAAGGAAAAATCAGAGGACTGTGGCTATGAAGAAAGGAAACACAGACATTCTGACTTATTTGTGATTAGGTGGCCTAAAAGCATGAACAAAATGGCAAAGTAGAATTATTTATGAAGTTACAAACGAACAAAATAATTCCAGAAAAGCAAAAATGCTGGAGCCCCTTATTAAAGGACTCTTTGATAAAACAGAACCAAATAAAATTCAATAAAGCTAGTACTCTTTATATTTGAGAAACCACAACAAAATTTGCTGGGCCTTGGAAAAGAATATGTGACATAAATACACACACACACACACACACAGAGGCATGTGTGCCTGGGCATGCACACATATAAGTACAGAGATACACACATACAAAGACACACATGCGCGCGCACACACACACACACACACACACACACACACACACACACACACATACATTCAAAGAAGCACACACATACATACAAAGTCACATTCATTCAAACTCTTACCTCCATCTAAACAGAAAAAAGCAGAAAAGCAGATGAAGAAAATGCTTTGAGAATGTACCATTCATGAATCAAAATTAAGAGTAAATGGTCCTCAAAGTGGATTTCTAAAGCATCTTTAGAGGCTGACTATTACCTAAAATCAACACTCACTTAATATGAAATAAAAGAATGAAAAGCACTTATGTAACTCATTTCCTCATTTCTTTCGAAATGCTGTTATTTTCATAGTTGCATAATATTCCCCTGAAATTGCTGCTATGGTTTTGTTTCCTACTCAATAACTCATACTTGGAAGTTGGGGTTTTAACTTCAAAGCTATGAATCTTTAAATTTTAAATTTGAGATAACTATTTTGAATGAGCCAAAATTAAGCCAAATAGTAAGTGCTAGCATCAAATAGTAAAAAAAAAATGCACCTCATTTTTCTACATATGTTCACTGAAGGAATGCACATACCATCTGTAATGTGGACAACAGTTGTAATGTACTCAGCAGCTACAAAAGAGGTAAAAGGTGTTCGATGATATAAATGAGAGTTGAGAAATCATTGTCCAGAGGAGTTCAGGGTGGGGATTTACTTAAAGAACTTTTCTAGAGCATGCTGGGGCATGTCTTATAGGCAGGAAAACGAAGAACTAAAACTATGAATCAAGACACAGGGGTCTCTGAGAATGAGTAGGAGGTTGCAGAAGGCAATGGTCAGCAAGAAGTACCAATGAGCTCATCAGAAATTGTATAATGATCCCTTGCCCTGCTGAGCCAGGACTGCTGCATCAAGAGTCTGGAAATGTGGCTTTGAGCAATGAGGAATCAAATGCTTTTGTATCAGGATAGTGATGGTCACTGTGATTGATATGTTGCATTTATAAAGATCCATTCTCAGTTCTGTACTAGGTGTCTCATAACGCCTTGGTTGTGAACGTCTATTATTGAGTTCTCACACAGGCACCATGGCAACATAGGGTCGTCTTCAAAACCTCCTCCATTCCTGTTCAGAATTAATAGCTTTTCTCTTACTTAAAACAGTTGTCTTCAGTGGATATGCTGAAGTTCTCTAAAGCATTTGTGTTGCAGTACCTTACATGATTATAGAAAAATCAGCCCAATGCTGTAATCACACAAAATATATAAATGAATGCTGAATGAATGCATTATGTATTTCTGAATAGCCAGATGTTTTTTGGTACAGCATTCATTAATCATAGAGACAGATGACAGCCGAGTTACCCATGTTTTTCTGCTACACATTTGGATATGAAATCAGCTCAGTTAAAGGTTTCTCAAATCTCTTGGAGAAATCCGAGTGTACCTGCCAAACACTTCCACTTTGCTGATTTTATTTTCACTCTCCGGGATATAGACAGAGTGCTACATTAATAATCATGGCCTTATTGGAAGTAAATGTGAGTTTCTGTGTCTTCTGTGAAGTTTTGTACATTTAGTTCTTATGTTCACATCATTTCAATTTGAGGACAACCTTCTAAATGATCCCTTTTGGCTGAATTGCTTTTAGTTTAGGTTTTATTTAATAAAGACAGAAAGAACAGTTGTGTATTGAAAGACAGTCAAGTTTCCTGTACACAAAAGTTGAGATGTTTCTTTATTCCTCTTATGAGCTGTGACAACAAAAACTCGATTGGAATCAAAGAAACTCGGTTTCTAGACTTAGTTTGGTCATATGCATGCATTCATTCAATAGCTGTTTATGAGTATCCTAGTGTGCCAACTAGCCATTACTCAAAACCAAGAAAATAGTGTTATCAATTCAAAGGCAATATTTAAAATCAAACTTGTCAAAAAAGGACTTTATTGGACTTTCCTACCATAGTCATTGATTCTGTGTACTTTACAGAGTCAGGAAGAAAAATGTGTAAAGCAGAAAGAAGAGTGTGGGGAAAGGAGTGAGGGATAGAGTCGTTAGTAATTGACCCAGGGCGTAGCATTGTGATTCCACTTATTATATAGTATGCGGGTCTTGATTAGAACATGTCCAGTTGCCTATGCTTGAATGAAATGATTTTAAAGACATCTCTCTGTCCTTCACATTACATCACTATGCTCTAAAAGGAATTTATGTGTGTATGAGGGAGTGGATGAATGGATGAACCAATAAAGCTAGTTCTTATAGAGTTTGACTTCAGTTGGGTTGCTCAGAAGCTTCTAGTTCCATTCAAATTTTGACAGGATCTATCCCTTCAAAGAGTTCTCGAGGAATGTGATAGAGACTTGAAGTACAGTACACGCAATAACAGAAGGAGAGGCACCGAAGTCACACTTGGCTCACACAGCAGCTTTTCTGAAGGTTGGTCTTACCTACAGAACTTCCCTTAGCCTAAACCCAGAAGTGTCTTTCTCATAAAAGTCCTTTATTTATGTTGTGATTTCAGTTTGATGTTAAAGATGCTTTTCTTCTTTATATTTACTTTAATTTTTTGTTTTACTATAAGTTACTAAGTACCAGGTCTGGAATATGGTAAAGGGGATTGGTAGAGGAGTAACAACAAGCACTGTAAGGCAAAGCCTTGCTTTATGAATCAAAGAAAGATTTTTAAAACAAGCTCCTCATTTGGCTAGGTGACTGCTGACTTCAAACAAGTGATTAAAACTCCCTAAATTTTAGTCACCTGAGAGAACTGTCCTCTCGAGATTAATATACAAGATGGATAAGACATTGACAATGCTTAGTTCTAGAATTTACCAAGAGCTAAAGAAACATTAACCATTTTATTAGCACTCATACAAGATGTGACTTTTTCTTAGAAATGAATATATTATCTTAGGGATATATTATACATAAGGCACAAACCACTCTAGAAATAGAAAGTCATGAAAATGATTATAGACTGGGGTCAGGGGGACCCTGTAAAGGGCTTGCTGTGCAAGCATTAGAATCTAGTTCTGTCTTCTGCATCTCTTGCATTCCTCTAAAGAGTTAGGCAGAGCAGTGTGCACCTGTAATCCTGGCATAAAGAGGAGAGACCATGGCCCGAGGATTCCTGTGACTTCCCAGTCATGCTACATCAGTCAGCTTTATGTTCACTAAGAAAATTTCCCAAAAATTATTGTGGAGACCAATAGAGGAAGACATGGCAACTATTCATTATCTCCTCATGCACATATCTGTGTACATTGGTGCGCGCACACGCATACACACACACACACACACACACACACACACACATATAAATACACATACACACACACACACACACTCATGCACACAAATACAAATTATGCATTGGAAAACCCTATGAAGAGATAAGTCAAAAACGTTATCTTGCATAAACCTTGTAAAAGCTAAGAGACACAAGGATCCACATCAAACTTTTTAAAAGTTGGGGGTTTTGTTTATTGGTTGTTTTTGTTCTGTTTGGTTTTTTTAATGGAAAAGTCCCATATCTATAGCTCAGGCATATTTTACACAGGAAAAAGGTTGCGCTTGAGATTTCTGAAACTCGTTGACTGGTGTAGGTTTTCTAGATTTCCTTTGCAGTTGGGCAATTGCATCCAGTTGAATTATGTGATGTCTAAAGAAGGCAGAAGTGGTGTTGGAGTACAAACAGTGCACAGCTGTGATGAGTCAGAGTTCCCTATCTTCAGTCCTAATTGAGTCTGAGAACGTGAGTGTGGCTGAAGTAGGTCTTGGTTGTCTCTCTGCTCATTCATGCTCCATTCATTCCTTTCAACCAATACAGGGCTTTTAATGTTCTTCTTAATTCAGCATTATTTTAATCACTCAACAGCATCATTCCAAAAATATGCAATGATACATATCTGAGACATAAAATTCTGAGAATTGTGTACTTTCATTATTTCTTCCTGTCATGTAAAACTTCTTCCTCTGAGCTGCAGCTCCTTTCCCCTTGACTATAGGGCTAATCTCTCCACTCCACCCAAGTGCACTACTAATCATTTCTCTCCCTCATATTAATTGCTTCCATGGCTCTATCTGTTCAACATGCTCACTGCCTGAACCTTAAAACTTAACATTTGCAGTGAAAATAATTCCTCACTTAAAAAAAAAAAGCATGGAATCTCGGGAGCAGTGCCATACTGCTACAGAAAGATCTGAGTCCACCTCAGGCTTCATCTAACAGTTTCTCTCAGATGTTTCTCTTCAGGGAGACGTGTCCGAGTGTCTCTCCTTTGGCAACATTCTAGGCAAATGACTTTATTCCAATTATATAAACCATAAATAAACAGAAATAAAAGAAATTAATGAGCACCCGTACAAATGAGTGACAATCATTAAATATAGTTCTGCCTACTGGAAAACCCTGCTCTGACTTTAGTTTCAGTAAGACTATATCCTAATTATCTCAGTTTAGTTTTGCCAGTAATAACCTTATTTTCTTAGAAACAGTGCTGATGGATGGGATTCAAAACATGTATTCATATGTAAGGCTCAGTGCAATAGTAAAATGGGGTTCTCAGGTATGGTTTGTGAGGATATATTAATATGTGTATTAATGATCACATTTCTTAAATGGTCTTACAAATCCGACTTCAGCCAAACGTAGCACTCCATTATGAGAGACAAGGGGGAAAATTGAATGTTGGAGTTCAAATTCATATAATAATTAGAAAAGACATTTATTTCAAAATGTGGAGGACTTGACAGTAAGAAAATGACAGAAAATCAGCTCTGCGGTGAATTATAAATGTCAAATTATTGGTCTGCATGTAAAGAAGTGTGTAGTTACTAGAAAGCAGTCTGCACCCACAACTTCTGCTTCTACCTTTATCAGCTTCTTCTATTCCTCTAAGGTGTTCTGTCATTCACTGTCAAATCTCCAGTGTAAGACTATAAGACATATGTCAGATCAGCACCCAAAGCTTTCCAGGTCTGGACACATGAATGCGGCCCCATATTTTACACAATATCAAGAGTGTTCAGAGAGAAAAGCTTCCCTGTTATTAGAAGTCAGTTCCAGGGTGTACTCTAGCATATGGTAGTATCTATGTGAGGAGAGTGAAGGGGAGGGGGACCATCATCGTTCTATACTGTGTGTGGACTCAGGATACTGTCACAGTGTCAGCGGGATGAACAATGAAAAGGATGTTAACTAAATTTTGATGTGCAAGAACATGTGTTTAATTTGCAAGATGCTTTGTTTAATTAAAAGGTAAATACCATTTACAATTCCTCTTGCAGATGAATTTAGAGCAGCAACAACACCTACAGAGTGCTGAAATTGCCGGCAGAATTTCTTGGATGCATTTGATCAATTAAAAGGGTGCACATTTGAGAAGAAATAATAATTTTTTCCCGTTTGTTTTCAAATAGGAATGGGTTTATTTTCTATAAACAGATTATTCCTCGAGTTTAACACCTAGCTAAATACGAATTTAAAGGTACAAAACTATATAATTATGCATCTAATATAGAATGGATAAATCTGAAGGCTAAAAACATTCCTTTCTCAAGTCTCACATTGAATCAGTTTTTTTTCTTTTTCTATCTATCTATCTGTCTGTCTGTCTGTCTTTTTATAAAGGGTGATCCTGTGTGGATCAAAAAGACCTTTCACCCCTCTAGAAAGATAACCTTCCTCACCTCTCTTGGGAGCATCAATATAACTGTCCCATAAGCTTACTTCCATCTTAAGGCAGATGAAAATGATCTCCGACCTCGTGTTTTCCTTATTTAAGATTTGCTCCCCTTTTTAAAATGATCATGAAAAAAGAACAAGCTATTGATTCTTTAGCTGGCCTAGGGGCATAAAGGATGCTCAAGATTCCTTACTTATAACTTCTAATCTCAATAACGCAGGCAGTACAGATAACATTTTTTTTCCTGTAATTCAACACTGTGTACTTGTGGTTTGGATTCAGTTACATTGGAGTCAGAAAATAGAAGAGTGACTCTCCTGAGAATCCAACCCAATCATTTTCTTAGTGGAGAACACCACATGACATCCAGGCCACATGAAAGGAAGATTCTGCACCAGTTTCTCTACAATTCACCATACTGGGAATTGGATTTGGGTCACTCCCACCGTGGGAGACTCACTCTTCCAGCCATCCCAGGCCATTACATGGTTTACAAAGAAAAGACTAAAATATAAAATACCCAATCTCGATTTTACGTTAATTTGTCATTATAAACTATAACATAGAAGTCATAGTATTCTTTTAGCAGGACTCGGGGGGGGGGGGAGTATTGAATAAATTGGCAAGAAAGAATACAAAGGAAACCTCCACAAGTCAGTGTACTTTTTCTTTTTGTAATATTAGACAGTCCTCTTGTCTCTCCCCACCCCCCATTCATTAAACAAAAGTTCCATTCTGTATCGTTGCCAAGAGGAAGTTTCAGATCATCTGTCAAGGAAAGCACAATAAAACCCTGCAAAACAAATTGCCCCTCATTAGTGGCAAATATGGACATATGACAATTGGCTATTGGTCCTCATTATTCAAACTCTAACTGAAATCTTTATGGAGGAAAAGGCAGGCACTGATTTTGAAAACGTTATTATGTCCTAATCATTTGGTAATTTTTCATTTCCATGTCCAGTATATTTTTTGTTTGTAATGATGAGTTCTATTTTCTGGAGGGAAAAAAAATCTCTTTCTGGTTTAGAAAATTTAGAATTAAATTTTCTGTACCTATCTCTCCATTATTGCTCTATGTGGGACAGTGACTACTGTGTTCTATTCAAAGAGGAAAATAACATTGGTACAAAGCGGGAAAAGCTGGACCTTCTGCTGTCCCTGTGCCAGCTTCATCTTGGGTTACTGCGTCACCTGCTTGGACAATGCCATATGTCTTTAAAAGGTGGCATTTTCAAACACATTATATAGAATAATTTGGTATGTTTATTGTTTCTTTATTCTACTGCCTGCAGAAGTTTTTGTTTACCTATGGACATCTAACCCTCACTTTACAGGAAGCATCTGGGAATGAATCATCCTTGACCCGTGAACAGGCCACTGAAGAGCGCTCTGTATCTGGCTACGATTGGCCATATCCACTTAGTAATCTCCAATTGTTGGTTTTATTATTTGGCTTCCCATATTTATTGACCAGAAACTTGGGGAAATGTCTCTATAATTTTTTTTCTTACATACTATAAGATCTATTTTCAGGGAAATGTCTTTGTAAAATGCCTTTTACATAACCTCACTAACAATGGCCCTTAGCTTAGCTTGAACAAATGAAGGCCTTTTTCCGGGATTGTTTTGTTTTTCTCTGTGTTGAATTTCTAGTGTCCAGGACAGTTGCCAAGTTCATGGCAATAACCAGTGGCTGAATGAGGGGGTGAATCTCTGACAGTTAAATAAGAAGGGACAGGAAAGCTATGAGAATACGAAGCCTTGGTGCTTGAATACAGGAACGCTGGGGCCTGCTCTCTTCCCTGACTACAGAAGTGACTTTGAAAGTTCCGTGTTATCTCTCAGAACACCACCCCACCCCTTCACAAAACAGAAGGGGTGGATTAGATCATTTCAAAAAGCTTTTCAGGTCTTTAAAAAAATCTGTGAAAGCATTTATGGTATAATTTCACACAAACAAACCAGACTCATTACATAACATTTTGCTTCCAAACTGATATTGATACTAACAGTTTAATGAGAGATGAGAGGCAGAAAACCCCCAACTTGATATTAACAGCTATATTCAACTAAATTACAGTTTTGGAAACGTCAGAGATCCCCAACATGAGGGTAGGCCCTGTGGCCAAATAATTTGCACACAGCCTAGAAAGCTGAGGCATACGGGCCATGGTCCAACCCATGTCTTGGGGCAGTTCATCTGGGTGTATCCCTGATTCTGTGAGCTCTACTAAATATGATGAGACCCTAAAAGCAGCCCATCAAATTCATTCTCTACCCAAGTTAACTGTACAGCACAGAGTAAACCAGTTCTCCGAATATATTTCAGTATGTCCTAAGTATACACCAAAAATATGGATGGCACTCACAAGCCTTTGACGACTGCATGCCTTCCGTTCAGAGGTTGGCTCTCAGTTTCTCATCATAACCCCTCATAGCTAAGAAGAAGCAGCTTAAGAAGGGAGATCAGTAGCAATATGCCTTATTGATATGAACTTTGTGATACGCATTTGTGACATAGCAAACTATGACGGACTGGACCTTCTGAGTGGTTGTGGAAACTAAGTTTATATTGATACTACCTTTCCTGAAACCTCTTCTAACTGCTTTAACTGCAGTTCAAAGTAAAGCCAAGATGATTATTTTAGTCCTTTGCCCTTAATCCACCACCCAAAATAAATTTGTAACGCTTCTATACAAGAAGATATTTAAAATTAAGGTGAAATGTGGGATCTGTCTGAGCTTTTTATGATCCAAGAATTTTCCTGTGTATCTTCTTTATGCATCATGCAATGGACCAAAGAGCTATCATCAGAAGGTCTAGTTTGAAGGACTGTGCATTGTTTTAGCTGTAATTGCCAAGTCCTGTTTTTATAACTATTAAAATGAAAGAATTCTCAATAACTCTCTTACAAAGCAAATTATCGTTATTAGTAATTATTATTATTAAAGACATGATTTCTCTGCAATGTTTTGACTATCTTGGTCTCTTTACATAGACTAGGCTGGGACCTGGAACTCAGAGATGAGCCTGCCTCTGCCCACTGAGTGCTGGGATTAAAGGCATGCACCACCACCACCTCACCACCACCTGGCTAAAGCAAATATTACTATCTTTAAATGTTATACTTATCATAAAACATAAATAATTTTTTCTTATGAAAGACTCTGACCTAAAACATTCATTCCAATATCATCAGTCAGAGCAATGAACAATAAGCAAGATATGTTTTCAGAGCAATGTACAATAAGCAAGATACGTTGCTCTCATGTCTACTCCCGCATCACCAAATGTTAAGCCATAGTCAGGCAAGTCAACTTTTTCAAGTCTCATTCTCCACTTCTGTGACACGAGAAGCTACAGCAGTTCCTAGTTCCCAGGGCTGGAAGGGGGATTAAGTGAGACTGAGAACATAAAAGGAGTGAGGCACACAGCACCCAGTGCTAAGCAAACATTCAACATACTCCAGAGCCTTACACTGCTTCTGCTTCATCTTCCTGAGGAGCTGTAACTATTTAAGGATTGCTCTATGGGCAGCAACCAGCACCCTCGTCACATCAGCCTCATCCTCGACTTTACTGACTTACAGAGTCAGTGATCCTGGCATCCATCTAAATACCATAAAAACCCTGTCATTCTTAGATCTTGCCTGCTATGAATTGACATCCCATTTACCCCCTAAATCCTTTAGTTTCTTTACCTAGATCCGTGTGTGAAGAAAACACAAATAGCCCTGGGTCCATCACTGGGTAAATCAGTATTTAATTGTGAAAATTACATGTGGAAAAAAAATAACTGCCTTCTCAGACAATATATATCCAGAAACAAGAGACTTTACTGGTAGTAATGACAATATGATACTACCCCCATCACGAAGTCAAAGTTACCTGCCTACAAATATGCTCTCTAACAAGAATAGAAACACACACAAACACGCGCGCGCGCGCACACACACACACACACACACACACACACACACACACACGAAAGAAACAACTCAAAGCCTACAGCCTTTTTCAAGGCTAAACTACTTTCAAAAACCATACAAAATGAACCTATGAATTCCCTAGAAAAACAGAATAATCCCCCATTTCTGAGTGAGAGGTTCCAGGCACAGGACTCGGTATGTGAGCATGCAACTTTCCTTGAGGAAGACTACAGTACAGGTAGCAGAAGAGAAAAGGAGAGGGAGTCCTCCTTCCTCTTCCCTCCTCTTCAGGCTTACAGGACGTTTATTGCCTGCTATCTACATTCTGAACTATTAATAGATAGTTCCTCCAACCATTGATGAAAAGCTTCCAGAAACGTGTCACCAGAGCTCTTCCGAACGTATAAATGTGGGTTTCCTTGAGTGGTGTGTGTGTGTGTGTGTGTGTGTGTGTGTGTGTGTGTGTGTGTGTGTTCTTGATGCTCGCAAAACGTGTTTTCAACAACAGCTGTGACTTTTTTCCCTCTTATTTTTTATTGAGGGGAAGAGATTCTTGAACACCCAACCCCCATACCTCAGCTAGGGTCTAGGAAAGAGTCCCTGAGGACCTAGAGAGAAGCTGAACTCGCACTTACTTTGAGCAGTAAAAGAGGTGAGCAAGAAATTTTTGGTTTTGATTTTTCTTAAGGTGTTTTGTTTGGTGGGATTGGTTTTCTGTTTGTTTGAACTGGTACCCTACGCTGGGGGCGCGGAGGGTCCAGTTGCGTCTGGGTGGGGTCAGGCAGTGGAAGTCTGGAGTGGGTCGCCGCGCCGGCCTCGTCTGACCAGCAGGGGGACCCGGAGCTCTTCTCCAGAGTCGGTGGGCACAGCGGGGGCGACTCGGGCAAAGATAAGGATTTGGAAAGGGGAAAGCCCCGGGTGCGGGTGAGGGTGCGGGACAAGGACTGGAGACCTTCAACCGATGCAATGCATACAGTGGCTGGCCTGGGTTGCTTCTTGCAGGACACATCCTGGAGGAGTGGGGCTGGGCACAAGAGTGCGTTCCTCTCCTTACCCCTCTAAGAAGTCCTCCGGTGCTGCTTCGATTCTACCTGGAGCTCCGGGTCATTTCGGGGTAGCGATGGTCAGCCTTAATCCCTAACGCTTTAGGAAGCAAGGCGAAATCGTCCACTAGTATCGTGAAGGACTCAAGCTACCACTCGGATGCACCCCACACCTTTCGCTTCTGCAATGGAGAAGAGCAGATTACTCGGCCAGAAAGTACTAGGACTGGTCCTTTGATATTCTCTATGAACCACATCTTTGCTTGACTTGCTTACCTTGCTGTGAGATGGGGTGGGGCTACTTTGCTTCCTTACTCTCCTGGAGCATTCATCCATCCCACAGAGTTAACCGGCTGGGGTGGCCATGTGGTACTTCTACCTTGGAGTGGGGCTGAGAGACGCTGGAGTCCAGCCCTTTGGAATGATCTAGGCCTACTGGGGAGAGCTAAACTCCCACTGTTTTTCTGACCCTCACTTAAAACTACTCTGAGATCAGCTTTTAATTGGCCTCAGTTTAGATACGTTTAGATTTTAGTTGATCTGAGTTAGACTTAAAGATTGTGACTTTCCAGGGGAAAGGTATTTTCTGATGTGATGGTAGCCAAGGCCTAAAATTTGCATAAATTAACGTTTCCAATACTCTCTCTCTCTAAGCACCCCATACAAGTACACAGTGGTTTCTACTACTACTTTCACCACTTAGACACCTATCTTTTAAATACCAGCCCCCTCCCTCCCTCCCTCCCTCCCTCCCTCCCTCCCTCCCCCCTCCCTCCCTCCCTCCCTCTTTCTCTTAGTCCTCCAGTAAAAACCTGAGTTAAGTCATTGCACATATTAATAGGATTGAATGGTTCGGGGCAATTGAAAATTTATGTTTAATAACCCACCATTCCAGGAGTAATATCACTGCACTGACTTCTAGAACTCTTTTTTGTGTTGTTGTTGTTTCTTTGAAAACTGGACAGTGCTAGTAAAACTTCATGGGATTGTTTTCCATAGCACTTGTAGGCAATGTGCTTTGTCTAGGACAGGAAAAACTAAGAATCCCTACTCTCTTGTCAGGGAACACCACTTTCCTTTTATAGGCTCTAGCAGAAAACCGTGGCTAAACATTTAAATCGTGGTAGTCAACATTTGAGACTTAATAGCGATATGTGTTTGTACAACTCAATCATGTGTGATAAACATATCATATATGTGACATATCGTTTTGAAAAGGAACATGGGTTTTCATTTCTTTAAACACAGTTTAAAGTCAACTAAACATGTCACTTTCAGGAACTGGTGTTTCTACAATCTGTAGTCCAGCAACCTTGTCAAGGACCCCTCTTTATATGGAGTGGCACTAATGAATTATATAGGTAAATATTATTTTATATAAAAATAGTGCCTCCTTCGAAAATTCCAACATATTCTAAAGACGGAACTGAACAAAGAAAAGTATGCAACCCTGTTTGATATTTGTTTTGTTTTTAGCATGATTTAAGAGCGAAGCATGGTCTACACTTCCTATCCCCTATAAACATTCTAGAAGACTCGGGGGGAGGAGAATTCTTTAAAAACAAAACAAAACAAAACAGAACAGAACAAAACAAACCAACCAAACAAAAAACCCTTCTGAGTATTGTCACTAAGGCTTTGGCAAGCATTTTAAGAATACCTTAAGCAAAAAACAATTTTTTTTTTGTAGCTACTTCCATACAACGTGGAAAACTATGTCTCCAACAGGTGACTGAGTAAGATGCTTAGTGATAATATGTCCTTAGACTGTGTGGCATGCTGAATGAGATTTGTCAATGAGACCTGAGTTTGTACAGTAAGGAAATACTATTGCAGGTTCTTTACAACACAGTATCAGGTGTCACACTATTGCACTCCCCAAATGAGAATTTTTCCTTCTGAATTCTCCTCACAAGCCTGATGTAATCCTTGATGCTGCAGAAACTTGATGTATTTTGATGTCTTGTTTTGTCAATTCCAAATTTTTCTTCCTGCTCAGTAGGTGCTTCATGTGTAAGAGTTGACGTTAAGAAGGCGACACACAAGTGTGAAAGTTGAAATACTGTCTCATCTTATAATCAAGAGAAGGCAATATCATTGTTTCTAGCCTGTGAACAGATAAGAGAACCCAAAAGGGCTTGATTTGAATGCCCTCCACAGAGTCTACCAAGAGCATAACAAGGTGATGTAACAGATAGCCTAGCACTACAAATTCATTATTGGAAAATAATTACTTTACATTTAACGCTCTTTTAGTTGTACTAATTCCTCTGGGAAATGAATTTTTTAAAAAAAGGAAGGACAGACAGTGTTGAGTGCACCAATGTTCCCATCATGCCATAAATAAAGGAAATGGTTTGCTTACCCCAGCTCAGGTCTCATAAGAAAACCTAGAATCTCTATTTTCCTAAGTGTTCATTTTATGAATGCCTAGCTATTTCTAAATCAATACTTTAAATAAAAGCAAACCAAAGGTGAAATTTCGAGTCTACTTACATATTGGTCGAGCCTGAATAACTTGACTATCATAAATTTTCTGAAGACCTGGCCAAAATCTGCCTGCGGTTTCAACCTGACCTGCAGGGGGCAATAGCTTGACGCGAATGACAGCTAAGGCTGCTGAGCTATTAGACTTGAAATTCTGACTTTGACCCTGGAATGTTGTGTAGGTTGGAAAGAGTGCTTAATTAATGTATATTGAAACAAAAGATCAGGTAAATTGTTTGATTTGTCTTCAAGCTATATTTTTAGACTAATCTAATTCATTTTTTTCTTAAAGAGATTATCAGAGTTTTTCAGTAGACACATTCAGCTACCTCAAGAATTATCTTAAATACTAATTGTTTACTAAAGAATTGATGTAATTTTTTAAAAAGCAGAATAAAGTGAATATGATTATCTGTTTTCAAATGGATGTGAAAATCAGAGAAGTGTAGCCTATTTATAACAGGTAATAAAAGAATGCTACACGTATATAGAAGAAACTCTCTTATGATGTTCCTCTAAAAATATCTGAAAATTGCAAATAGGTGAGGGACAGTCACACACTGTTTGAAATATGTTCTCCCTCCATACATAAAACATTAATTTTGAATAATGGTATGCATTTAAATATCACAATTAACAGGGTGTGATATATTTTATTTCCCTATTTTTCTATTAAAAATAGAGTAGAATTTATTGATTATTGATAGTATACATCCTTTTCCTCTTCCTGACATCTCTACCCTTTCCCACATTGCCATATCACTCCTATCAAATGTTTAGTTTAGATCAGAGACACATCAAACAGTGTATGGGTGGGAGGAGGGACTATAAAACTTAATTTTTAAAAACTGTCCCCCATCAATTTTAAATGATACAAAATGTTTCTCAAAAAGGCATCCTGATCTGATTTCAATAAGTCATAGAGGGTACCTGGAAAAAATAACCCCTAGTCAAAGCTAGTGGTATTTACTAGATTGTTTTTATATACAGCATATGCTTTGCATGTATTTTGATCACAGTAAGAAAACGCATGATAGTTTTTTTTTTTTTTTAAGAACTGCTATATAAGTGCTCCTTTTCTTTTCTGTGACAGTTTGGTGCTGATTTTAAAAATTAAAAATTAAAAAAAAAGGCTTTAAAGGCATCATTTTTTTTCTCTCCAGTATGCTAAAGATGTTGTATATATCTTTTTTGCTTTTCTTTAAGGAAAGAATATGGGGGTTGCTTACACAGGGAATGAAAATTCTATTCTCCAACCCCCCCTCCCATTCTACTAAACCGTTTTAGTCGACATATGTTTGTTATCAGAGAGAGGTGCTGTGAACACACAGCCATTTTCTTAGCAGCTTTTTGACTGTATGTTACCATAGTCCCACAAGGCATTGGTCCTTTCCCATTGGGAAGTCATGAATAAGAGACTATGAAGCTCACACGTCAGATCTTCCTCAATTAATCCACCATTAGCATGTTCGGGGTCCACTACTGGATGGTTAACAGCGGCTTTTTGTAACTGTACGCCGACCATACCCAATTATGCTTTGCTAAAAATGAACTCTTTGCAGACCAAGCCTCTTGGGCTGTCAGTGTTTTCCGTTTTCCTATTTTAACGTTTGTGTATAGTGGCAGGCGACAGATGGTGTGGATCAGATCGATTTGATTGCATTAGATGATTTTCCCCCCTTCCCCACGCCTTTCTGGAAGCTCGCATCAGCTGAAGGCTCTCGCCTGGGACTCCTCCGAAGCATGAGCAAGCCGCCACCACGCGAAGGCACTGGGGCACAGCCAGCGAGAGGCGACAAGGTCCCTTCCCAGGGCTTGTTAACACTGTAACCGGGCGCTCAGAGAGCAGCGGCTCCCACTGCCCAAGCCTGCCTCGCCGCCCATCCGATGACTCCTGGCTTCTGCACACAGTTGGAGTTCAGCCGGCAACCTGGATTTAGAGGGTAAGCACTTCATTCTAGACGGATTTGTGACAGTTACTTTGCTATACCTGCGATACTGCAGACAAATCTCAGCAAACGCATAGGATGTAGGATGTGTGGGAGAGGGCGACTATGTTTACATCGGTAAATGGGTTTCTTTTTGTCTGAGACAGAGAGTGTTACTCGGTGACGATGTGTATAGTGTTTTGCCATTGATTGTAGGAGTCCACTACCACCCTCCTCCCGATTTTTTTCCCCTCTCCTTCGTGTTTTCCCTTTTCTACTTGAGAGGGAAGGAGAGATAGAAGAAGGGAGGAGGGAGTTAAGGAGGGAGGGGAGAAGAGAGGAGAGAGAGAGAGAGAGAGAGAGAGAGAGAGAGAGAGAGAGAGAGAGAGAGAATGAGAATATTTCTGCTTTAGCTTAATTGCCTTATTTCCTAAACCGATTTTTTTTTTTGTAGCTCGCTTTATGAATATTTGGTTTTTAATTACCAAGCGTTTAGCTAGGATGGGTGTTGGGGAGTGGGGGACAGGGTGGGGAAGTACAGAGGAACACTGCCATAGTGGCAGTGGCCTTGAGAGATCAAAAGGTGCTGAAAGCACCCCTTGCCCGAAAAACACACCTTCAGTTATTAGGGCGCGAGGGAATTGTAGATTCTAATAAACATGGCTTGCAGGAGTCGACGAACAAAGGTACTTAATGCGGACCTAAGCCTCCGCTGCTATTGCTCCGATAGCGGTACCTAAATATTCGAGAGGAAAGTGTAAGTTGATCAACAAACGCCCTGGTAGTATTGGGCTTTTTCCCTTTTCCGTTTTTTTGTGTGGAGGGTGGAGGGGGGTGGGGAGAGTGGATGGGTGGGGGAAATCCGACAGCTTAAGGAGGTTTGAATTGAATATGCACCCAGCGGCAGTGGTCTCGTAGGAAATGGTGTTCTCGTAAGTCAGGCTGCCCCGCTGAAGCACAAGAGCTGTGGTTAGAGCTCGGAGCGTCAGTTCTGGTGGGAGTGCTGCAGGCTGTCCGCTTGGGCTGAGCTGTCCACTGGTCCAGGTGCTGAAGTGTGGAGCATTTGGTATGTAGGGAAAGGGCTGACTCTGTTGCTTGGTTAGGAAGAAAACCTATCGCCTGTCTTGTTCCAGATTTTTTTTCTTAAAGCATGCTAGTCTGTGGGTCTCTCTGTGTGTTCTTGTGTGTGTGTGTATGTGTGTGTTCTTGTGTGTGTGTGTGTGTGTGTGTGTGTGTGTGTGCGTGTGTGTGATTTTTCTTGTAATCCTGATAAACTAAGGGAAAGAACTTGGAAAGCATTGAAAAGCTGTGTGGGCATTTATGCCATGATTCTACAGCATGAGGAGAACGTGTGTATGCGAGGTGTGTGTATGTGTATGTGTGCCTTGACCATGCTTCTGACTTGAAAACCATTCCATTTAGTAAATCAAATCCTATCTGTGCAATGTGTTTTGTTTTCCTTTCAGAGGCAGTTGAGATTTTAAATAAAAGAGTAAAGAAGGAAATGCACACGTTGCTCATAGACTATTGCCTTACTTCCCCTAAGGGCTTTTGTTTCTAGGAGTTCAGGCTAAAGGGAACCTGTCAGCTTTCTTGATTTTTTTTCTACTGGTTGTAGTACCAGAGAAAAGCTCCATTTTATATCTATATTGGGTAATGGCAGAAAATAGTATTTATTAATTGTTTCACTGGCTTGAATCTTTTGGTAAATGGAGTTACCTAAAAAGATAACTGCAAAGATAGGCTATAGTCGGTGAGAAGTACTATTTTTCTTTTGAGTTATTTCAGGCAAACATTAAATCATAAGACCTGGAATTCATGTTGGTTTTTCTACTTGTAAGTGATGTGTCAGGAAAAGGATGAGTTGGTCTACCTGGAGAAGTGTTATATCAAAAAATAATAATGAGAGCAGGTACATCCTAAGTACCTTAAATTACAACCAGGTCAGTCAGAGATGAGTTGTGGTGGTGGGAGAGACTGTTACATAATTACTCCTTGATGGAGAGCTATTTGCACTTACATAATTTCAGAAATCATGTCTGTTGCCATCTTTCCATGTTCCTCCCCTCCACTCACACAGATGTACTTTCATGTATTTGAAAGTAAAGCAAGAAACCAATTGAGAACTTTCTAATGGAGCTGCAGCATGTCTTGGGTGGTGGCGTTCCACTGGTCCATTTTATTTAGTGAACAATACCCCCCTCATTTATTGGTATATCCACTCTAGGGTCTTAAGACAAAGCTGCTCAAGTAAGAGCTATGTAGATCACCAAAGAATGGGGGATTTTTCTCTTAATGTCAAAATTAGTCACTTTGAGAATGAGTTTTTATTGGGTTTCCTTCTTAAAATTATTTACTTAGGGCAGAGCTTCAAAGGGCTTTCTGTCAAGGTGTTCTCAACCCTGCACAGTGATGTATTCATAGTGAGTACTGAAAGGGTGGGCTGAGAAATTAAACACCCTGGCAGTTCTAAATGACCCTTAAACCCTAGAAGCTCAACCAGCTTGTCAACTTAGTGAGTTCAGAGTATGGAAAATGGGTTTAATTATTTTGTGCCTCGAAGCTGTTTCCCTCCCTTTAAAAACCATTATGTTGTACATAGCTCTAGGGCCTTCAATGGGGAGATGCCTATGTTTGCAAATCTATAAGTATTTGATTTCAAGTAATAAATTGAATGACTGCTTATTTTCTGTGAGAACATGCATTTCCAAAACACACTGTTGAAAATTCCATCAATGCATGACCCTATCTTGATCTGAGATTCACTTCTTCCTAAAGCCAGCCAGGCAAATACATTTGTAATATTTGTGTGCTTAACTATGCATGTCTTCTACAGGGTCCGCTCGCTGCCATGACACTCAATCAAAGCACCTAGAGTGAGCTGGTCATGACCAGAGTCCGCATGAAGCAGAGCAAATACCAAGGAGAGCGCTGGGTGACCACCAGGTAAACTGAAGGTTACTTATCGCTCCCCAAAGATCCTTGGCACATACTCTCTGCTCCGCGCGGAAAGAAAGCACTTGTCTGTTGTGTGTTAAGTGGTTGGTCCTGTGATTTGTCTTTCAGAATTGGAAATAGAACAGCCATTTGGAAGATCTGGGCAGGAAGCAATAGAGCACAGCTTTGGAGCCTTCTTTAGGGAAATCGAGTTATGGATTTATGGTCCCGGTCAAGCTCAGCCCAGCCCTAGCCAGGGGCGGGCTCCGCAGCAAGAGTTCTTTCTGGCGGCGGCGGCGGTGGCGGCAGCGGCAGCGGCAGCAGTGACAGCGGTAGCAGAGGCAGAGGCAGCGGCAGCTTGGCCCTCTGACTCTCTTCGGTGACGGGTATTCTTGGGTGGATAATACGGATTACGTTGTTATTGCTTAAGAATACGCGTAGTCGAGGAGAGTACCAGCGGCAGGCGGGCAGCGGCCGCCCCTCCCAGCCCACCAGCTGGCCACTAAAAGCTCCCGGTTGCCAAGGTAGCACTTTTTATGTTTTCTTTTCCTCGGGTGGTTTCGTTCTGGATCTTCCTGGCTCCTCTGGTGACCCAGACCGCTTTTAGAAGGAAAAGGGGCGGGGGGGGGGTGCGCGTCGGGGTGGGGGGGCGGGGGGCGAGGCGGAGGAGATGGGAGGCGGAGAAAGGAAGAGGGTCTCTGAAGCCCGGGCTGTGGGGCCCTTTGAGTAGTCTCTCTCTCTCTCTCTCTCTCTCTCTCTCTCTCTCTCTCTCTCTCTCTCTCTCTCTCTCTCTCTCTCGTAGAGGGCGGGTTGGCAAAGTGCGGATCTGAAAGATTCTCTAAAGTTGCAGAGGATTAAAAGGCCTGGACCAGTTTAGCAGCATCTTTGAGCGCTGAGCTAGAGCAGGGAGAGGGTCGCCTGGGGCATGCCTCAGCCAAAAGGGCGTGTCCGTGTGCGAAGGTGCCCCCCGGCAAGCTTGTCCAAGCTCGTGACTTCGCAAATCTCTGGCCTGGGGCGGAGCTGGAGCCCCACCCGCGACCCGCCGAGCTGCTCAGCAAGCAGACATGGAAACCTTGCTAAGGAAGGGGCGGGGAACAGGGGGCTGGGTCCCGGTGGAACTTTCTGATTACAAGTGTTGTGGGTCTCTGAGGAACCCCTATTTTCTTTTTGGATTCTCCGCGAAGATGTGGAGAAGCAGGCTGGTAATGAGATTGGTTGCACTGTGGCACAGAGCTGGAACCTTTCTGAAAGAGGCTGGGGCAGGCAGTGACTGTTCAGATGTCCAGTTTCTTTGGGACACTTCTCCAGCGCTGCCTTCCCTACCTCTGCCTTTGGAATGAGTCTCAAACATCAACAAAAATCAAGATATGTTCTCAGTCTCGGGTCTGCAGCAGAGTGATGAGAGGAAGAGAAAATCCTCCACTCTTCTTGTCTGTTTATAATGTTAATGGACCATAAAGCAATGTGGATGGGTCCCCTCCTAGCGAGGAGCAAGCAATCGCTGGCTCGATCCCTTCCATCACGCCGGGGCATTCCCGGGGCAAGCGGACTTAGCAGGAGTTTAAGGTGTTCCTTGGAGCCGGAAAATATGGTCCATCGTGGTGGAAGGCAAGGGCAGAGGCTCGAGAACTCAACCCTAGCTGTGAGCGGACCTCTTGGCTGTGCAGTTTGCTTTTCTTACTCTTTGGAGGCTGCGGGTTCCTTGGGTGCTTCCAAGGTGGGAGGAGAAAGCCTGGGAAGAGAGTGATTCAGGTTCCCAGAAGGTTACCAAGGCGGATAGACTTTAAGACCAGTTTTCCTCCCTTGCGCGTTGCCGGTTGATTTTGCTTGAGGGAATGGCTGCGAAGAAGACTGAATTCCAGAGAAGTCGAAGCTGCTGGAGAAATGAAAGCATCTCTTTCTTATGGGGTTCCCGGGACCCATTCTAAGCTCAGCAGCGCCCAGACACTTTCTTCCTCTGGAGTATTTGTCATTCACCTTTCAGGACTTGAGGTCTCTCTACTGGGTCCTTGCCTTGAAGAGCAAGCTGAACCCCCTGAGAAACTGCAAGAACCCTGGAAAAACAGCCTTTCCCATTTTAGGTCTTTCCCTTTCTTCCAGCGCTAGATCTATAATGATAGATCCCCATGCCAGACCTCTCTTTTCCTCTCCCTGTCCTTATGTGTCTGCCCCCTGAATGAGTCCCAAGCAATCTAGACTGATAGCACTTGTATTGTAGCTATGTTGATAAGAGGGGAAACGGGTGTGGTCCTGTTCAGACTCCTGGGAATGAGCCCATTTATCACAATGGGGTGAAGAAGCAAAAAGAAGCTGTCTTTGCAGGCAACATTCTGTCACTACTAAGAAAACTAACTATGTAACTAACATTCTTTCCTTCATTGTTCCAAGAACTGCCTTTCTTAGGGATCCATCAGTTGGTGATTAAGGGCTTTTAAATATTGTGCTCGTTAAGTATCTAACCACATTCAGTGTGTCTATGGGTGCTGTTGTTTCCCTGGAAATTAAAAAAGTAGAGAGAATTGGTGTGGACTAGCTGCTTGCTTTGCCTGGAAAGGTAATCTCATCTGGTTGACTAAGTGTGGAAGGTTTCAGGGCAGACATAGCTGAGGGACTGGTATTGGAAGGAGAAATGGAAGATGTCATATTCCATCATTTGTTGTGGGAATAAGCAAGCGCTCTCTCTCTCTCTCTCTCTCTCTCTCTCTCTCTTTTGAAAATAAGCTATTTCATTCAGTTCTTCGGCACTGGCGCTTCAGCTCATGATTGAAATCGCTTCATAAATGAATAATAAGTTTTAGAGTGGGATAATAGGAATTGAAAGAGAAGGGAGCCTTTCCCCATGCTATGACAAACGAAGTGTTTTGATTTTCTTCTGATTGCATGGTTTAAATTTTTCTCTTGAAGACTTATTTACTTATAAAAGTTTCCATTAGGTGTCAGTCTGACTGAACTGGTTTCTGTTTTAGATTATTGGGGCAGGGCCATTTCCCCAATCCAGGCATTGAAATAAAAGGGGGGGGGAATCAAATCAACCCAAACTTTATTAACTGCACATGAGTGTGATCAGTTGTTTTTGTGACCAGACAGCCTATTGTTTTAGATCAGAGGCACAGTTTTTAAAATTACATCACAAGTAGCCGCTCAGTGCTTTTACACTATCTGTATTTCTAGGCAGCAGGAAAGAAGCGCAAAGAGATTGTTGGTGGGTTTCACATTAGAATACACAGACACTAAGTAGCCACAATCATTTTTCCATTAAGGCCCACGCTCCAGAAGAATAGGCACCATCTTTATAATATTTGCTTTGCCTTAAGAAATGAAGAGAACTTCTATTTCCTTAAGCAATTGTAGGTATTGCTTAGACTCTTTGTTTGCTGGATAACATCACTTCTGGTATAATGAAAAGAAATGGGAAAAAACTTACGAATGTTTCTTTCATCATTAAGTTTTCTTTAAATAAGACTCCCTAAATGCTCAAAAAAGTATAGCCTCAATGCATGGTTTGATGATGAGAGCATTGGAATCCATGATGTGTGATATCATCCAGGGTGTATGATATCTGTGAACACTCAATTCACACTGTAATACATAATATTCATAAACAGGTGTAAGAAAGATCATCTTGCTTAATTGTTTGCTACTAAATCTCAGGTAAGGTGTCTGAACGACACTGGCCTTTACATGGGACTTGCTTATTTTCTCTGTGTTTACGTATTGTGTTCTGGTGTTGCTGCAGCATGTCAGGGAACTTGAACTCAGGACTAAAGATGCAGACGTCCATGTTGATTCCTATGCTAATTCACTAAAAAGAATTTCTATTAGTGACTTTCACAAAATATACTATTCAGTAACTAGTTATACTCCGGGACCAAGCTATTTTCTGAAGCCATTGTCAACCCTAGAACAAATACCTGGTATTACACCAGTGTGAATCTAGAACAAAAGCTCCTGACTACAGTCTAAACAAACAAAAGCATTGAGCAAGTAGCATGGTAGAAGGGGAAAATTCCATCAATTTTTTTTTCTTATTATATTTCATTTTGGTGATGGTAAATTTTTAACAGAAGAAATAGAAAATGGATGTGAATGTGATGGGAAGGGTAGGAAATATTTTTGTACTTTGTGTAGAACAGAAGAAAAAGATAGGCCATAGAAGAGATAACAGGAAAGTGAGGACCACAATTATTCACCATCTTCTTGACACTAAACTGCTGTAGCCATCTTTGTATTAGAAATGATAAAATGCTATTTTCAGAATTCTAGAGAGCCATGCATTCTACATAGTAAGTTTGCTTTAAAAACATTACTAATCACCTCAGAATACTTAAAGCCTTTCTTAGTTGTAGGTACTTACACAATTACAAACATAAAGGATAAATAAGTTTTAAGTAACACAGTCTTCTCCGTGTGTGTGTGTGTGTGTGTGTGTGTGTGATGTTTGTTTTCTCCTAGGGTACTTGTATGTTGTATCATTACTTAAAAGCCTTGAACTGAATTGAGGAATGCTTCATAACACTTTGCACAATGCTGTAAAATACACTTTTCAGCTATAAAGCATAACAATCAATACACAAAAGTGTAGGACAAAAAGAAAAATCAAAAAGTTTTACATTTCCCTGAAAAGTGTTTTGAATTCATTAATTAGTTGATTATTGAGTAAACTAGCAATAAAAGAAACACACTATGATATTTGCATTGCTGTTCAGGTGTCATTATCTGCAACTAGTTATATTGCAAATCAGAATTCTGTTATATCCTGATCAATTATGATATAAGTTAACTAAGAGAACCTGATCTTCAAAGGTTACATTATTAAATTAAATATATAATTATATATATTAAATATATAATGATTAAGTATATAATGATATCTGTACAAGCATTCTAAGGTATCATACTATATGTGTATGATAAAATATACACAGTATCATAAAATATACACATATATCAGGATGGTTGAAATCAAAAGTTTTTTCAAATCTAAAAGTCTACCCTTCCACTAATTCAATACTCAATTGTAAGAATGTAAAGCAAGCCTTGTAACATTTGTTTTGCTGCCTTGAAATTAGTCCTGAATCTCACCCGCTAAACTTCAAACTAAAAAGACAGAATCATAATCTAGTTAGTAATACTCTATTCTTGATTCGTATGCAGTTTGTATCACTGCATACTTCAAAGAGATGGCAAAGTATATAGTGAAGGCAACAGTTACATAATTCAAAAATAGTACGTATTTACAGCTTGAATGAAAAATAGATGGTACGATTTTTGTCACAGTTGTATGTCATTAAAAATTAATAATTTCTTAACTTTTGTTCTTATCATTGTTATCCTACATGTTAATAAGTAATTAATGATGCCCTTTTTTTCTATTAAGCATGTATGGTCTACTTGAGTACTAGCTCAAAGAAGCCACAAATTTAAAGTTACTAATTAATTAATTAATTAATATTTTATCAGAAAGTATCATTAGAAAAATCATTTCCCACCTAATTAGAATATGTAGAATAAGTTTTTAAATTATATGGGTAGTTTTTTATATAAGCGTCAAAGCATTCATGTTATGGCATGATTCTGAACTGAGGTTTATGAATTTGTTTTCATATCTTTTATTTTAACAGGCTTTGATTGTATTTACAAAGCAAAGTAAATGAAAAAATTAAGTTCAAAGTTAAGTCCTATGGAAAGCCTTCAAAGACTTTTCTTTAATTCTTATCATACTTACCATAAGGAAATGGGATATCCTATGCTAGAAATGTCATTGGAGTAAAAACTAGAAAGTCTTCCTCTGAACTCAGACTCTATAATGAACAAGAATCTGGTTGCAATGGCTGCTTGATCCTCATTGGCTTCTTCAGTACAAGTTCTCTGCTTAGACTTTTTCAATGCCTCCCATTTCTAGGGCTTTCAGAATCCAATATAAAAAGCTAAAACCAGCCCTGTAAAACTTTTGTTTGAATCTTACTCTTCCTTTCACATATAGACGAAATGCAGATGAATTCTATTGCTGAGATGTTTCAGTGCTACTAAAGAAACATTTATATCAAACAAAGATTGATTCTCAAGATTTTTACTTAATTATTATTGCTTAATTATTAAAACATGAAGCAAATAGAAAAATTCCCAAAACCTTTTTACCCTGAACTTGACATTTATTCATATAAGAAAAATTCATTCTAATGTGTTATCTTGGAAGTTTCCTTATCTCTGTGACCATATGATATGCTAGACATTCCCTAAACAATAATGGTCTCAGGAGTATTTCTGCCTAATGGGTACAAATTGCAAGCAACTTTGTTCAAAGTCACAAATACACACACACACACACACACACACACACACACACATATATATATATATATATATATATATATATATAGAGAGAGAGAGAGAGAGAGAGAGAGAGAGAGTAAGTGAGTAAGCACTCAGGTTTGTAAAACATTTATACTCTTAAAATTAATTTTATTTTAAAAAGGGAGTACAATGTTGTTAGCCTCTTATTCTGTTTGTAGGATCAATATTTGTGTGGAAAATTTAACTCGAATATTATATGACAAACTTTTTTAGTAACTACTACACCATCTGACATATAGTAGGTACTCAAATATACATTAATTTACTGAAAGCATTTATTGTTTTTAGGATATATATCATAGTGTGTGTGTGTGTGTGTGTGTGTGTGCACTCTCGTTGATATCAGTGTCATAAGTTTCCCTTATCTGATAACATTGTAAAAGTAGCTATTTTATAAAATTGGCTTTGGTGTGGATTGCATTTAAGTTAAATGTTAAGATAAACTCTAATTCTCAAATTTGCTTACTAATAGCATAAGCAAAATACTAATTTTTCTCTGTCATATATCACCCTCATGTAATTGAAAATCTATAAAGACATTTTCTTCAAACTTGAATTCTTTGATAAATTCCAAATAACACTTTAATATACTATAATGGGAAATCATTTCATGTGTCCATCACCTCTTGCATTTTATTTAAAATTAAAATGTAACTACCTGTACTATTCATAATCTTTAACTGTCAATCAATATATATATATATATATATACACATAGTATAATAATTATTTCTCCATAGCTTAGAGATATGTACAATTATTAAAATGCTTTTTTATTACTATTTAGGAAAGCAGACTTAATTGCCACTTCTTTTGAAAGCTGGGACATTCCTGGGTATCCCAAACACAATAACTATAAGTTCACTCCTAATCTCAAAAAGTAAACCCGTCCTCTAAAAATGAAGACAATACACGTTGTCAGCTCTTATTTCGATCAGATCATTTACTAACTGTCCAAATGTCGGTCAATAATATTATAAACCATGTCCATTTAAAACATCGAGGATAGATTTTAAATTTTGCACAGAGTTTTCAGTAACAACTGATTTCACTTAGCTGCCTGGGAGCAGAAACATGAGGCTTTGAAGCCATTTGTTAGTCCTTATATCAGAATGTACCGGGTCCTTACTGATGCTGAATACAGATATCCGAAGGCAGCTGTAGAACTGTGTGATAAACAGACCAAAAACAGAGAAAAGGAGAAGATTGTATACCCCCAAACAGGATTTTGTTATCTGTGGATGTTATATTCATTGGAAGTAGTATCCAATGTTACAATTTGAAGACAGTGTCACATTTGGATAGGGAAATTTCTGTAGACAACAATTGAATTTGACAAGAGTTGAGGGACACAGGTCATGAAAACAATATTCAAGGTGTGGACTGCATGAAAGAATCTGCAGTTTGAGGTGACATATTTAACAAGACAAAGAGGAATTGCAGCAAGGGCTTTTATTGATAGGGTTAATAACTGGCATCAATACACCTTAGAGAAAACATGAACTCCAGGAAACTTTAGAAGCAATGTTTGTCTTTATTTTAATTTGATGCTTCTTTTCTAGCTGTGATGGTCAGTGGCCATTACATAATTTATTGGTGTAGAAGGAATTGCTTCATAAAGTGAGTTTAAATGATATTTTAAAATGTTCTTGCTGTTTTTATTTAAGCAGAAATTCACATTGGGGTGTATAGAATTTCACATCCCGTAAAATCTGAATCATCTGTATGTACAATGGCCCTAGCTTGCATGTATAAAAATTCCTTCTGGCAGGATAGCTTAAGGTTTCTCAAATCCCAGGAACCATCATCTCTCTCTAAAGGCAAGCTTGGCTAAGGGAGAGTTTACATTCAAACGAAGACGGTCTATTTCAATCATTTTATTCTTACTGGAAAACATCTTATATTTAGATTACACTTTTGGTAGCAGGTAAACTCGGAAAATTTGTAAGACTGTATCAACAATATTTGATATAATGTGTAAGCACATGTGTTTTCTGAGTTTAGTTTTTCTACTCTGAGCAATTGGTTTAGCTCTTAGGGAGGAAGACTGTTTACTATGTAAAATATGTAAAGATACCGAAGGTTGATACTCTTCTTTCCACAGTGTAACCTTCCTTTGCAGAGACACAGAATGTGCTCCTGGGTGCTTATTTTCTTCAGATATAAGTATTTCCTAGTCTCTTACCCCCACAAAATTCAAAATTTCATGAGTTTAGGATAGGCATGAAGTAACTTCACAATTTAGTTGCTATGATAAATATCTCTGCCATATAATACAACTCCCAGATTTTACTTATGAAGCCCTCCTGCCATAGAACCGAAAGAACATCTTCATGGCAGCCTGGATAATATGCTGAACTTGTATGTAGTTCCTTCTTGAAGCCATGCTTCTAAATACACATAATTACCATGTGGCATGTTGCTGACAACATTGCCCTTTGTAATATCTGATATCAGTTCCTATAGTTTTTATACACATCATACTTCTTACCCAATTTCATGCAACTCTAAATGTGTTAAGCTCACAGAACTTCTATACAGGTGTAGATGCACCAGATATTTGAAAAGATCTGTAGTGTGCTTAGACTTAAGGATTTTCAAAGTCTGGGCAAATTTTATAGGCCGATTTTTTTTTTAAATGGAGAAACTTCTTTTAATGGCTCTCTATTTAAAGTTTTTCCTCTAATTGCAAGTGTTTTTACTAAATCAGCAACATTTAACCACAATGAAGTCAATGTATCAAACTTTAGAATGAAAGTGCTAGTAGGAAGATTGGACTGGTAAATATTTTGCATATGGAGAGAATTTAAAATAAGGTTATTAGCATTGATACAATGATGTTTGCATACAAAAGAATATAAATAAAATCATGTGACTATACATGCATGTGTGTGTGTGTGTGTGTGTGTGTGTGTGTGTGTGTGTGTGTGTGTGTGCTGAGAGATTGGGTTTTGCTGATGTGGCTCCAACTGGCCTCAAATTCAAGATTCTCCTGCCTCATCATTTCAGATTCTGAGCTTATGGGCATGAACCACTCACCTAACTTAAAAATCCATGTTTAATGTACAATATAAAATTATAATTACTCTCCTTATGTTAGATTTTGTAGGTATTTCAAAGCTTTCTTGCTGAATAAAGGGAGACAGATTGGCTCTTGGAATAGATCAGAGTCAAAATAAAATGCTCACTTTTACAAAGCGCTTGCTTACTTCTGCTGTGCTATTTATGGCAGGTGCATGGGGCTCTGCCACAGGAAGGCATATGCAGACTACCTGCCTTGGCATTCTTGGAGCTTTGAGGGTGATTCCTCTGTATGTGGTCATCCAACTTACAAAAATGAAAAGTTTTGTTATTATAGATAAAAGATTGCTGTCTCTGGCCAGATAATATATCTCAAGTGGATACCCACTAGGAAAAGGCATGGAGTAAGTAGGTATATATATATATATATATATATATATATATATATATATATATATATTGCCAAGACAAAAGAATGCTAGAAAAGTTTGTTTGTTATATGATAACTGCAAATAATTATACTCGTTAATTTTCTAATTTTAAAACAAATCAAAATTTAAAAATTGGGACTGTAAAGGAAAAGAAAAGAAGGAAAAGAAAGAAAGCAAGATTAATGTTCTCATCCTATTTACATTGATGCAGTATTTAAAGCAACACAGTGGCCACTTTGGCTGAGAGAGTGACCACACCTAAAACAATCACGTTTCTGTGAACAAAAAGATGTTTTAGAGAGTCATGTAAATTTGCTCAAAACCAGAATATGTTAAAATGTGGAAAGGATAGCTTTCAATCCTCAAACCAGCTAATTAAGGTGCCTCTGAACAGCGTACAGTTTTAAGTTAACAGTAATTAATACAGCCAGCTTGGAACCTTGGGAAGCTAAAGCCAGTGAGTGCTTTTTGGTTCACTTGAGAGGATGCAGTTTGATTGCTGGCGCCAGTAAACAGGTTGGGAATTGTCAACATTGTAATTAGCAGCAAGTTCCTGGATTCTCAGCCTGCCAGACTAGTGGGCTGGTGCCTAGAGCAGTGGCCCCATGGGGGAGAGGGAAAAACAAAGGAAGGGAATTTGAGCAACCTTGTCATGCTCTGCCAGCATATGCCACTCGACCAATGTTGTTCTTGGCAAAGGTCTATTTTAAGACATCTAGCAGTGGTTTCCACAAAATATGAAAACTCACCATAGCAACCAAAATGGCAAGCGTCTCTAGGAACGTTCTCTTGATTGGATATCAGGTCAAACTGCATTCGGAGTTATATTGCTTTATGTGTACAGTCCTCTATGCTGGGTGCACCATGTCTATTAACAGTCTGATTAAAAGGGTTAAAATCTGTTTTGGCAGCAATCCTGAACTCGCCTGCGGAAAAGCCATCAAAGACTAAGGTTATGCAAACCTTATTAACCCTTTATGCAGTACAAATAAAAAGGAAATGTCAACTTTAATATCACCGAGAATCCAATCTTCAGGACTTAAATCATAATTTATGTGTAGTATTCTTAATTTAATGCGATGTGATCATTGTGGAGAAGAGCAATCCGACTTAAAATTTTAGCAGCATTTAGACTCTCTTTAAGACTAAAAGTACATTTATAAAGTTTATATACAATATTATAGGAAGGGTTTAGAAGAAGGAAAGGGAAGGGGGATATAATATTACTTTATAAATTCAACAAAAATGTCAAACATAAAAAATACCCAATTAAAACAAAGTTTATATACAGTTTCAGTCCAAGTGAACAATCAGATCGATTTATGAAATGCATATATGTTACCTTTTTATCGTGTGTTTGTGTGTGTGTGTGTGGTGTGTGTGTGTGTGTATGTGTGTGTGCGTGTGTGTGTGTGTGAAGTTTCACCTGACTTATGGATTTAGGGCAGCAAAGAATATGTCACCTCTGGCTAGTCAAAGATTAAGTCTTCCTCCCTTGTGAAAGTACAGTAAGAAATACATTTACTTTGTAAGTTAATTTTACCTTTCAGTCCATAAAAGCTCAGGGTATTTTTTAGCAGTGCTAAAAATTCACATAGTTATCCCCCTATCTCACTACTTGAGAGCTGGTGAGATAGCTCAGTGAAGTGCTTGCTTCATCCTGGGATGGGTGTAGTAGAAAAATTTAGTAATCCCCGTCCTGGGAAGGCTGGAATAGGTGAATTTTCGGTGATCCCTGGCCCATCAGCCCAGTCCACTGGATTAGTTCCAGGCCAGTAAGAGACACTGTCACACAAAATAAGGCGGATGGTGTCTGAGGAACAGGAACGACATCCAAAGTTAATATTCAGTTTCCTCATGGATAGGCATGTGCACACACACACACACACACACAACTGTGCACACACACACAACTGTGCACACATGAGCACACACACACACTCCCAAATGCTTAGAATCCTTAGAATATCCTCGTTGACATTCTGTTTTCATTAAAATATGTGAAGGAAACTTCACAGAGAAAACAAGTTGGATAGAGACAAGCAAAATAGCATTCTCTACTGTAAAATCCTTTTAAAAAGCACATTAAGTGGATCAATGTGCTATGTTAAGCAGTTGTTATGTGGTAATTTCTCCAGGTGGATTATAAGATCTGAAAATCTGAACACCACACACACACACACACACACACACACACACACACACACACACACACACAGGGCTGGATAGATCTGTCACCCAGGTGTCTGGCATGATCATTTAGCAGACTCCTTTGTGGGCAGAAGGATTACTCATATTTGTTGGAAAGAGCACAGTTCCCGATCCTTCTCTCCAGCAGAAGCCACATCGGAGGCAATGAGCAGCATGATTCGTATCCACTCTGAGGAAGGCTTCACAATTATTTATTGTTTTCAGCAAAATTAGACGCTTACAGGTGGTCCCATAATGTGCCTCCAGGCATGCAACCTGCTGTAAAATTTTAAGTTACATTAACTTAGCAGTATGTGTCTCACTCATAACAGCAGTTCGGTGTATGTAGGAGAGAGTGGAGATGAGAACACAAAGGAAGCCTGCCCTGCTTCCAGACCCCCCTTCTGTCTGCGGTTAAGAAGGACTTCCAAGCAGGGTCACTAGGATGCTATGGTGGGCAGAGACTGCCTAGAGGATCAGACAGGTGGTGGCAAGCACAAAAATCTCATTTGCATCTTACAGGCGGTATTGTGGTTACTGTGTCAATATTTGTAAAATATGAATAGCAAAACTCTCTCTTTTGTGTTTCTTACCTTTTGTTGCTGAAATTAAGAAGCTCAAAGTGACTTCTGGTAAGCAAAGGAACTGTCGGTGGGGATGTTTCTATGATCTACCCAGAAAAACACTTGCGCTTTAGTTGTTTAAGAGGACACTGCTATTGCAAACGCTGCTCTGCCCCCACATTCTATTGTCTCTCCTGGGCATGCTGCTAAGTAGTCAGTGAGATATGAAAGTAATCCAAAACTATTTTGGCACTGAATTCCATAATTGTCCTTCCTTTCTAATGGAGTTTCTATGACTGAACGAATAGAGTTGATCACCCCTAGGTGTTTTAAGGTAAAATCTGAACTAAAGAGAAAGAAGAAACAAGGAAAGTACCTAAAACCTGTAAGTTTTTGTCCTAGCCTATAAAACTTCTCCCCAGGGTTCTAAGCAGAACAAAACACATTTTCAACCATCTCTGGACTCATTAGTATTAAATATATTACCAGTAACAGATGCTGTGACTATTTGAAAGAACACCAGTTTATCAGGAGAGTGGTGCTCACCCTTAATCCCAGGACAAGTAGAATAGAGACAGGCAGAGCTCTATGAGTTTAGTGTCAGATTGGTCTACATATTGACTACCAGGCCAGCCAGAGCTACACAGTGAGACCCCACCTCAAGGAAAAATAATGTGTGCAAAGTTGTCTACATCATTTAAGGCTCCACAAGAAAACACTCTTCCGTGTAGAAGCAGAGTTTTGCTACAATAGTAAAGGCACAGGCAAAATAATTATACTGTAGCCAATATGATGCTAATTGAGTTTATCTGCCTTAATGCAAGAACACTTGGCCTCTCCAGCCTTTACATTTTTCAACAATCCACTCTCGTGCTGAGATTGAAGCAACTTGTGCATTCAAAAGTTAGAATGTCTTTCGGAATACATCAGTATCTGTCCCACATGGTCTATTCAGGAAGCATGAATTCAGATCTTCCAACATTTATTAAGTACCTAACATATACCTGGGATTCTTTTAACTTCCAGGGTTACCATGGGATCATGAACAGGCTTTGCCCTTAAAGCATCCATGGCTTGTAAGACTTCTCAGAACGAAGCTGTTACAAGCTCTGTGGGGGATTCAAACCAATGCAAAGCCACGGCTCCCTTCCAGGGAACTTACTGTGTGCAGTTAATACAAATATTAAGTGGTATGGGCTGATTGTTGCTAGGATCTCTATTCATCAACAGACACTTACACGCCATAGATACAATGAAAACAAATGTATTTTCTAGAAACAGATTTGTCTTTTTATTCCCCTTCCAACATGCATGTGCAGTCTTTCAGAAACCAAGACAACACTAAATAGGACAAAGAGAAAGTATAACATTTTCTCTCTTGCATAAAAATCCTTATCTTTATATTAGCAGTTTTGTTATAATAACAACCTTAATTATTATAGAATCACTGCTTCTATTGATTTTATTTTTAAATCACAACTAAAGTCAGATTTAATGCAACACTGACCCAAATATTATATTCTCTGTGTAAATTCACAGTCGGAACAATTAGAACTTAGTATTAGCTATAATAATAGATACTTTTAAATAAAAGAATCATGACTTGCCTGACTCAGAAAAACCTCTTATCTGGGAAGTAAATCTCACCGTTTCCTTTACTTTGGAGTTTATTCACACTGAACTTATATAATGCTCAGATGTAACCGATATCTTTGGGGTTATGATAATGTAAATGGAATTGATTACTTCCCAGGATATAAACTTATTTTTTGATTTAATTTGTAATGATTTTGGTTACAATAGTTGCCCACATTTTATTGTGGTGTTTTGCTCCATCCGATCTTAACAAGGTTGGATAATCAGCTTGTCCTTGTATAAGATATATAATACTGAGTAGAAGGAGAAGAAGATCAAGGGAGAGAGGGAAGGGGAGGGTGGTGGGAGGGAGAGAGAGAGAGAGAGAGAGAGAGAGAGAGAGAGGAAAGAGAGTAGAGAGGAGAGAGAGAGGAAGAAAGAGAGATTCTGCTAAGTATGGATGATTAAAATTTCTCTCACTCATCTAACAGAATTCTAATTTTTTTTTTTTTTTTTTTTTTTGGTTTTTCGAGACAGGGTTTCTCTATATAGCCCTGGCTGTCCTGGAACTCACTTTGTAGACCAGGCTGTCCTTGAACTCAGAAATCCGCCTGCCTCTGCCTCCCCGGTGCTGGGATTAAAGACATGTGCCACTACGCCTGGCTCAGAATTCTAAATCTCACTACAAGAGAATACCTGTGATAGAATTCTTTGTATGTTAACAAAATTCTCACCAAATATATAATATAATATAAATATATAATATAATATAAATATATAATATAATATAAATAGCGAAAGGTACACTTCCCTAGCATGTGTACTAGAAATCCATTTACAACCATGTAATAAAAAGATACCTTAATGGTGAAAGGAGTGTTATTGGTTCAGTCATTATATTGGGTCTTTATTGTGGGAGTTTATTGAACTGAAGTCCTATGGTGTGTTCTTCAGATGAAGACCATGATATTTAATTTTTCATGTAAATACTAGATATGAAAAGTCTAGACTACTTAAAACACAGAGAGAGGACCATTGGACACGTAAACTTTATATGCCCCAGTACAGGGGAACGCCAGGGCCAAAAAATGGGAATGGGTGGGTAGGGGAGTGGGGGGATGAGGGTACGGGGGACTTTTGGGATAGCATTCTAAATGTAATTGAGGAAAATACGTAATAATAAAAAATATTAAAAAAAAAAAAACACAGCTCCCATATTCGAGGAAGAGGAGTGACAACAAAGTACAAATCGTAGACTGCCTGACAAGCGTGAGTGGGGATTCGGGTTCAATCCCCTGCACCACAAACAGACAAGAAACAAACAAAAATTAGTATTGCAGCAGCTTTTTTTCTTGCTTACGGTGTAACTTTAAATCCAATAGAATGACAAAATTGTGAAGACATTACTCTCTGTTTTAAAATTATAAGTAAGGCTGAAACTCTGTAAGTGTTTAACTGGAATAAGAAAGTTAAGTTGCCTTGGAAGTAATGTGGAAGTGACTGATTGACAAATGTAGCTGGACCTTTTCTATCTAAACTTTACTTTTCCCCCCTTAAGCGGTCTTCTTGCACATGTCAGAATAGCAACTGAGTCACACGCATGACAGAATGCCAGACTCTTTTTTGAAAACCAAGCTAGTTTTTTTTTTTTAATGATTCATTTTTATTTTATGTATATTGGTGTTCTGCCTATTTGTGTGTGAGTGTGTGTGTGTGTGTGTGAGGGTTGTGGGTGTGTGTGAGTGTGAGGGTGTCAGATATCCATCCTAGTACTAGAGTTATTCACAGTTGTGAGCTGCCATCCCAGTGCGGTGACCTGAGCTTGGGTCCTGTAGAAGAGCCTCCAGTGCTCTTAACTGCTGAGCCATCTCCAGCCCCTAATGCCAAAATCTTTAACAGAGATTTGATGATTATATTTCTTAGTTTTAAAAAAATCCAGCCTTTACTGACATGTAAGAATATAAAGCTAATGAATGACCTGAGCAGAATTCTCATGAAATACGAATAATTTACATAGCTCTTCAATATTCAACTTCTTTCAGCATATTCATATAATCACTAAGAACGCATCTCTCTAATGTTATGTCTTTACACTTACTCCTTACTAGGGAGCTAGTTGTGCCACTAAAGTGTAATTGATCTTCCCTCTAGAATATATTCCCAACGTAAGTGTAGGAGCAAAAGTCTACTTTAAAAATAGAAATCTGTCCCATTTCACAGTAAAGGTGTGCAGCACTGTCCAAACTTGAGCAGTAAGGTAAGAGCCACAGTACAGGAACATTCTATACGTACTCAATTTTGATATGGAAATGGTCAAGAGCCATGTAAGAAACCCAAGGTATTCTTACAGACAGAGGAAGAACTGTGCACTCTTTTGACAGTTAACATTTGAAGATTAAGCACTTCAGATTAACCAGAAATGATAATAGAACTGCTTCAGCGGGCCTATCATTTGACGGATTCTGTTTTTAAGTTAAATAGACACTAATTTAAAGGTTACCGTGTTAGTCCTTTAAACAAGGGGAATATTACCTGTAAGAATGATACAAATTAAGCAACAAGCAGCTTCTATTTAGGCAGAGAAGATACTTAAGATGTAGAAATATCAAAATCCTCTTACTGTTGCCTTGCAATTTTAGTGATGATTTCAACTTATTTTTTGTTGGGTAGTGTGCTTCTAGATGTTTGGTTACCATTCTGTTATTGATGTTTCATGTATTATTTTAATGTGAAGACTTTTATTTGAAACATTCTATGAAAGAAAAGATGGGTTACAAACTTCATTACTATCACAAAGTGCATCATGATCTTCTCAAGAAATTTACAGACTTTTTTTACCCTAATAATTTGGCATGTTGTAGTCCTGTACTGCCAATGACCTTATAATCATGGGTTTCAATTTAATGTAAATTATTGTCTTAAAACCTGAAAGTTATTAAGTATATGATTCTTATCAACTATAAAACAATAACAACATCTCTCTTCTGATTTCTCACAGTGTGTACAATTTGATCAAACATTTCATTAGGTAGTCTTGGTTTATGCTATTTTGAAACTCTTAATATACAAACACAGATGAAGGCTAAAAGGGAATTGTGAACAACGAAACAACTAAACACTTTGTTTTATACTAATTAAAAGTTTGAGTTTTAAATAGTTGTTTTCAATTTTGTGATTTCATATAATAAATAAAGATTTCATAATTTACTATTGAAAATATAGAGTGGATGGCATTAGAAATTACTGCTAGGATTTTAGATTCTGGGATGTAAACTGTTATAATTACAATATATATGTATATATTTATATGGTAAATAATATGATAAATAGATGCATCAAATAATAAGACTGAATTTAAAATAATTTTGATTTTAATATACTGACTATTCTAGTGCAAGGGTTGACAATCTTCCCAAATTGTTTTATTTCATTCTTTCTAATTTCATAAATAGTATTTAAATTGCGTCTCTAAAAGATTTAGTTACTTCATTAGCTTCTCTATGTGAGTCTTTGTGTGTGCTATGTTTATGTGTGAACTATGTGCGTGACTGGTGCCCGTAAAGGTCATAAGAGGGCTATAGGTCCATTGGAGTCACTGAAGGTTGTGACCTGCCATGGGGATGCTGGGAACATAGTCACAGTCCTCAGGAAGAGCAGCTAGGGCTGTGACCCACGAAGCCACCTCAGTAGTCCTATATTGCATTTTTTTCAAAAGAAAAGAGCATATGGGAGAGGTTTCGTTGTGCAGCGAAAATAATTGAATGGAATCCAAGGAAGTAGATCTGAGTAAATGTGAAAGCACACAGAGGCCACTCCCACTCCTAATGCATGCCTGTTAAGATTTGCGACTACCTTCAGGATGGTTTTGTTATAGCCCTTGTATTGACCGAAATGCTTCTATTTCTGCGACTGCAGTTCTTTCTTTTTGATCCATCTCAACTGTAATGTCACAACTGGGTCACTGGTGAATTTAAGGCAAAATCATACTTTTAGCCCTGACCTCAAATTACCTGGAAATAGAATACTGAAATGGCATACAGCTATGACATCTGCTTTTTGGGATCCAAATGAGTTGTGTACATTATAAGTGATAATTTCTGATGCAAGCTCAGTGATTAATGAAGCTATGAGGCTGACATACCAGTGTACCTAATTCCACAAAAATCTGACAAAACAGGAAACATCATTAAACAGCATTTCTAGTTGCTAATTTAAACAATATTCAAATTAATTCCAACCCTCTTCTATTATTCGTGGTGTTTGTAAAATTTAAAGACCAATAAATAAAACCCCATTTATTTCTTTTTTGAGGAAGGGTCTTATATATTCTACTCTATCCTTGGGAACTCATTATGTAGCCAAGGATGGCTTTACGTTTCTGACCCTTTCATCTCCACTTCCTGAGTGTTGGAATTACAAGTGTGCCTCATTGTGCCATGATTGTGTCCTGGACATTGGCCCCAGGATTCTTAAATGCTAAGCAAGCACTCTTAACTGAGATCATGGAGCTGCACTCCCCTACTCCAAATTATCTTCATAAACAAAGGAATGAGAATTAAATTTGCAAACTAAAGCTGGACTATATCAAATCATCACCATATAAAAATCTTTTATCTCAGAGAAAAATGGCCACTTAGAATATATCTGATCTCTAATGTGACTCAATATCTTAGCTTGATGTAGAAATAATATTAAAACATAGAGCTATCATCTATAACCTTTTATGGGTTATGCTCTGATTTTTTAAGAGAAACTTTAAATCACATTGGTAATTGTGTTTTGACTTATATCTTTAATTGTAGTTTAACCTGAACTCTTACTTTTTAACCTGAATTCTTAGGCATCACAGAGGAATTCATTGTGCACTAGCTAAACTTATTTAGATGCATTTAAAACCATAACTGGATGGTTTTGATAATTCTCAATTGTGAATTATATTTCTTTCTCTGGAAAACCAATGTCTGCTCTATGAATCATAGCAATATTTACTTGCAATGAAAAATTTGATCTATGTTAATTACAAACTATTTGCCAAAATCATACTTGGAACAGAGTTGACATAGAGATGACAGGGAATTTTTGTTGTTTTGTCTTTGTTTGTTGTCTCTTTGGTGCCACTTGTTTATTAGTATAAAAATTAGGATTACTTTTGTGCAAAACAGAGACAAAACAGAAACCCTATAATCTAGAAGATAGTGTTTGTTTTAAAGAATTAACTTCTGCTTCCTTTGTTTGCTTTGCCACTTTTTTTTTTTTTTAGATAAGAGGAACATTCATATGAAACTTTCTTCAGTGCCTATTGTAATAGAAAATTATACTAAATTTAAGTATTAAAATTCATGCTAATAAAAGGCGGTTTCTTTTCTTCTACTATATACATAATAAATCACTTTCTGCAGCAGAGACATTTGGCCACATTTTTTTTTAAACAATGCATTAAGTTTTAAGTTCCTTGAGTATTAGATTTCACAAAATTATTTATATATTAGTAAATGTATGTATTGAACACATCCATATCTGTACAAGTGATTTATGATGATGGTGATTCTTACATTATTAATCAGTTTTTGCTATGGTTATTAAATTTTCCCCAAGGCATCTAATTTGAATCAACGAAGCATCTATGTGAGTTTCTCAGTAGAGCAAATTTGAAATTTCTACTACAAATTCATGTAATGGAAGTGTGCTTGGAGCTTAATGTGGTCTCAATTTCAGTGAGTTCTGGTGCTCTGACTCCTTTCACTTCTTCCTTCGAGTGGCCACTCGTCGTGGTCTAACAGCAGGCTGAGAGCTGCTAGAGTGCCCACCTTAGTGTACAGTGATGCATTCTGAGCCCCACTGTGTAGCTGCGGACTTCAGTATTCAAAAGAACTTCGGAATGTATTTCCTTTAAATGTTTGTAAGATTGAGATTCTGGGGCTTAAAGTCCGCTGAATACATTTGTCCATCTTCAAATAACATGTGGGATGAACAAAAAATGATAAGGATGATAAGTGTTAAGGGCCAAAAGTGTTCTTAACTTCAAAAACAAAAACAAAAGACAGCTCATTCGAGATGTTATTTATATCACCTCCTGTCACAGAAAGTACTTTAAATAACTTATTTCTGTAAAATAGTGGGGCCTGGTTCTGAATTGGAGATGTTTTATTGATATCAAAACTAAATTTATGCTGTCCTGAAAGGTTAGGAATAACAGCTTGCCACTGTGAAATATAATCTCTGTGCTCACTCTAAAATCCTCCGTTACTTTCTGATACTGATTTGATTAATAATGGAGGCTCAGGGGGGGGGATACTTCCTCCCCCACACCTTCCCTCACACCACCCCAACCCAGCCTGCCCTCCCTTGGTCCTGAGTCCTGCCGGGTTCTGGGCCCATGTGTAAGAAAAGACTACACTGAAATTGCCATTTTTGAGTTGATGATAGAATTGAATTCAAAGTTTAATGCTGTAAGAGATACATACAAGTGGTTGTCTGAGTCAGTTCTTTTTACTTGAAAGAACCTCAGCACAGTGTACTGGTTACAGTGACATACACTTGTGATCCAAGTACTGGAGGGACAAATGGTCATGTCTTCAAAGCCAACTTCCACTGCACAGTGAAACTCTGTCTCGGAAAGCCAGAAGTAAATATAAATAAATAAATAAATAAAAATTCCAATAATGCTGAGACATGGAGCTGTAGGAATCCTTCAGTCGCAGTTCAGTATGACACTTTTCTTTTCTCCCTCAGGAGCCCTGCAGACAGTAATCTCTTTGAAGCTTGGGAGAAGGTCAGCATGTATATGGTTACTACTCACGAATTTGTCATTATGATCATAATTACAGTGACAAAAGTGAATACTAGGGAAGTATTTCTTGTCCACATACAGTTTACTTGCAGTGTTATTATTCCTCCATCAATTGCTGGCTAATCTCGTAAGAGTTAATTTATTAGCTACATTAAGGCTTTATTTGGCATAGAAGCAATGTTTCAGCATAACACAACAAGAACACATGTAATTATTTCTCTCCATTCTGAAGTAGAAGCTCAGAGCACAACTTTATGTCTAGCTATTAAAACTAATATTTATATTAACATTAAAATAACTGATTTTTACATCCATGTGCCTTTTTATTTGCACAAGGGCATGGCCATTTCTTTTTCTGTATAAGTTTGATTACAAGGCTGTTCCTGCTGTCATCCTGCAAGACAACTTCCACCTTATCTCAAAATCAATCTCATCTTCACAAGAACATCTATTGACCCTCAAACATTCAAACTGTGACTGAGAATATCTCTGCACACAGAACTGAGACGATGACCCATTACCAAGCTCAACATTCTCTTGCATGAGTGGGTTAAGTACTTCTAAGCTGGGTGCAGAAGGATCCTGCCCATACAATGTGGCGTTCTCCCAGGCTCAGATGAGCTCTACTCTCCACATGATTACCTCACACTGGAGTGCTGCAGGATTATTTATGCTCTGGGAATGATTAACTATAAAATAATATTAGTTGCAAATAAACATCGTGCTGATAGCTATAATTTACCGAGTTCCTTCCATGTTGCATGCACTGTGTGCACAGTATATATGTGTGTGTGTGTGTGTGTGTGTATACATACATATACACACACACACACACACACACACACACACACATATATATATATATATATATATATTACTATTATTTCATTTCACTTAAAAGGATTTTATGCCCATTACTTTTCTTCATCACATTTTATAAATTACAAAGTTACAGTTACTGTCACATGTACCAATACACACAGTGCAGGAAGGGCATAACATAAGGTTACTCTTTATGAAAGCCTCTGTTTACTTTTTCTCTTCATCCTGCCACTTCTGTGCCTCCGTAAAGCAAACAGCAAAGTCTACAAACGTCTGTTTGGAAGTTAGCAAAAGTATATCCTACTCTTGCTTCTGTCTACACAGAATTACATAGTAAATCTGACTTAAACTTCCAACAACTATCAGTAACCCAAGAGTAGTTATATTTTTTCCAGAGGAAAATACTTTACAATATTTACAGTTTTACAACCTCTGCCACAGGTGAAATATCATTATTAACCATTGATGACTTTCTGTTGTGTTTACATGGCCTCCTCCCACCTCACATCTTCAGATACAGAAAACAACTGATACAAAAAGGAAGGTCTACACTTACTTACCAGTTCAGTTATGTACAGAGGACAACATGAAATTCATTTTACGTGGGTCAGATTGTTACAAATTTGGATGTAGCTGCACATGTTCAGTACGTTGCATAGATGCAAATATGGATGACGTAAAGCAAGGTGGGCAGTACCTACAGGATACTGCAGAATGTGTGGGGAAGCATAAAATATAGTATCCTCCTTCCAAAAGCAAAATACGGGATCGTATTATAAAACTCCTCAGGCCATATCAAGAAAATTAGATTTAAATATGTTAGCATTTTCCCATCATTCAAGTAAATGTTTCAACTTAATCAGGGCAGTTTCCAGGAATGCATGATATACTTTGAAATTGGTCTTACAAAGATAAGCATCTGGCCCTCTGAATAGAATTACAGTTAATTATAAGACACCAGTCATTTTACATACATATTCATTTGAAAGGTGGTGCTTTTTTTTATTAACATTTCCTTTTGTAGCTCCCATGGAGATAAACCCATTTCACTAAAAATCCCCTACACAAAGTGTGCTTTTTTTTTTTTTTTTTTTAGAACTTCAAACATTGCTGTGCCTTGTGTCAATTTCATGATTTTTGAAAGAATAATCCATGTATGGTATAGTAAATGGAAACATTTCTTCGTTATTGAAATATCCCTTTGTGTGTCAACTCTTGGCATATTTTCTCACACATTTCTCCTTTCCCGAAGTTGATAAAAATGTAAATGATGCTAAGGAGAAAGTCAGGTGCAGTTGCAACCTTGCCCTTTCATGCTGAAGTCTGAGAAGCTGTGACACAGCTCCAAGTGTTTCCATCAGAAATAATAATGGATAATCATTTTCATCTAAGTTTCCAGCACCTAGCAAAAATTCTTAAAATTTTTCACACTCATGGAAATGTGTTGCATAAAGAATTGTCACAGGCACAAAGAAAGGGTCATTAAGTTTGATTTCTCTCATTCATTTATTTCTCAACCTGCCAAGCACTCCACAAGGCATAGCCGTCTATTTCAACAAAGATAAGAAAAATATCTAAAAAGCAATACGTATTTTAAGTTTGTGGTATATTAAAAAGTTTATGAATATTAATAAACAGAAAACATGATTGCAAATTGTAAAATCTTTAATAAAGTAATGCTTCAGAGAGACAGGCAGAAGTGGATAAGGGCAGTAGGGGGAAGGTGAAATGGAGAAGTCTATTCAACACTTTCAAAGATAACAAAAACTGAAGCTTAACTAGCAGCCAGATGAAGAGAAGCTGGTGGGTATCAAAAATATTTTAAGCTACATTTGCTGCTTCCTCCTTTGGTTTTCTTTCTTTAAAGAGCAAAATAATGGCTATTCAGTCGTTAGCCTTGTGTTCAAAGATCCTGTTCTTTTTTGATTAAAAATTTTCTGAAACGATATGAAGCATATGAAGCATTTTTTTTAAATAGGGTAAGTTGTAAAAGTAAAGAAGTAACTTCCAAGCAATGGCTTTACAGTGTGAAGACAGATAAATTTTTTAATACTTAGAATGTTCTTCAAAGGTTATTATATTGCTAAGAAAGTGCCATCTCTTAGATAGCAATGATCTCTCAGTAGACACCCTGCGTGGGTCCTACGCTTTAAGGAGATCAGGTCTCTTTTAGAACATCAAATGTACGCTTGATATTCTGTTCTCAGAGTCCTGATTCTGATGTCTTCTTATCGCAATGACTGCATTGAATTCCACAAATATACACTCTTTGGAGAAGATAGAAAGTATTAGGAGTTGTTCCCCCAAAACATCTGAAAGTATTTTCAGGTGAAATCATCTTGTTAGAGGATCACATGCCCTCACACTAAGGCTCCATGTGCTAAAGTCTCCTACTATTTTGTCTTAGTACACATGGGAGTCAAAAGGGACTTTATATAGTTTTGAAATATTTATATGGCCCAAACAAATCATATTTCCAAAATCATGTGTACCTTTGTTGCTTATGAATGTGAGACTGACATAATTTCATGGTAACAATGACACATGTCTCAACAGTTCCCCAGCAGTAATGAAAACTAATAGGGAAAAATCAATTAAAATTGGTTTTATATAGCTTTTTTTATAGCTAATGCAAGTCTTTGTCCAGTTTTAAATAGCTCTTCTAATTTTTCTTTGGTCCAAATGTTCTTAATGGATTGAAACATGGGAGTAGAATTCCATACAAAATTAATTTATCTGCTCACTAATAACTAACTTAGGATTTCATTTTTCTACAAAATGGTAACAACACCTGCTTTATTCAAACTTAAATAGTACTCTATGAGAATGATACCCCATGAATAGAAATAGTCATGCTTGGCCCTCAGTTACATTATAATAATTCAGGTCATTACATAGCTGTCATTCTGTCTATACAGATAACAACTAAATATCATTTCAGTATCATTTGATATATGTATAGAGTTTAATTTGGGAATAAATATATGACTACTATGAAAATTAACAGAATTCATGGCTACTTTTAATGCATTAAAGTTGTAGAACGAACATTTTGCAAAATATATTCATCAAGAATTGCTTAGATAGCTAGCAAGTTAGACGTGAGATTGATCTCCCAAATCCACGTTAAAACCAAAACCAAAAACCAAAAACCAAAACCAAAACCAAGACCAAAACAACAAAAATGAACAAACAGGTGTGCAAGGTCATCATTCTTGTACTCTGACCAACACATATACACATGCACACCAGTGAACAAGCACAGAACACATGCACATAATGAGTTGACATAAAATAATCATTTAACAATAAGGTTAAATTATGGTCCTCTTATGGAGATAAAGCTTTACGTCAATGAGGAGTAGAAAACATAAAAAAAAAAATTATGAGCCAATTTCCCATTTTTTTGCATTAGAAAGAAAGAAGAAATAATTCACAAACATTTCGTACAAGCTTAGCTGACAACTATTTTCATATTTCACCCAGGACTTCCTTCTTAAGGTTTTGATCAAGTTAGACGCACTGCTCAGAAGACAAATGGCATCACAGGACAGGTATTATGAATCTTAGTTAAAGATTATGTAGATTGCTCTGGAAAAGTAGTGATTCATCAAACAATATGAAGATGTCATTGACATTAGATCCCACAGGACCGATGTGTGGTCTTTCTGTGGTACTGTACTCCTTATGATGGCTTTCTTAAGGTCCCCATCACATCCTATTGTAATTGTTGATTCATGAGCTTTCTTTCTCACTAGAAGTTGTCTGAGTACACATGGTCCTTAAATTACCTATCATCCCTTTCAAACTTATGGCAGTACTCAGTAAATGAGAAGTGAAATAGTAAATGTATGAATGAGAAGTGAGGAGTTATAACTAAGATGAAGGGGAAGTCATATTAGATAAAGTATCAGTTGGGTAGACAGAACGAAATATCAGACTTCTAATTTTTGTGCTACCCAACACATTAAACTGTTGGTGTCCTTTAGTGGGGAAGCAGAATAAATGGTGATAAAAGATCTTTCCTTATTTATTTTTCGTCACACAAGGGCATATAATCTTTGTAGTCACAAAAAGTCTTTGACTTTACTGATTTCAATTGTTTTATGAATTTATCCTTACAGCCATGTTTTGCAGCCTCATTATTCAGAGAAATTTAGTGACATATATGATTACACACACTTATATTATTCAAACAGTTGTCTTTCAAGAAACAAAGAAAAGTTTGTATGTAAAGGATGCTATTTCCCCTAAAATGTGGTCTTAGTCATTAAAGAGGAGTAAAAATAGATAATTTTGACACTTTAGGAGTAGTCATCTGCTCTTGGAAAGATATAAATGTGTTTTGTTCCTTTCCTCCAACTAAGCCAAATTATTCCCTTCCTCAAATCCGAGATTATATTTTTCTCCAAAAACAATTTCTGATATGATATGATTTATGATCAAGTAATTGACTTGCAAACACCTTAAATGAACTTTCAATAAGCCATCAAATGTTGTTGATGGATGCCACATGAAAGGATCCAGCAGCCATCTGGAGAAGTGTTGGGCAATCAGGCTACCATTTTCGAATCTGAGAAAGCAATCCAAAAGAGAATGGGAAGAGGACCGCAGCAGATGGCTGTCCAGCTGAACTAGACAAGTGTGGGTACACAGCAGAGAGTAGCTACTTTCACCACTTGCTCAAGACCATTGTACACTGAGACATGCAGACATTTGAGGGGCACCTCTCTCTCTCTCTCTCTCTCTCTCTCTCTCTCTCTCTCTCTCTCTCTCTCTCTTTCTCTCTCTCTCTCTCAAAGAGGCAACCACAAAGGGGCTGAGTGAGGACTATAAACTACTCTATTAATTCACAGGAAATCACAGACCAGTTTGACTGAATTCATTCTAATGTTAAAGCAAATATGTATACAGGATCAATAATAATTTACTTTGAGATCTCCATAAATATCTTCTTTAAAACATCAGGGTTAAAAAGCCTATATAATATATAGAAGCATGAGTTAATTTTGAAGTAAATGAGTTAATTTTAATACTTTTTAAGTAAAAGGAAATAAAAGGCAAATCTCATCTAAATTTGAGGTGTTACCTACTTTTCTTTTGTTTTTGCTATAAACCCAACAACTATACTGTTTGAAATTATAATTACTTGGTAACACTAACCAAATAAAGCAACGTAACACAAAAATATTGAAAGGCTTCCTATTTTTAGTTTAATATTAAGCCAGTGCACACGATTCTTGTTACAGAGGAAAATTATAATTTGTCAAAGGCCTTTGGGGGAGGTATGTGTGTGTTTCACTGTGAAATATAACTACGCATTTGCTCCTAATCACCAGGAATCCTGAATGGTCTTAAATAAAGCAGGGGACTCTGTAAAGATGTATTCATTCATGGTTTCCATCTCTGAAATACTACTAGCAGTCTCTTTAATTGTGGATTTAACTCAGTTATTGGTAAGCTAAATCTCTAAAGTGCAAGCAAAAAAAAAAAAAAAAAAAAAAGAAAAGCAAGAAAAAGCCTTGATCTCTTGATCTCTCCTTATCTGTTCCTTACTTTTTTCTCCTATATATTACATTATGAAGTTGCTTGGCTCACTTGCTCTAGATGATATGTGCAGATAACTACAGTGATAATTGAACCGATGAGATGTTTTACATTCATGCTGACGGTTGCAGAATATTTTAGCACACACCTCTGCCCTTATCTCATCTACGCTGATGTAGAATACAAGCTGCAGGAGGCACATGGAAGGCTTCGGGAGTTGGTTTTTCAGAGATAGCATCGCAGGAGCACATACTGATGGGGGTGCTGATGTTATGCAAACAATTGAAGTTGCATGTTTTTTTTTTTTTTTAATGTACAGAGAAGGAAGAAAATAGAAATACATTTTCCCAGCAACCATATTGTCACTTCTTCACAAAAGCAACATCCCACGATCTTAAAATGTACTGGCTAACAATTCTAAGCCAAGCTTGGCTCTCTTTAATGGGGTTACTCTAATCAAATGTGTGAAACATTCTCTACTTTCCAGTATAGCATTTTAGTTTAATGGGTTGCTCTGTTTTTACAACTACCCTGTCACGTACACACCACTGCTTTTCTTTTCATCTTGACAGGTAGGAAACAAACATCCATAAGAGAAAGATAAACATTGTGAACTCAGGACTTTTCTTTTTAAATGTAATTTGATTGATGAGTTTTGTTTGATGCTTATCAGCATGCTATATGACATGTTTCAAACAACTGTTTGTGTTACTTATTATTTTAAAAAAATGAAAACACAGTCAAAAGAAGTTGTTTCTCATTTTTGGTAACTAATATTGATATTTACCAGATTAATTTGGTAGTAGAGATTATTTTCTTAAAGGTTGGGTAAAGATTAACATACTATATGCTGAATTCTTGGCGTGTGGACAAGTCAATCAGTAAATTGAACAAAAATTCACTTTAGAGACGAGTGTGGTGGTGCACATTTTTAATCCCAGCATTAGGGAGTCAGAAGCAGGTGTTCTCTGTTAGTTCAAGTCCAGCTTGGTTTACAAAGTGAGTCCAGGACATCCAAGGTTGCTGTTAAACAAAGAAACTCTATCTTGGAAAACATGTATGTACGTATGTATACACACACACACACAACAGCATCACTTTACTAAGTGATACATTCTCCAAATATTTTCTCCTCATTTGCAGACTCATAGTAGGAGAAATATGATAACTCCTGTGTCTTTTTGAATAACTTCTAATAAATATCTATACCAACTTAAGCACCAGGCAGATCAATTCATAAAAATTAATAAAAATATTGGAAATCATGAATGGGTAAAAACCAGGAATTGGTTGCTTTACGTTTCAATATGTGAAATAAATTATTCAAATATTAACTATTCATTCCCTTTTCATCTTTTGAGCCAAAACCAAGTTATGAAAGACAATATGAGATGTAAGATGGACCCAGTGAAGTTAATTAACATCATTTTAAGTAGTATGACAGAGGTGAGCAAAGAAATCCACTTGTCAGCTCCAACTGTGAAAGAATGTGCCTCTTCCTTTATGAAACCCACTCCACTGAAGTCATAAGAACAAGAAACAGCCTTTGTTTCATAGCTAATTATGTATGGAGTCGCCGAACATTGGTGTACTCTACCTCTTGGCTTTCTATGTACACAGTAGTGGTTGCCATTTGTGAGCAAAGCCAGGGCCGATGATCATACCTTATTTACAGCCACAGCTTCACAATTTATCTGTGATCAGCATAAAAATCATGTGGAATAGTAGGCTTTCTCTCCCACCACTTCCCACCAGCCCTGTGTGTGTGTTTGTGCATGCTCATGCGTACCTGTGTCTTTATGTCTTTATGTCTTTATGTCTCCTCTCCACTTCTCCTCTCATACCTCTTTTTTTTTTAATTCATACAGAAATGTTCATTTATGTCTTGAGACTAACAAATTGTCCGATTTTTCTAAACTGCCAGTGCAATAAACAATACACCTGTTTTCTATAAAGATTACCAAATAGGATTAACTATATGGTACTTGGGTTCTCTGTAAGGTGATAAATAAATGCTAAGGATTTATGATTTATACTAATTGTAAGGCACATGAGCACTCACACATGTCTAACATCTGGCAGTTTGATGTAAATACACTTTGAAAAGATATGAAATATATATTCACATTTTAGAAGATTTCTCAAATAACTATAATTGCGTATTTGCCAAGAGTAATTCAGTTCAAAAACTATCTCAAATTTCCAATTTAAAAATTGTTTTCAACCTTACCCTATATTGGTGCTTATATTAAATGACCAATTACTATTTTTTTCAAATCAAAAGAAAACAGCATTTATCTGTTTTAATGACACAAAATTTATATGGTTCTGCATGCATATATGTGTGTTATTTTAAAATTGTCTAAACATGAGGTACATTGTTTAATGAGCTGTCAAGTACAGTACTGTACCATACAGCAGATCTGTAGAACATATTCAACTTAGGTAAATGGTACTGTATAACTGTAATTTGTTTTATATAGAGGAATTCCTCATTTTTCCAGCCCCCTAGCTACTGGTGGCTGCCAGTCTACTCTCTGTGTCTATGAAACTGACAATTGTAGACAGTCCATAGAAGTGTAGTCTTTCCTAGGTTCAATCCCCAGGACCTTCTAAAACTGGGTTGGTGGCTCCAACCTGAAGCCCTGGCACTTGGGAAGTGCAGGAAGAATGCTGAGAGGCCACTCGCAGCCATCTAGAAATGAAACCATGCACAACTTGAGACATGGGAGGCTTCTTTAATTTATCTTAAAGTCCTTAAGGCAAACTGCAATGTGAAACATAAATTCTAGAGTTTTCTTTTACAGGTTGAGTGATAGTCTATTAACATTATTCGTCCACTCATCTATGGATGGACATGTGGCTTGCTTCCATGTCTTTATGTTATAAACCACACTGCAATGAAAGCAGAAGTGCTATAACATCTCTACGTGACCTCTATTTCAGCTCTTTTAGATAAACATCTAGAAGTGAGATGGCTGAATAATGAACAACTCTGTTGTTTAATTGTTTTTGAGAGCTTATCGTATAGTTTCACATGGTGGATACAACATATTCCATTATACCAAAAATGTACAAAGGTTCCAGTTTTTCCCTATTCTTCCCAGCGTTTATATTGCTTTAATGAAAGCTATTCTAAGAGAGGTGAGGTGATATTTCACTTTATTTGCATTTCTCTGATGTTTAATAACAGTGACTGTTATTTTGTTTCATATGCCCATTGCCGTTTGTATGTATTTGTCAAAAATACTAACTCAAACCAAGAGTACATTTTAAGTGGATTATTAGATTTCTTTTCTATAAATTTGTGGTAGTTCTCCTGTCTGTCTGTCTGTCTGTCTGTCTGTCTATTAATCTATATCTATTTTTGACTAATTCCTTATCAGATATATGTTTCTATTTACTTATATATTTTTATTCTGATTATTAATCTTTAAAGACTGCACAAACATACTCAGGTGTGCACATCTGACAAACACACACACACAGATTGAACTAATAAACTTGTAATGCCTTAGGTAAAACTCAGGACACAGAATCAACATAAAAAATCAGTTGCATTTACACACACTACTGGCAAAGTACCTTAAAACAAAGTTAGGAAAGCAGTATTTATAGACAAAAACCTCAAAATAGATACATAGGAGTGCTCTTGATTAAAACAAAGGACTGATGCTATCATAAAATAAAATAGCTTATTTTATGACTTTGGACCTCTTACCTGTTCTGAAATTGTTCTTCTCACTTTCCCACCTTCATTTCTTCATCCTTAAGAATCATCATCCGCCCAGCCCAGGACCAACAGTGTACGTAATCACTGACTTGTTTGTAGCACTCCTTTCATTTCTCCTACTACCACAGCTCAAATATTTCCTAAACCTGAGTTTATCAAGACCCCAACTTTATTCACCCTCACTGATGGGGGCCAGGGAGTGTACATGTCTTGAGAAATCCAGGTGAAAGTTCACCAAATGTGGAGCATTTACGAACGTGTTGGCTTATCACAGTGAGACTTTCATTTTCATGTATTACATACAGATTTGAGATTTTTTGGCAAATACGTAAAGTTGTTTTTTATTGGAGTTAGGCATCCAACCCAGAAAAATACTAAGAAGATGGTCATAAATATATTTTGCTAATATATAGTTTATAGTAGAAGGGCCTTACAAGAAATAAGATTTTAATTTTGATGCTGTAACATCATTTTTTTTGGCTTTAAGAATTATTTTTGTTGATGTAGTATCTGACTAGGTATTCTAAACTATTGTTAAACCCCTAAACCTCCAGGAGTTCTCCTGTCTTTATCTCCTGATTTGAAGTGTGCATGCTGTACCCAGCTAAGTATAAAATTTTGACATCTTAGACTAACTCTTTACCCTGAACGGCCAGAAAGATCTGACTTATTTAAACAAAGAAGCAAACAAAAAACTGTAAGAGACTAATAGAAAAGTCTTGAGACCAGTACTTGTAGCCCTGTGATCTAGGCTCCTTTCTCAAATTTGAGATTAATTGGCAGGATTCCTGTTGTGAATTATTTGTGCTTTCAATTAGTCCCAGAGGTAAAGCTGCATCACAGATGGGCTCACCAGCTATCAGTACTTGCAGGTCTACTCCCTTAATGCCTACCACACAAACCTTTGAGCTCAAACTTAGCTCAGGCCTAGGTGTGGGCTCTGTTAGTAATAGGGACAAATGATAATTCCTCTTTCAAATAAAGCCACATGAAGTGGCAGAGAAGAACAACATGACATTTGATCAGAAAGCCCAGAGAAATGAAAAGTACACATTTGACTTTCTGGAAAACACAACTTCCAGAAGCAAAAATCCTAACTCTCAACACCCTTTGACAAGAATGAATTTCATCGGCTTGAGAATTTTTCTCACAAGACACATTGTTCTTCAGTGCTATTTCTTACAGTCTGTCTTCTCTGTGGTCCCAAGTCCCTTCCTCCCCTCATTTCTTTTTTCTCATGCTTTAGATGAGTTGTCATCTCCAGCATAAGGTTTCAAGCACTTGCCTAAAAGCCCTCTTCTTCTTGGTCCCACAGCCACTTTCTTGGCTGCATAAAACCAACCCAATCGCATGTGTGGTTGAATATTGTAATTTATGCATGGCTTACAGAGATACCTTATGGTTTTTAAATATGGAAATACTTGTGGGTTACCCTAAGTGTTTTTTTTTTTTATTTCTTCTGGATAGAGAGTGCATCTCATTGTATCAATGAGTCAAAGCTATGCTTGAAAGGCATAGAATCAACCCCAATCACTGGGTCACTGAGCATGCTGCCTTTGTGTTTCTTGGATTCAGTGCAAGTTTATTCTTCAACATAATTGCTCTTATAATTCGCCAGCGTGGTGCCAGTTCTTAACTGAGTGTTGATGCTCTGTCTGTGCTGATGATTGTTGCTGCTCTGCTCTCTTCTCTTCGTAGGACCATAGCCCCCTCGCCACCCAGATCTACATACCCTTCCATTTCCTTCCCCAAAATGTAATCAGAAATATAATGAATGTTTACTCCTCTGAGAACTTTTCTATTTGTTGAGGCTACTCGTAAGTTAGAAAATATGTGACCCAAATGTTCCATAACTAGAAATTAGTAGAATGAATGCTGCCGTAGAAATAACCGTAGGAGAGAACATCCTAAGAATTGTTCACAGAGAACATCTTTGAGGACAGATACTCAGCTGTGCTTGACACCTTCCTGGGGACAGGACCACATCAGCGGAACCTAGAACAAAAATAACTCAGACACAGAAGGTCATTTAAGAGCAGAGAAAGGGCACATGTGGTGACATCACAGTGTGAACAAGAAGGTGGATCACCAGGTGACTCGATCTGTGATTCCAGTCAGAGGGCTCAAACTCAAAAGAGTGGAGTGCCTCTGCAAGAGACTGTATCTGGGAGGACACATTCTTTGAATTTTCATTGTTCCCAAGCTATGACCTTGATTTTTTTCTCTTTTGACCAAATAAAGATTAAAACCATGTTTCTAACAAACCTCAGTATCGTCCCCATTAGAAATATAAAATAATTCAATATTTAAAATTACCCCAAGGTGCTGGGAGATAGTCCCAATGCTAAATAGCTTGTTAAATAAGACTACATAATACATACACGCATACATACATGCATACATACATACATACATACATACATACAGTGCCTGAGAAAGATATCTGTATTCTGAATCTGGCCTCCACGGACATACACACATACAAGCATTTATATGAAGTGCATCCAAAAACTAGTGAACCCTTGAAAATTTCAGATTTGAGAAAGTAATTTCAACTACACAAAGAAACCCTGGTATAGTAGTGACCTAGTTCATCAGAAAAATCCATTCACCTGAATCAGCCACTTTGAGTTTTGGATTTTTTTCCACAAAAACAACAAGCCTGATAGAATACAAACAGGATTTTATCTATTCTGAGAGATATGCAAGTATGCAAAGATGGTTACAAATGGTGACACTGAACACTGTGCTTAGTGGCCATCTCAAAGCAACTGTCCCCAGATTACCAAAAGTGATAATAACGAAAAGTAAGAGCTTCGAAGGAGGCATCATAGTTTTTCAAACATCAGAACTTAGGGTGGGAGGCAGCTTGAAAGTACTTATATTTCCAATTTATACATCTTATATGAAGAAGATCTCTCTTATTTCTGGAAAATTCCTAGATATTTCTACTATAACCCACATGCCAGTGTGATTAAATCTCACAGCACTGAGGAGTACAGCTACCAAAGGGAAAAACCATCAAGTGGTTGTCCTTATTTTTAAGCAACCCTTGTCCCCACTTCCATTAAGCTAAATATCCTAAAATTGACTTAATTGCCATACCTAATGGCAAGCTTGCAGAATTTGAAAGTGCCAGGAAAAGGGAAAAAAGATGGAGTGCTCTAATGTTAGCAGGGCTACTGCAAGATGGGCGACACATCAAAGAAATCGGAGCTGTTTTTTTTTCCATGATAATTTAAGGGACCCAGCATCCTCTGAAAGCTAACCATGTTCTAATAGGCACTCTGCTCTTAGTCCCAAACAAGTGCTAGGGACAGGCATTTAGGGTTATTTATTAGCATACATGAACAATTAAATCATAATGGAGTTAATTTTTTTTCTCAGGAGGAAACATCTCAAGTCCCTAAAGAGAGTTGTAAGGATTTAAAATAACTAGAAAAACCATTTGAATATTTTAATAAGATTATGATATCCTCTTCAGGTAGAAAATACAAGAACACAAAGCTTTAAGATCGCTCATGGATGTTTGCTGTTTTTACTGATTTCTACTCACAAAATGCTACAGAAATTCCGTGAACATTGATATAGAAAAAATAAGAAAGAAATAAAGTACCACCCCTATGTCACCTTCCTTTTCTTCGTGTGTGTGTGTGTGTGTGTGTGTGTGTGTGTGTGCATGTGTGTGTGTGTCTGATATTAAAAATTCAAGAGGTGGATTTTCACCTGAAAGAGTTCCCTGTCTGTCTCCTTATCACCCAAAGAGCTCATTTTCCTTGGTTGGTGGGCTAAAATTTAAGTCTTTCATTTTTTCTCAGCTAAACTGATACAGATCTGGATGACCAGATGTGAGAGCACTCTTTCCATCCTTTTGTGGGAGCCGTGTCAGGGTTATCTGTTCCTCATCTCTGCTCCAGAAAAGATTTTTTCCTCTCTTGCCTCAGAAGACACATCGTTCAAAATAGTTTCAGCTTTTCAGACCAGTCTGTAAGGTTTCCAACTGCCAATAGGAAGTAGGAAGGCACAGTAATTGCCTGGGGTGGGTCTTCCAGGAGCAGTGAGGAACCAGAAATATACCCAAGGTGCAGTGGAACCGCTGGCTACATGTCTGGCCAATTGTTGCTACTACATGTGAACGTAAGCCCAGTGTCATAAGATCTTCCAAATTCCAACAAGAAGCCTGAAAAATGGTGATTTGAATATATATAATCCTGATGCTTAAATACTGGTTCATATTTTTAAAAAATAATATGCCAGTACATTTTGTGTTTGGGAACTAAATAGTTTGCCCATAGCCAATTCACTCTATCAGCTAGCCCACTTTATCCACCGTTAACTTATAACTCATGTTTGAGTACAATTACAAATAGAAATAACTTAGATCATTCTGGAGAGATGGTCCAGGGGTAAAAGTGCTTACTTAGAAAGTATGAGAATCAGAGTTCTAATCTTAGCACCCAAGTAAAAACAAAACAAACAAAACAAAACAAAACATCTTTAAAATCTTTGAGGATGAAGACAAGAAGATGTTTAACCCTGAAAGGAGCGTGAGCCCACGTGACAGGAGAAAAGAATGTAGTACTGCAAGCTGTCCTCTGACCTCCACATGCATGCCATGGCACACACGTGACCACACGCGTATGCACACAAACACAAAATAAAACAAATGTGATAAAATAAAGACATTCGAAAGTACCCATTACTTAGATTTCTATCATGTCCTCCAAGTTTAATACACCAACATGTGTGATATAAGATCAGTAGTTGTATGTGTGGACGATGGTATGTGAGTGGATGACAAAGTAGCACATAGATAAATAGTCACAATTCTCAACTGTGGAAAATTGGCAAGAACTAATAACAGACAAAATTTTTTTTAACAGACAAATTTTTAAAAGCAAATATAGAGCATGGATATATGACAAATGGGAATTGGGAAGGCAAGTGACAATGCATAAGATGGAGAATTCAACAACAAACATGTGGTTTGGGAAAAAAGTAAAAACATAGCATTCGAAAGTTTAAAGTATGACAGATTGAATCCTAAGTTCCAAGAAGACCAAGAGCAGTCCAGTGAGGACTCGGAAATACAGCCTCAGATGGAGTTGACAGAAACGGAAGTCCTGGGAGTTGGCTCCATTGGGAAAGTACCTGTTAAAGAAGTACGAGGATAGATCTCTAGCATGCATATAAAATAATCCGATATGTGTGTTCTCTCGGTACAGGGAAAGCAGAGACAAATGGGGCTCTGAGACATTCTGGCCACTTAGCAAAACCTACACAGTCACCTCCAGGGCAATGAGAAACTGTGCCACAAAATAAGGTAGACAAGTCCAGAGGAAAGATGCTCAGGTTTGTCTTTTGGCCCCCACAAGCACAATCATACATGCACACATATGTACATGCATCATCATAAGCACATATATACATACATGCACTCAGGTAAGCATGTGTGTGCTAGCACCATACACATACAAACACACACACACATGCACACACATCTGCATGTATGTGCTAGCACCATACACACACGCACACATACATGCACACACACACAGACCGACACACACACATGAAGTATCAGAGATAGTATGCGCTGTGAACAAATTCGGCTGGGTCAATGAGTTTAACTTGACAGAACCATACAGGGAAGAAAAGCATGGATTTTTTTTCCACTTGAAAAGATGGATATGGTCCCTAGGACAAGACCCTTGTTTTACACACTTTGTCTCTCTTGGCAATTTCTCACTGTGGCATGTATATAGCAAGTACTTTTTAAATGTTTCTTGGTTGGAGTCCTAAGAATGTCACCCAGTATAGAAGGTAAGACATGAATGGAGGAAGGGATCCTGCAACAGCATAAACAAGGATTACTTAAAGGACAAAAAGCAAGAAGAGCAAAAGGGTGGAAGTCAAATAAGAAGAGTGCTTTCTTTCTTCTTTTTATTTTTTCCCTCTCTTTTCATCTTTTGAACTTTTATTTTCAATTTTTTATTGGATATTTATTTGCATTTCAAATGTTATCACCCTTTTCCGGCTTCGTCTCCGGAGACCCCCTATCCCATCCCCCTCTCCCTGCTTCTATGAGGGTGTTCACCCACACATCCACCCAGTCCCGCCTCCCCGCCCTCGCATTCCCCTACACTGAGGCATGGAGCCTTCCCAAGACCAAGGGCCTCTCCTCCAGTTGATGTCCAACAAGGCCATCCTCTGCTACATATGTGGCATACATATATTTCACAGAGAATGGTTCTACAGATTGAAACACTCCAGTGCATTCTTTGGAGACAGGAGCTTAAAGTCAGCCGTTGGGGTTGGCAACGGGAGAAGGCTAGAAAATGTAGCTCATGTTTTAAATTAATCACTGGAACTAATCATGGGACCCTCCGTGTATACTCTTTGGTTGGTGGGAGCTGGGGGGGGGGTCTGGATAGTTGATATTGTTGTTCTTCCTATGGGTTGCAAACACCTTTAGCTCCTTCAGTCCTTTCTCTAACTCCTCCATTGGAGCCCCCATGTTCAGTCCAATCATTGGCTGAGAGCATCTGCCTCTGTATTTGCCAGGCTCTGAAAGAGTCTCTCAGTAGACAGTTATATAAGGCTCCTGTCAGCAAGCACTTCTTGGCATCCGCAATAGTGTCTAGGTTTGGTTTCTGTTTATGGGATGGAGCCCCAGGTGGGGCAGTCTCTGGATGGCCTTTCCTTCAGTCTGTTCCACACTTTGTTGAGAAGAGTGCTTTCATATAGAGAATGGTCCTACAGATTGCAACGCTCCAGTGCATTCTTTGGAGACAGGAGCTTAAAGTCAGCCGTTGGGGTTGACAACAGGAGAAGGCTAGAAAATGTGGCTCATGTTTTAAATTAATCACTGGAACTAATCACTGGGACTTCAGAATACATCCTTTGATGAGTTGTAAGTCAATCTGTGTAAGGCAAGTTTCCAAACCCACAATTTAGCAACATAACTGGTAATATAGATCTAGTCTCAGAGACTAACAGGCAATTAATTGTGCTGCGTTTCATTACAGGTTTCCTAATTGAAAGAGTTTCCTGCTGAGAGGGCAAGCTTGGTATACATTAAAGGATAAAAATGAAATGAGATATTTCAACCTTGACTTTTTTTAACAATTAAAAACTTCAAATATAGACATACCTGGGAATGCACTGACCCACTTAAATATTTCAAAATTTTCAATTAACGACTGCTTGTGCTTAAAAATATACACCAAAATATAAATATGATTAAAGGCTAACAATTCTTTTAACAAAATTCAGATGTTGTTGGGTTGTGGTTTTTTTTTAAATCTCTCATTGCTCCAAATGTTTATATCTTTCCCTGACATGCAAAGAACCACAAAAAAATCCCTCAGTGTAATGAGAATCAGTACTTTGCTCCTAGAAAATTCATGTATCCTATGTGTGCTATACACTTCTGTAAGTCAAATATCTTTTGTTATTTTTTTTCTAATTGGTTGAACTTTTTGAAGATTAAATATTCAGGTGTCTTCAATAATGTATAATCCATCACCGCTCCACTATCTTATCCTACTGCTTTGTTAGACATTGAAATCTAATAAGAAATTGAATTTCATTTAAATCACATAGTTTTATTGTTAAAAAGTTAAAAGTAGCAGAGTGTGATCTCTTCACACACACACACACACACACACACACACAGATCAAAATGCATATCTTTTAAGCCTCAGATCCACAGTAGCATGTTACATTATTATTTGGATAACGTATTATAAAGTGCATAACCGATTCTTTTTTCTTTTTTCAACCCACAAAAGAAGTTGGCACCTCTGAATTACTGAGCAACCATTGACCAACAACTGGCATGGCCTCTTAAAGCCCATAACAGCACAGCTAACGGGAAGTGAGGTGTTAGGCTACAGAGTTAGGGATGTAAAAATGTCAAGCTACACTAATAATTCATGCATCCTGGAACCATAAAGCCAGAGGCACGTCAATAATAATGGCAAGCTCTTTGGAAAACAGGTAGAATTAACATCTTGTGTTTTAACTTTGAGAGACTATCACAGAACTTTGGTAAATCGTTTCCTCCAGCCAATGAGGCTGCCGCTGTGTGTTTTATGCATTGCTGTTACATATTATGCCTCCCAGACATATGGCTTCCAACTACAAGGCTACACACGCTGTTGGCTGACAAAGGGCCTGACACGGCATAATAGCAAAATGTGTGGGCAATAAAAAGGAGAGCAGAAAATAAATATCAATCCCTGAGGAAGTCGAGTGTGCCAGGGGATACAGGCGATTTCACATGCAGAAAGTACAGGCACAGGATGCTAGGGGATTGAAGGGCATCCTGGGGGGGGGGCGATATGTTCATCATAATAAAATTTGCTTAGATTATTTTTTTTATCTCTTTACATTTCTGAGAACAGGATGGTCTATTGTAGAAATCACACTTAGAAGTGAGACTGCAATTCTGCGCTTACAAAACTATAAGCTCTCCGGCATTTAACCATTTTTCTCCCCATTGTCATCAGATTTGAAAGAAGTTTTGAGAAAACAGCTGCATTAGAAGACCAAGGGAGTTCCAGGAACAAGATGAGAAGAGTATTTTACTGTATGGAACATGTTCTTCATTACGACTCTGGCAACTAAAACAGTCACTATGGCTGGTTATCAATTAAGTCCCTATCAAAAAAAGAATATCCTTTAGATCTCCCTTTAATGAGGATAAAATGTTTTTACACTGATCATGATTTTCTTAATGCAAGTCTATTTCTAACTTATCAGTCGAGTCCTGGCTCTTAAATGTAGCATTTGAATCAACTGCCCAGGAACTTTGAATGGCACCCACCCACCCATTAGAAGGCAAAGAGATGAATTAGAAGCAGCTGATAAAATCCTTGGTATGATTTGCGGCACTTTAACAAAGGACATTTTGTATATGTAACAAAATCACAACAAAATATAGAGTGCCTTGTTACAAAGGGATCAGCTATGCATTACTTGAAACTTCCATCCTGAGACTGCAAATGCAGAGTACATACTGAGTAATTGCTACTCAACAGGAATTGATTCTGTTGTCAGGGAATTGGCCGTAATGAAAAAAGATCATCTGCAAATAATAATTAAGGGGTAATACAATTAAGATTCTGAAAATAGAATAAAATGTGCATACCGATGCACTGAGACTGATAAAAAAAAATAAAAAGCAGATCACTTCAATCCAGTTCGCACCTACATTGTTTGGCTACTAATAAAGTGTAGCAGTTTTAAATTCTTTTAAAGTCGTTTTTGAAAAAAAAGGAAGAAAGAAAAGAATAGAAAGATCTATCAGTTGCATCAACACTGGTTTGGCTCAGTTGAAGTCACAGGCTGGTTTAGGAAAATTGGATTTTCCTGATCTTCTATTGATTTTTAGCAAATTTAAAACTGTCGCTCTCTGCTGATTCTGCTGATCCACAAATTCAAAATGTCCAAACAATTTACATATCACTGAAAAATGACTGTTTTAACTCACTGTATTTATAAAGCAGCACTCTTTTGTGGCAACTGCAACTAGCCGACTACAGATTGAACACGCTGACATTCTTTCTAGCGTACAGTGAAGTCTCTCTCTCTCTCTCTCTCTCTCTCTCTCTCTCTCTCTCTTTGGTCAGCCATAACATATTGACTGGGAAATAAAACCATTTCTCATTTCCTTTCTGATAGTTTAATGATCAGTATCTCAATTGTTCTCTGTAGTTTTTAATAAAACTAAGTAGTACTGGATAGGTCAATACCCTATAAGGGTTACTACATCATTTTAGCAGCCCATGCAAAGATATTGTTTTTTTTCTTCTTCTTCTTAAGTTTCTTATAAAAATTCTATCAGGCAATAAATATACTATTCAGCTTCTGTTATTCCCAAAACCCTGTGTGTGTGTGTGTGTGTGTGTGTGTGTGTATATATATATATATATATATATATATACACATATATGTGTGTGAGTATATTTATATATAATACATAAATATATATTATATATGTGTGTATATATAATATATGTAATTATATATTTATATATAATATATTATGAGCAGTCATTCCATCAATTATGCTTTGTTATTGTTATCTCTCTGTGTAAAATTTGTATATTGTGTATGATGTATATGTAAGTGCGTGTGTGTGTGTGTGTGTGTGTGGAGATGCAGCTGTGGAGGTCAGATGATGATTTGGGGTTATCTCAGTTTCCACCTTTTTTGACACAGTATTGCATAATTAGCATGTATCCTGTCTAGCGGATCCTCAGGCTTCTATGGGTGCTCCTGCCTCTGCCTCCCATCTCCAACTAGGACAACTGGGATTACAGATAAATGCCATCACTCTCAGCTTTGTGCCAATTGCTTTAGCCACCAAGCCATTTCCCAAGAGCATTTCCTTGATTTATTCATTTAACATTTTCCCCAACTTCCCATAGTGCTTGAAACACTCTACTTGAGTGTTTCTGGAGCTAAGCAAGCTTCATATCTGTTAACCCAAAGCAATTTATTCCTAAAAACTTGTTAGAGTTGGATCTATTCAACTTAATGGCGACGGAATCCTTAGATGAGGTATTTATCATGAGCAATAGCATCCCACACTGTGTCACTGACAAAGAGCTTTAGTGCATTTCTTTTCCTTTCACATACATTTGCTATCTGGCTGAGGTTGAGTAGTTATGACTGCTTCCAAGTTATTCCTGTTCAACAATGATCCATCCATTTCTATAATCACTGGTTTGGTGCAGCAGAGCAGAGCACAATCCCTGTTTGTATGAAGGCAGAAAACCTCTAAGAGCTCTAAGGCTCAGCTTTCAAATATCCTACAGGAAACATTCACTCCTGCAGATTTCCAAACATACCAACACAAGTTCTCCAAAGACAGCAGTGTTCATAAAGATGCGTCTAAAGGATGTGTTGAAAATATCTTCACAGGAAAAACTTAAGGTTATAACAGATTTGATGGAATGTAAATGTACATATGATTAGTTACTTTCACATTTTAGAGATTTTTTTTTCTTAAGTTCCTAGCTAACTTACAAAGATGACATACTGAAAATTTTGCTGGAGGTGAAGTCATACACTTCAATCATTACTTGTAATTATCATCAGATTATCAAATACAACCCAATTTGTCATTGTGAATAATGTTCTGGGGCAGGACAAGCTGGTAGTGTATTGGCATGTCAGACAAGAACACATGACCTAAAGAAAGCCACTCATTCACTGCCAGGCAATAACTCTATCTCTGTGCCTTTGATTTTATATATCTATGAACATGTGTAAAATCTAAAGGAATTAAGAAGAATAAACTAACCCAACTTAGATCTGGAAGATTGTGTGCATTTTCAATGTAATTAAATGGAAATGCATGCAAATACTAGTGTGCATCTACATACATATTAATGATTCCTCAAAATCATGCAATGTATTTTTAAAGATTATTTTCAATTGTTTCTTATTATTCCTTTAGAAGTAACACCTGATATTAACAACAATAATTTAAATTCTTTGTAATATTATTGTTTTCATTTGGGTATAATATAATTTATTTCCTAATTTTAATCATGTTGTTTACTCAGTATTTTAATATCATCTGTCAATATAATCTCTCACCAATTTTCCCGCACTCCCTTTTGGTAGATGTCTTCAATTAAGTTGTGTTGCCTGAAACCACACAAATACTTTTAGGCCCTTGATCATTTTGCTAGCTTGATCTTTCTGAGGGTTCATTAGTTGATTCCCACTCTGAATTTTAGAGAGTGGATCTCACTGAACTCCTGTTAGTTGTAGATTCTAATTCCTACAAAACATTGCTGAATGAGAAGCCAACAAGTCACACCATGTGTTCTTTAAATATGTAATCCTCATCAGATGCAAAGAAAATATGCATAGAGATGAGGGCTGTTAACATTAGCAGGAGCTGCAGATGATGCCCAGCTATAGGCTACATTTTCTCACTAATAAATGAATAATTAGACTTCCAGGGATTCAGTGACAAAAAAACCTGTGGATTCTGCCTAGGACATCCTTGGACTTCACTTATATCTCGGAGTAGAAAGACAAATAAATTACCCAAATCGTAGCCCAGAACAGAATGTTTTATTTAGCACCTTTAAAATATGGGATTTATATAAAAACAGTCTGCTAAGTTTATATATGAAGCAGTTTCCCTACTAGGTGACTAAGGACAACAAAAATCTTGTTCTTTCGCATTACAGAAACAATTTCAGATGTGACAGTGATGATTAACTTTGTGTAATGATAGTCAAGCTGAAAACAGTTTTCTGAGAAACTCCTGACTGGTTCGGAAGGAAATTCACACAATTATGATTGTTTTTTAAAACATGCATCATAAATTAATTTTGCCTAAAGAGAAGCCATCTTGAATAGATAACATAAATGATCAGACTTCAAATTATTAGTAATGTTTAACTTTTAGTCAACTCATGTATTGCCTACAAATATGGCTACTAATGTGTATGAATTAAGTGAGTGAAGATATATTCCTGGAATGAAATGTGGTAATAATTACTAATTTCACGTCAATGACAGATCATCTAGACTAAATTAACTTGATGCTAAAAGAAGTTAGTTTAGATCAATTGTTAAAATAGGAAAAATTTGGAACCCACTGACGACCTTGAACAGGAGTATTAATAGTTAATAGTGTCATTAGCTGATGATGAATTTGGAAAAAGTAAAGTTATATGAAATATTACTTAGAAAATGTGATCGATTAGTACTTTGTAATCGATGATTACTGGAAAGATCATAATTTATCATGTAATTCATACTAACCTAAAATTTCAAAACTGGAAGTATTCTTGACATAAACTTTACTCTATAGTTTTATTCTGAGTGAATGTTTATGTGCACGTTACTTGGAAATCCATTTTCTGGATAAACACTTAGTGCTCAATTAACAGAATGACTGTTTCCCCAAATCTATTTGCATTCAGAATTTGTTTACTTATGAATTCTGAAAGCATGTGAGAGAAGAGCACTTCTCAGATACTAGATAAGAGAGCACTACTTTGCCATGCGTTTCTTTTTCTTTTGAATACAATAGAATAACAGTGAATGTATATATCCTGTGCTTAATAGTGTCTAGGCATTTACTATGTTTGTAGCAATTTGGTGTTTTCACTGAGAGCTTTATGAATATTAAACACACAATAACCAGTATAATGAGTTAATGTTATAATTGCAATAAAGAAAACTTTTCAATATGTAGACCATCAGTAAATAATTTCATGTGTCCTGAGGTTAAAAAATAGTGAATATATGAGCCTCTTTTGCTCTCTAAGGATGATAAATCCCCATTATATATTCTTCTGAAACACAAAACTTAAGGTAGAATTAAGGGACATATACCCTGAAACAAACAGTTTCCCCAAAACTTGCCATGGTTTTTCAAGGAATTGTAAACTCCTTTCTATTTCAGTAAGTTCCTCAGAAAAGATTTGGTGGTGAACAGTTACCCATAAACTATTTCAAGGAAAGCGTTTCCGTTAAGAAGTCTGAGACAAATGGGTACAGTTATGGTATTTTTCACATTCATTGTGATCCAATTTCCCACTACTGTTCAGGTCCCAAAAACTCAATGGGTTTTCACAATGCCAGGCTGGATCCCAGTCTCTAACCGACGAGAAGTGTCCATGTCAGTGCAGACTCAATGAGACAATCTGCCAAACTGAGGAGAATATTGTGTAAGTATCAACAAGATAATGTCCTCCCAAAACATACAAAGGTTATGGATGACGCGAAAGAACACGGGGTTCAGGAGCAGGTCATGCACGAGCAGCTGACTTTGCAGAAATGGCGCAAAACTTTTGGACTTTGGTTGTTTGACCAAGCTTTGGAAAGAGCTAACTCTCTCATGAAGAGAAAAATATATTTATGTCTGTTTTAAATAAGGCAGAATCGGTTTGTTCTTATTGTTGTTCTTGTTGCTTTTAATTGTTCATAGTTGGAAAACAGCTCTAAAGCTTCGGAGCACTAGAACAAGCCAAACAGTGGTCGTTTCACAGTGAGGACCATGCCACTCAATAGTGGCTGTAGAGCAGGTTACTCTGAGTCTCTTTCAAGTCTCAGCACAGAAGGTAGAAAGCAAGTGAATGGAGTTACTTCATAATTGAAGACATTAAAGCTATATATAACAACTTCTAGACAGGAAGAACTGTGAAACTTAAAACCTATAAAAGGAATCTGATACTCAGTGGTCCCTGCCTTCACTCCGCGTCCTTTTTTCTCCATCCATTGCATTCTATCACTTTAAAGCCTTTCATCTCAGAGTTGAATTAGCAATTTTGTGTCAGAGATTGTCATTACAATACTTAGACAGGAAGAAAATCTTAGGACTTATCTTCAAATAATAAATAGACCATATTAGGATGAAATAGCAGAGGGATATAGGGATACCATTGCTTTCTTTCCCTCATCCATAGTAATTATCTTACTTAGGTAAAAATTCTTAAGAATTTAACTTGCTGAGGTAGCTGGGCACTTCTGTAAGCCTAGCACTAGGGACATAGAGGCAGGAGGATCAAGATCCCAAGTCTCTCATCAGTGGTTTGTGGGTTTTTTTTTTTTGTGTGTGTGTTTGTGTGTGTGTGTGTGTGTGTGTGTGTGTGTGTGTGTGTGAGAGAGAGAGAGAGTTTAAATCCAGCTTGGGCTACATGAAATCGTGAAATCCTGTTTCAGAACAAACCAACAAAATCCTTAAAAATAACAAGGAGAAAGAAATTCAATCAGCTACTTTGAACTCCAGTTTTCACTGAGGAAAGCCAAGCCCATGAGAGCAATGTCACATATCAATGTCACATATCCATTGCCTTGATTTGTGCCTTAAAGCTCAAACACTTGTGTCACAGAATCAGAGACATTGCAGACAATCTATTTTAGTCAAAGACTAAGATATACAAGATGAAGAGATCTTCGGTTAAAATTGACACTCAAGGAAATAAGACAAAGCAGAATAAATAAACTTATAGTGCTTTTAGAAGTTTGCCTTTTGAACATACTCGGGCTGGACGTAGGCCTCTCCCAACATAAGTAGCAGATGCGCAGCTTGGTCTTCATATGGGGGCTATCCCAAAAGCTGTTGCCTGTAAGTGGAATATGTTCATGAACTTGAGCTGCCATGTCTGCTCTCAGTGGGAGAGGATGCCCCTAGCCTTGCAAAGACCTGATGTGCCAAGATTAAGGGATACCCAGGAGTACCGCCCCCCCCACGTGCTCAGAGGAGAAGAGGAGAGAGGATGGAGGAAGGATAGTGGGAGGAGGTGACCGAGATGGGGCCAGTGAGCAAGTTGTAACGTGAATAATTTTGAAAAAGAGAATTAATCTTTTTTTTTCCTTTCTGCCTTTAAATTTATTAAAACCTTTATGTAAAAAACAACTTATAAATAAAAGTTATTGTATGGTGATATAATCAGACCCAAAATTTATCATCTCCATAGATTTCAGTAAGGTGAGAATAGCTGTCCTAAAACTACGAAACTATACATTTGATTTTACACTTTCATTATTAAATATATTTATATGAGCTTTTCTATCACCAAAAGATGAAAATGCATGACAGAGTTAGAACCGGAAAGACAATTACCTTTATAGGCTCCTTCACGATTCACGTGTTCACTACCTCACTCTTTCCTTCCTCTTCTCCTGGTGTTTAACTCTGCCTTGTTCTCCTTCCTACTTGTTATACTGTGCCCAGATATACATCTGCTTACATGTTTGGAATACATTTATTATAGGCTAGTATCTGTAAAGAAGGCAGAACACGTTTTTTAAATTTCTTTCTGAGTGTGTGACATCTACAATATACATTTATTCCCCCCACCAAGTGTTTCGTTTTTCTTTAGAAATGAATAGTATTCATTTTACATATGCCATATAAAACACAGAATTTCATAGTTGCTATGCCAGCTTACCCCAAAGTGTTTAAACAGACTGCGGATGCAGCATTAACTGTGATGCCTGTGGTTCTCTGAGTTTGGGAGGCAGACTTCGGCCCTAGCATTTCCCCTCTTTCCATACCTGATAGAAAGAGTTAGTGTGACATAGAGATCTGCATCTTTGCAGGGGCTAGGATGTTGCTCAGTGGATAGCTGCTTGCCTACCATACACTACTTCCCGTGTTTTGTCCCTTGAACCACATTAGACTAGATACGATGGTGTATGATTGTAATCTTACCTGGTAGGAAACCGTCAGGAGGGTCAGAAGTACAAGGTCAACATTGAACTGCAGAGTGACTTTGAGGCTGGTTTTCATCACAGGAGTCCCTGTCTTGAAAACAAATAAGACACTGTTTACAATGCAGTCTGTGATGTGTATAAACATCAGAACTCTGGCTCTTTTCAGTTCACCAATCATAAATATATTTTCATGATACCGTTTTTGAGAAGATCCCAGAAATACGACAAGAAAAACAACTTTTTTTGGTTTGTTAGGAGTTTTTGTTTGTTTTTCTGTTTTATTTTGTTTTGTTGAGACAAAGTCTCATTATGTAGTCCTACATGGCCAGGAAGTTGCTATGGAGACCAGATCGGCCTTGAACTCATGGAGATAAACACATCTCTGCCTTCAGCATGCTGAGCTTAAAGGTGTATACCATCACACCAAAGACGTTATTACATGCTTTATAGCTCTTACACACCAAGCCTGGTGTTTTGAAAACTCTTCACCAATCTGATAAATAAGGAAGAAAATGTTTATTTTGATATCTTGGCTTTGATCTTTTAAAGGCCAACTGGAAAACTCGTGGATTTTTAAAACCACTGATAATAAAAACATTTTTTTCTGTTTTTGTTTTATTCCAATGATCCGTGTAGAAATCTGGACCAAAAAAAAAAATACGTCAATTTACTATGGAAATGTCCAGACACATTTTTGTTTCTTAATTTACATTTAATGATAAATATATTTCTTCTGACCTTTGGAAATCCAGAAACGACAATTGGCTTCTTGGCTCATAACATTTTTAATTTTTAAATTTTAATTAAAAATCATTTTGCAAAGTGCATACTCATAAACTATTTTACTGAAAATACAACCAAAAAATGCAGAATTCATTCACAGCATTGCTGTTTTGTATCTGTGAGTATTATTTACATATAAAACTTATTTCAGTATAGTTTACTATCTTTGGCTTTAATTTAGGAAGGTTTTGTGTTTAAATGAAATCCCCTGGAAAAGCTGGGGAACTTGATTTTGAATTGTGACCATACTTTGCTCTGTAAAGTGGGACAAGTAATAGAATTAGGGGAAAAAATGTCTAAGGAGCTGTGACAAAAGGATGGACCATCTAGAGACTGCCATATCCGGGGATCCATCCCATAATCAGCTTCCAAACGCTGACACCATTGCATACACTAGCAAGATTTTGCTGAAAGGACCCAGATATGGCTGTCTCTTGTGTGACTATGCTGGGGCCTAGCAAACACAGAAATGGAGGCTCACAGTCAGCTATTGGATGGATCACAGGGCCCCCAATGGAGGAGCTAGAGAAAGTACCCAAAGAGCTAAAGGGATCTGCAACCCTATAGGTGTAACAACATTATGAACTAACCAGTACCCCAGTGCTCTTGACTCTAGCTGCATATGTATCAAAAGATGGCCTAGTCGGCCATCAGTGGAAAGAGAGGCCCATTGGACTTGCAAACTTTATATTCCCCAGTACAGGGGAACGCCAGGGCCAAAAAGTAGGAGTGGGTGGGTAGGGGAGTGGGGGAGAGGGTATGGGGGACTTTTGGGATAGCTTTGGAAATGTAAATGAGGAAAATACCTAATAAAAATATATATATATATAAAGAAGTACATTTCAACTACTACATTGTATTAGAAAAAGAATGGAGAAGACTCTTATCTCGTTTATCATTTTACAGACTTATTAGATAGTGTAAAATGTTGAACACTTCCTGATCTGTTTATAAAAAGATAAAGATGTATAAGATATGATCTATGGGGCTGTGGTGAGGTATGGGGGAAAGAAATGTCTCAGTGGGTCCATGCCAAGGCATCCCTTCTCCCGCCCCCCACCCCCACCCCCAGGAAACAGCCACAGGATGCTATAGTAGAGAATAGAGTTTATTCAGATCGTGGGGAGGGGAGTTAAGAGGGTAGTAGAGGAAAAGAAAGGCAAAGAGAGTGAGAGAGTAAATAAGTAGAGGCCAGCTATGACAAAGTAGAAAGAGAGGGTAAGGGAATGGGGGGAGCAGGGGAGCAAGAGGGAAAGGCAAGAGAGCAAGAGGCAAGAAGTCAAAAGATCATAGAGAGAGCAAGGAGGGGGCAAGCAGCCCCTTTTATAGTGGGTCAGGCCTATCTGGCTGTTGCCAGGTAACTGTGTGGTGGAACTTAGACAGAATGCCAACACTTCCATTTTGGTAGAAGCACATTTTTTTTTACAAGACATCACATGTACCTCAGATCTCTGTTTCTTAGTGACCAGAAAGAAACTGATACATTACACCATAATTGTAACATATACATAGTAAGTGTTAAGTGCGCTAACCTTACTTTAGCTATCACTTAATTTCATGACTAAGGAAGTAAAAGCTACTATAATAATTTTGTTGCAGAGAAAAACCAAATCTGGTATAGGTTAGGTAATGTGTTCATGGTTTAATTTCTAGTAAGTGAGTTTGAAAGTCAGTTCATCTAATATCCAAAAGATATGTTTTTTTTGGTTTGACCATTGTGCTTCCAGAGTTTGAAATATAGATTAGAAACACCAAAGCGAGCAAAATAAACCCCTGATTAAGAAAAAAAATATTACATTTCCACTTGAAACAATAGATAACTAAGCACTTCCAGCCGGGTTTAGCATGACCTCTCTGCTTAATCACATGTACAGCTTCCATGAGGGGAGAAGAAAGCCTTAGAATCTGAACCCACATTTTCCATCTTCAGAGGAAGTGGGAGCTTTTTCAGTTTTCCATCAGACTGAAATATCTGGACATTTACTTTCAGCCAGGATGATGATAGCCCTTTAGGGATAATCGTTCTCATTTTGCTCCAGCACCTCATGGCTATAAAAATAATTCTTCAGCCACTGAAGAGACAAGCATAGTGCGCTGCAGCAAATCAGCAGCACAAAGTCAAAGCGTGTGGGTGTAGCCACCACTGTGCCCCTAACACCTAGAGCCGTGCCTGCTCCATAAGAGATAGCCAGTGTATCATCAGATATGAATAAACTAACTGGGGGAATTGGGTAAGGCACAATTTCCTTTGGTATTGCTGAAATTGAACGATAACTCCCTTTAGCTGGTGACACCCCCAACCAGTCCTTTGCTTTACGGCCCTTCTGGTCTTCATTCACTTAAATCTCATGCTTAGCTTCTGCACACTTATAGGGGATTCTCGTAGTCATATCTCTTCATCGTAGAGAAAGGAGATAATGTCTCGTGATCCAGTCTCCTAGGTCAAATAACCACCTGATGTTAAATCCCATTTTCAGAGATCTCCCCAAACCTTCCTATACATAAAGATCCATGGGAACAATTGTTTAAGAGAATAAAGATATTTTTCATCTTCTTTCGAAAATCGAGGTTCTAAAATAGTTCATGGAAAAAATAAATAAACATAGCTCACAAATTACTTTTGGAGGAAATAAGTGAGAGATGCTTTTTCAAAGTACCCATTTCTGCTCCACTAGACACTCGTGTGCCACCTTTGCACTAATGGTTCTGGTGGCCATTTCTTTTATTCATGCCTTCAGCATTTGCTCAATAATACTTAACTAATACCTTCTTGAGGCAGGGGAAACTAAACAACCCAAAACTAAATTAAAAACCTGAGAGAGCTATGATGGGTGACGTAACATCAGGATATAGATTAACAATAGTTTAGGAATAGTGAGAAACTACAAGCAGGTATGTGGCCAAATCGGGTCCCAGTATTGCCAAGATCATGATGCTACACATGGGCTGGTAGTGACCCATCACTGATTTCAAGTCACTACTAGTAAAAAGGCTGTTTTGTAACTCAGCCAAGAGAGAATAAGAAAATTTGCCATCACAAAATTCATTAGGAGAGGAAGAAAAGGTACACAGCATATATTTCCTTCATTCAGCTTCCGTAAATGACCAAATTAGACTGAGATGCTCGAATTGCAAGATATAGTTATACGATTCGGAGCGCCCATAAGCATCAAGTATTAATTCATGCCATTCTCTCCTAAAAAATGTTAATAAACATGTACACATGTTTACTCCTGAGCTGGTGAGACAAACATATACAGAGTGAAAACGGTACTACACATCCTTGCTTTCTGGGGTCTCCTTAGCAAGAGAATCAAAATTATTTAGAGATGATTGTGATATTATGATTCTCAACAGAAAACCCACAAAGTTGCTAAATGAAAACTACCATAACATTAGCAAAACCATTGCACTTAATCTATTAGTAATATTTACATGGGACCATAATGAATAAACTAGCAACGCAGAAATGACAATCATACTTGCACAGTCTTTTGTAAGTTGTGAAGTGATTTTACACATTTATTTCCAGCTGAATGTCCATGAAGGGGAATAACAGGTTATATTATGTGTCACAACAGACAGGAACTTCTAACTGCAACAAGAAAATTAAATGTGTAGAAAACAAAGGGATTTCCCCAAATACTATTTACATCGTTAAGCCATCATTTATGCAAATTGCCTTTCCGTACTATTGAAGCCCTTTTATTACTGGATATTTGATCACACTGTGAACTCTGAGATTGCATTATTTACTGAAAATGCCTGTTTCTATTGTGGTGTGGCTCAGCCCTAAGTACACACCTTTAATCCCAAACAATGAAGGTAAAGTTAGTTTGTAAAGGAAGCACCCGTGTTTGAAAGTGATGTCTCATTGAGTAGCAAACAAAATGATGAATCAGAGAAAGATTTAGGCCTCAGTGGGAAGGGATGTGCCTAGCTAGCCTTGCTGAAACTAGGTGTCCAGGATGGGGTGGTACCCAGGGAGTTCCCCTTCTCTGGGGTGAAGGGAGCAGTTGTCTGGGATTTGAAGGGGTGGGACTGGGAGGAGAAGAGGGCTGTGATAGGGATATAAAGTTATTTTAAAAAAATAAACCGTGAGAGTGGGGGCATTTGATAAAATAAGGTATGTCCGTCTCTCTTGAGAAAATAATGGAAAGACAAAAAACTACTTAAGGGGAAGTGCAGAGGCAGGAAGGAGGCAGCTTCACTGGGACAGTTGCACAGAGACAGGTTGCTGAGAGAGGACAAACTCAGCCTAGGTGAAGAGAGAACGAGCCAGAGAATGAGAAGGAGCCAGAAGATTAGAACAGATTGCCAGTGTGGGTTTGCGGTCAAGCAGAGCAATTCAGGAGAGGCTGAGAGGCCAGACTGAATCGGTCAGATTGGAGAGGAGCTTGAGCCAGAACAACTGAATTGAATGAGCCAGCTAGAGTTCAGAAAACTCTAGAAAGGGGTGAGCTTATTTAGCAGCAACCTCAGAGGCTGACAACATTCTAGGCCTAGATAAGATTGTATGGCGCCTAGAAACTTCCAGGATGAGGCAGTAAGCCTTGGAGACAATTACTTCAGGGGAATAAAAGTTCCTTTGACACCTCCTACTTAATGAGATTAGGAAACACTAACAATGCTAAACCTTCTTTCCACTTTGCTAAATGGTTAGCAAGAATTCTTGAAAGTGCCAACACACTGGGAAGAAACTATTGTGAAATTCTCCAGGAACAATGTGACTAGATAGGAATGCAAGAACAAAATCAGATTGCCAAGGCCAGACTCAAGCTACTGCATTTCCACACACATATTCCTTAGTTTGCAGTTGATTGGACTCTATTTTCACGGTATTTTTTTTAAAATAAATGTTAATCCCATTTGAGCCTACACTCTGCCAATTATTTATCCTGTGTGTCATCCTACCTTTAGATTATATATATACACACAATTATATAGATTTGAGGTAATTTAAAAAAATAGCTAACTGACCCAAAATCATAAAACATATTTTCCTGACAGCAATCAGAATAAATTCCAAATCCAAAGACATGGTACCACATACTATCTATCTAGTGGTTCTTATCCACTGGGCGGATAGGTGTTAGAGTGGCTGTAGGTGCAACTATTCAAGATCTGCTCACCTTGAATCGAATGCATTTGTTTTCATATCCATATCATTATTCTTCTTGTTGGGATTTGTGTTGTAGAAGAAAGAGCCTATGTTTACCCACCCTTGCAGCTTAAAAAATTCCTGGCACAAGTGAGGTTTCAATAATTAAGTGTACGATAGATGCCTAAGTACCTGAGTGCTTCACTATGTCAAAATTTTGTTTTGTGACAATGCTTTTGTACTCTAAGTTTGCTACTCAATTATTCACATATAAAACTTGATTTGAGCTTGCGTTTCACTGTTATATACAATAAATAAAGTCAAAACTAGGAAATTTAGTACAGTTTAGGTTTTTCCTTTTTAACAAATGAGCAAATACATGAATAGATTCTTAATCAGTTCTTTCAGTGGACAATACATGTTACATCATACTGTATTTTCAAACAGATAGAAAGGCTTAGCAACCTTAGGCTTTAAAGTTGGTAATAGAAAAGAAAGAAGTAACCTAGAATAAAAATATTTGATGGCAAAGATAAAAGCAATCTTTCACTGGGGTTTCCACTAAGGACATCATTGTGCATTAATTCTTTCCTGCTACTCCTGTGTGTGGGAAAAGGCATTGTCCTCTGATGTTCCCCAAGGAATAACTAGGTACATACCTAACATCCTCTAAATAACAATAAAAAGGTATTCCACTGCTCAAAGAATGCACACAATTTAACAAGGGAAAGAACCCTAAATAACAGAAAAGTCACACCTGATCTAAGAGGGAGCAAGTATAAAAGAAGCTTAACTCATCTCAGACATCAGAACTTAGGCAGTGAAAAACATAATTGAGCTTTCATCTATAAATAAGACAATGACCCCAGATCATTCGCGCAGTTTCCCTGTAATCTCTGTTACTTGCCCTGAGACTAGCTTTTCCTGAGACGTCCTCATTGGATGAATAAGCTCTCGTGGCTCATCAGGAACACATCCACAAAGCTGCCTTGCTGTCGGGATGGGAATGCATCCATCCCCACTCTCCCTGCTGGCCCTCTTGTGAGCAATAGTGTACATTGGCAAGCTGAATTTACAGCTGCAGTCGGTCGGTGAGCCTAAAATAAAACAAAACCAAAATCCAGAGGGCGAAAGAGCAGTCAGATTGTAATTAGTGCACAGAGAAAACTGAATAATCAAAGCACAAAGCAGACAGATTAGCACACCCTGACCAACAAGAGCTACAGTAACATATCAAGTACTGAATGATAGTGTTCAGGGTTTTTAATTTTAAAATTACATTTGTTTACTCTGTGTGTGCTTATGTATATATGTACATGTGTGACTGTGTGTGCATGTGTATACATGCATGTGTGTATATGTGCATATGTGTGTGCTTGTGTGTGTGTAAATGTGTATGCATATGTATACATGCATGTGTGCATATGTGCATGTGTGCATGGTGTGTGTGTGTGTGTGTGTAGATCAGAAAATAACTTGTGGGACCCAGTCCCAGAGAACTAATTCAGGTAACTGGTCTCTGAAGCAATCACCTTTACCTGCTGAGACAAACTGTGGCCCCGTTATCTTAGTTTTACGATAATAGGCTGGCCTACCTTGACAAACTTCAGGAAGGAGTCCAACCTCCTGCTTAATGAGATGTTTTCAGTCTGTGTATAAACACAATGTATGACATCACTCAGAACTGACTATGAGAAAAATAAAATGTTTGGTATGTATAATTTTTATTGGTAGAAAAACCATGATCTATCTAACATGGAAGGCCTTTGCCAGAGCAGTGAGAAAATGAACCAACATTCATGTAAGCTCATGTGGATCAGCTAACGGCTGGCAGAAAAGGGAGTTGAATTTCCCCATGAAATAAAACAAATGTTGCATGCAGAAACATTATTTTTCTTATTTCTTGGAATCAACACCTGACAATAACGGACTTCAGAAAGGAAGGGTTTCTTTTGGCTTACAGTTCACAAAAGGATACAGTTCCCCATGGTAAGGAAAGCATGATGCTCCAAGTGGTCTCCGTGTCTTTACAGTCAGGAAGCATAGAATGAACAGGAAGTGGAGTCTGGCTATAAAACCTCAAGGCCTCCCCCAAAGTGACCCATTTCCTCCAGCAAGGCTCCACTAAGCCCTCCTAAAAATCTCACAACATTCTCACACCACAATCTGGGAAACATGTGGTCAAATATATAAGCCAATGGAGATACTTCGCCTTTAAACTAAAACAAATAAGATTGCTTCAAAAAGAAAAGAAAAGAAAAGAAAAAGGACACAAACACATTTATTTGTTTAATGTCATTAGCGGCATCTAAACAACAGTCATGGTTCCACATGGGACTTTTAGCCAAGCATGGAAAGGGATCTGACTTAGAATCTACCCTACACAATATGTGAGTTAGTTCCTCATACAACGTTCTGGAACCCATCCTAAAAATAAAAGAATAAGTAGCATCATTTTTGTTAATGTTATGACAACATAAATGAGTGGTATATATACAATCAAATTGCATAATGTAATCTTGGATGATACAGTATGTATACAGCCATGAGAAGATCTGATGTCCGCCTGCACACCCCTGCATGCTTGGAAATAAATCCTCGTTTCTTCTAGGCACAAATTTGTAGAGGAAAGTTACATTTAATCATGTATAGATGAAAAAGAATTATTACTCACAAGCAACAGGAGCCACCTATAGTGCCCATGACAGAAGCTGAAAGGAGATGGCTTGCCTGGAATTCTAAGCAATTGTTGCATGCTGGTCCCTGGACAATAATATAAAGCTGGCAAAGTTTGTATTCAAGATGACCTTCAACCTCTAATTTTTTTTAACTTTTCTGACCTGATGACTCTGCTCCCAGGCATCCAGAGATTTGGAGATGTGCACTGAGTATAAGGAAGAAAAAAAAAGCAACTCTCTGATATGGAGCAAGCTAAAGCTCTTCCTCCCTTCAAGCCATGTAACAGTGTGGATCGGAGATAATTTCCCTGCACTTAGCCTCCTAGGTGTAAATTTAGACTAATAGTGACTCTCCTGTTAGGGGAATCACACAGGCTACATGAAAGCATGCTCAGCAATCTATATAACATTCAATAGATAATTGATACTGCTCAAAATTGCCTTAAAATTGGGGACCCTAAAGCCCACGTTACCCTGAAATACCTGACTCAAACCACTTTGGTTTCTTTATCCAGTTCCCCATCTTGTCTTACAATGATCAGAACTGAACACAACCTGACTATTATCCAAACTTATTAACTTTCAGATAAAATTCCTTGTATATGTATAAACACCTTACTGTTTTGTCTTTCTAAGAAGGTGTCTGTCTTTCTCTTAGCAGTTATGTATTTCAAATTTACAACAAAGCAGCAAATTTACCTCTCCTAACAGCGTTTTGGGGTTTTTCTAACACACACACACACACACACACACACACACACACACACACACACACACACACCTCTAAGTTATTCTACATTCCTTCTATAAACCAGCTCTAAAGGCCTAAGGGCCACATGATCAAAATGTTGAGAACAATGACTACACTTTGCTGTAGATTTTCTGTACTAGTTACTTTTTTCCTTGCTGGGAAAAAGCAATTTAATGAAGAAATGGTTTATTTGAGATCAAGGTTTGAAGATGCTTCAATCACAGGAGAGCAGTCATGATGCAGCCGTGTGGGAGAACCAACCATTTTGCATCTGAATTCAGGAAACAGTTTTAAAAAATGTTAGTGATCACGTTACTCGTTGACTTATATTCAGTCTGGGAACCCAATCCTTGGCATGCCATTACTCACAGTTAGGATGGCCCTTGGCATATCAGTTAACCTAGAACTTCCTTCACAAACATTCTCTGATCAGAGACTTGTTTCTCAGATGAGTCTAAACCCCATCAAGTTGACAATCATTATCAAGCATCACATTAGCGAGTTGTCAACCCAGCTTCTCTGGAGGCTATCTGGAATAAATCCTTTTGTTATATCACCTGACTGTTAACCCCCGCCAAGGTACCTCAGGAATCAGGAAGTGTTATCCCAGGAAGAAAGTATCTATATCTCAATCTTAAATTTCCAAAATGTAAAGGATGCAAATGTGATCTCTAGCTAAATGTACGAGTCTGACATTTTAATTAAGAGAAACCAAGACACAAAAATAGCTTTGTATCAAATACACTGAAAGTTGGACTTAGGTACTAGATGACTTATGTTGCCATAGTGATTGTTAAAACTATATTTATAAAAGAAACCAAGCGTAACCATTTCAACAATTTGAGAAAGGCATACTTTAAGAGGTAAAATTAAAATTAGGGAAAACGAGACCATTTATAATGGGCCATTATGAGACTGAATGGCAATGATTATTGGTTCTGCTTAATAAAACTGTCACCTAACACAAAATAGATATTAAGCTAAATTGCATCACATTATCATTCTATCTGGCCACAAAATTCAACACAAAGCCCTAAAAACATAAAACTGCAGAAAACCAGACCAATATCAACCTTTTCTGCTTCCCAATAGCTTTAATTAATGGAGGAAATTGTGTGAAAAATGAAAAGTACATGTTATGCAATGCAGCTTTTCATAAGAACAAATGACCAAGTATATCTTTATTTACAGTGTTAATAGCAATGTAGCTTCACAAGGATACTCACCAAGCCAAGCCAATATTGACCTTTCTTGAATGTTCTACCTACGATCTAGCCTTACTCCCTAACCTCTGCACTCTGGCCAGTCTCTAATGTACCTGCTGCTAGTCAAGCCACACAGTAGAGGAACAGTTTTGACTTATCTCTCTCTCCAAATGGGTGGTTTTTTTGGACTTGTAAAATCAAAACCACACATTATAGGATTTCATGTGTGAAATACAAATTTGTAGATAGTTTCCTAAATATACAGGGTCAGAAATTCTAAGCACAGACCTGTCAGTCTGAATGTGGTTGCTCATCAGAAAAGGGATTTGTTTTGTTTTTGTTTTATACAACGGTTTTAGAATCATTATATCTGAATTGCCTATAATTGGTAAAGATGATCTATTGGTGATTGTTAAATTTAACGTTTGCTTGGATTACGTTCAGCCTATTATTGTAAATATTTATGAGACTAAACTATGTAGCGATTGGAGACTAAGTAGTAGGCTTGTGAGAAGGCAAACATTCTTTCTCTTATACATCTTGTAATCTAGTGAGGGCAACTTCACCATTGGGATTTCTATGTCAGTAATATAGGTTTATTTCTGGAAAGTAAAAAGAACCCTTCTTTTATTAGCCCTTCCTTATTACTGTTTTTTGAGACAACAACTCATGTAGCCCATATTAAACTTGGACTCACTATTTACCTAAGAATGGCATTGAACTTCCTATCTCCCCACCCCCTCACCCCACCCCACCCCCCATCGCCCGATTCTGGAAGCCTGGGATTACAGACATGAACTATCATACTTGACTTATGCAATAAATCAATTTATTCGATCGATAACTGGAATGGAATACTGGGTTTCCTAAATGCTAACTATTGAGCTACATCCCCAAGCCCTCAAAATGAAAAATTTCATCATCAAATACGTGGATCTAGTCATTGAAACAAAAGTATAATAGAACACATATAGAGTACAAAAGACAAAGGCAAAGAGAAACTGAGTGAGTTGGGGAGGTGAAGCATGTAAGACATAGGAGAGAGGAAGAAACAAAACACCATGAATATTATACGTTTTGAAGGTAGAGAGAAAATAACCCCAGAAGTTCTGACACATCGAACCAGAATAATGGTGAAAATAACAGTGTTGAAAAGGGAGAAACACTTTGAAATAATGATGAAAAAAATTATTCAACTGAAAATGAGTTCTCATATTTAGATCATTTCATAAATAAAACAAGGCAAATTATATTTAGCTGGTCATTTTGTAGCAGAAAAGGCAGACTATCAAGGACCAAGGGAAGCTTTTGGAGTCAAACAGAGATGAAAGCCTATCTAAAAGGGAGCAATTAAGCTGGTAGCAGACTTCATCACCAACAGAAAAGCTCAGAAGAGAGGGAAAGGTAAGTTCAAATCACAGTTAAATTTTAGAAAGAATGTCGGTGGTATACCAGATGTCTCCTTGACCCGTACATGTGCATCGTCCCATAGCCATATCCATATACCATGTCTTCAAACATGGCATGTGAAGATAAAGCTTTTAGAGAGAATGAAACAAAAGTTTAACTACGTGTAGTGATAGGCTTAAGTATCGTCATGTCAAGGAAATAAGGTGTATATTTGATTAGAAAACAGAAGAAAGGAAGGTGGTTAAATAGGAAATGGGGTTCAAAGCAACCATTACATGGTTAAATCTGTCCTAAATAAATTTCAGGTCAGATAACAATCACACTAGTAATGCAATTTACTATATTTAAATTAAAACTGTAGCTGAAGACCAGAAAGGTGGCTTTATGGGAAGGAGTGCTTGCTTGAATATTAAGCAGGAGGCCTGAATTCACATTCCAGAACTGTCCTCAGTGGCCACGGGTATTGTGTAAGAAATATCAAATATGAATCTTTTTCACCTTATACCATACAACTTGGGTTTAGATCAAGGAATTTAAATCTTTAATCTCTCTCATCTTGTAAAGACTTTTATGCAGATGTTCTAACCCCCTCCTTCCCCCCCTCCACACACACCTAGTAAAATCTTTGTTTGCACAAAGACCCCTGCTGCTTTCCAGAATTTGATGGTCAAGAGCAGTGACTCTTTTCTCTTGGGAACAATGACCCCTTTCCCCTTCTTCCTTTGTTTCTTGAGCCAATTCTTTCCTGACTAACCAAATGAATAAGACTTAGAGGTCTGTCTGGAACACCATCCAATGAGGGGAAAGACATGGTCACCCCCCAGTTATAATAAACACCAAATGCACTTCCTGTCTTTGTGCATTTGCTCTTCTGAAAAGTTAAGACTTGATCTCCTCATATTTCTAACACCTTTAACCCCAGCAGGGTGGGAGGTGGAGAGAGGAAGATTTTTGGAGTTTACTCGACACCAGGCTAGCTCCAGGTTCAATGAGAGATCCAAGGAGTTCACAATAGTTAAAGTGATCAATCAGGATACTCGATATCCTCCTTTGGCTTCTGCAAGTGCACAGGCTCTCTGGGACACACACACACACACACACACACACACACACACACACACACCACCATGCACAAGTACCACATGGGCAAACATACACTCTCTCTAACACACACTGACATAAAACCACAAATAAATGATACAGTATGTAATTTCTTTCTTGAAGAGAATTATAAAAATAGATCGCCAACGTGGAACTTTATTTTACAGCTTAAACTAATTTGGGAAGCTATCAAGAGGTACTTGAATTAAAATTAACAACAGAATCAAAATCAGTTCCTTTTTTTTCTATATCATCAATTTAATAGCAATTTACATACTCTTGTTATCAAAACATATCGTATTTTTCTTTAAAAAGATTTAGTAGTTTTTCTTCTGAGGATTGTTTTTGTGTTGTTTTTTAAGCACCAGTCAAATTTCAGTATCTGCTTTTGAAGACGTAATTACTAAATCATTAGGTCTTCAAAAAGAATTAATGTTCTTATCGTAAAACTTTCATTGTTAAAGATGGATATTTTCTGAGGAATGGATATTAGCATGTTTTATAATAGTGTTGCCAAGGAGAAGTAGCTGTATGTGGCAGAACAAAGCAACCTGCTTATTATGTACATCTGGAGATTTCTTGTGAGGTTGGATTGGTTAGCTAGAGATCAATAATTCCCATTTATATTGCAGCTATACAGCTATCCTTTAAAACTTCATATAGATTTTTCCATTTTTGTTTTTCTGCTTAGTAATACTGGGTTTCCTTCAGAAGGAAAACAAAACAACTTTTGAGCAAATCCAGCAGGCCCTGATGTATGTAGGTAAACTCAGTGTTTCTACCTCTCTGTAAATGTTTGGGCTACTTCATAAGACTATTTTGAAACACTGAAACCCAAGAGGTCATCAACACTTTCATGCTAAATGAGCAAGACTGATAAGCATCTCTGTAACTTCAATGTTTTCAAATCCTATTTTAAATGATGGTTCTTAAACTCTTGAAGCTCCCTTCTAGTCCACCACTTGCTAGAAGTAGTGGAAAAGAAAGGATATGTGGGGAGTGGACCTATTTAGAAATGTTCTTTGGAGCAACTCCAGTCTGTGTTGTCTGGAAATCTGCCATTCAGTTCACAGGTTAGGGGCAGCTTGGTCTACTGGCAAACACTCCACAGTTAGACCAGCAGTCCAGTTCAGTAGAGTCAGGATGGCAAACAAGAATCAGCAAAGGTGGCTTTACCTATTAGAGACAGACAGGCCTCAGCCTCAGCACAGGCAGCAGGAGGGACCGGGGCCAACAGGAATGAAAAGAACAACAGTCCTTGGCTGTGCTTCTCGCAGTGAAGATGCAAGACCAACGAGCTTTGCATAGCTAGCTAGCTCTATAAGCAAGTCTAGCTCAGTCTCTGTCACTGTCCATCGAGTCCTAGTTATACCCTCCAAACATCACGTGACTTCCATAGGTCTTACCTCAGCATGTTTCTTGCTGCAGTGCATTTATCTGTCTTAGCTCCCATCATTCTGCCAATCAGCCTGAGTCCAAAGAAGTGGCAAGAGACTGCAGCACACCATCAGAAGTTTTTGATGCATTTCTTTCTGTGGGATCCTGACCAATCCAGTTCCACTACACTATGCAAGGTGGACCAATACATGTATGTCTTATCTTAGGGAGGAATCCTTCATCATGTGTCCTTTCACGTGCTTGCTTTAGCAGAACATCCTTTCATCTGTGTCTGCTTCAGCTAAACTTTCCTTCATACCCTGGCCCCAGCAAAACACCATCCAACCAACTTTCCAAAGAACATTTACGTTTCCACTTCATGCCTCAATTAGGCATTTATGTAAAACATTACTGCTTGTAGGGCTAGGAGAGGGGTGAGACTATAAAGCACTTGCTGTGAAAGTGAGCAGACCAGAGACTGAAACCCCAGAGTCCAGGTACAAGGGAAGGGGATATAGCAGCCCACCTGTAATACCATCTTCAGAAGCCTAAGATTCCATAACAAGATGGCTAGGGGACAGTATTATCAGTGAGAAATGTGTTTGACTGAGATGGCCTGTCTTCATAAGAAGAAAGAGTACTAAAAAGTTCCCAACATCAACACGTCAACATTGAGTCTTTACATGTACTTACAAGTACATGTGCTCACACATATGTAAATACACATCCATACATCACACACACACACAAATGAAATGGAAAAAAAGTTATTGTTAAAATCATGCCCCCTGCCCTGAACTCTATATCCTAGGAATTGGGCTGAGCTTCCCTCCCCACAGCTCCTCTGGCCCTTGTACAACGCAGCCATCTTTGCTACACCAGTCCCTTGGTCTCTTCAGCTCTCCCTCCTGGTCTCTCTCCTCAGACTGTCTGGATCAGTCTGACCATGTTCACTCTGTACTCTCCCAGATGTGTATTCAAGGCCTCTGCCTGATTTCTTCCTTATGTTTATAATGGAATCCTCAACCTCTTACTAATGTCCTCCCTTTTTCTTTTTCTTTTCCTCTGGAAAGAGATGAATACAGAGAAATGCTAGGAACATGTTAAAATATATATATAAAACGATTGAGAAAAAGTTGACAGAGCGAGGGGACCTATACTAATTCTGCTCATCTATTTGATCATTTTTCATTAATTAATTGTTGAGGTGTGGTGGCATATGCCTTTAACCCCAGCACTTGGGAGGCTGAAACAGGCAGATCTCTGTGGCTTTGGGGTGTTACAGAGAGAAACCTTGTGTTGAAAAACAAAAAAAACAAAAATTAATTAACTGATTAATTTCCTTAACTACGAAAATCTGGGCAATTTAATTTTAGAAGGTTAAAGTTTGGAATAAGTCTTCAGAAGCCATTTTCTTCAGATTTGAAAAATGCCATGTGGTTGTTTCCCCATTCCACCTTACATTTGTGAGGTTTGAATTTTCCAAAGTCCTAAAGTAAGGGTTAGTATATTCATACTTTAAAAGAAAACGTCAGCTATGATAACCAACCATAGTCAATCAGCAGTTAGAGATTGGTAGTGTGACTTTTTAAACTATATAGGAAACTACAATATTCCAAATGTAACAGCAAAGAGTTTACAATGCACTGGGAAGACAGTTTACAAAGGAGCAAATTTATTTTTAGCATCAACTTAGATCCTACCACAGCATGGCATTTTCTATTTGGTGTAAAATATATTGCACTGAATGAACAAGAGGTTCATAGCAGCCTTATTTATAAGAGCCAGAAACTGATAAGAATCCAGAGGAATGGATGCTGAAAACGTGGTGCATTTATATAATGGGGTACTACTCAGCTACTAAAAACAATGAATTTATGAAATTCTTAGACAAATGGATGAATCTGGAGGATGTCATCCTGAGTGAGGTAACCCAATAACAAAAGAACACATATGATATATGTACTCACTGACAAGTGGATATTAGCCCAGAAGCTCAGAATACTCAAGATATAGTTCACAAACCACATGAAACTCAAGAAGAAGGAAGACCAAAGTGTGGATACTTCCATCTTTCTGTTTTTTTTTAAAGATTTATTTTATTAATATATACAGTACACTGTAGCTGTCTTCAGACACTCCAGAAGAGGGAGTCAGATCTTGTTGTGGATGGTTGTGAGCCACCATGTGGTTGCTGGGATTTGAACTCTGGACCTTCGGAAGAGCAGTTGGGTGCTCTTACCCACTGAGCCATCTCACCAGCCCCTCCATCTTTCTTAGAATGGGGAACAAAGTACCCATGGAAGAAGTTATAGAGACAAAGTGTGGAGTAGAGACTGAAGGAATAACCATCTAGTGACTGCCCCACCTGGGGATCTATTCATCCCATATACAACCACCAAACCCAGACACTATTGTGGATGTCAAGGGCTTGCTAACAGAAGCCTGATATAGCTGTCTCCTGAGAGGCTCTGCCAGTGCCTGACAAATACAGAAGTGGATGCTCACAGCCATCCATTGGACTGAGCACAGGGCCCCCAATGAAGAAGCTAGAGAAAGGACCAAAGGACTGAAGGGGTTTGCAGCCCCATAGGAAAAACAACAATATGAACTAACCAGTACCCAGCCCCCTCAAGCTCCCAGAGACTAAACCACCAACCAAAGACTACACATGGTGGGACTCATGGCTCCAGCTGCATATATGGCAAAGGATGGCCTAGTTGGTCATCAATGGGAAGAGAGGCCCTTGGTCCTGTGAAGTCTCTATACCCCAGTGTAGAGGAATGCCAGGGCCAGGAAGCAGGTGTGTGTGGGTTGGTGAGCAGGAGTGGGGGAGGGGATGGGGGAAACCAGGTAAGGAGATAACATTTGAAATGTAAATAAAGAAAAAAAGAAAAGAAAAGATTGAAAAAAGTTTAAATTTAAATACCATAAATTAAATATACATATATTTATGTATATTTAAATTTTATTTAAATATATTTAATATATATACATATGTATATATATATACATACACACACATATATATATATATATGTATATGTATACATATATATATATATATATATATATATATATATATATATATATCACGAATAGTTATTTTCCATTTCTTTTTTTTACTTACTTTTCTAAATTTTATTTTATATGTATGTGTATTTTTCCTGGATATATGTCTTTGTGCCATGTGCATGCATGGTCCCAAGGAAGACAGAAAAGGACTTTAGATTCCATGTGACTGGAGTTACAGACAGTTGTAAATTGACATGTTAGCAAAATTAAATTAACTTAAAATATGGGCCCTTTGGAAGAGCAGCAGGTGCTCTTCATTACCGAGCAGTCTCTGTATCCACTAACTTCTGTTTTAAAGGATAAGTACTGATTTGGATTGGCTTAAGTATGTCCTGTTTTAAGGTAAAAATTTGAACATACAGACCTATTTAGGTTTATTTCACATCTAAATTCTGCATTAAAAAATCTCTCACACTTTTTTATTAAAAATGTAGGGGTCTTGTTTGTTTTTTACTAATAACTACAGTCAAACTCAGCAGTAAATTACTGTTTGTAGGCAATTTCGTCATTTCAATGTAAGTATTGATTTTATCAGTTGAAATCATATAGTGTCTTCATGAAGATGGCAGTCCTTTTTAATAATTTAGAAGAAAAAGTTGCCCTCACTTATCTAACTTCAGATTTAATGTATGTTAGCAGTTACTGTATTCATATGTAAAAAATGCTGACTGGGACCAAAGTGTCATAAGCTAGACCCTAAAGAGCAGTTATGCAGGGTGTTCACAAAACAACTCTAAGGAACATTCACAAAATGAACTTTGCAGCTTAACGATAAAAGAATTTATTATGATTTCTTCAGCATCGTGGATTGTTTAAAAAATATTCTGTAGGGGAAATGTGTCTGTTCACGAACAAAAAGAGTCTAGAAATAAATGCATTCTGTGGGTTGAGTTGTGCCCTTCTAAAATTCATGTAGCAAAGCATAACCTCCAATGTGATGATATTTGGAGATGGGGTTCTTATGAGATCATTAGACATAGCTGTGGTTATGAGGGTGGTGCATCATGATGAGAGTCATTATCATTTTTTATTTACTTGATTTTTGTTAATCATTTAATTCGCTTACATTTCAAATGATATCCCCCTTCTCAGTTTCTTCTCCACAAATTCCCCATCCCATCCCCTCTCTCACAGAGATTCATTATCTTAAAATAGATACATCGCAGGACACACTCACTCTTCAGTCATGACCATACAAAGAAGTGCAAACATGAGTTGAAGAAAGCAGCCGTATGAGGAAGAGAAAAGGTCTCAGAATAACACACCTGCCTTGCTTGAACCTTAACCTTTGGCCCACAGCCCATAGAAATGACAGGACTAGAGACCTTTCTTTTCCTTTCTTTTCTTTTCTTTCACCTTTTTTTTAATTTGGACTGATAATGTGAAATATTGGGATGATGCTGTGACATTCACATCAAAGCAAAGAGGAAGGTTTGCAATTTGGTAGTGAATACCAGGCTAGATAGAGTATCAGGCTAGAAGAATTTTGAGATATACACTCAAGATGTTATATATGAGTTTAGGGAAGTCTCCTGTGGAATTGACATATTTTTAGGAGGAAAAGCAACCTTGTTCCTGAATATTAAAGAGTTTGGGGTATGGAGGGTGTTTTGTTATTGGGGGATCTTGGGAGGATGCAACTGGATATCTCACAGAACAAATCTGTAAGCAACATGTTACAAGAGCAGTGTGCTTCTTTCTAGCTGATTATTGTGAAGTGTGAGGGGATAGAGAAGAACTGAAGGGGGTAAGGAAAAGAAGACGGAATATGAAAATTCACTTAATTCTCAAGTTATTCGTGTGGCTAAAGAGAAAACAAAAATAGAGACAAAGAGTGGAAGAAGAAGAGGAGGAGGAAGAAAAAATATCAGAAAATAGAGAGAGAGAGAGAAAAGGAAAGAAATGAAAGAGAGGAGGGAAATGAAAGAAAAGAAAGGTAAATGGATAAATTTTTTGATGAAAGTAATGTTGTGTGGCTTTAATGTTGCATACAAATTTTGCTCTATGTGAAGAGATATTTTGACTCTTTAAACTCAAAAGGACTGAAGAGGACACAATGAATGAAGGATGCCAGACACTTTGGATTGACAGGCAAAGGTGCTGGGCTCCGCTGAGCCATGACTTTTTAGGGGAAAGGAAAGTGCTCCCAACAGTTGTTCTAAGATCTTAAGAGACTCCCTCTGTGTCACTGTCTGAATCATCTCCACCAGTTGTTGTTGGAACAAGACCTCCCCCACAGCGTGCAGCTGTGACACAGATGGCCAGACTACAGAGGTAACAGGATAGTGCTGTGTCTGCATGGGGGCGGGGCTTGCAGAGAATGCTTTCAAAGAACTGTGTCCCCATTCTGTTTCTTCCCATGAGATGCTATTCGGAGAATAGTCTTTGGGGATATTTTAGGTTTGGATAAGATCAGGAGGGAGGTGCTCTCATGTTTACAAGGAGAAATACAAGTGAATACTCCCTCCTCCTCCTCCTCCTCCTCCTCCTCCTCCTCCTCCTCCTCCTCCCTGTCCTCTTCCTTTTATTTATATATATACACACACCATTGCTTCATCTTCTTCCTAGAACCTCCTCCTTCTCTCCTTCTGGCTCCACAGTACAACAGTCATCTACAATCTAGGAATGTAGCTCTCACCAGAACCTTACCTTGCTAACACTCTCTGACTTTGAATATCTAACCTCCAGCATTTGGGAATTGTTAATTCTGTTGCTTAAGTCACCTAGAAGACTTTGTTTTAATAGTTTTCTGTAATGCATCTGCCTTTGTCTAGTCACACATAGGCCACAGGATTTTGCAGTTGGCAAACCTTAGGAGACAGATTGGTCAAGTGTTTGCTCATAGAAACACTGGCGATATTTTTATAGACTCAATCAAGAAAATTTAAAGACCAAGTGATTATTAAAAGTATATATACTTATTGAACCACTTTTATATATTACTATAAGTAAAAAATTAATTTTTACTAATAATTATGGGGTTAAATAAACTCATTGGATGGAAATAAAAATCTCAGTCAAGTATAATTTGAATGCTTTAATAAAAAATTAATGCTTGGGAGTTGTTTTTTTCTCATTTACAGACAGGCAGTGCATGCCTTATTTAAATATTAATTTTATCCTTAATTCTAGTATTTCGTTTCAAACACAAACTACAGTTTCATACCAACTGGTTAGAGGGTTTGCTTTCTCTTTAGATTGATATTTGACAATAATGATTATTTTGTGGGACACTCTGCGCACTCTACCTGATATTACATTAAAAGAAAGATGAATGTGGAATAATTAAACAAAAAAGGCTAAGTTACATTTGATCTCACAGAGCAGTGGTTAAAAAAATCAAGCAAGAGGCAAGTTGAAATGTATGGTCACTGAGGCTCTAAACCAAATAGGATCAACTTCAGCCTGAACGTAATGACTGTGGAGAACATTTCTAATGGGCTTTTCCAAAAAAGCAATATTCAAATTAAACAGGGAAACTTGTAAAAATGATCAATTAATTTCCTGAGTTATGCCTATTTTGATATCCTTCAACTACTAACACTTTATTTGTTCTTCAAAAATACAACACACAGCCTTCTATCTTATCATTTGCTACTTTATTTTGTTAGACATTTTTATTTTTCCTGTAGCCAATTAAATTGTTTGGGTGTGAAACACTGCCTCCTCCCTCCCTCCAACACAGGCTGATTATCCTAATACTCTTAGTACTAGATCAAATAGACTGAGTTTTGGCATTTCCTGCTTTGCCATACCATCCATAATCCATCTTTTGTTTTCATTAATACAATACAAAATACATGTCTAGCAATGCCCTTTGCATTGTTTAAATTTGCTGTTAATGTACTCTCTTGATTAGACTGGGAGATCACTGTAGGTAGAGATTCATCAAAGTCCTGCTTGCACATAAATGGCTACTTTAGCACTCTTTAATATGTGTGAATGAAAATCACTAGTTCGTCATATCTGCAACTGCATCATGTCTGCTTGAGTTGGTACAGGAGGCAGAAGGAGGGAAAAAATAGCAAGCTGCAAAATCTGAGGAAACTTGCTGTTGGGTTAACTTATTTCCAGGAAAAAATCCTGGAGATACCCCTGAACTTTGTGGGGTGAGGACATTCACCAGTTTATTAGTAGAGCTGAGCTATACTAGAATAATAAACTGAGAAAATTATCGAATTAGGATATTTATAGAGCATGTAGACACCAAGCAGATTTGGGTCAACAAATATGGATCAGGAAAACTGGGAGCCAAGAAATAGATGGAGAGGGGCCATCCGTAGAGTAAAGAAACCCTCACACTCAAGCACTTTCTACCTGCTGGGCCCACAGACATCTGTATGTAGCATACCTCATAACACATGACTTGTATGAAGTGCCTGTAATTGTTCCTATTTTATAAACTAGGAACCAAGACAGAGATCTTTCCATAGTTTACTCCAGGCCATGTGATTTCTGAAGACAGTAGGATTCAGGTTCAGATAGTACAGCTGTAACTTCATATTTAGTGTCAACCCAGTAAAGAGACTGGAGTATCAGTCTCTGCCATCGGTGTTCTGTGTGACTTTGGTTATGCAAATCAGCTCTTCTGTGCCATTGAATTCCTCGTTTTTGTGCTGAGAACATCATTGACCCTGATTTCAGAATTTTGTTTGATGTAGAGTAACAGGCAAAATCATTATCTTCATTAAACCATGGAGAGAAAGATTTCTTGGGTAAGCATGGAGAAATAAAACAAGAGCTGTGGAGATGCTTCTGCGTTTAAAGAACTTGTTACTTGTGCATCGGTGTAGAACTCACACAAAGACTGGGAGCAGGCAGGAACTGTAAATATCCAGAGCTGGTTGGCTAGCAAGCCTAGCCACATCAGCTAGTTTGGCTTTTGGCTGAGTGACATTGCCTAGTTAAATATGGCAGAAAGCAGAGATCAAGAATGACTACCGACTTCAACTTACACATGGGTGTGCACCTACATGATGTATACCTGCACACACATAAATGCACAACCACACATGCAAGCATGCATACACATACACACATGCTATATGCACACAAGAAATGGGAAAAGAACAGTAAATAGAAAATAGGAGGGTTTGTAATCTTTTTAAGGAGCTGGGAAGATTTACAGCCTAATGTGAATATTCCCAAAGAGAAAAGGTGAAGCTTTTTAGACCCGGGGTTTTGGCCAAAACCAGACACCTTTTCCAAGGAAGAGGGAGCAACATTCTACCATTTTTCCAAAAGCTATTGTTAAATCATGCTAAGACAAAATGTCAAGGCTGGTAGGCCATCCAAGTGTTGGGAGGTAAACCTTGGATTAGCTTCCTAAGAAAATGATAGAAGGGTTTTATCCTAGGATGTCAGAGGTGGGATTTGAACCTGCAGACAGATTCCACAAGCTTGTAAAATATTGCCTTTCCCCATCTCATCATTAGGATATCTACTGGCTCCAAATATTCTATCTATGTACAGTTCTACAGGGAGTTACCCTGTCTGTGCCATTTTCTCCACCCTTAGGGAGCCTGGACTGGAGCAGAGCTGAAGGGATTTTTCTCAAAGGATTTTCTAAATGTTGAACCTACTCAGTTCTGCACGGGATCCAGCTCTTATGGTTTGGTTTTGTTGCCGTTATTATTGTTTTTAGGGCAGTACCTGGTCTATCCCAGGCTGCCCTTGAACTCAGTATGAAGCTGAAGTTGAGCTCTGTCAGCTCTTCCTATCTCCATCACTTAGTGCTGAGATTACAGATGTGTTCTGCCAAGGCTGGTACTGTGTGCAGGATGGAAAGCTAAGCCATAGCCACAAGCATGCACTGGACCAACTGAACTACAGCCTCAGCCTCAGATTTCTCTACTCCACTTATGAAGAAGTGAGGCTTTGCTCATTCACATGCATGGTTCTCAGAGACAACAAGTGTGAAGAATGTATTTCTGACACTTTAAATAAAGGAGAAGGGATGGCGAAGGGAGAATTTACAAAAATACATTTCTTTTTAAAAAATTAAAACTAAGCCGGGCGTGGTGGCACACGCCTTTGACCCCAGCACTTGGGAGGCAGAGGCAGGAGGATTTCTGAGTTCGAGGCCAGCCTGTTCTACAGAGTGAGTTCCAGGACAGCCAGGGCTATACAGAGAAACCCTGTCTCAAAAAACAAAAAACAAAAGACAAAACAAAACAAAAAAACAACAAAACAAAAACCCAACCAACCAACCAAAAAAAAAAAAATGATTAAGCTTTATAACTAGTTAATGGACGAATCTGCAAAGATGGTTTTCAAAAGTCAATTGCTTTCTAAAACAAGGATTAGACTATACAAATTGGTTGTTTGGTTAGAATTAAACTATATAAAATTTTATAAGCGTGTGTTGTACGTGCCTATAAAGACAATGACATATTGAAAGAAACCTTAAACTTGGGAGAGTTTCTTGGGCAAGGGCTATGGGGAGCCACACAAGACATATGAAAGATCAATAACCTCTAACATTTAAAATAGCCTGACTTGGAATTAGCTCAGTCCTAATTAAAATTGCAATTATAAACAATCAAAATGTGATTGAATATTAATGTTTAAATGAATAGATGAGAAAAGGACTAGGCATATATCTTGAAATGTTTTCTTTCTGGTCCTATGGCATGTTCTTTTAAAAATATTCTGCTCTAATTATGTATAGGTTCAAAAAGTAAAATGTTGTGTAAAAACAGCGACTTCTTTGCCTGCACCTATTTCCCATTAGCAGTAGATCTATTAAGTATCAACTTCTCTCGCATGGGGAATGGTTAAATGATTCGTTTGGGTGGATTTGATTGTTGAGATAAATATAGTACATGAAAATTAATCTTAAACTAATCTTCAAAATTCAAGTTTCCACAGCCTACACTATACTCTCCAGCTCAAAAGTTAACTTTGGGCGTACTTCAGATTGTCTGGGGAACGTTTAAAAATACCGTTTACTGAATCCCACCCAAGGCAATTAAATTGGAATCTCTGTAGGTGGAGGCTGAGTATTTCTCAGAATCTCCCCAGTGATTCGAGGGAACACAGACTGCAAACGTCTAAGTTGAGGGATGACAGTATCAGGGGTGATGGAATGGCCACCAAAGCCTCCTCATTCATTGTTCCTCGGCGTTATGAAAGATTATAGGGGGTACCAGTAAATAGAACAAAGGACTCACTCTCTAGGTGCTGAGTCCATGGTATGAGGTGAAAGGACCGGTAAAACATAGCCTATAGAGTATGTGTGTGTATGGGGGGGAGGGTAGAAGATGACTCAACAGGTAAAGCACTTGCCACCTAGCAAACCCCACGTGGTGGGGAAACAGAACTGGCACACAAAGTTGACTTCATCTCATCACGTATACACTGTGACACACCACACAAAGCACACAACAATAAGCAAGAAAACAATCAGACAAGCAAAACAAATACATGTTAAAAATAAATAAAATGTGGAAGCTGAAGAAAGGCAGACAAGCACAGGTGGCTGAATGCTTGAGATGTTAAAAGCTACTGAGAGTTCTTAAAAAACGTTCTTACTACCATGGGGGGTTTGGGAACAGAAATAGAGTTCACAAAATGAAAGTAAATGGGCTTAGAGAAAAAGTTCACACTTTATGTGAAATGAAAGATTAATGTCACAAATGAGAATACAGAGGAGGGAGCAGACGTCAAAATAGAGCAGAAGCAAAACTCAGAAAATGCAAACCTTATGATGACACATCCCGGACTACCGACTGCACGCATTAGTGCATTTTTAACAACTGAAGTGAAATCTTAAGGACTAATAGTACAGCAATGTTTTGCTTCTGTGAGTGATGTTGACTAACATACATTTCAGAGCATGTTGCCAGCTGTGAAGGCGAGGGTCCTTCTGCTCGTAGCTTCATCATGGCAAATGACAATGAGGCGTTTGCTTGTGGAAGGAAAAATTCACCCGAATTCAGGGGGAGCCAGAAACGCTGGATAGGACCAACTTGAAACCTTTAAAAACACCTACTTTTAAAAACTCATCAGAATATCAGTAGGTATGTTTCCTTCCCTTCTGAGGGAATGTCTGGGTTTACCTAAGAACCTGCCACTTAATCCCTCCCCTGTTGTAGGTTCCTCCACTCTTACAGGTCCACACTATTTCCTAAAACCTTCAACCCTGAGAGGAAGCTTCCAACAGATGAACCTTTGGGGGAAATGTAGTTAAATCAAACCAAGACAGGATCCTGTTTCACAAATGAAAGGAAGGACCGGGAAAGCTTGTGACGAGAAGCATGGGTATGTGTGGAGTTTGAAGTGCAGGGGTCTAGGCAGCAAGGCGCTGGGAGCAGCGTGGTGTGACGGCCATGCTTTTGGAAATGCCTGACAAAGAGAAGAGCTGAGCTTTGCCAGAAAGGCGTTTCCTCTGTGGAATAAGGAAAGGGGGCAAACCAATCCTCAGGAAAGGTGTGTGGTCCCGAACAAAACAGAAAGGTGGAGTTAGAAAGACATAATAAGGACGATCGAGCTTAAGATGGAGTTGATTGATAATGCCTAGGCTCAAAGACCCGGAGTTTGATGTCTAAAGAACTTTCAAAAAAAAACATTGAGAGTCAGGAAGCTAGATTGAACGTGCAGGAAAGGTGAGCATAGGCAGAGGAGATGACTAATATTTAAAGAAACACAAACATTAAACATAATGAACAGTGCTGGGCACACAAGACGGCTCATTGGATAAAGTTGCTTGCGGTCAAGATCAAAGGGCCTGAGTTAGATCCCTGTAACCCACATGGGGAAAAGGAAGAACTCTTAAAAGTTATCTTCTAACCTCTGGAGGGGATCCTACGTATATAAATAAACAAATGTAAAAGAAGAAAAGTCAAGGATGACTAGAAATGACGATAAATCAATTGAGCCAGTGTGTCTTTTCTTATGGGGTAAATGAATGGACTGCCTCTTCCCATGTACAGGAGATTCTGGGGAGGACTGGGTTTTTGTTTGGTTTGGGATGCACTAGATTAAATAATATCTTTTTTTGTTTATTTTTATTTTAGATAAAAGGAGAATTTAGCTGGGTACTGAAAAATGACCTTCCCTGCCTTTTCTTTATGAACCCTTAAGTGGCCCCAACTCATAGGGCTTTCCTCAGCATAAAACTGCAATCGGGGCATGGTTTGATAGGCCATTCACAGTTAAAGAAAACAAGACTAACGACTTATGTGACCATTGTAGAGAAGTCATCAAACGAGAAGCAAAATTACTTACTTACAGGCATGTCAGGAGGAAACATCCACAAAAATATTACAAATGTAAAAGCAGGTATAAAGTGCTGAAACATCAACCACAGGTCCAATACAGGTACAAATTCAATTAGTAGAACTATCGTCTTGATAACTGAAGCACCAGACTATGATACAAAGGACAGCTAACTAGAGAACACATTGAAAGGAAAATAACAAACTTTAAAGCCCAGGGAAGTAAGCTGCAATAAGTCACACGTGTGTTGTGTGTTTTTTTCTAAGTGTTTTAAGAACACCTTCTCATCCAACCTGGACTCAGAAAAACTTCAGAGGAAACCATAAGCCACTTCTGTGCATTTTAATTAGTTCCACATAACCCTGTCTTGCTTGGTAACTTTAATATGTGTTATTGCCCCTCCCCCACTTTCAGCAACTGAGGATTTTTTTTTTTGTTGTTTTGTTTTGATTTTGGTTTTTGTATGTGTGGCGCGGGGGGGGGGAGTTTCTTTGCTTGTTTTTCAAGTGAATTTGACACATAGCTTGTATTCCAATTTTATGGAGACAACTAAGAACTTCGGTATCTCTCATTTTCAGTTTCACTTTGTGTTCAGGAAGATCGCTGTGTGGAGTTGCTGTTCTGACTTCACTACTATCCTGAAGCACAGAACGGGGATCATTTACACCCTATGTGTTTGAGGCTCCACACTGCTCTTGCTTAGCATGCCACACAGTGACCTCGTTAGACTTGCATGCTTCATCAGCTTCTAGAATAATTAGATCATTGATTTCAATCTTATCTGGAAAACAACTTCACACATTTGGAAAAATTTTACCACCACTTTGCACTTTCATTCTGTGTCACAGTTGAATGCTAAAAACGAACTTATATCGGAATCACTATGTTTCATTATTAAAAATTGTGTAGCTGAGAATTCATAAAGTAATGGATGATGTTGCTACCAACTAGATTTTTATGTAAGGTACTGTACATACAGTAGTCCAAATTTTCTTAACGCTCTGTGAGAATTCTGTAATTTAATTAGTGTCTCTGTATCGCAGATTAATAAAACTGTTGCGATTATAAAGTTGTTTATTAAAGAAGCAATTCTCTTGCCATTTAGTTTGTTTGTTCTCTGCACTAAAGTGAGATGCCAGATGGTCACAGGAAAGCATGGTAATATTGTTTAAATAGTGATTTTATTCCTGGAAATGTGTCTGAGGTTTAAGAAATTTTAATTACCATGTTGTATGGCATTGAATTTGGAAGGAATACATTTTTGAGCACTTTACTTCTTCTGTAATGTGCCTTTGGTGAACCTGAAAGAAAGTGATATATTGTAAAAGCAGTCCTATTTTATGCTCTGCATTTATGCAGATTGTGGGTGCCTGTGTGCATGTCTGGCATGTGTGTACGTGTGAAGGTATATGTATACAGGCCTGTGAATACCATAGAATGCATGTGGAAGTTAAAGGAAGACAGCAGGAATTGGTTATCTTCTTTGATGAATAGGTTCCAGGAGTCAAACTCAGGCCTTTATCCCGAGTGACATAAACCTGCCGTTAGCTGATGAACCAGCCTGCTGGTCCTGCAATTCTATTTCAAGATGTCCACATTTTTATAATCTAATATTACCCAATAGGTGCTGAAAACTACAAAAATCTATAGTTTCCAGTTTTAGTTTCAGACTTTTAAACTTTATTGATTTGTTTTCTGGCTGCCTTTAATTTCTCCTATTTCTATAGGTATGTATCAATGCACACAAATACACAAATGGCTTGAACCTACCTATGATTTTCATTGGAGGATTTCTTCTGTCAGAAGTAGGGTAGTTCCTCCTCCCCCTTTCCCAGTATCATCTCTTGTTCTAAACGCTGCATAGATTCCACCTGCAATGTGCAGCTTCTCTCAACAGCACATCACGAAACCCTCTCTATTCCTTTTGGATATCATTAGCCTTTAGCATTTCATTAATTTATTGACTATGGACTTCCTCTTGGTAGTTCTTAAAGTATCCTTTGGCTTAAATATTTTTATTTAACATTCACAGTTAACTTAGCTGCAAGCCTCAAAGATTATTTCCTGGGGCAATCTTTGTAAATTTAGTGTCTAATTGCTGTTTTCAAAAAAAAAGTAGCAAATACAATAGAAAAAACCAATATGATGTATACTGTCAAATCACAAGAAGAATCCATAACAGTATGGATGATATTTAAATACATATAACTATTATGAGAATGTTGCTTATACAATTGATTTTTCATGTGTTAGGGAGACTAACGAGGATAGATAGATAGGTACATAGATAGATAGATAGATAGATAGATAGATAGATAGATAGATGATAGATAACTATCTTAATCTTAATGATAGTGTATTTATGTATGCCTCTGTGTGTGTGTGTGTGTGTGTGTTACTATGTGTGAATGCCATGAGAAAAGTGTAGAGATCAAAGGACAATGGCGGATATTGATCCACTGCCTCCACCTTGAGACAGGGCCTCTTTGTTGTCTTTTCTGTGACTATGCCAGGCTAGCTGAAACACCAACTTCCAAGGAATCTGTTGTCTATCAGTACTATCACACAGTGTTATTATAGACCCACAATATTGTGTCTGTCTTCTCAAGGCATCTGAAAATCCAAACCTAGGCCCTCAAGTTTGCACAGCAAATACTTTATCCAGTAAGTTATCTAGGAAATCCCCAAGAGTGGTTTGTAAAAAAAATATATGATATCTTAATTTAGAATAGCCTGCTAATAGTTTACAAAATGCGTTGTACTTTGATTCTTATTACTGATTATATGAGCTGTCCAGTTGCTGCCAATACAGTGTCTGCTTTCTGAAGAGGAACCCCAGTGTGCAGAGAATTGTAATTCGGTCATAGAGATTTGATCCTTATATGTCTTTACTTGATTTTTATAATTTGGTGATAGAGACCTGATCTTTATGATCTTTATATACTAATCAGCTAGAAGGCCCAGAGAAAACAGTCTGGGTCTTTTAATGGCAGGAAATTCTGGTTTCTTACCTACCACTAATATGTGTGCAATCATCACCCCTTTTTTGAAAAATTAATAGAAATAACTGAGTTATTATAAAAATATAAGGAACAAATTTGGCAAACAAAAGTACCAAATCATGATTGTTAGAGTCAGTAACTATCAAATGTACTCAGCAAAGAGCTGGAAGGTTTCCTCAATTCTAATCTTCAGTGTGTTTGCTGTTCTGGGTGGGTACTGAGCAACACCTGGCCACTTCCAACTCTGAGTATAGTTCAAATCCACTATGACATATCTTATCTAAGAGGTTCACCTCATTGGGAATTCATACCACCCAAGTTGTCATGTTTATGTACATACCGTCTCTGGCCCTCTCCCCAGAGGCTACAGTGTGGATAGTCACCTATGAACACTGCAACCATGCTTTAAAACTTGAACTGGGCATGTCACTTGTTGTTACTGCTGTTGTTGCTTTGTATCTGGGTTTAGATTTCATATATGAAGAAATCAGAGTCATCGGAATGTCAGAGAATCCTGTGAAAGCTGAATCAGGGCAGAAGGAGGAATATGTGCAGCAGAGCTGAGTCATATTAATAAGGGATCAGCAAAGATTAAAGAGCTGCTGATGCTGCAGAGGTGCATGCAGCCGCCATCGCTCTATAATTACCTTGATTCCAATACCCCTTAGCCCCAGGCGTGAAACAGCATTTTCTTTCACTGTTGTAAGATATAGATCCCATACTTCTTTCAGTGTACATATATATTCTGGCTGGCATAAATGGGCCTCTAAATTATTAAGAAACTTAGCTTAACCAAGTCTTAGTCCCAGGCTTTTTACATTTTATCAAATAAGCTTATTCTAGAACTAGCAGATGCCACCAGGAAAGAAAAATTGCACATTTCGACAGTGGCATTTTAAACCGAACTGGTCTGAGCTAGTGGAACAATCTCTATGCTTCTGAGGACCTTTCTCTTATCTACATATCTAGTTTTCTGTTTCTTTGTTCTAACGTCTTCCCCTCAAAGATTGATGACAGCATTTTCTATAATTCATTATAGTCTGCTTTTGCTCAAGGAGACAATCCCTTGAAATCTACACCAAATTGCCCCAATAATGGATGTGTTCTCATAGTTCACCTTCCCTCTGTATGTTCACTGATTTCTGAAACTCTTTAGAACCGAACCTCGATCTTTAATGGACCAGACAGGTGCTTTTAGCTGTGCTAACCAGGACGCATATCGTGTAACAACAGCTTCTGGAATCACCCCAGACACCAAAGGTGCAAATGGGAGATTGTGTGCATTATGAATCACAACACATAATTATTGCCCTGATGGTTCTTTTCCTTGTGAAGTGTTAAGTGATCCTTTTGTTTTTAACTCTTTAGCTACAGTAAAGCAGCACTTTTTTTCTGGGCAAAAAGTATCGTTCAGCATAAAAGTCAAAGCATAGTTTCTTTAAACATTTTTTTCTCCAATAAATTCTGACTTTTAAATGACTAAATTAAATGGTTCCTGTCACATGTTAACAATATGGGGTCTGAGATTGAAAGGAGCTCTGTGTAATCTTATTGAGCCAGTAGGTCACTGGGAAAAGAGAAAATGTGTTTGAATCGCAGGCAAGAGCGGATGTTGGATGGATTTGTGAAATACTTTCTGTTGTCGTATCAGCTGACTGATGGTTGTGATTCTCAGAAGGACTCCAATATTATGCCTTCTAAAACCTGGAGATTAATGCAACCATGGTGAACCACACAGCGACACTCTGGCAAAGAGAAAGGGTCAGTGCTGGCAAGACGTGGCAGGTGTCAAAATAAAAGGTTAGGCTCTGTGCCTGGGGACCCATCTGTCAGATCAAACTATGATAAGGCAATTAATGTATTTGTTTATGTTGCTCACGACACACCATGCATTCCATAAAAATGATCAGTTTAAACACTCTCGACTGCTTTCAGGAAATTGGGCTATATGTAAAAAGAAAATGATCAGAATAAAAATAAATGTTTATTAGTTAAATGGCTAGTTCATACAGCCAAATTAAGTTAGCTGGGAAATTAGTCATCTGTACTCAAGAACCTAAGTCATTAAATATAACATTTTCATAAGATATTGGGGACAATTAAAGTGGATGTTTATGCTACAAGATAATTGTTGTAACACCTCAAAATCCTACCATGCTTTACATTCATGATACTAGATTTTTAAGTATGCAATAAAATACATCCTACAGAATGTATGATAAAATGAGAATTTTCAACCACAGCACTTTCTGCATCCTGCATGTTCTGCATCCTGCATCTTCTTCAAATGTTTTGTTCACAACACTGTCATTATTAGGGCTTTCATTTTCACTCTGAGTAATACTGACTCCTCTCATATTTATTATTTATTTAGCTTTCTCACGACATCTGCTTTACAATCTGTTTAAACAAGAACATGTTTAGATTTAATCTTCATCAGTGATGTATTTCTTGCAGATAAAACAAATCATTCTATATTTTTAAAATGTCCCGTTACTTTACTGGTTAAATAAATAAATAAATAAATCCATAATTCCCTGGAATTATGAAAAAAATTAGACATTTTTTCAGCTCAAAAGTTTAGATAAAAATCGATTTGTTACTTTCAACTGGGGGAAGGTTAAAAAATGCTCTCAGTTGCTGTTTCAATCTGTTGTATTTACAGTAATATTACATTTTTGAAGAGAAGAAGCTGGCTTGCCAGCAGAGTAGTGTGCTACGCAGAAGGGTCAAATCCTTTAATTTCCCAGGCAAAGCCAGATATGACCATCTCATTGTCAAGCTGCACTTCTGACAGAGTGATGCTAGCGTTCACTCCAGCAACAGAGGGAAGCCTTTGAAAACCAGAGCTCCTGTGCTCAATAGATTTACTTTCTTTTTTTGAGGCAAGATTCACCCCCTTATCCCTTCTTCCCAAGTATTAGAGAGGTTAAGAGACGAATAGAAGGGGGAATGAGGGGAAGAACCCTGGGAGGGGGGACTAGAAGGGGGGACATTTGTAATGCAAATAAATAAAATAATTAATTTTTAGAAAGGATTTTGTCGAACTTTAAGTCAATGATTTTTCTCACCAGGACCTCTTTCTCAGCTCGAAGCACATCATAAACTTACTGTTTGCTTCCATTGTTCCAGGGGATGTAGAGACGCTGGACATAGACTTTGTTATATGCTTCTTTCTGTAGCCTAATGCATGGCTTACAAATTATGCTTGCCGTCCAACTACAATGGACTGCTACTTAAAATTGAATTCTCTCCCGCCTTCATTTGCTGACTCCGAGGTTTATACTGTTACTTTAATTTTATTTGAATTTCAGTCTTCTGAGCTAGCTCTGTTTTCTACCTCTTTATTTGCCTGGATATAGTCGAAAATATAATAGGGCAAAATAAAGTTCTTGGCCACCATTCTGTATGACTCTTCCAAATTCTGGGATACACTATGTAACATTACCAAGCTATAGCCAACTAAGCTAACTGGCTACTTCCTCTCTACCATAGAATAAAAGTAATAATCTCAACTGGAAGTCAGGATCTCACCCATTTTTCACAGATCCATTAAAAGATTCATCAAACAAAAGGTAAGATAATTTTTAATACCTTCACAATAGGAACTGTCCATTGGAAATGAGGAATTTCACAGCACATATTTTGTCTTTACATGGGAAGAAAATAAACAGTGAGCTTCATTTTATTTTAAAATTATTTAATCTCTACTTTCACTTTTCTGCAGAAGTGTGAGCGAGTAATTTTGCTGGATGTCCACGTATTTCAGTTGAGCCATTTGAAGACATTAGGAGTGGGGTTATTGAAGCCCTCCCTTGCTCTAGGACAATGCAAGCCTGCCTCTGTGTTCACCACAGGTATGTGTTCATGAGTTCTTCCTTAATAGATTGCCCAGATATCACAGAATTGCGACACTTTGTTTAGTATATGGTCATGGTGAATAGTACCTATCTGTATTTTTATTATTTTAACAAAAATTAAAATTCTCAGCCTATCCTATGTTATGTAAAGCAAGTATCCACACCCAATTGTCTCTTCTTCTATGAAAAAAACAAAACAAAACAAAAAAACCCCAAAAAAACCAAAAACTTGTCACTTCTTTCAGAAAATCTACTTCCAGTTGATTAAAGTTTGCTCCACCTCCATCAAATATACTTTTTTCCAGATTATTAAGTTTTTAAAACATTTATTTTTTTACATCCTAATTCTGTCCCCCCTCTCAGTCTTCCTCTTACAGAGTCCTTCTCCCACTCTTCTCTCTTTCTTCTCTGAGATGGTGGGGGCCCCTGGGTATCACCTCACCCTGGTGCATCAAGTCTCTGCAGGGTTAGGGACATATTCTTCCTCTGCAGTTACAAAAGGCCCCTAGGGGGTCTTGGTCCAGCCCTTGTATGCTTTTTGTGGTGGCTCAGACTCTGAGAGCTGCCAAGGGTCCATTTGTTGACTCTGTTGGTCTTCTTGAAGTTCCTCTCCCCTTAAGGGTCCTCAATCCTTCCCCCAACTCTTCCATAGGAGTCCCCAACCTCCCTTCAATGTTTGGCTATGGCTCTCTGCATCTGTTTCAGTCAGTTGCTGGGTAGAGCCTCTTAGAAGACTGTAATGCTAAGGTCCTACCTGTAAGCATAATGAGTGTCAAGGATTGGTGCTTCCCTATGAGATGGATCTAAAGTTAGGTCTGCTGGATATTGGTTGACCATTCCTTCATTATCTACTCCATCTTTGTCCCTGCATTTCATTTAGACAGAAGACATTTGGGGTAGAAAGTTGTGTCTGTGGGTGGGTTGGTATCCTTATCCTTTCACTGGGGTTTCTGGCTGGCTATAGAAGGTGGTCTCTTCTGGTTTCATGTCCCCAGTCTTAGGCATCTTGGGTAAGAGCACCAGCATTGACTCCTGGGAGCCTCCCGCATCCTAGATCTCTGGGTCTTGTAGAGATCGCTCTCACACCCACCTCTGACAACTATAGATTTCCATTCATTGTCCTGTCGTCCTGGCCCTCTGTCCTGTCTCTCCCAACAGCTGATCCTGACCTCTCCCCATTCCCCTGCCCATCTCTTCTCCCATCCAGTTCCCTTCCTCTCTATTTTCATTATCTGCAAATGCAACTGGATCATTTCTGTCTTAGGCATCAATTTTCTGGCCATACCTTTGTATTTACTTCTCCTATAGTCTATGGCTTTAGGGACTTTTTTTTTAATTCATCAAGCATTTGTCCAATATTTGGCATGTAAGACTTTATCTCCATCTCCAGCTGTTGAAACTCTGCTATCCTTGCGGTGGTGAATCATTCCTAAAATGTGAACCTGTCTTATTTTAGTAACAGGGATTCTATTTAGTGCTCAATGCTGATGAACCAGAATGGAGGTCTGAGAGTTTGTGTGACAGGTAAGAGAAAAAAAAAAAAGGAAAAAAAAAAAGTGAGTGCATGGAGGCTGTGAGAAATGTGGAAGCAAACAGATTTGTTGGAAAACAAGCTTTAACATTTGAAGAGGAAGTACCACATCAAAAACAGGGTAAGATGTCACACTAAGTGGTTCTGTGTCTTGTCCTATTGCTGTTGTAAACTATCTCACCCAAAGCTTCTTTAGGCAATAAATGCCTTCTGACAGCTCACAGTCCAAGCCCAGCCCAGCATGATAGAGGAGTGAGGCAGCAGGAACCTGAAGGAGCTGAGTGTGTCACATTTACATTCAGAAGAGAACAATGAGTGTGTGTACACTAGTGCCAAGCTCACTTTCTCTAAGACCCCCTGCCTAGGACTGGGGCCACCCACGGACAGTGGGGATTTACATGTTAGTTAACTTAATCAAGGTAATCCCCCAAGGGTACACCCACAGGCTAATCTCCCAGGTGATTCACGATTTTTTAAATCAGGTTGATATGAACCATTACACTAAGCAAACTTGCAAATGCCCTGCAATAACGGTAGAAAGGAGAGGAAGGGAGTCAGGAGAAAGAGCGTGTAAATTGGTTTCTGAGACTTTATCATAATCTGATTAATTCTGAAATAATGTTCCTGCTATGGAATTGATTTTCAAGGTAGAATGGAGAGGCACCTCATCTCTGAAGACGTGATTCAAGTTGTTACACTTGCATAGTGGGAATGGTACAGGCTATGCAGGAGACATGATTATAGAGTGGCTTGGAAGATGATCTTTTTTAGACAATCCAGAGCCTGAACCCCTGCTCCCTCCTCTCTGCTGTGTATGTCATCTTGGCAGGAGTCTTGGAGCTCCTTCCTACGACTTAACAAGAACTGACTGTGTGCATCATCACCCTAACCTCACGCCCCATGGCAACCCAGCAGTGGACCACACAGAGCAGAGGTGATTTAGAGCATCGCGACTGACAATTCCAAATTAGGCAAATCAGAGCTTCATTTCTCCTGTGTTACTTCAGCATCCAACGGCTGGAGGTTGCCAACATTTCCTACCTTTTTCAGTCTTCCTCCTTTATTGGAAAAGAAACAGAATGACAGTTCTCTCTGCATAAAATTGTGCAGGCCTTTCAATAGATAGTATATTTCATGTTTCCTGTATGTCGCAAACATCAATCTCATAACTCTTATAATTTAATTCAGCGTGTTCTACAGAACTGTGAACACTTTTGCAATTCTAATGCACTAGAAAGCATTTCAATTAGTTCATCACAATTCCAGGGGAAGGGGATTCTGTAAAAATAATTTTACAGATGATTTTACAGGTGAGATGTTTTCCTCTAAGTATTATTAGAAAGTTCTAAAGGCAACCTGCAATTACTAAATTGTCTATTAAATTCATATATGTATATATGCATTCAATTAGAATACATTTATATTCTATGTGTATACATACATAGACACAAATTCCAGTTTAGTGTCTGATGTTGTAACAAAACACTGAAGAAAAGCAACTTGAAAGGAAATGGTTTATTTGTTTTTTACTCCCATGCTGTAGTTCATCATTGAAAGAATCCAGTACAGAAACTCAAGCAGGAACCTGGAAGCAAAACCGGAAGCAGAGACTGTGGAGAAATGCCCCAATGCCATGCTCCATGACACCCCAGCAGTGAACCACACACAGCCAAGATAATTTAGACTATCACAACTGACAGTTCTAAATTAGGCAAATCCAGGCTTTCTTCCTCCTGTGCTGGTCCATGGCTTGCTCAGCTTGCTTTCTCACAAGACCCAAGATCAACTTCTGTGGGTAGCACTGCCCACCATGACCTAAATGTACCCTCTTTTATCAGTCATCCATCGAAAAAATGTCCCTCTTCCACAGACATTCCTAAAAGAGTTCTGGTTGAAGAGATTTCTCACTCAAAGTTCTCTCTTCCCATATACCTGTAGTTTATAGAAAGTTGACTGAAATTAACCATTGAAACACATACATGCACGTGCACGCGCACATGTGCGTACGCGCACGCGCGCGCACACACACACACACACACACACACACACACACACCTACCTCTTGCTCTATTCTTGGTATGTCTTCAGAATTGGAGTAAATCCACGGCTTCAGTTCTCCTTACTTTTTAGTAAGTTAGTCTGAGATCTAGTGCCAGTTGTTCCCACTGCTGTCCAGGAAGTTCTAATAGAATAGTCTAAGCCAGAGGCCACTGTTTCTATTATGATGACAGGCAGTGTGTACAATGTGAAGCGTTCCAGGTAAGCTCTGCTGTAGATCAGGATTTTAAGTGAAGACCAAACCATCAGTCAATCACCCACTTCCCTGCCCAGCCCAAGCCTCTTTCCTCTAGGTTGTTTCCACGGAGATTATTCTTCCGATCCTTCTTTCCATTCCTGCTGGAGCAATGTAATTTTTACAACATGCAAAAATAACTTATGCATACACATTTTTGCACAATAGATTACAAATTGTGAAGGTAATTTTACTGTCAAACTATTTTTAGAACTTATTTATGGAATTGCAGAGTATTGAGACTACTGAAGTGAAATTGCTGTTTATTGCTTAACAAACTTCGTGTGGTTGTTTATAAAAAGTGAATAAAATTCCCCTGTCCCTCTTTCTGGGTGCACTTTTGCCATAAGCTACTCCAAACCCACCACTGCATCTCCCTAATTTCCCTTCAATTTGAGCTTTGCCAATTACCACACTTTGTCCAATATCACTTTAGCAAGAATGACAAAGGCAAGTATTTGTCAAAGTTGCCATATCTACTGCCCTGGTTTAAGAGAAGCTTGAATTACTTTCCAGGAAGCAAAAAGGACAGCACAGAAGAGACCTGTCATGTCAGTTAAGGGAACTAGACCAAATACTAGTCACATGATAGTGGCTAATATATACTAAGGTGACCTGTCCACTAATAGATAACTACACCTTACCCAAAGACGAATGAGAATTCATAATACAATTGTTTTCAAACAGGACTTGGCAATTTATAGCTCATGGAACAAATCTTCGACATCAGTTATTTAAATACTGCAGAATCTGGGGAACACAGACTCATTTTTTTTGTATGTCATGTAAACGATTTAACATTGCACAGAAGTGGTAAAGTTGAATAATCAAAGACTCTATTGCCTGAAGAACCTAAAAACACACCAGCTTTCCTCTTGTGGGGGAAACTTTTGTGAACTCTTGCTTTGAGTCTAAGAGGTAGGATAATTTGTTGGACAGCAATAAATTACCCAGACATTTGCCCAAAGGGAACATGCCTCATTTCTTATTAAACCAATAAATTGCTATGCTCACAGAAAACTACATATGCATTTGCAGAGCCAATAACCTTTTCAGTGGATAAAGCTTTTTGTTCTGCTTGCATTTCTAAAGTACATTTATGCAGACGGCTAGTTTTACACCAGTATTTCCTCCTTATTCACCATAGTCATGTGAGCATGGCATTGCTCTTTCAGAACTGTTTCCCAAACCCCACATTTTATGTTACCCCATGTTTGCATTTTCCTCTCTGAAGTAAAAAGGGAGGAGATGCAGGAATTTTGGGGCTTCTCTTTCCCTTTCCCCCTCTTCCAACTGACTGGAACCTGTAGTCACTTGATTCACTATCTCGAGTAGTCAAATATGCTGGAGAAGTAGGGTAAAAATGCTATCCAAATAATTTAAGTCATCTTTTTCTCTTTCTAGAACTCCATGGAACCCGAGTTCCCACAACTCAGATACTCATATTGTTCACCAGATTAGAGAGAAGTAAAGATGAATCTTCTCATATTTACCAAATGATTATTGGATATCACGTTCTAGCAGGCTAGCCATATTCTAAGTAAGGTAACAGTCTTATGCATAAAGTTTTGGCCCCCAAAATATTTAGTTAATAAAACATTGGATTGTTGGCTCCAAACTCTAAGTGACTTTGATAAACTTTGTCCCAATTTTGTTAGTTGGCCAGAGGCAAACCATTTACAGTAACCATGCTTTTCTCTTCCTAGATAAAAATATACAACTCCAGATAAGGGAAGCAGGAATTTTGAACACTGACCTTTCTAAATCCTGTTTCTCCCAAGTCAGAGGGCTGCAGTAACTGGCAATTGCCCTAGGCATGTGTCATTTTACTTCCCAGAAATGCTTGTGCACCAATATAGAGCCTTAGGTAATACAATAGGGACATAATGAAGGTGAGCCTTTGCCATATAGGCAGCTAAAAAGCACATGCACTGATTTGTTTTTTTTTTGTTTTTTTTTTTTTTGTTTTTTGGCAATTAGCAGAAAATTAGGGAAGAGAATTTAGTCACACTGTGAATCCATAGTCACCGATGGCAGCCTGTATGGGTCAGTGAGGGCAACCTTTATCTATGCACACTTGAGCATGATCTCTAGGCCTCCAGAGATCATTTCTCTAAGACTAGTGGGAAGCCTATCAACTCATAGATGATACTAATCTATGCAGTTCTAAGAGTGACCTATTCTTAGGAAACTTAGTCTTTACCAGACTTGACATCCAGATGTTATGACTCCATTACAGAAATTCTGGAAATCTAAATGTTGCAAATAATTTCTGAAGCAATAAACAAACAAATAAAGATATTAGTTTCTAAATGAAATGTGTTTATAAATATCCCTTCTCAGGGTAATTTTATTGAAAGTAAAGAAGAATTCCCAAACACAGCTGTAAAAATGGAAGCTGGCTGGTGGTACTAGGGAACCCGTTTAAAAAATAATTTCTATTGGATCTTGTATCAATTTTTCCTGTTATGGACTATCTCAAAATTTGATAATTTGTGGATAAGAACAAGTAGCACATGATCTCGGTTATCTAATTACCTGCTTTCCCTGTTGGACTCAATGCTGTGTAAGGAAAGAAAAACGTTAGCTTTCTTACACACCAAAAATATTCCCAGAGCTTGTTAAGATGTTAGGAACATCCCAGTTTCTTAAGAAGTATTTGCTGAAGACATGGATCTCTCAGTGAAAAATAACTGATGGGATTTTACCAGCACTGGAACTGTGAGCATGAGCAATGATATGTCCCCTGCAAGATGAGTTTTTATGGAGCAGATGATGAGTTAAGCAGCATGGAAAAAGATGTGTTTTCAAAAGATAGTGTTGGGCCATGCCATAATGAATCTTAGAGCCAGAAGTTACATGAGAAAGATGTAGATTTTGGTATAGGGCCAAGGACTGGCAAGGAAAATCCAATTCAGACCAATCTCCCTATAATGATATATATAGGTTTGGAAAAGGAAATCTGAAACCATTTTGATTTTCTATCCCATAATATAATAATATATAATATACTGCTATTCTTCTATGCTCTTAAATCGTCTTTTAAACAGCTTTCAGGATGTGTATTTATGAAAAATAGAGCTGGTGTTCAAATGCCCTCATTATCAGGGCAGTAATCTTCCCAAGTACTAGACTCCAAAATGGAATACATTAAAAACAGCCAACTTAAAATAGAACTTAGTTCTTCATGATTATGTTGAAAATTTAAGTAAAATATGTTATTAAGGAATTGTTATATTCCAGAAGTGAGGAAAGGTAAAGCAAGGGCTAGACCACAACACACCAGAGGCTAGACCACAACACACCAGAGGCTAGACCACAACACACCAGAGGATAGATCACAACACATCAGAGGCTAGATCACCACACACCAGAGGCTAGACCACAACACACCAGAGGGAAATGGGAGAAAACTGTCATATGTACTCTATGTCACAGAGGGAAAAACCCATGTCATTCTGCAATGTCAGAATTCACTGAAAAACAATAGATTCACCCAGTTCAGTAGTTTCAGATATAGTAATTTACAAGATAATTTCTCTATCCTGGTAATCTGGCTAAGGCAAATGAGGTTCTTTTATTTCTACCTTAGTTATTAATATCAAATGTCTTATAATGCATCTTACAGCAATGAATCCGTATGAGAGTATATCTAGAGGCATGCATGTGGCTTACCGAATGAATTTAAGGGAAAGAGGCAGCATTGGAAACATCCTAGAAGTAGGTTGATGGGTAATGTCAATAGAGTCTGTATGGGTAAGATAACTGAGAACTCAGGTCAGTATAAAAAATAATTCAGATTGGTGCAAGGGCCTGCCGTCACATTGCTAGATGTCCATAATTTTATGGGGTTCACGTGAGGGAAATACAGCCTCTCCTTGTTCTAATAAGCCATATGAGTTCTTGTGTCTAGTTTCCTTGCTTTTTTTTTTTTTTTTTTTTAAGATGCCCATGTACCCTCAAAGTCTCAATTTATCCCCATAAACGTAAAAGTTGGCACCCTTTCTATAACCTGGATTAGGTCATTTTTTCAGAGCTGGATGGATAGTGCCCAACGAATATGGTAACACCAGGGGCCATAGCCACCCATCTGTAAAATGGAGCAAAAGGCTGTTTGTGAAATAGAGAGCACAGCCTGAAAAACAGAACAAAACAAAACAAAACAAAACAAACAAACAAAAAACCAAACTTAAATCTGAAGAAACAGCAGAGCAAAGCCTGATCTCCACAAAAATAAAAGGGGTGAAAGCCAACCTGCCTGGGAACGCCACTTAACCCCTCGCTCGCTGGAACTCATTAGTAAAATTAGGATGAAATAATTTATAAGGTTGCTATTAACGTTAAAATTTTTATGAGTGGGGAGGTTTTAAAACATGATGTCTTCAGCAGAAAGTGCCACCGTTTTTCAATATTCTTTTTACACGTAATGGAAGCAAGTTCAAATAATAGGTCTGATGTTCACGAAGTCATTAAATATTTACTGGTCACTGTCTTGATGACCATTTTGATTCATTACATGGTATATATAAATCATCGATATTTTCAAATTATAAACAGCTCAGGAAGGACTTTTGCAGCTCATGCTGTGGCCTTTAACTAAAATATGAATTACCTCCTTCTTTGTGGAGGTGTTTTAAAAAAATATCTCACTTATTAAGGTCACTAATAATCAAAGCAAGCAGTATGTATGATAAGTTTATCATGCTAATTTTTCTCTTGGGTTGCAAACTGTCACCTGTGGATCATTTCTTTTTTTCTGGGAGGCCCTGTGTTTATTTTTAAAGTATTAATTTCCAGTAACAACCAAACTCAAACAGAAAGTGATGCTTTCTGTGTCATGTGATTTACCAAGAGTGAAAATAGAAATTTGTGTTATTTCTCTTGAATGGAAGATAATTAAAGATAACAGAAGATGTGGGTAGGACAACACTTAATTATAAATGGTATAAGGCCATTTTATGATTCTATACATTCTTTTTACTTCTATTTACTTCCTCCTACTCCTCTTTCTTTTTTTCTAAAGTGTCATTTATTTTTCTACCTACTGGGTTGCAACCTGCATATTTTGCAATTTTCTTCAAATCTTCCAGGAATATATGTCTGTACTAGGTGTTATGCAGCAGAGAATCATGCAAGATAAGTCTTTCTTTCCAACACCCCCTTCCCAAAGTCATTCTCAAACCCTCTCAGGGACCCTTGCCCACCCCTTAGATCACCAGTGCCTACCCTAACTCATCACCTCCTTTTCTTTCTTATGCAAATGAATCTGCTCCTGCTTTCCACCTTGAGACTCAAGATAACTCCTTAGAAGCTTTTTCCAAATTCTGCCTTTACATCCTGTTTTTGAACTGTGTCTGTTTTTGAAATTCAGAAAATGCGGCACAGTCAGATAATAAGTAAATCTGTCAGGGTCCCCAAACTAATACATGATGAATGAAAGTCAGGGTCTGTTCAGAAGCTGCGAATAATGATTCTGTTATGTCTTACTGCATGCAAGCATTCAAAATGCAGATGGTCTGTGGAAGCTTGCTGGATGTAGCACTAAAATAAGTTGTGAATTCTCCTTAAGTTCTCCAAATTTACAAATTTTATTAGACCTCTGGTCAGAGACTAAACAAGAGTTTGCAGGGGTAGCAGTGAGGTTATTTATAGATGCTACCAGGTAATTCAAAGAAAACTATTAAATTGACATCTAGTGATGTTGGCTTTCCTAAGCACTGAGAACATCTACCCCTATATGCACCAGAAGAGAAAAATTACCTCTGCAGTGCTGAACACAGTTTACAGAAACCATTAGCATTCACATTTACTGAATTTAAAATAAAGTTCCTAGTATGCATAAAACAACTTCATTTGGTTGGTGAAAATAGGTAAACTAGTTCTAATGTAATTTTTGAGACAACTCCATACTGATTTCACTGAAGATGGGCTAATTGCCCATCTACAGTGATTTTTTTAATTTCTAATTTATGTGTATATACATTTATTATTATATATAATTATATTGTAATATGTGATGTATAATGTATAGTATATGTTATACGTATAGAAAATATATTGAATTACATTTATGTTGATAATAAGTATAAAATTATATTGATAAAAGTATAATATATATAACATAGGTATGTGCAACTACATGCCACATGCTGTGGGTTCTTTTGGAAGACAAAAGAGGGACTCAGATCCCCTGGAGTCACATGGGGATGTGAGCTGTCCAACATTGTATCCCTCCACTAGACAGGCAGCTAGGAGAACACTTCATTTTCTGCCCTGGGAAGTAGCTTACAAATAGAGTCCCTCCTAGAAGTAAAGGGAAGTTTACTTGGTTTAACTGTTTGTAGTTATGTAATATCCATTGTTTTGTATGGCTGCTTTTACAAGATACAGTATCTTTAGTAATTATCCATTGTAGTGATTTGTAAAGTAAAGCCTTTGGGTCTAGCTTTAAGTAAAAGCCTTCAGCAAAGTCCCTGCTGTGTTGGGGTCAATCAGTAGAGGCTGAAAATTGTTTTGAGATTGTGTAAACCTTGAAAAAAAATGTTGTCTCCCTGGAAAGTCTGCTTTTGGTGCTACATGAGAGCTTAGAGCTGCATAGATCTTGGTCCTAAGCCACTCCTGGAAAACTTGGGAGTTCTTAGATTTGATTATGGCTAGCCATAGTCATAAGGTACTGAGATCTGTATGGGTTGTCTGGTCTTTCTGGCAGCAAGGGCCAGATAACTTTGGCAGTTGCAATCTTCCAGAGCTCCAGTTAATTTTGTGTAGTGATCGAACAAAAGTAACTGGAGTGAGCTAGTCAGGGCCAGTCTTTGTTCCAAGAAGGCTGAACCCCTCTGCTTCTTTGGAAAATGAAAGTTTAGCACCTTGATGAGCTTCTCTTTTTACTGAAACGCCTAAGGTTAACATCAACCAATAGTTCATCTTAGTGAAGATAACAATAGCTCAATTATTTTTAGGAATTTAGAACATTAAGGTATTTTATAATTGATTGGCTCCTTCTACTATCCATACAAATTTGCTCTCCCCATGCTCAATCCCCTCCACTCTTTTGGTTAAAATGAATACTGTCTTTGAGATAATACATGCATGTATGCACACATGAACTAATTTCTACTGGCTATATACTGAATGCAATGGTGCATGTGTTGCTTTAACCAGCCTTTCCATCCATTCTCTAAACGCTCTCACGAGTTTGTATTCTATTAGCACTGCGCTTGCGTCAACTACACTACAGCCCTACTAATGCTGGAACTGTCTCTGCTGTCTCTACTCTGCTAGAATAGAGACCTCCGTCCATCTCTGACTTACATTAAGTTGATGAATAAGGGAGGTGGAGGGATTAATCACAACCATTGGACATTTGGACATACACATTTGTCAACAGTCTATTAAAGCCCATTTCCCAAGTTTTCTACTGGACTATATTGCTTTCATATTGATTTGAAATGTTCTTCATCTAGCCTAGATGCATTTGGATACAATTGATCTATATATATATATATATATTGGTCATTTACTTGCAAATTTTTTATTTGAATTCTATGCTTTTAGTGACTAAATATTCTTTATTTTATTTTATTCATCATTATTGCATATTTCTGTGGTGGGTGTGTTCATTTGTACAAGCCAGGTTACACATGCACAGGTCAGAGGACAATACTCAGGAGTAGATTTTTTTGATTGTGGATCCCAAAGATTGGATTAAAGCTGTTAGACTTGTGCAGCAAATACTAATATTCCACTGAGCTATCTTCATAGCTAAACACTTTTCACATTAATAGAGTAAATCTTACTAACTGGACTGTAATGCGGTTCAATTATTATTTTTTCCTTAATGTAATGTTAATGATATGTACTGATTAATAAATCATTGGCTCTTTCCAAAATAGTTAATTTTCTTCTTGATATTTACTGTTTTACAGCCTTGTTCTCCACTACTGGAATTTTAATTTTATGTGTGTGTTTATCTAATGGAACAACTTCCTTGCATCTCCATAGCCTAGACCACCTCCCTAGTCATGCAGCCATAGGGATGTAAGAAGTTAGTAGAGTTACATTGGTTACACTGGTACATTACATTGTCAAAACAATGCTCTTTTAATGGTCAATATCGTGACAATAACCACTAAAGAAATCATTCTTTATTCTTCTATAAGACTCTGTAAGAACATTTAAATTACCTTTAAGCATGTATTATGGGTAGGGGGCATTTGTATTACAGTACCTACGAGGAGATCACAGGATATCTTATGGCAGTCAGTGTTCTCCTTAACCACATGGATCCTGAGAAACAAATCAGTGTCCACAGCCATGGTAACAAGAACCTCTGCCTACTGAGCTAGCTATCCTGCTGACCATACGCGCTTGACTATTCTTAAAGCCCTGAAGTGATGTACAAGATATCAATGAACTGCTCGATTTCCAAATGAAGATATCACCTGCTCTCTGCATACGTAAAAGGTCTTATGATTGTTTTTTGAGCTTTTTTAATTTGTTCATGTGACAAGGTTTCATATTCTTTTTTATGTTAATATTGGCTATTTGTATTCTTTTCTTGCTAAAACCCTGTTAGAATTCACAGTCAAAAACTAATCCATTTTAATGCACTGCTCTTTTTAGTTTGCTAATATTTTGGTCAGTACACTTCTATCTGTATTCATGACTGTAGCTCATTTGTGATTTTAATTTTTTTCTGCAATTTTGCCATATTTTACAAAAACTTCAACCATTGAATAGAATTGTTTCTTCTAATTATTCTCATCATTTTCTGATGGGATTTGTGTAGAATTGCTATTTTTTGTTCTTAAGTACTTAGACAACTTTCCGGATGGATTCAGTTGAAATAGTGTATCTTTATCAAAAAAATAAATTTATTTACTCTTAAAGCAGATATGAAATATATGTATTTTGAAACTTTTTACATTATATTTTTAAATAGTTCATTTTACTTTAATTATTAAAGATATTTATATAAAGTCATTGAATATATTTTTATTTTTGCTCATAATTAACACTGATAATGATATGCTTCTTTTTGTGTTTTATATTTATTAGCATGTTATATTTCATTTATTTGATCAGTGTTGTGGGTAAATCATTTATTATTCAAAAACAAAAAAGAATTTTGTGATTTAAAAAATATTTATTTATTTATTTATTTATTTATTTATTTATTTATTATATGTAAGTACACTGTAGAGTGTATTCAGACACTCCAGAAGAGATCATTAGATTTTGTTATGGATGGTTGTGAGCCACCATGTGGTTGCTGGGATTGGAACTCAAGACCTTTGGAAGAGCAGTCGGCTCTCTTAACCACTGAGCCGGCTCACCAGCCCCAACTTTGTGCATTTTTGAATGAATATATAATGCATGGGCTTTGTATTTCACTTATTAATGACCTTTACTTTTTAGCTTCATCTATTTGTATGAGTATTCAGTATGCTGTTTTTTCTGCTAGCAAAATTCTTGGGATGAAAGCTTAGACTTTGATTATCAACCTCATTTTTCTCTAGTATGAGAATTTAAAACACTCTAAGGAACATAACCTTATTTTCAATGCAAAAGTATTTGTCTGTCCAGTGGCACTTTATGCATAGTCCATGTAAGCTTCCCTTACTTTTCTGCTAGTTATTGTAGAGAGAATTGCTTAGTTTTCAGAAGTTGCAGATTTTTAGCTATTTGTCCTCTTATTTTCTAATTTAAAGCAGTAGTAGTTAGTAGCTTAGTCTCTATTGTTATTTGTAATCTGTTACAATTAATTTTTGGTGTGGGTTCATTGTACATCTAAAGATACTATGCATTCAATCCTGATTATATGCCAAAGTATGCCAGTGGATCATTAGTGCTGTTGTTTAGATCTTGCGTATTATTATAGTTTTATCATGTTTTATTCTATCACCCCTAAAAATAATTAGTTGAATTTTTTGTTATATCTTTGGAATTGCTTATCTTTCATTGTTACCTTTTATCTAGCATTTATCTGTATCATCTATCTATATACTATTGCTAATCATTCACCTGTGTATCTATTTATTATATATCTATATTTGCTATTTATACATTCTCTCTATATATACTATATATATTCTATTTGCTATTGATTTATTCCTCTACTATCTATCACTATAGCATAGATGTGACATTATTGGATAAATATAATCTTTTAACTCTATATGCTATCGTTGGCTTGATCTTTTATTAATGTGAAATATACTTTGATCTATTATTAATGTGAAATATTGTTACATACAGAGGCTGTTTTTAGTTTTAGAGCCCCGTTCTTTTTATAACAATCTAGTAACTAACTTCTTTTTCAAGATGATTATGTGGAATTTCCTTTCATATTTTTCTATATCACACACATGTGCACTCATGCATACACAAACATACACACTCGATAAATGAATGTAAAAAGGAAGAGGTACATGAGCAAAGGAATGGTGTTTATAATAAACTAGAGAACATTAGCATCCTCCTTTCTTTTGATTTTGTTACTGTAACAAATTAACAAATGAATTCCTTTATTGGCAGGTGCCTTTGAGTCCTGGCCCACGCGCAGTGCTCTGACTGACATGGCTGGCTTCGTGTGTAAGCACAGGATTACTTTTTTTCTCGTGGTTATATCACCCTTTCATACATAATACCAAGGATTAGCATCTTCCTTTTTTATTGACTTGCCTTTTCGGCAGTTTATCTCTTTTAATGATCTTTTGGAGAGCTAGCATTTAAATTTATCACTCAACTCTTCTGGTCTCGTTTATAAATTATTGATCTCCAATTGTATCTTTATTAAGTCATCCCTGCTCTTTCATACTCCTTTAAAAGAATTATTCCCCCTTTTTTACTGGAATGATTAATTAATCTGTTTTGAGTCTTTTTTATTTAACACGAAAAATATTAAAGCATTATATTTTCTTCTGAGCACAGGTCTGGCAGAACCCTACTGGGCTTATTTCTTCTATGGATGTAATTTTGATATTTAACCTTGACATGAGTTAGGGGTATTTTTCCCATTTTTTTTCTCTACTAAAACTCCCACTTTTGTCCCACAACTCCAATATTGCTACCCTCGTCTTATATGGTGATATATAAATAATTTTATTTATTTACATTTCAAGTGTTGTCCCCCTTCCCTGTCTCTCCTCTGCAAACCACCATCCTGTGCCTCTTCCCTTTGCCTCTAATAACCTGTTCCTGCACTCACCCATCCACCCACTCCCACCTTACCCCTCCAGTATTCCCCTTGGCTGGGGCATCAAGCTCCACAGGGCCAATTGCTTTCTCTCTCATTGAAGTCAGATAAGACAGTGCTCTGCTACATATATAGTGGGAGCCATGGACCTACACACATATATTCTTTGTTTGGTGGTTTAGTTCTTGGGAGCTCTGAGGGGTCCTATTAGTTGATATTGTTGTTTCTTCCTATAATGCTCTTAAACACTGAGCCATCTCTCCAAACTTATTGGTGGAATATATTTTGACTGAGTGCCACATCTCAGCTGCTTTTGTAACTGACTGTGGCCATCTCAGTAAGTTGCAAGAAGAAAGCTGAAAGACAAGACTGATATAGGAAGGGTTGACTTCTGAAAGGAAGTGTGTGTATCTTCCTCCTGATTCTTAAAATGCAGATCCAGAGAAGAAATGAGCTGGACCCTCCCCCAACACTCTGGACCCCAGATAAAAGCAACAGCTTCTGGAATGAGCAAGTGGACACTCTGGTCTCCAAGGAGCTATTTTATCTGCTTAGAAAATATATAAAATTATTGTTGTAAGAGACAAATTATGTCTATCTCTGTAGGGGCTAATATTCCAAGATGACTCCACTTCAACACCTCAATAATGACATGGCCAATGCAGTTAATAATTACTAACCTCTTGAAATGTTATTAATGAATATGAAATATGTAAAATGTATATTTTAATTATATAAATGTATATTTCTATATTGAATATGCTAAGGTACTTAGTTGTCTAAGGAATACTTATTCTGTATTTCCTATTTTTATGAGTTTGCTATTACATAGCCATGATCACACAAACACATATGCTGTTCAATGCAAACCATTAGTCATGTTACTACCTTCTCTAGCATGCTCTATATAACAGCATCGCATAGAGCACTGATGCGGTTCCAACCAAATGGAAAGGCTTCATGGTCCCCTTATTATGTGCTCCTGTTTCTATTGACAAAGCCGATGGCCCAGGAATGAATCCCATCTCTCCTTCACAAACTCTTTTAATATTAAACCATATCATTTCATCTGGCTGTTTTTCAGGTTCCATGGCAGTGGAAAGAGGGAAACAAGAGTACGTATCCCTCAGGATTAATAATAGCCTTGTAAAATCTTAATCATGCTTAGCTGATCGGGGACATGATTTTACATTGCACATAAGAGGCAGTGAGAAGTCATGGACTATTGGCATCTGCTTAAGGCTGACTGACCTGAACTTGCCCAAGTTTATTTTACCCGAGATGCTTTGCTGTAGCCAAATGAGAGGAAAATAATGCTCTGTACAGTACTGATTTGAAGGAGTTTGTTCTATATCACTGTGTTATGCTATACACCCCTCAACACAGAATGCATAAATGCTATTTAGGAGTCATTTGAAGTTTTTGACATGGATATACATTCTATGTGCACTTGTGTATGTATTTCTGACACTGAGGTTGGAGGATGCCGTGTGTTGGCTTTGTCCTACTACCACGTAGCTACCAGCATTCCAACTGGATAATCAGTTTGGTGACAAGCACCTTTACCTACTAAACCTTTCACCACAGCCTCTGGATCTACTTCTATGCTAAGTAATAAAGTTGTGACTGAAGTTCTTCAACGTATTGTTTTCCTCTGATCCCGTTTGGTTCAAGTTTTTCCTGCACGTCACCATCAAACATTTTCTAGCATTTATGCATTTTACCATTCTTAGATAATTTGTTTCCTGACATTTCCCCCTTCTCTTAAGTCATTTTTCTTCTTGCATCTGAACAGTGCTCTCTCACATAGCTTCCATTTTCTCTTTTACAGGGAACAGTGCTTCCTTGAACACTTTTGTGAATATCAATTTCTTTCTAGCATTTATTTCTAGTTTCTATAATCTCTTGTTTTGTGAAGCACAGCTCCTGGCTATCTCAGTCAGCTGCCAAATCCACCTCATGGTTTTGATAGTTATTTTGTATGCTCAACATTGGCATTTATTTTGTATTTAAAATAATTATTTGGTTTGAGTTTTCTGAGAAGATTTTTTTTTTTGCTTTTGTCATTTATTTGGTTCATTTGGTTGTTATTTATTTATTTATTTATTTATTTATTTTTGAGTTAAGAGTTTTACTGTATACCCCAGGATAGCCCAGATCTCATTATTCTCCAATATCAGTTTCATGATTGGAGGGATAGCATCTACATGCCAGTAGAACAGGGTTGGTCTTATTTATTTTTACATTATTTCCCAGGACACTCCCACTAACCACACTCCCCAGTGTCAGTTTAGATAGTAAGCACAATCTCTTGTTCCAGCACATCATACAATAGTAATTTTAAGAACTTTCTCAATGTAATGCTGATGATCAGGTCCTTTAATGTATTCCTAATATATTTATCAATTTCTGCCAAGTTTTGCCTCTTATCCCTCGCTTTACTTGTGAGGGTATGTTTTGTATAACCATGACAACATTCTGGTACTCTCAAGTCATACAAATGCCTTTTTGTATACTATGATTGATCAGTTTCCAAACATGTTCTGGATGCCACAGCTGTCAATCAGGATGTAGTTGCAGAGCTGTTTCCTCTGAGATCTACATTCTAGGACCTCACTGCTCCATTGGTTTTCAGTTGTTTTCTTAGGTCAGACCTGTCTACTTGGCTATGGAGACTCCTAAGTGGTAAGTAAACAAAGCCATATTTAGGCCAATTCCACCACAGTAGCTGGCAAACAGAATAGCAAGTGATTTTCCTCTAGATACAACAGCCTTGAGGGGTAATTTTTAAGCTGTTCAAAGAAATAAAACTTAGAACTCCAACTCATCATGGATAAAGAAAACCAAAACACTCCTATATCCAATGTGATGCCTGATTATGAGTTTCTTCAACTCTTCTACATCTGAGAATCTGTGAAGTAGCCCAAGAATCCATATGGTGTAGTGGGAAGAACAAGATATTTAAAAGCAAACTCTAGTTTTCAAATCCCAATCAGAACACTCAGCTTATCTGTCTTCACTTCCTCACTTCCAAATGTACTGAAGCTATATCTTCCCCACCAAAGATTTCTGGGAGTGTTAATTAGTAACAAAAAACCTGAAGTTGTACACAAGGCAAGTGAAGTACCATAGCAAAGCTTCCATAGTTCCTCGCGACCATTCAGAGAGCAATGAAGTACTCAGAGTTTGTCCTGCCCACAAGAGGTACAGGGGTAAAACAGGGAGCAGGATTTAAGGGAAGGACACGCCAACTGGCCCAGCTTGATACCCATGCCATGAGAGGGAGCCCACCCCAACATTATTAATGATACTCTGCTATACTTTCAGACAGGAGCCTAGCATAACTGTCATCATAGAGGCTTCATCCAGCAACTGATGGAAACTGATGCTGAGACCCACAGCCAGACAGGTTGAGTTTGAGGAATCCTGTGGAAGAGAGGGAAGAATTGAAGGAACCGGATCAGCAACAAGAAAACCTGCAGAATCTACTAACTTGGGATCACAGGGGCTCATAGCGACAGAACTGTCATCCAGAGAGCATGCATGGAACAGATCTAGGCCCTCTACACATATATAACAGTTGTGAAGTGGGGTTGTCATGTGGGACTCCTAAAGCAGAAGCCGGGGCTATCTCTGACTACATTCCCGGCCTTTGAATCCCTTTCCCCTACCTGGGCTGCCTTTTCTAGCTTCAATAGCAGAAGATGAGCCCAGTCTAACTGCAACTTTATATGCTAAGGCTGGTTCATATTCATGGGAGGGACTTCCCTTACTGAGGAGAATGAGAAAAGGAGTGGATGGAATGGAAGGGGAAATAAGAGAGAGGGACTTGGAGGAAAAGAAAAAGGGGAAACTGCAAGCAGGATGCAAAGTAAATAAATAACTTAATTAATAAAAATAACTAATGGAAAAAAAGAAAGAAAAACCAAAGGCCTCCAATCAAAATTCCAAGCTTCTTCTTTAATTAATCAAAAATCATAATTTAACCACAAAACAAGAAGAGGAGAAGAAAACTTTAAAAATGACAATAGAAACATGTAGCACAGGAAAAGAGTAGATGAAAACCAAAGAAACCAACATTGACATTTTGGTAAGATTACTAGACTTGGGAAAAGCCTATTGTCAAGTTGTCAAGCCTATTGAGAAAAAAATAGAGACACAGATGGTGGCTGATGTTAGAAATTGAAAAGGGACATCAGTGTGGATACTGTAGATATTAGAACAGTCTAAAAAACTACAACTAATGGTTGATAAATAAATGGTGAACCATACAAATTCTTTCAAACATGTAACATGAGAGCTTATTCAAAAATAGATTCACATAACTGTGTGTCTATATAAGGCTTCAATTTATGCATCACTTGTAAAGCCTTCCAAATATCCAAGGCAGAAATACCAATTCTATATAAACTCTTCCAGAACATGGAAGAAGCAAGAAATGGTTTCAACCCAATGTTTTAGCCCAGCTCATTCGACTGGTGTTGTTCAGATATTCACATCAAACAATGAAATGAAATGAAAGAAGATTTCAGAAGGCAGGGCAGCCTAGATCACTGGTACATGCCTTCAGTCTCGGGGACTCAGAAGACATGAGGATCTCCTCAGCCTAAATGTTCAATGCCAGTCTGAGAACTAGAGCAGAGCCTCAAAGAGAGGAGGCAGAAGGTAGAAGACAGCAATGGAAGATTCAAACCCTCAGGCAATAGCAGTCATAAATAAAGAAGTAAAAATATCTAAACAAATGACAGTAGATGCCAATGGCTGCATTTATTTTGCCTGTATGAAAATGGTTTTGCTTATACAATATTGTATTTCATTTCTGACCACATCTTCCAGTTCTTGCTTTCTATTCATTCTGCTCTTCCTGACTCTTAACTGTTTCTCTTTGTGTGTGTTTGTGAATGAAATGAATTTGTGTATTATTGCTATGTGTGTGTATGTGCCTGTGTATGGTTTGAATGTGAGTTGTGCATGCCAAGGTACATGTGTGTACATCAAAGGACAGCTTTATGGGGCCATATTTCTCTTTCCACCTTTTTGTCAGTTCTAGTGATTAGACTCAGTGCCGGACTCAGCATGCCCAGCACACCTTTACCTTCTGGGAATCTCGCTGGCCTCATTGTCTGGATTATGACAGCAACTCTGCCACTTGCCTTCAGACTTTGCTTGTGTATGGCCCATGTACCTCCATCAAAGTCTCCTTCCTCAAATGCACTATTGTGTAAGTCTATGGGATTGATCATAGAGAGGCTTAAAAATTCCCAAAACACACACACACACACACACACACACACACACATACAGAGAGAGAGAGAGAACCTTAATTTATATTTTCTTCTATCATTATACATGTTCTGCACCCAGGAATATTCCATAATCATATTCTAACTAACACTAGAGACATAATTATACATATATATTTGCTTGAAATCTAAATATTATGCTTCTACACTAATTTTTATTCCCTCTCCTTCACATTTTGTGCTATGTGGTTCTGTCAAAGTTTATTCTAGGTTTATTTAATTTTATTTGCATGACTGTTTTGTCACAGTGTAGTTAAGTAGATTTACTGATATATTAGAATAAAGCCTAATGCATCTGCTCCTCTTCGGTACGTGAGCTTCGCTTGGCAGCCCCTGAGCTTCTGTCCTTGTTTCTACTAGCATCTTCAAAACTGACATTAAGCACGGATATTAAAATGAAATAAATGTCTGACACACGCACAAATTTCATTCTAGAGTTTCTTTTTCCAGTGTGTGTTGGACAAAGAATCCTGGTCTTTTCACACTGCTGCTGAGCACGCAACTACTCCAAATGCCTCCTTACCCATATCTCTTCATTTCTGATCAACTTCCCCTGCTCCCACTCCAGCCTGGCTGTCGCTGTTTCTCCTGGAAGGTAGAAGACCTTCCTAGTGTGTTCAGCCACAAAACTGATTTTAATATTTAAAATATTCTTTCATTTTATAGAGTCACAACTAGGAACACTGAGACTGTAGTTACTCAAGAGAAATATTCATTTTTCACATCTTTGGTAAAGCACACACAACAGTAATGCAAATATATGCTCACCATATATGCAGGAATAACTTGTTTTAGCATAATTTCTTAGGCTGCCTAGAAACGTCGTAGCTTTATTTAGAGTAGAATTACAATAGGAAATGCTTCACTAAACATTCCATTTAATATTTAAGCAATTTCACTATTTTATATGTGTGTTAATCAGTGCATATATATACACATGCATGTATATATATATATATATATGTATGCATGTATAAGCACATGTGCATGTGTGTGCTCATATAAAAGTTAGAAATCAATAGCAGATGTTTTTCTGAGAAAGCATCTCTCAGTAACCTGCAATTCATCAATTCAGCTAGATTTACCATTCTTCTTTCCTTTATTTTCAGATTTATAATTTAAAATATTTTTAAAGAGACATTCTAAAAAGATCTAATTATTTCAAATACGATCGGTCACCTCCATTACCTTCTGAAAAATCAGATTTTTAAAATATATACCAAAACTAGTGATGTTGATTCAAAAATGTCAATTTTTTTCTTCATAAAACAACCAATAAGAATTCATCTCTATATTTTCTCACTATGGTTGATATGTAAGAAAAATAAGAACCATAATTTTCATTAAGTTTAAATGAGCAACCAGCCTAAGAGATTCATAATTAAAGGACATATTTGCACTTTGAATTAATTTTTAAACATTTCCTAAGTGCTGTGTGAAGAGCATTATGCAGGAGGAGATGAGCATTTCCTTTACCAAAGACACCAACAAAATCGTTTTTAATTTTAAAGAAAATGCCTTCCTGGGAAAAATGTAATCAATAATTTGTCTTTCATCCTCAGAACAATTAAGTCATTCCTGTTTCCAAATACTCACTTGGAGATTTTCCAACGTTCCTACATCTCCATTGTATTAGGAAGAATGTTTCTAGCTCACTAATTTTGCTGCTAATCAAACACTTAAAAGAGATTCTTTATACTTTCAGATACGCTTTGAAAAAAAAATCCTCCCATCATATGCACAAGGGAATTATAAGTTCATTAGTATACAGTTTTTCACATCTTAGATTCATGGTTCATTATGTTACCTTAGAGATAAAAATACAATTTTACACTTATATGAAAGTAAAAATAATTAGAATTAACATCTGATTATGAGTTTTAATTTTGAAATTAATCTACAGACATCTCTAATTTAAATATTTCAAATCAAAAGCTACCTTTAATATTTTACTGCAAACAATACTTAAAGACTAAATTGTATCCATTTAGAGTAATGCTTTTGAAAAAACATGAAGCACTTTAGCATTTTAAAAGAACTTCCATATTTTGTACTATTGATGCTAAAAAAGACAAACCTAAAATATGTAGACATTCTGTGTCTTAGGAACACCATAGTTATATGTTTTGGTTTCCTTATTAAGTTAGAGTTTGTGGCTACATGTTTCAGTCAGAAATGGATCGCGAGCAACGCAATGACATTTATACTGTGAGAAATCATAGGACCAACTAATAATTCCATTCTGGTCACAGGAAAAAAAACACCATGGAATCCTGCACTTAAAAATGCAGGAATCATATAGAGACACCAAAGCCCATAAAACTTTACCTGTTCATAAAGACTCTTGCCAATTTCTGCAAACCGGGACATACAGCGTATCTAGGTAATCTGAGACAAGACTCTTGCCAATTTCTGCAAACCTGGACATACAGCGTATCTAGGTAATCTGAGACAAGACTCTTGCCAATTTCTGCAAACCTGGACATACAGCGTATCTAGGTAATCTGAGACTGAATTTTTTTCCTAGGTAACACTCAGCTCACTGGCAAGCTCTCATAGCTCATGTGGAAATTATCTTTTGGAAGTTCAAAATTCATTTGCCTACAAAAATAATTAATATATTTAACTTTCCATGCCATCTTGTGTAACCAAATATATAGCTCAAAATGATGCATAAGACATAAATTCTGAAGCTTTCAGTGTATATATATATATCTCCAAACCTGGGGGCCAAACATACACTATCCCTTTCCCATATAACCGTTTTAATTTCCTTGCAAGCTCTATAGGGTTGGGAACATAGTAGGTGCTTTATCTCATTATTTTTCAAAACTAAACCAACACTCAAAAATGTACTGGTTTAAAATAGCATCTTCTTAATTTGATTGCAGTGTTGTGGTTTGGGCTGGGCTCAGTCTCAGATTCTGCTTGTTGTTTTCTTTTGTTTTTTTGTTTTTTGTTTTTTGTTTTTTTTTGAGGATCCTTTTATGGGTAAATTCAGTTATGTCAGAGATGGACAGAAGAGAGGTTGAGAGGTCAAGCCAACCCTCTAGTCCATGTAGTCACTGAGTTCTATTCTCTTTGCTGTTTCTCATGTGGAATCTTTCAAGGTGAAGCCAGATCTCTGACTTGGAGATTACAGGCTCCTATGAGAGTGTATGTGTAGGCTCCCTCTGCCCCCACGTCTGAGGGCTGCTACCCTGTTGCTCTGACATATCCTTTTGACACCCACCTCAGTTCTTCAATCAAGATCTGAAGGGGGGTTACCAGGAAACTTGTTCACTCTGGGCCACCAATGGAGCACTCTGTCCCAGGGTGAGTTGGCTGGCTGCCCCAAACCCAGATGAATAGGTGCTAATCTCCTAATTGCTCGTGCAGGAAATGAAGCTGGAAGTTTCATAGTAGGCAAAAGCCATGAAAGTGTGAATTAAATATTTTTGAGTACACTGGGGATATGACTTGATCATTTACTCATTTATCTGTCTTTGATTTTTGTTTTGTTTTGTTTTGTTTTGTTTTGTTTTGTTTGTTTTGTTTTGAGACAGTGTCATATATTGTCGCCCAGGATCTCCTCGAATTTGCTATGTCATCCAATCTGGCCCCAAATTGAAAATTCTTCTTTCTGCCTCACCTTCCTAAGTACTGGGGATAGAGGCGTGAGTTACCATGCCTAGCTAAAGTTAGTCTTAATCTATAATTCTTACCAAGGAGAGTTTAACTGAGATGTTTCACTTCTTGGTGTCAACTCCAGATGTGTAATATTGTATTGCTTTATAAAGTAGTACCCCATACACTTTGAGTAAATGCACAAAGTACCGGTTTCAACTTCAAAATTTATTTTATTATTTTTGTGGCTTGAGATAGATGTTAATGAACCTTAAATAGAAACACACACACACACACACACACACACACACACACACACACACACACACTTGAAGCATATCAAACTAGGAGCTGAAAAGGTTAATATGTAATGATAGTACAATTACTTGTCATGTTTTTTTCACATTGTAAATATTAGACTTAATAGGTTATAATAACTATTAACTTCAGAGTAAAGTGAAATTCAAATTGCCCCAAAAGTGATATTTCTTCCAGCATTACCTATATATTAGCAAAAACGTATTGCTTAGAATTTATTGGTTGTGAAGAGCAGGTGTTGACTCTGATAGCCTGCATAGTGTTGGACACTTAGAGTAAAAGCAGGCAAACATCAATAAAAGACTCTCAGAGTGAGGTTGGTTATAAAGAGAGTGTAACACAGAGATACCCTAGATATTGAAGATTTGGGGCAATGTTGGGGAAGAGAATTGAGGACCAGTCTTCTTGAAGCAGCTATTTAACTGATATGAACTTCATTGACTTTCATCAGTTATAAATTTCATGCTCTCTCTTGCCATTTTATACTTTCTAATCTCCATTTATACAAATGTCTGAATATAATTTCATATCAGTCAGGGGCATTTAAAATGAGACATTTCTTAACTGTGTGCAAGTTTCCCACACAGTGCATGATATTGATTGGTCCTCAGACCATAAATGCTTAGATCCTATAAAGTCATTTTGACAACTTAAAGCTCTCTTGTGTGTGGCTTTTCCCACTGAGGAAATAACTACACAAAGGAATATATGCCTTTTCTTGCACGTGTTGCTAATATCCACTTAACAGTGATGAACTTCACACATATATATGTATGCATTATATATAGTATGAATTCATACTTTATGTACTTATTTAACTTTACAAAATTAAAGAGATCCTCATTTTAACAAGTTTTCCCAGCTGTGTTTCTAGTGATTTCCAAAGGTAATTGAGAACTCAGTTCTATAGAAGCATATCTAAGTCACACTCATAGAAAGATCACATTTTGACCATTGGCAGACATGCTGATCTAAACCTCAGTGAGTCTTTTAGTCACTGCAGGCTGATTAGATGAGGGTAGTAAAAGACAGGCAATTACAAGTCTTGACCAGAATAAGGGCAGTTTGAAATCTCTCTCTCTCTCACACACACACACACACACACACACACACACACACACACACACATTACTACCAGAAATATAAAACATACAGATGTTATTGAAAGCAGTTTGGAATTTTCTCAAAAGTTAAACTTGGAGACAAAATATGACATGGCAATTCCACATCTAGCGATATGCTCAAGAGACAACAAAATACAAGTTCATGTAAGATGTGCACTTGAATATTGAGAGCACTGTTATCATTATTAGTTAAAGTTAAAGGATTAATATTGGTTTGTGTTGATTGATGCATGTTTCAACATGGATATATGTTGAAACACTGTGTTAATATAAAGAACCCAAATATGAAAGGGTGATATGGTATGTAATTCAGTTTATATGCAATATTTAGATATACAGACAAAACATAGATTAGATGATCTCATGGCTAAAGACAAGCAAATGTGAAAGAACTCTGGTAGAAACAGGGCTTCACTTGGGAATGCAAAAGCTGCTCTGAAATCTTTAAGGATGCTTGTACTATATTATAAATGTGGTCCAAACACTGAAAGATACATGTACAAGGGTGAATTAGGATATAAAAATTGCATCTTAACAACGATCTTTTTAAAATCACAAAGTCATAACCAATTAAATGCATGTGCGTTCATTGAAGTGTAATGTATAATTATCTCAAACAAAAAAAATGACCAAAATACCTCTAAGAAATGAAAGGTTAATTAAACTGTCACATATCTTTTCAATGGGATACTATGTGGTGATAAAAATAACTTATTAAGATATATAAAATGTACATATTAACAAATGAAAGAAGTCATACTGATAGGCTGCACACTGTATATGATTTTATTTATACGACATTATGTGAGACATAACCATCAGAATTACTAAATAAGCCATGATTGATATTTCCAAGAGAAACCATATTTGAATAAATAATTTTAAATGTTATCTTATTTTTATTTACATATATTTGTATGTGGATGTCTTCAGAGAGCACACAAAGTGATCAGTTTGCAGCTGAAGATCTAGGTGCTTCTGAGCCACCTGACCTATGAGCTAAGAACCAAAGTCAGGTCGTCTGCAAGAACAGCAAGCACTTTTAACTACTAAGTGACTGGTTCAATCTCTTTTAATGACGATTCACAGGGGGCATTTTAGGGTGAGAAAACTACCCTATAAGATTGCAAAGTGATAAAGTTTTAATAGATTATGCATTTGTCAAAACCTATAAAACTTCAACACACAAAGAATAAGCTTTTATGTATGCAAATAAAACCAAAACAATCCCAGAGATTCAGAAACCCCAGGGTAGAATGCAAACTGTGACAAAAGAAGCTAACTGTATTACAGAAGGGCATATTAACCTCATTGAAGGGAAAAATGCTAGCTGAAGCAACTTTGGAAAACAGAATGCAATGCTAATGCAAAAGGCACTGCCTCGAAGGATTATAGTGTAGCTGTGAAAGTTGTGTTGCATAATACATAGGTTAACAATTCTGATTCAGGTATACATAGAATCAAACGATTAAGTAAAGAGATAGTGATCAGTGTTGGGATGGATGGTTATAGAAAAGCAACATGGTTAAGATAATGGATTGGAGTTGGAGGAAGCTTCAAAACAGACTACTGTTTATTAGATAATTTAATGTACTTGGTATATATATATATATGTCAATACAGAACATTCCTTGCTTAGTAAGTATGGGAGGCCTGAAAGAATGGAATTCACTTACTAATAAGTACACTTGGGTATACAGACAGAAATTACTAATGTCAGTTAAAAGATCTAAGACTCCTTGTAAATTGCTTAGAAAGGGAACACGCAATAGCATCTTGAAGCTCAATGTATTCCAAGAAGTAGTTTTACCACACACACACACACACACACACACACACACACACACACAGACAGAGAGAGACAGAGACAGAGAGAGACACAGAGACAGAGAGACAGAGAAACAGAAAGAGACGGAATGACAGAGAGAGACAAGACAGAAAAAGCAGAGACACAGAGTAAAGACAGACAGACAGAGGAAGAGACAGACAGAATTATCCATTATGTGAAAAGGACAAAATGACACAGGAGACTAAAAGGGATCTCTAAATCCAATGCTTAAACAATTTGAGAAGAACTATCAATTAATATGTTTTTTTTTAAGCACAAAATACAAACTTACATGAGATCCATTCTGATTTAAATAATGGACAAATGGAGGAGGATTAGCAAAGACTCCATGTGGAAAAACCACAAGTCCTTTTGCAGTTACTCAGTCCCTCAGCACGGAGCCTATTTCCGCAGCCTCTGGCATTTCTGTCTCTGGAAGCCTCCCTCCCTTCTATCATAGCTCAGGGCAAGCCCACTCCTGTATAGGCTTCCATGACCTATTCACCTCTCCCTTGATCACCGTTGATCTGTCTCTCTTCTAAACATTGCATGTGGGATTTCCGAAGTGAGTTCAATCTAAAAGCACAGTTCAGGAAAAGAAAGAGAAATGAGAAGCCCCACGGTAGAGAAAGCTGACTGACACTGTGAGCAAAGCAATCAAGTTCCCAGTCCACAATGCAGACTGTCCGTGGCATTTCCTCTTGATGTGAAGCTACGAGAAGGGGAGATGACCCTGGTGGTCTTTTCCTGTCACAGTCCTTAACCTACCTTAATCACTAGAATCACACTGACAATCAGAATTAACCTTCTCCACAACAGACAAAATGCTTATAAAAGCAGTGCTTAAACCCATGATTAAATAAATGACACAACCCCACCAGCACCCTGTTGAAAATACCGGGAATACCTAAGTCTCCTAATGTTTAAGGTCAAGAATAATCATTGATATATCTGTTTTTTAAGGAGAATTTGGGCTTTGGCATCCCAAACCAACATTGGATGGTCAGGTTTTGTTAGATAGTACTACTGACTAGGGTCTCCTTACTGGATGGTGACCTGGTGACCGGCACAGTGACGTCAGCAGCAAGGTATGCTGGGCTATGTTATTTCTTCCAATGTGAACCACAATGTGCAGGCAAATACACATAAATATAAAACAGTAACACAGAGAGAAAATCTGCAATCCAATAGTATTTTAACAAATGCTTCTGCCTTTTGCCCTCTTTCCTCACAAATTTGCTTTCCCCAAATCAGCAGAACTACGTCTTCCATGGGGGCTTATTAAAAGACAACACTGGTTTGCTAGCTTCCCATCACAATTATGTAAAAGCCCCCTTATAAAAGGAAGGGCTTAGTTTGGTTTACAATACAAAGTCCAAGATACAATGGCCTCATTGCTTTGAGTGAGTGAGCACAAGAGGCTGAGAGTAACTGCTCACCTCATGGCCAGAGAGCAAGAGAACATAGAGGAGATAAGTTCGGACAGTCTTTTCAAGGGTAGTGTCATGAGGAGATCCCAGTCAGTCCCATCTGGTCAAGTTTCTACCACCTCCTAACATCCTCAAGCTGAGAACAAAGTCTCTAACAGACACACTGGCTTCTGAATGACGTATTCTAGCAAAACTTGCTCAACTGATTGGAAACATCAATCAAATTTCGGCTTCTTCATTTTTCAAAGCCTAGATTATATGGCACATGTAGGAGACAGGGTGCTGGTGAGTTTTACACTTCCTATCATTTCCACCAAAAACTAGAGCTTAGCGTGTTTTATCTTCTCCCCTCAGTCTCCTTTGGCATATTCTCCGTGTGGCTGTGGAATGAAGCAAGACTATGTGTTTGGTCTAGTTCACAAGGAGCTTAGAGGTTGCAGGGGACTTGGAAATAGAAGAAATAGAATGGAAGAAATAGTCTTGTTTTGGAAATAGAAGCTTTCTATGACAGCAAAAGTGGACCAGTAAACAGGATGGATAATGCTCTCATCACTCATCTACCTTCCTTGAAATGGCAGTTTCTGCTGGCTTTGCCCTCCTTCCAGAGACATTGGGCCTTTCTCAGCAGCCCAGTACTAGAAGAACTCTGCATGAAAAACAGAAGTGGCAAAAGAGTCAATGATATTTCACTCTCACCTTTCAATTGATGAGGAAATCAAAATTTATTTTTTTCCATTGTAAAGCAGAGTTACATTTTGATGGACTTAACACCAATGTAGAGCTAAGAGTTGGGGACTTGCTCAGAGAGTACAGATACTGGCTGCCAAACCTGACCTTCATTTGATACCCAGAGCCCATGTGGCTCAAGAGGAAAATTGAAGAACTGAATCACTATCAGCTATCCTCTGACCTATACACGTATTTTACACATTGATACACATGTGTATGGACACTCACGGACACCCATAAATGTAATTAATATAAACACTTAAATAAAAGGTCTTTATTGAGCTTCCAAATATGAAAGAACTATTAAATATACAGCTGGATGCATTATATTAAAGGAGGACACTGAGAATTGTCTGTGTGAAATTGTCCATGCCTTACTATTTCATCTCTATTATCACCCCTTGGGTATCACCCCACCCTGGGATATCTAGCCCCAGCAGGACTAAGCACCTCCTCTCTCACTGAAACCCAACCAGGCAGTTCAGATAAGGGAAGGGGATCCAATGACAGGCAACAGAATCAGTCAGTCCCCGATCCTGTTCTAATTGTTAGGGACCCACATGAAGACCAAGCTGCACATCTACTACAAATGGGGACCTAGGTCCAGCCCCTGCATGCTCTGCTGGTTGGTGGCTCAGTCTCTCTGAGCCCCCCATCCCCCCATGGGTCTAGGTTAGTTGATTCTGCAGGTCTTTTTGTTGTATCTTTGACTGGTTTGCTCAATTCTGTTTCCCACTTTTCCATATGACTCTCAAGCCTTCTGCCTGATGTTTGTCTTTGGGTCTCTGCATCTGTTTCCATCAGCTGCTGGATGAATCCCCCCCCCCAGGAGACAGTTATGGTATGTTCCTGTCTGCAAACATAGCAGTTTCATTAATAGTGTCAGTATTTGGCACTCTCCCATGAAATGGGTCTCAAGGTAGGCCAATCTTTGGATGACCGTTCTCTGGTTTCTCCTCCATCTTTATCCCTGTGTATCTTGTAGGAGGCAGTCACATTTTGAGTTGAAGGTTTTGTAGGTGGGTTGATGCTCCCCTCCTTCAACCTGTCTGGCTATAGGAAGTGGCCATTTCAGTCTCTGTATACCCACTGGTAGGAATATCAACTAGAGTCACCTTCATAGGCTCTCCATAGCCTCTCTTGTCTCAGATCTCCAGCTGGTCCCAGAGTTGCTCCCCACCAATTAAGTTCTGCATCTTGATAACCTGCTTTAATACCTGAGAAAATGACATGCTAACATTTAAACACCAAAAGCATCTGACATTTGGCAGCCTAGATCTCTGAGTACTTTAGATCTTTGCCAGTCCCAATGGGATATATCACATGAAACAGACATAAATAAATGTGCCTGGGTATTAAGCCTTTGAAATATGTGCAGTAATTTGTTACTACAGAAGTAGTAGTTTATACATGTAAAGATAGTACAGAAAGCACACAATTAAGTCCCAGATGCCAGGAAAGCAAGAGCCTCCCAGGACCCCACGGAAATGACATCAGCTAATATACCCCACAAAGAGGAGGGAGAACCTGGTATCACCATATGGAGAGGTTAGGCATGGCCCCAGGTTGAGAGATGGGGCCACTCACCCACCTCCAAGATTTTAACCCTGAATTGCTCCTGTTTAAAGGAAATATAGGGACAAAGAGTGGAGCAGAAAGTGAAGGAAAGGCCATCTAGTGACTGCTCCATCTGGGGATCCATCCCACATGCACACACCAAACCCAGACATTATTGCTTATGCCAAGAAGTGCTTGCTGACAGGAGCCTGACACAGCTGTCTCCTGAGTGGGCTCTACCAGATCCTGACCAATAGAGATGAAGATGCTTGCAGCCAATCATCAGACTGAGCACAGGGACCTCAATGGAGGAGTTAGGGGAAGGACTGAAGGAGCAGAAGGTGCCTTATCTGGCATCAATGGGAGGGGAGGCTCTAGGTCTGTCAGTGAAGGCTTAATGCCTCAGTGTAGAGGAATGCTAGGGCAGTGAGGTGGGAGTAGGTGGGGGGAGTAGGAGGGTGAGCACTCTCAAAGAAGCACGGTAAAGGGGTATGGGATAAGGGGTTTGCAGAGGGGAAACCAGGAAAGGGGATAACATTTGAAATGTAAACAAATAAAATAACCAATTAAAAAATTACCAAAAAACACAGTGTTTACAAAAAAGAATAATTTAGGTCTACTAGAATAACATTTCATGCTAAGCAAAATAAACATCTACTAAATATCATATTGTTAGAATCATCCTTATTGGGCAAAGGTATTATAGAATGGCAGACCATTAATTCAGCTCTAGATACTTTTTGCATGGTTATTTTATATGCAAGAGTGTAAAATATAAAGTCAAGATATAAATACACAATTACTTGGAGATTACAGTAAAAATCTAACCTAGTAATAAAAATATATTGTGTGTAGTAGCATCTAAATGTAGTTCCCCGTTCCACCCTATGTATTAAATACATTAATGTGAGGGCTGTATCGTGCTGGCGTTTTGAGTAGCTCACCAGGTGATTAAATGGTATGAAGAGATCACAGAGTGTTAGAATATGAAGGGATTGTCTTAAACTTTGGTTAAGGAAAGAAACTGTGGGTTTGGACAATTCAGCTTGAAACCTTCATATGAAAGGATTGGAAGCAGTGAAATTTAGATCAAGGTACACAAGTCCTGAAGGTCCATTTTCCTCTATTTTCTTTATAATCCAGGTGCACTACTATCTTCTGAGATTGATTTAAGCACTAGATGAGATAATGTATGCAATACAATTAAAACAGTGTGTGGCATAGTATAATCTCTTAAAAATGCTGTCTATTTTTACTAGCCAATACCCTCATGCAGTTTTACTCCTGGGAAAACATGAAAGTACAGGGTTGCTAATTGCCTACTGTCATAAGGCTCTCACAGAGTACTTGAAAGGTTGCCTTGAATGTACCCTGTACTCCAACAGACATTAATATATATATAAAAACAGATTATAAAAAGCAATTTTATTTTAATTTGTCTGAGCATGTCAAACATGAATACTGTATTTACATCATTTCTATTTCTCCCTTTAATTCCCTCAAATGCCTTTAGTATCTCTTCCACTCTTCTGTATAGCCACAGCCTCTTTTTACATCATCATTAATACATATACACAACCTAATGAGTCCATTAGTGTTGCCTGTGTGTACATATGTTTAAGGATCAATTGGAACTGTGTAACCTAGCACAGAGCCTTTCCGGGTAGATTCTCCATCTTTCTGAAATCACTGATAGGTTATTATTATTAGGTCTCTCGAGCTAATAATTCTGAGAGTGGACCTGTACCCGTTGACCTTTCATCACCCCAGTTACCTTCATACTTACTCTCTTCCAACCACCTAGTCATGAGTAAGAACACACTTGGTTGTGCATTGATTGTACCTCTAGAAGACTGAATGGAGGTCTATCAAGGTTTAAAAATCCCTTACAACAGAGATGCACCATAAGTATGGGCTGTCAGTAGATGTTGTTCTCAAGATCAAGAGCCAGAGGAGATGCTGGAGGGATGGACAGCATACAAATCCACCTGGTGTCTACAGTTGAATTTCCTCGGAGGAATGCTCAAAAAGAGAATGAAGACATAGGTGTTTAAGGAAAATCGTGGTATGAGACATTTATTCTTCTTTTAGAGGCAATGCTCTGCTTCCCACAGTTTCTTCCAGCACCACTTACTGATATTAGCTTTGTGTCCAAGGGCAGCGGCTTGGTGCAGTACTGAGTGTTCAGTATGAAAAAAATCGACTGATACTAGGAACTATGGAGAAAATGTTGGTAGTTAGGAATAACTGATGCAAAATAATCTGAAGGGCTGGGTTAGCTGTGGAGGCTCTAATAGACAACAGCATGAGAAAGTGGAGAATAAGAAAAAGGGAGGCCAGTGCATTCTTCACAAAGAGGATGCTCTGATAATTCCCTCCTTCTTGGCTATTCCATAGCCTCCTAGGATTGTTACCTATGTGGCAAAATAGCATAAAGTGCTGTTGTTCTGTGACACATGGACCTGAGTGGGAAGGAATAAGTCTCCAGTGCTCACATGGTTCCCAGGCAACAGAACCAACTACCTTCAGCTAGGAAAGCCACCCACTGGGCGACAGTCAGATAACTGACCTTGGGGTGAAAGGTTCTATTATCACAGCCTTGCTGGTCACCCATGCCTCTAAGTACCTTGACTTTTTTTTTTCTTCTCTTCTTAATATTCTATGGTATGTTTACTTTCATGGCTATAAAAGCACACTCAAGTTTTCGATGCTATTTGCTCCTCGATTGCAGAGTATTTTAACTGATGTTGGTTCAAATCAATTCTGGAGAAACTTTTCAGTCAGGGGAATTGCAAGCTGGCTGGTTGACATGGGAGGTCAAATACTCCAGGGTATGGGTCTCAAATCACTTAATTCTTCACAGCAAATTAGAAACAGAACTCCAGCTGGTGCTAGAGAATGAGACAGGCTTGCTGGGGAAGGACAAGCTGCTGCTTGGATTTGGAGCCTTTCGATTCCCAAAATAAAAAATAGGAGATTTTTTTTTTCTCTACCTCCTCTCATTGTTTCCAAGTAAAAGATTTCCGAACAGCAGCAGAAATCTGGCCACCTGATTTCAACATGTAAGCCTTGCCAAGGTATAAAAATAAAATATGATTTAAGCAGCAACCTGTAATCTCCTGTTGACGACCAGCTGCGTCTCCTATTAGTATTAATGGAAGTTACACAGCATAATAAGGGGGAGGGGGAAATGCCACCTTATGCTTTTCCAACACCTTAACATTTTTACAGCGAGCCTGATTACAAGGGTTTACTTGAGCAGCAATTAAACACTGATTGATTACTAAGTACAATTTGTATTCCAGGCAACATGCAAATGGCAATGAAATTCTCAGATAAGGAACAGAATAAATTCACTTCACATCAAAGAGAAAAATCACTTTTGGGGGGGACAGGGTTTTACTACTAGACTGCAGCTGGTCTGGAACTCCTAGTATACACAAGACAAGGCTAGCCTAGATCTCACAGAGATTCCTGCTTCTTCCACCCAAGTGCTGATAAAAGCCTATACCACCATGGGATGAGAATTATAGTTTTTAAACAGATTTTTAAAATTTGGATAAAAAGAGCTCCTTATAAGTGCCTTGAATTATGTATCTTTCAGTTGGATATAGTATGCTTGCTGAATGCAAGGATACAAGTTGTGGCAGGAGGATTTTTTGTTAGAATTTCTATGTCAAATATATATGTATGTGTAAATATGGTCCCCACCTACATCTACTACATAATAATAATTATGAAGACCATACTAATTCAGTTTCTGAAAGCATCAAGTATGTTTGACTCCAGCTCTTGTTCCATGATGACAAACCACAAAGGTGGAAAGTGAAGTGTCATAAGCAGACATAAGACATACAGATACTATCACTTACATCACAACCATAGAAGTTAAAAAAGCTTGATTTGTTAAATGCCTACCACTTCCACACTCTATTCTAGCTGTAAGCAGCACACCAAAAAGTGTGCTGTTCTAACAAATGGAAAAAGACACCGAAAACAAGCAAGCACACATAGATATAGTGAATATATGAAGATATATATGAAGAAAATGATAAGGGGATCAGGGCAAAGAAGTGGACTCTGGTGCTTGTCCAAACTAGTGCATTTACAGGGGTTGATGATGGAGAAAGGCAAAGGCCCTTCCTCCCACTGACTCATCCCTGTGGCTGCAATCTCCTGATTTAACATCACAACATGATGGTTGCCTATTCTGTATCATTTTGACTGTGAACAAAGATAAAGACTAGTGAGAGCTGAGATGCAGGTACTCTGACAAAATTGTAATGGGCTGGTGACTGATGCAGTGCAAGTGGCAGAGGAACTGGGCTGACATTAGTCTCTCTCTCTCTCTCTCTCTCTCTCTCTCTCTCTCTCTCTCTCTCTCTCTCTCTCATCCTGACCTTCTCACCAATAAACCTTCTTCATATTAGGTCTGTCTCATGGCTTGATTTCTCAGAGGGAAGTCCCAGCCTGCTCAGGTGTTCCCTTAGGCCGCACCACCCTTTTATAAAATACATCAACCACAGTAACTGCAGACTACTCTAGCAAATGAGGCTTTGCCTTTAACGTTAAAAAAAAAGTGTGTGCTATTATGATTTCAATGCTTTCAAAACCAGCATATGGGAAATAATTTGGGATCACTGTGGCCAATGAAGGAATCTTGATTATTTTTCTGGAGAGTTACCTCATATATTACATCCCTGAATATAATAATGAATGTAAGAAGAGTTAGGGCTAATAATTTTACAATCATATTTTTAAATGAAAGCCCAAATTGCTACTGCTTTATGATATTGTAATTTGAATGGCAAGGAAAAGGAAAGGGAGAGCTACAAGGTTTTATTTTTTTAAAGCAGCAAGATATCATGATGTCCAGCAGCTTGGTAAGGCTACTGCAGTAAGTGGATACATGATTGCTTGCTTTATTTATGCAGATTTCAGGAATAAAGACTTTGCATAATCAGCAGCACTCCAAGGGAGTGATGGTACAAGCCTTTAATCCCAGCACTCTGAAGATGAAGGCAGGTGAACTCTGAGTTCGAGGCTACTCTGGTCTACATAACAAGTTTTGAGCCAGCCAGCCTACATATTTGACAACCAGTTTCAAAATTAAGATAAAATAAAGACCGTATTTGTGGATTTACTGTGTACGTGTGTAACAGTACGCACGCCTGTGTAACAATGCACATGCGACAGTGTGAGTGAATGGTGGACAGGTGTCAGCTCCCTCCCATTTTGTGAGTTCTGGAGTCTGAACTCAGAGCCGCCTTAGCTTCTCTTCCATCGTGCTAGCTAGCCCTTAATATTTCATCTGTAACACAGAGAAAAGTGTTTTTCCTTACATCTAATTATGGAAGGTTGTACTTTAATAAAGCTATTTCTTGGCTTAATGTTAAACTGGAAACAATCATGTATTGTTCCTTTATTGAAATTCGTATTGAAACCTAAAAATTTGTTTATATGCAGCTAGCATTGTGATCTCTTGGCTAAATGATCTTAAATTTTTATGTCAATTCTTATCATATAGGTGAAGATTTTTATTACTCTAAGCACAACCTACTTTTTCAAATGTGAATTGTTTCTTCTATTAGTTTACAAGTTCATACTATGGATTCTTTATAAATTTATGTTTGTTCTTTAGAAATGTAGTTTAATTCAAATGATAGGAGAAAGATGTCAGGATGTTTCAAAATCTATGGCATGGTGCATGACTAATGCTAGTAATTTAGAGGCAGGAGGATTGCCTTAACTTTAATGTCAAAGCAGCGTTGACTTTAAACTTTACTGTAACGTTAAGAATTATACTATATAGTGAGCTCTAGGCCAGCACTAGTTACAGTGTAAAATCTCATTTCCTAAACACCTAAACTATGCAAAACTGTTCTGTGATAAAGCTTATCGAGTCAGAGGTTACCATATGTGCTACTGATAAAATGTGTGTTTAACACACGTGTACATTTGTTTCTATCAAACATACTATGAGACTCCAAGCATCAGGACTGCTGTAGATCATGAACTACAGAAGGCTAGAATAACATGGAATGGACTGACCAAAATCCATCTATTCATGGCAGCAGTAAAATGTGGTAAGAAGAATCATGATGAATAGAATCTCAGCATCCCCTACCCAACTGGACTGCCTAGTTGGGCATCAATGGAAGAGGATGAACCTAGTCCTGCTGTGACTTGATGTGACTTGGGTGGTATTTAAGGGTGGGGCTCCCCTTCTCTGAGGAGAAGGGGAGGGGTAATGGCAGGAGGGATTTGTAAGAAAAGGCCTGGGAAGAGAGTGGGGGGGGTGCTTTGATAGGGATATAAAGTTTATAGATAAAAAATTAAGGAGAGAGAGAAAAAAAGAATCTAGCATGGTCTACCAGTTATCCTTGAAGATGCAGCTACCAAGTATCACCTCAGTGTTTTTGATTATGTGATAATCAATATAAACTGTCAAGTGCATTGTTTAGCCAAAGCCAGAACTCTAAATGTGAGTGCCATTCTCCGTGTTCTTTGAAAATAAACTTTGTAAGGTTTGGAAAATAGCTGTGTGGGCAGTGTTTGCTGTTCAAATAGGAAGTCCTGAGTTTTGAGATCAAGAATGCACATAGAACTGGGTGCAGTAGTACCAGTGATCCCTATGGAAAGACTGGAAGCGGAGACGAGGAAACCACTGGAAGAACAAAGGCAGCAAGCCCAGCATATACAAAGGAGAATGAGAGATGCTACCTAAAACAAGGTGGGGACCTGCAGACTGACACCTACACTCACATGCAGGAACGTACATACATACATACACACACTATACTGTACATATCATATGCATACACAACACAAATACATCTCTCTCTCTCCTCTCTCTCTCTCTCTCTCTCTCACACACACACACACACACACACACACACACACACACTCACACACACACACACTTACACACTGCACATACACAACACACATGCACTACAAATACATACTACACACATACCATACACATATACCAAACATACACACATTACACAGACAACACACATCCAACACAACACACACAGGACATCTGGAACACACAACGCACAATCATAGCACACAGAACACATACACACAAATACACATATACTACACATCTAAAACACAGGACACACAGACACAATGCACATACACATTAACAAACTTCTTTATAAGCTAAGGTAAATTTAGAGCAAACAAACTCTATAGATGTCTTTCTTTAACAACTCTTATAAAAACAGGAAGTTAAGTGTTTATAATTCCAATAAAACACACAGAAATCAATTTTTCTATTCTTATATTCAGATTATTGCAATAATCAAATGAGAGGTATATATAATATCCTGGACATATGGTACCTGATCGATAGAGTTAGCCATTTTTATTAACACCAAGTAAAATTAATAATTAAACATGTATAGTTCAGCAGTGGACCACAACCCAATGATCAATGGTAGTTAACGCTAGTGCAGATGGGAAGGTGGCTCTGTTATATACCCTAGTCATTCATTATCCAGAGACAACAAATGTGGGCCAGGATAATCTTTACTGAGAACAATAATGGGTGCCAAATTACTAACTGCTCAATACAATCTCCCAGAAAGAAACATTTGGTGGCCTTTAAATAGAAAGTATGATGCCAAAAGAAGGCTTTGGGTTCCACAATTTTTAATCTCCAAATTTCAAGTAGTAAGTTATGTTAAAAATATTCCTTCCATGGAAAGATGTATTAAATGCTTTTACATGATTCCAGGGGTCAAAGACAATCTTGAAATATGTTAATGTTCTATTCCAGAGCCAATGGGAGTTTGGGATAGGCAATGAAAAGCCATACTACGCCTAAAAAATGTGTGTGTGTGTGCGTGCGTGCGTGCGTGTGTGTGCTGATGTTGTCATGCATCACACAGATGGCCGGAATAAATTATGGGAGTCAAAAAGCAGTTCAACTGACTTAGTTTCAAAATCCATATTGTGAAACTTGTTTGTCCTACTTGTAACAGTTGTAGTGACCAACAGTCTCCCTACCTCCCAACTCAAGAATAAAGAAATGGAACAGCAACTAGAAAGCCATAAGGCTCTTTCAGTGAAAGCCTAAATCAAAAGAGGAGACATTATGGGGACAGTGATGAGTCACTTTGAGTGGTAGATGGGAATATACACTGAGAGCTTATCTCTGTATGAATACAAGACTATGGTTGTATGAACACACTCCCTCTCAGACACACGGTCAGAGACTTTAATATAGCAGCTCTTCTACAGGAATCCTAAGAGCAAGTGTGGTGCCTTGAGGCAGAGGCAAGCAGAGTTCTGTGAATACCAGGAGAGACAAGAATACATAGAGACTCTGACAGACAGAGAGAGAGAGAGAGAGAGACAGACAGACAGACAGACAGACAGACAGACAGACAGACACAGACAGAGATAGAGAGACAGAGAGACAGAGACATAATATACACTATGACTACTAATCTGCCAACATTCTTCTCTTGGAATTGGATTAAAATATTTAGAAAAGAATTTGCTGACATTTTCACTAAAGGCACTGCCTTGATGTTTGGAGAAACAAAGCAAATTATCTTCTTAAACTGTATTGGCAATAAGAACTAAGGAATGAAAGAAACTTTCAAGTTCTTTAAAAGTACAATGGGTGTATTCGTGAGTGATTGCATTTGTTAAATATCTAAGAGTCATTATGACCAGAATAAGAATTAGGAATATGTTTGAAAAGTGCTTTGGTTGACATACATATTAAATTTCTATTTTAAACATTAACCAGATGTCCACTAGAGTGGGCACTATTGAGAAAGTATTGAAAATATTGATTTTTAAACCACTCCTTCATCCAATTGACATATATTATGAGCACATCTACATGATACCAGAATTTCTGTAAGGTGATGATGTAAGGCAGGACATTTTCTTTGTCCTTGTGCCATCTAGCTAGAGAAAAACAGACAAACTATGTATGGCTACATACAGAATGCATAAGAACATGGAGAGATAAGGGAATATATACTATGATCTACTTCATGCATTGATTTAAACATATTTGTTGAGCATTTACAATCTTCCCAGACCTGCCCCAGCACATAGAGCAAAGCAAACTTAGAAGACTCATTCAAGCTACAGGGATGGCTCAGTTGGCAAGATAGGTATATACAGGACCTGCACTGATTCCCCAGCATATACATAAAGAGTCAGATGTAGCTTCACACAGGTTCAATCCCAGGGCTGGACCAGAGCATCCCTCTTATGCTCGTTATGGAACTGTATGAGCATCTTCATTTTTTTCACCCTGGACATTCACTAAGGCATCTTTGCCAGTCAAATACCTGAGAGGCATGTTAGTATGTTTTTGGCATTGCTTGAGTTATTAGTCTGCCTGATTCAATTGTCGCACTTTATCAACTGCTTGTTTTCCTCACTCCCCCTTCTTTTTTTGGGGGGGGGGTTGGTGAATTGTCTGTTATGCTGCTTTATCAATTTGTGTGTTACTAGAAATCTTTTCCCTTTAGGCTTTCTACACATCATGCAGTGTTTGAAGAGAGTAATAATGAATATTTATTTGCAAGGAAGTTTTGATAGAAGAATATAATTATTCATGAACACTTATGTACCTACTATGAAGTATCTATCATCATGTTAGGCATGGAGAATTAAAAGATAAGACCCCATTCAACTGCGGCTGAGGAGCTGGCTCAGTAGTGTAGTACCTGCTGTGAAAGTGCGAGGACCTGCGTTGATATCTCAGAAGTGGGGAAATACAAACCTGATGCCTTTATATACCTCTAGGGATGGAGGCAGGGATGGACATTGTGGGCAGATGGATGTCTTGAGCCTATTGCTTTGTCAACTCCAAATTCAATGAGAAACACATTGCAATCTGGATGTTACTTTGGAACACATGTTTGGCCATTCACTGCATGCACGTGTTGATATAAACAGACATACATCACACATGTTTAGAAAAGGTCAAACTGACTCTATTAAAAACCACCAAAGACTTCAAGGGTGTTGACCATCAGAAGATTAAACCACCCCTGAAGTCCAGCAAGTATTTTCCTATTTAGAACACTAAAAATGATTGAAGCTTGATGTTAGAAAACTAACCTATCTATTGTTAGAAAAACACAAATTATTCCAAAAAAAAATGAAGTTTCATTTCCATTCTGATTAAAAACACAAGTTTGCTTTTTAAGCGGTAAGCCACTTTGCAGGGGTATCCACCTACAGCAGCTATTATAAACTTACTACTTTGGTTTCTAAAGAAAATTAGAATATGATTCATAATTGATTGAGCAGAGAATAACTGACTCTATGTGAAGAATTCATTCGCTTTATTGGACTTCACAGCTTCACCCAAGTTCTCTCTCTCTCTCTCTCTCTCTCTCTCTCTCTCTCTCTCTCTCTCTCTCTCTCTCTCTCTCTCTCTCTCACACACACACACACACACACACACACACACACACATACACATACACACAAGTTGCCATCAGAGTGCTAATCCAGGACAGCTTTAAGAATAGCTTTCCATGTTTTTATTAGGTAAATTTTAAATCATCTAGCAAAGATTATAATGGGACATAGTATGTTTATCTTTTGATAAGGGCTGCACTCTTACTACACCCCTGAATGGCTCCTGCCCTTTCTACTAAGTCATGTGTATCTGAGATGGAGGGAGACCCATGTTATAAATTATCACCATCAACTTTCCAATGAATGAACACTAGGAAAATAAACAGTATAACGTGCCTTTCAGGTCCATAGCTATCCTTGAAGAGTTAAAGTTTTAGACACTAATTTCTTCAGTTAATTGACGTGTTAGTGGTTGACAACATCTTCCTTTCTAAAAAAAAACTCTACATAATGAAAACTATACAAGATACTCCCATATTCTTATTGCAAATTATTGTGTTTCTAATACATGCTAGGCACAGTGGAAAAAACACTAGAGGCACCATGGAGGACAAATTAAAAATCAACTATAGAGCTACAGATTTGGTTAAGTGGTTAAACATACCTGCTGCTCTTTGCAGAGAATTTGAGTTGAGTTCACAGAGCACACATAATGACTTACACAATTTACAATGCCAGTTTAGGAGTTACAATGTCATCTTGTCTTCTTGGACATTCTACACACTTCTCTGTAGTTAAAGCACCAGTGCATAAAAATGAACATATTTATGGAGAAAAATCAGTCACAGAGTTGATGGATTGCTAATATGTTGATGGGTTAAATGGTTGCCAAGATTTAGGGAGACATAGAGATACCTCATAGAAGTGGATCTGGAAGTTCAATGGAAAGGTCTTTGTGACAATAAAAGGAAACAATGATGACATTTTATATCAACAATATTAGGTTAATTGAAAAACATGTAGGCATCTCAAGGAAGTTGAAGTTTTCTGGAAAAAAAGACTTAAAAAAGAAAAATTCATGGCAATTTACTTGTGGGAAAGGGTCAAGAAATGGTGCAAAAGAGAGGAAAGAACTCAACTCCATTGAAGTGTAATCCCCCATCTCCCTTCTTTGTACCACGGATCTACAACATCGTACATGCTAGGCAAACATTCTCCAATTAAGCTGCATACCCAGCCTTTCACTGAAGGTATAACAAATGTTTTGAGTTATTCTTTGAAGGACCTCTGGAACTTCAGTCACCACTAAAAGATGTCTTACACTGATGGAGATTCCTGTTTTGTCACACTGCCATATCAACCAGTCATTTATTATTTGATAGCACAGGTAGTGGCTTGAACCTAAGCAAGGATGGCTTTCTTTAGCAAAAGATTTCTAAAGAGAGACTCAGAGAGCTGTCCAGTTTCAACATATCTAATAGGTGGCCCAATGAACTCTTCAGTCTTGAACAAGGTGAAAAGAAGATGGCAGATGTGTGAGCAGTAACCATAACATCCAATGACCTGTGGCCAAAAGACACATGAAGTCATTACAGCATTATTTTTATTTTAGTCCCAGATACACAAGAATTTGAAATTATGAAATAGTAGAGTTCATCAAGAAGATAAAGAAACTCTTCCAAATGCCAGCTGCTTAGAACTATGGAACCTTCTGGAGATAGAGATGGGAGACTTAAAAAGCCAAGTGGAAAGGAGAGAGAGAGAGACAGACAAACAGGGAGAGAGACAGAGAGAGAGAGACAGAGAGACAGAGACAGACAGAGAGACAGACAGAGAGAGACAGAGAGAGACAGAGACATAGGGACAGAGAGGAGATAGAGGAGAGAGAGAGATAGACATAGGGGCAGAGACAGAGAGAGAGACAGAGAGAAACAGACACAGTGACTTTCACTCCAGAGTACTTTTTATTTTTTCCCCTTTCAACAAGTTAGGCAAATCTACAAAGCTCCTATACCTACTTCACATCAGCCAAAATCATTCACAGTCCAAGTATTAGGGTTCTCTTGAGAACTGTGTTTGTGTGTGTGTGTGTGTGTGTGTGTGTGTGTGTGTGTGTGTGTGTTACCTTGGCTTACTCAGGTAGAAGCTGTGTAGGCCCACAGTGGCTTTCTAAATGCTTTTAAATGCATGGAGCACAAAAGGAAAGAGCAGGGCAGCCCTAGGCCTATGCTAATGTTCTGAAAGCTTCCTAGAGGGTTGCTGCCAAGTGTGGGGCAATCGGAGTCTGAAACTCACATGTCAGCAGCAGGAAGCAGTGATATTTGTCAGAAAGAACTGAGCTTGTCCACAGCAGAGCTTCTGCTTTCTTTCCTTTGATGCCCCATCCAGACCCTCAAGCCTTTGGAAGAGCACTGCCCATATCCAGTTCAAGTCTTTACACTCAGTGTTCAGGCTCACATGGCAATGGTTTCTGGAAACAAACTCATAGACATGTCTGAAAGGCACTTCTTTACTTATTTTCTAAATGCCTCTCCACCCAGTCAAGGTGACAATTAAAATCAACTCCAAAGTGTATCAATGGCTTAGTCATAGAATGTGAACTCAGGAGAACTAGATTTTAAAACCTAGTATCTACCATGTTTCACAGAACTTTGCAATGTACAAAATGCCACTACTTATATTTTGGGTATGACTCTCACAACAAACCCATTCAGTTAGACCTTGTGCTCAGAGTTGCTGAGTTGATGTTTTTATAGACAGGGACATCTGAGTCATTGTTCACGGATCTCACAAAGCCCTGTAATGCCTGAAATAACAGCACCCAATAGTTGTCTAATAAGTTTCTGTAAGGTGTTCATAATTCTGTGATGTGTTCCTTTAATCACATTATGTGATACATGTTTACATGTAGGTGGGAGAGTTGTCTCCATCTTATAATGTTGGCTGTAATGCATCTTACGATCTTTTTGAGAAATGAATATTAGGAAGATTTGGACCTAACTTGCCTCAGGCATTATTCTTCTGGACAGTTTGGATATGAATATGCTGATCCTAGAAAATCAGATGGACTGAAAGTAAGGTCATGATCATCTAAAGTCTTTGGTTGTGTTTTTAGAAAAATAGTATTCCAAAACATGTCCAAAAATTGTCTAATGCTAGACTACTAGGGAGAAAATAAGAGCATATGGAAACCTGAATTTTTATTTTGTTTCTAAATCTGTGATAGCGAACAACTTTTCAGATACGAAATTAAAGATGACTCATAAGCCTTCTGACTGCGATAATAATATAATATTCATTCATAGGCTGTAAACTGTTAAGTTGAGGGATGAACTGTCTCTCCAAAGTCTACAAAAAATTAATGTAGAACACCTGATATTTGGCTCTGCTTCCAGATGGAGGGGCAGCTTGACAAATGCCATCATAACTTACAACTTTTTAAAAGTGTTGTGTCAAGGTGTTTGCAGGATCTTTCTACAGTTTGGATTATTTACAGATACAACGGTGTTTAATGTGGCACTTAATTAGATTTAAAATATTATTAGATTTAATCACTGATCACAGAGAATATGTGTGGCCTGTGAACAATGTGATCAGATGCCTTAATTAAGTATTTTAGAAGAGGATACATCTGCTTGGTGGAGCTGGGGCATGCTGAAGTTATTTTAGAAATCTATTTTAGCTTATTAATGGCAACTCATAAAACTCTTGAATTTGACCAATATGGTCATGCTTCAGATTTTTCTTCTCATAGAGAGTTATATAAATTATAGTAATCACAGAAAGAAATTGTGGGTATGTACTATATATTTTATATAAATAACTTGTATGCTAGTACCCAAATGCAAAAATCTAAATTTTAAAAGTTAAGGCACCAATATAGAAGAGAAACTATTTAGAAATAAGAAGACCAAGAGGAGGAAGGAGTTTGCTAAGAGAAAGAGATAGAGGGCTATAATAGATTAAAGTGTATAATATAAATTTATGGAAAGGCCGTAAGAAATCCAATACTTTGCATAATGCATGCTAGAGCCAGACAAAACATTGATTGCTATCTGATAATATTTTCATTGAAATGTCACTTGAGAAAACACATGGTTTAGCAAACTCAGCATTGCTTTGAACTTCAGAGACTGAAGTGGGGAATAAATGCATATACATAATATTGGTCTAAAGACATATGAGCTATATGTGTACACTTGTGCATAAAAGTTGTGCACATTATTTTTCAATATTTGAACATGTATGTATCTTTGCTGGTACTTATGATTATCTATGATGGCTATGTATCTCCACAAGGACATGGTTGACTTTAGAGAAATGGTAATAATTTGGAGGTAAGTTTGGATCCTGGGAACTAGAGGAGAATTTGCCCTTAGACTATACTCCTGAATATAGAAGTAGTTACAATGAGCTATTTTAATCACAGATTTGTTGATTGATACTGTGACTCATTCTCCACAATGGAGAGAAACTACAGTTTTTCCAAAGCATTTTTAAATGCAGAATCTCCTGTCCCTTTAGTCAGTAATTCTTGTATGTTTCAAGCCCAGACAAGGAACAACATGTTCAGTAGACAGCGAAGTCAGACACTGATCCTGTTTATTTTGGAACCTGCATCTGAAACAGAAGACTTATATCAAGCAAGTCACATGCGAATGAGCAGGCAAATAAACTTGACATGACCATTAAGAAAAACCTAGGCTGTTGTAAGCTAGAATGGCAGAGGTAGGCAGGGCAGGTCTAATTTCTCTTGGTGGTTGGAATGATTCAGAGGCTCAAGGATTAGTGAGAAGGGAAGCAGTATCTTGGGGAGAGAAATGAGGAGAATCAGGGAAGAGATGAAAGTTCAGAACAATGCTTGGTGGGTGTAACAGTTGTTAGGGAGGAGAGACCCCAGTGAGGTAGAAGGTGGACAGGAGCTTGTCACGCAGATATGAACAAGAAGGATAACAACAACAACAATAACAACAACCAAACAAACCCCAATTGTATGTGGGCTGCATTGGGCCACTGAAAAAGGTCACATCTTGTGGGTGGGGGAGCGAGGGGGCTAATTCATATTTAGAATCCCACTCTAGAGTTCAGGAGACTTAACAGCAGAAGCTGACATACCCGTTTCCAAGTGACTCAAGATCTGGTTAGAATGGAAAAATCCTTAAAGTTGGAGAAAGATTAAATGAATGAGTGAGAATACAGAAGCCAAGGGTGAATCTGGGGGTTCTATTTAACCCTCTAGCTTTTATTGTTGTTGTTGTTGTTATTATTATTATTATTATTAATTTTTGTGTGTGCTAATAGTTGATTGAAGGGACAATATGTGTCCAACCACTGGAAGTTTCAAGACCTTAAAGGTAACCAGGTGGTTTGTACTATAAGCCCTCTCCAGGCATCCAAGACTGCCCCCCATGTGTTCCTCTTTTTCTGCCAAGTGCAGGCACCACAGTTTGTGTCCTGCCAGTCTTGTTGTCAGAGCAGTGATGAGCCTTCTTGAAGACCACATCTAGAAAACCCAACATGGCAGTGTTACACTGAAAACAAAACGAAGCGTTAAGTACATGTCGAATTAAAAGAAAATGGATAAAGTAACGAAAAATACCAGCGAGGAGGGAATCATATGATTCCAAAATTATCATGATCTAGCCAATAGGACGAAGTGCCCTGTGTGCCTTAAAAGAAACAGATAGCACCATGAGAGAAGATGTCCGACTTAGAAAATGGTCTGGCGCCTAGGCTGCCACAAAGTTGAGGAGAGGACTAGTCTGATGACATCATTGTTTCTCCCTACCAACTATGTGACCAAATGCACAAAATAAACAACCCCTGTTCATATTTATGAACGTCACATTTTAGAATATTACTATATATTTTTAAAAAAATAGGCATGGACTGCCATGCAGAAAGAAAGCCTTGATCCTCTACAGATACCCTTTCACTAAAGTAGTAGCTCTCAACATGTGCATGGAGACCCCTCTGGGACTCTTTTGGGAGTGGAAAGACCCTTTCACAGGGGTCACCTAAGATCATTGGAAAACACAAGTATCTACATTACTACTTATAATGGCAAAATTATGATTTTGGAATATCAATGAAATAATTTTATGGATGGGGATTACCACACATAAGGAACAGATTAAAGGGTCGCAGCATGAGGAAGGTTGAGAACCATCTCACTATAGGCTGTTCTAGACTGTGGATACTGATGTCTGTCTGTCTTCTTGTGCCCTAGGCTCCCCAATACTACTACTCCCCCAGAACAGCTTCAAAAATCCTTCCAGCCTATTTGCTGGTGGCCAGAGGAACACAGGTACTCCCTGGTCCCTGGAGAGTTCTGGGACATCTTATTCTTTAATCTTTGTTTCTGCACGTTGCAGGGCTCAGAACTCAGAAGAACATCAAAGACGCAATTGTTTGCTTTTAATTCTGGGGATCTCTGACACCTAAACCCGCCTACCAAACTCAACCTTGGGGAGCAAAGGCCAGCACAACCAGAAATTCTCTGGAACAGAGCCCGGCAGCTTGGGACCAGTGGAACGGTGTGGCTGTGAGGCGTGCCTTGAGCGTTGCCCCGCCCCAGAGGCGTGTCTTTAGCATAGCCCCGCCCCTTCCATATTGCCTTGGCTCGGGCAGTCAGTGCACCAGTGCTGGGGCAAGCTGAGGCTTTGGTGCGGGGCTGGAGGCTGCTGCAGCAGAGGGAGGGTCTGTGTGCGGGAGTCTGAGGCCAGAAAGCGCTGCCATGGCGGGTGTGCTGAGCAGGGACGCGCCGGACATCGAGGTACCGACCGCGGCCCTGGGGTGGGAGGGTCACAGAGGGGCGGGAGGCCCGGGGGCGCACCCGGGACAGAGCTGGAGATCCGCGAAGTTTCCCCGGGAGAGACTTGCGGACCAGGCTGGACACTGTACTCCGGCACCAGGACCTGGTTACTTCGTAGGAGACTTAAAAGTGGCCGTCTCTCTCTGCCCTAAGTCATAGTGACCCAGAGGCTCAGAGTGCAGAGGCTTGGACTCCAGGGGACAGTAGCTCCACTTCCCGCCCAGGGAACCCTCTAACTCCTCCTCTGTCCCCTCCGTGGTTTTGTGGGACAACCACCCAGTGACCCACCTATAATAACAAAGCCCCGCAGTATGCAAAAGTGGAGCATAGAAATCCAAGATCCAGGCCGCTGTTTCGAGCGGCGCTGGCCCTGGTATTGTTTACCACTTAATTTCACATTTGGAAAAAATGGAACGAAGTACAGAAGACATTGGAAAGTGCGACCTCCCCGGAAAGAGATACACAAACTGCTCTGTTCTCTCCTCTCAACAGTGTTTGATTCTCTCTTGTTCTCTGTTTCTTCCAAAAATCTCATTTTTCTGAGAACGATCCCCTACCTGAAATAGCAAAAAATTTTTCCTCTGAGTTCTATATACTTTAATGTGTGTGTTGGGAGAAAGATTTGAGTTATGGCCGTGATTTTAATCACGCTGAATCAAAGCCTGTGTCTCTCAGGTTTCAGTTCCGTTTTGTTTAGGGAATTTTCTTCGAGATAAAAGCAAAACAAAACTTTTGTAGAATATTCGTGTTCTCTTCCCTTACTGTTTCCTTCCCTCCTGCCCGGCCCCCTTTTCCCACCTTCTGTGTGTTTGCTTAGAAATAACACACCCTTTCCCCTCCCCCTCCCCCTCCCCCTCCCCCTCCCCCTCCCCCTCCCCCTCCCCCTCCCCCGTTTGTTCTGCTCTTTAAATACAAGTTTAAAGACACCTGTTTGCAGCAGGATAGCTAACTGGTTTTCTTCTGCACCCTGCTCTCCCCGCACCCTGCCGTCAGTGATAATGAACCTTTATATGCTCTTAAAAGAAAGCTGATAGTGTTCTAAGAGCCTTCATATTTTCCTTTGATAAATCCACTGTAGCAGTAAGAGCAAAGGATAACGTGTTGACTTCTTTCTCTGTGTAGTTTACTTAGACTTTTCTTCACAATTTCTTTCTTGGCTATTGAACAATATGACTGATATAATGAACTATATGTGTGTGCATGCAGGGCACAGGATACCTACCATGTCTGATCGAAGTCATGGTCTCTGGGTACTATCTTTGATTTAACACCCCTGGGACATTTTTGGTTTTGTTAAAGTAAATCAGTTAGCAATCCTTTGGCAGCATCCAGGCTTTACAGTTGTCAGGAATCAGGGTGTCACAGATCGGATGGCTTTTGTTTAATTTCAGAAGAGTGTTTCAAGCTTAGCTGACTTCATGTTTTATGTTGTTTCTCATGTGCTTGTCTTGAAAAAGCAGTTCTTATCTGTATTCTTATGAGGAAAATGATGCCGGTGAGGTACGAAGTGTCCAGTTTAATTGTATAAGTTTTCATCAAGAACATTTATTCCCTCTGGGCCTTCCTGGTTCATTCAGATGAGCGTAACATTGCTGTGTGTGACTCCCACTTGATGCACACCTTACAACTTGGAGTGGAGGCATTCACTGTCTTCAGCATTTGTACTTGTGTGCTCCACACTCTCATCAGTCGCATCTTTTTTTTTCTTTTTCACCCACAATACTTTACTTTCCCCTCAAAGTAATACCCATGATTCATGAGCTAAAAATACCATGAAAGAGCGTGAAATTAATCATTAAAATATAACACAGTGAGGAAAGGTACATTAAGCCGGAGGAACACACTCACACAGAGATGCCTCCGTTAATCCTGTTAACCTACTGAAATTCTCTTTGTATTGAAGAATCAGAATAAATTATGAAGGCTTAGTTTTCTGTCAAATTCGAAAGCTTTCCTGAACATGTTGTTCATTAAAAACCATCGTGGGGAAGCTGATCTCATTGTGATCATTGTCTTTGTCTCCATGAAATGGAGGAGGTAATTTAAAAGTGGTGTGAAATAGATGGGAATAAGAATACATTGATAAGGCACTTGCTATTTGAGAAAAAGATGAGAAGGTATCAATAGCCACTCACTATCGTAGAGGTTTAATTTTTCCAGTGAGCTACTTGTAGAATCTGGTTTCAGAGTCAGACCAAAATATTTTGTCAGGTTACTGACATCTTCAAAGATGTTTTATGTCTATTTCTTTCTAATTTTTAGGCTCAGTCCTATATCACACATGAATGGAAAGGGATGGAAATATAGTAGAGAGCCAGCACACTCAGCAACACCTAGAGTAGTCCTTGGGTAGATGTAGAAATGATACCCTGGACGTTGGGGAGGCCCTAGCCTATATAACCAAACTTTGTTGTCTTTGTGGAAAGTACAGAAACAGTCCTGGAGGCCAGGCCATCTTCTGCTGTTGCATAGCTTGGATCAGAGTCTGGCTAAGTGCTGGGATTGGGGGGTAGCAGTGCTCTTTGTTGGCTGTTGATATTGTCCTGATTACCCAGCTCTCAGAGTTGAAAGCAGTCTAGAAAATAGTAGGTGGTTAGCACCTGTTATAGGTAAACTTTCCTGCCAGGAGAAAGAGTTTACCAAGAAAAAAGCATTAACAAATACAGACCAATCAAAGGGTGTTAGTAGCGGAAAAATTACTTCCAACTGATAGTTACTACTTCAAAGTGTATTAATGGTAACCACATAATTTAAGACATCATTTTGTTTTACGCTTTTTGATACACCCTAAATTTTGAAAAGCATGACTTTTGAATTCAGGCTCTCCTGAGAAAGCTCCGAAGTAGTTGAGTATTGGCCATGGTCACTTTCTCTGACCTCAGCAGTGGTTTAATAGGATATCTTCATTTAGACTGAATCACCAGCCACTATGATGTCAATATTGCCTCATCTAAAGGCAAGGGGGAATGATTATTCAGTTCAAGACTTCACTTTTGTTCAAATTTTGATTCCCACCCCCCATCAAAGGTAATTGAGGAGAGACCATAAAAGTATGTAGTTACAGTTTTAACTATTTGTACACTGGTCATTTGATATTTTAAGCCAAATTAATTTGCTTCTTCCTCCTTTCTGGCCTCCTCCAGCGTAGCTGAAGTCTTTCCCTTGAATTATTGAGTGAGTATTCAGCTATATCCTGAACAAAGGAAAAGTATTCCAATCTACTGTATGCAAAATAGAGTACATTTTGAGTCAAATCAAATATACCTTCAGCTGAGCAGAGAAGACAATAAAGAACTTCTTGTGTTTACTAATTAAGAAAATCAGTTTTTAAAATGGGGTCATCGGAAAGAAGAAAAGGAAATGATATGGAGAAAGTGACTTTGAAAGACCTGCTTCAAAAAAGGAAAACATGGGTTCAAAATTGGCAGAGATAGCAAAGTGCATTCCAGGACATCCTTTATTATAATTGCTTCTGCTCCTGGGGAGGGAAGAAGAGCGGAGGAGAAATTAGTGTTTTCCTTTGCAAGGGTTGAGAATTATCTGTTTATTTAACTCATCTTTTTACTGAGTATATCATATTCCTTTCCTCTCACCTTATTTTTGTCGATTGGGCATAACAGAACTTATGGAAACACAATTGCTAAGGTTTTTAAGGACTTTTAGTTAAAAATAATGAATAGATTTTAGTTATGGAACATGTAATTTTCTCCAAATTTTAATCTGTCCTGTGGACTACTCTTAATTTTAGAGAATTTCTTTTTTGTATGGAGCTTACTTCAGTAGTGGAAACATATATCTGCTTATCTGCCTTAAAGCATAACTAGTTCCACTCATGTTAGTTTACAGCATACTGCACATTTCTGTGTTCACATATATTTTGATGGTAGCAGATGTATAGCTTGGTCTTCATGTGGGTCCTGAACAACTGGAACAGGAGCTATTCCAAAAGCTTTTGCATTTATGTGGGATATGCTCTTTTAACTGGGCTGCCTTGTGTTAGCCTCAGTGGGAGAGAAAGGGCCTAACTTCACAGAGACTTAATGTGCCAGGGTTGGGGATACCCAGGGTCCCCCACCTGTTCAGAGGAGAAGGGGGGTTCGGGGAGTGTTGTGGCAGAGGGTGGTCAGGAGGGGAGCAGTGAGCAGGATGTAAAGTGAATAAGTAAAGCAATCAAATTAAAAAGAATCTCTTGCCCACATATTCAGAGTACTAGTTTAGTTAGTAGTTTAGCTAAAAACTATAATATTAATGATTAACAATAAATCTGTCAATGGGGAGACTTTATATTGAGTCTATTTACTCTCAATAACAGCCTATAGGGATAACTGAATACCTAACTCTAAAATGTGCTAGAATTCGCCAGCTTCCTTTCATGCATGCTAAAGGAAAAATAATTATCTGGAAAGCTAAGTGGTAATATCTAGGTCTAGTGCAGAGATAACATGGTCTTTAATTAACCACGTGGTAGCTGTTTAAACCTATTACTCTACCAAAATCTGTGTAAACATGCAACAATAACAAGACTGAAAACTAGAGCTCCCCAGAGAGTACAGATGTGCCGTCACTCCAGGAGATTTCGAAAGCAGAAGGTCAAGTTCCTGAAATTGGAACACACATAGAAAGACAACAGGACTGAATAAGAAGGCTGTCCTAGAGTGTAATGGCATCGTGTGAGGAGACCTTTGGTATAGTCCAAGGTTCAGTGTAGCCAAAGAGGCCATTGAACAGTGGGAATGCCCAGTTTATTGCTTTTCTGTTAGCAGTATGGTCACAGCGACAACTGTGCAGCACAGCATTCCTATCTTTAAAACTGTGGAGATGGGCAGGGGAGACAGTCCTGTGCTTGCTGAGTAAGCAGAAGTAAAGACCCAGGGTTGATCCACAGAACTTAGTTAAAAATCCTGCATTAGGGAGGTGGAGACAGAGTATCCAGGCTCCCTGGGTAGCAGTGAGAGATTCTGTCTCAAGATATAGCATGGAAGTCTGTTCTGAAATAAATGGTACCCAATGCTGACCTCTGGCCTCACACACATGGACACACACACACACACACACACACACACACACACACAAACACACACACCTGTATAGGACATTTATTTCGTTTGTATTCTATACTAATTAATATGTGTAATGAAACACTTGTTACTTGTAAATGTATTTATAACCAAGAGTTTTACTTTTCAAATATGACATGTTTTGTTTTTCAATGTCATTTGCTTTTAATTTTCTTTCTCAAGACAGAAGGTGGTTTCTGGCCTCACCCATCAGGAGTGTGTGTGTTCAGATTTACGCCGGAGACAATTGTGCTACTGAGATAACTTTGAATAGCTTCATGTATTTCCTGTAATTTGTGATCATTTTTGCTTTTGTTATTCTTTCTTAAAATACTGCATTCATGGGTAATAAGTGTGTATATTTTAAAACAATTAAAAACTTCTCTTTTACATGCTTTAGTATAGTTGTCTACTAGAGTTTAGAACTAAGAGATTTTGTGAGAATTTATTTTTTAAAATGTCAACTTTTATATCGTGGTTACTATTTGAAAAGTAACATTGCATTAAAACATTAAGTTAGAAACGTATTCAGAATGGAAGTTGTACAACTTCACATTGGATTCTACACCATTAGTGTTGGATATATTTTGTGCATTTAACCACCACCTAAACCAAAAAAAAAAAAAAAACCAATCTATGTCCTAATTAGAATTCTAATTAGAATTTTAAAAAGGTTTGCTTTACATATTTAAACTTACACAATTATATATACAATACTAACCGTATATAAGTTCATCAACTTACCATGTAGAGACTGCCATATCCAGGGATCCACCCCATAATCAGCATCCAAACGCTGACACCATTGCATACACTAGCAAGATTTTATCGAAAGGACCCAGATGTAGCTGTCTCTTGTGAGACTATGCCGGGGCCTAGCAAACACAGAAATGGATGCTCACAGTCAGCTAATGGATGGATCACAGGGCTCCCAATGGAGGAGCTAGAGAAAGTACCCAAGGAGCTAAAGGGATCTGCAACCCTATAGATGGAACAACATTATGAACTAACCAGTACCCGGGAGCTCTTGACTCTAGCTGCATATGTATCAAAAGATGGCCTAGTCAGCCATCACTGGAAAGAGAGGCCCATTGGACACGCAAACTTTATATGCCCCAGTACAGGGGAACGCCAGGGCCAAAAAGGGGAAGTGGGTGGGTAGGGGAGTGGGGGTGGGTGGGTATGGGGGACTTTTGGTATAGCATTGGAGATGTAAATGAGCTAATTACCTAATAAAAAATGGGAAAAAAATTCAGAAAGTATGTCAAAGCATGAACAAATAAAAGATCTCACTGATCAAAAAAAAAAAAAGTTCATCAACTTGCATAATCTTTTTGACTGGTTAATTTTGGCATGTGATGTTTACATTTCTTTTCAAAACTTTTAAAATGAAATAAAATAAATAAATTATTTTTAATATAAAAAATATCTGGGTCCTGATACCAATTCTGTTATTTCTTTGGATGATTGTGGCCTTCCTGTTTCTCATTGGTCAATTGAAACTGATCTCATTTTCCCCCACACAGGATATGCGAGGATCAAACCATAAAATACTCTCACATAAAATGAGTAAATGAATATATGAATAAATGAATAAATGAATGCTCTTGAAATGGTAGCTGGGGGACTGGTGTGAGGGCTGTTCAAGTAAAAGCCCTTGCTGCCCAGCTTGATGATCTGAGTTAATTTTGGAACCAACAGAATGGACAGAGAGAACTGATTCCTACAAATTGCTCTCTGACCATGACATATGTGCTGTGGAACATGCATGCCTTCTTACACACACACACACACACACACACACACACACACACACAGACACACACACACACAGACACACACACACACACAGACACACCCCACACACAAATATACACACACACATAGGCAGACACACACACACACACACACACACACACACACACACACACAGAGAGAATTAATTAGTAAAAGCCGAAAAGGCAGTGCACATTGATTGCATGACCAGATTTTATAAAATCATTTGGATAGGATTTCTGAGACAGGTTAGTGACATCTTCCTTTAAAGCAGATGTGTGAAAGTAGAATCTAGATGGTAGAAACGAGGCAAAAAGTAGCGAGAGTCAAAGAATTACCATGAAAGCTCTTGCAGACTCATGCATGCTGCAGGTATGTGTGGTGAAAGTTGCTGAGTGTGAGTTTTTGATGGGGCAGTTAATAGAATTCAGGTCAAATTAAAGACTCTTGTTTGTCTTCATTGCCATATAAGGTATGCATCTAATCCTGTCTTATTGCCAGTCCTCTAGTGTAGGCCTCTGAAATACAAAGGAGTTATACTGGGGAGGCCACATGGATGCAGAACATCTAAATGATGGAATAGAATTAAATTTCAGGGCTCTCTCCTTTCTGGAATCTTCTTCCCGAAACTATAACTTATATATTGATAGATTCTTTAGCGATTTTGATACTAGACCAAAGCTGATGAACGGGTAAATAGTATTTTGGGATAGACATTTATTAATTGTTTGAAGCAATCTGATGTTATTCATTCCCTAAAAGAAATGTCATACAATTGAAACACAAGGAGAGATCGTTAGTACTAAATAAAAGGAATTTACATATGTATTTTTTTTCTAAGCAAGCACACGCAATTCAAGGAATTTTTTTTTCTTTATTGATTTTCATGTATCTGTGAGCATACTCTACTTGTTTTTGATAGTTGCAAAGTCCTTGTCAGTACTTGAGGCCAAACTCATTTGGTCCTGGAAATTGTATGAATGAGCTTTCTGAATGTTCACTCGGGCACCCTACCTTTTTGTGTACATCCGGATAATTTTCTTGGGGGAATTTCACCCGGGTTGTGTAATGCATTCTCCTTTTCCCTCTGCTTGTATCATAATAATTAAAGAGCCTGTGTGACTCCCTATCTCCCAGGTGCTTGGAAATTGATATTATGAGTGCTTATGAATGTCCCCTTGAGGCAGTCTTGACTGGGCCACTTTGAAGAAATATCTCTTCATCAATAATTAAGCCCCGAGGGCCCCTTCTCAGGGGACACACAGAAAATTGCGTGTCAGCTCTGGGCCTGATTTATACAGATGGTGGCTGCGGATGAAGCCCCGGGTGCACTTCGACATCCATGGTTTTATTTCCCCCTCCACTTTAAGCCTGCACCCATTGCTACTTTTACTTCTCTGGGAAAAACCATCCCCTAGTTTTGATTTTTGTTCTGCATGCCCAGGTTAACTCACTTGAGTATTTTTTTAATCACTGAGAAATTCTTTGAGATTTTTGTATTTAAATCTTTGAATTTTGTATTTAAGAAATGTTTATAGTTTGGAATTTTAATGAAAGAGTAATGTGAATTTCTTCAGCAAAACAATAGAAATGATTCTCTCCCCCCCACTCTCTCTCTTCCCCTCTCTCAATTAAAACAAGGGACCTGACATGGTTTTGCTCTCCAAGGGTGACCCTTTATGGGATTATGGGCTGTTTCTGACCTTGGAGAGGTCAATCCATCACCGTGAAGGCCTTGCTGCACCTTCAGTGACTCTCTGGATGGTCAGTATTCTAAGGGGTCAGAGAGATCACTCAGTGGGTTAAGTTGTCTGAGGTCAAGCTTGAGGACCTGAGTTCAGTCCCAAGGCACACTCAATGGTAGGTGAGAACAAACTCCAAAAAGTTGTTCTCTGACCTCCACATGAACACAGTGGCAAGAACATACTTGCATTTCCATACACATGTGCGCACTCGAACATGCCACCTCCCTACACAATCACACATAGCTTAAATAATAGTTAATAAAAGGGGAAGTTGTTTGAAAAATAGGGCCTGCTGAGTGGTCATATAGAGGAAAGTGGTCATGTTCTGTTTTGTCTGTATGCATAGATAGGGTTTAGCTTATCATCTCTACACATGAATTTGATATTATAGTATTTTCCAAACTTTGTTTATGATTCCCTGCTACCTTTTCTTAATCAGTTACATCTTTAAAAGGTTTTATTAGTTCTTCGAGAATTTTCTATAAGTTGTGTTGATTATATCCACCTTCCTCCTTCACCACTTGCCCTCTTTCCTACCTACCCAACTTTGTGTCTTTTTCTTCCACCAAGACCAATCTGTGTTGCTAAAAGATTCTTGAATATTGGCCTTCTATGGGAGCCTGTCTGACTTACCAGGGTTTATACGTCCAGTAGCTAATAACTGTGAATAGCTCCACAGCTAGGGTTTGGATTTCTTGCCTCCTTCCCTTCTCCGGGCTGGAATTGGGTCTGGCTTGGATTTAGTATGGGCCCTGTGCCTTCTGTGAGGTCACACGTGCAGTTTCACTGATGCGTCCCGAACATACTGTTTAACTCTAGTCATATATGACCTCTGGCTCTTACATTCTTCTCATCCTCTCTTTCAGTGCCTCCCGAGCCATGGGAGGAGGGCATGCTTACATAAGATTCACATAAGGATGAGAATTTGCAATCTTGAATTTTCTTTTTTTTTTTCCATTTTTTATTAGGTATTTAACTCATTTACATTTCCAATGCTATACCAAAAGTCCCCCATATCCACCCACCCCCACTCCCCTGCCCACCCACTCCCCCTTTTTGGCCCTGGTATTCCCCTGTACTGGGGCATATAAAGTTTGCAAGTCCAATGGGCCTCTCTTTCCAGTGATGGCCGACTAGGCCATCTTTTGATATATATGCAGCTAGAGTCAAGAGCTCCGGGGTACTGGTTAGCTCATAATGTTGTTCCACCTATAGGGTTGCAGATCCCTTTAGCTCCTTGGCTACTTTCTCTAGCTCCTCCATTGGGAGCCCTATGATCCATCCATTAGCTGACTGTGAGCATCCACTTCTGTGTTTGCTGGGCCCCGGCATAGTCTCACAAGAGACAGCTACATCTGCGTCCTTTCAATAAAATCTTGCTAGTGTATGCAATGGTGTCAGCGTTTGGATGCTGATTATGGGGTGGATCCCTGGCTATGGCAGTCTCTACATGGTCCATCCTTTCATCTCAGCTCCAAACTCCGTCTCTGTAACTCCTTCCATGGGTGTTTTGTTCCCAAATCTAAGGAGGGGCATAGTGTCCACACTTCAGTCTTCATTCTCCTTGAGTTTCATGTGTTTAGCAAATTATATCTTATATCTTGGGTATCCTAGGTTTGGGGCTAATATCCACTTATCAGTGAATACATATTGTGTGAGTTTCTTTGTGAATGTGTTACCTCACTCAGGATGATGCCCTCCAGGTCCATCCATTTGGCTAGGAATTTCATAAATTCATTCTTTTTAATAGCTGAGTAGTACTCCATTGTGTAGATGTACCACATTTTCTGTATCCATTCCTCTGTTGAGGGGCATCTAGGTTCTTTCCAGCTTCTGGCTATTATAAATAAGGCTGCTATGAACATAGTGGAGCATGTGTCCTTCTTACCTGTTGGGGCATCTTCTGGATATATGCCCAGGAGAGGTATTGCTGGATCCTCCGGTAGTACTATGTCCAGTTTTCTGAGGAACCGCCAGACTGATTTCCAGAGTGGTTGTACAAGCCTGCACTCCCACCAACAATGGAGGAGTGTTCCTCTTTCTCCACATCCTCGCCAGCATCTGCTGTCACCTGAATTTTTGATCTTAGCCATTCTGACTGGTGTGAGGTGGAATCTCAGGGTTGTTTTGATTTGCATTTCCCTGATGATTAAGGATGTTGAACATTTTTTCAAGTGCTTCTCTGCCATTCGGTATTCCTCAGGTGAGAATTCTTTGTTCAGTTCTGAGCCCCATTTTTTAATGGGGTTATTTGATTTTCTGAAGTCCACCTTCTTGAGTTCTTTATATATGTTGGATATTAGTCCCCTATCTGATTTAGGATAGGTAAAGATCCTTTCCCAATCTGTTGGTGGTCTTTTTGTCTTATTGACGGTGTCTTTTGCCTTGCAGAAACTTTGGAGTTTCATTAGGTCCCATTTGTCGATTCTCGATCTTACAGCACAAGCCATTGCTGTTCTGTTCAGGAATTTTTCCCCTGTGCCCATATCTTCAAGGCTTTTCCCCACTTTCTCCTCTATAAGTTTCAGTGTCTCTGGTTTTATGTGAAGTTCCTTGATCCACTTAGATTTGACCTTAGTACAAGGAGATAAGTATGGATCGATTCGCATTCTTCTACACGATAACAACCAGTTGTGCCAGCACCAATTGTTGAAAATGCTGTCTTTCTTCCACTGGATGGTTTTAGCTCCCTTGTTGAAGATCAAGTGACCATAGGTGTGTGGGTTCATTTCTGGATCTTCAATTCTATTCCATTGGTCTACTTGTCTGTCTCTATACCAGTACCATGCAGTTTTTATCACAATTGCTCTGTAGTAAAGCTTTAGGTCTGGCATGGTGATTCCGCCAGAAGTTCTTTTATCCTTGAGAAGACTTTTTGCTATCCTAGGTTTTTTGTTATTCCAGACAAATTTGCAAATTGCTCCTTCCAATTCGTTGAAGAATTGAGTTGGAATTTTGATGGGGATTGCATTGAATCTGTAGATTGCTTTTGGCAAGATAGCCATTTTTACAATGTTGATCCTGCCAATCCATGAGCATGGGAGATCTTTCCATCTTCTGAGATCTTCTTTAATTTCTTTCTTCAGAGATTTGAAGTTTTTATCATACAGATCTTTCACCTCCTTAGTTAGAGTCACGCCAAGATATTTTATATTATTTGTGACTATTGAGAAGGGTGTTGTTTCCCTAATTTCTTTCTCAGCCTGTTTATTCTTTGTATAGAGAAAGGCCATTGACTTGTTTGAGTTTATTTTATATCCAGCTACTTCACCGAAGCTGTTTATCAGGTTTAGGAGTTCTCTGGTAGAATTTTTAGGGTCACTTATATATACTATCATATCATCTGCAAAAAGTGATATTTTGACTTCCTCTTTTCCAATTTGTATCCCCTTGATCTCCTTTTGTTGTCGAATTGCTCTGGCTAATACTTCAAGTACTATGTTGAAAAGGTAGGGAGAAAGTGGGCAGCCTTGTCTAGTCCCTGATTTTAGTGGGATTGCTTCCAGCTTCTCTCCATTTACTTTGATGTTGGCTACTGGTTTGCTGTAGATTGCTTTTATCATGTTTAGGTATGGGCCTTGAATTCCTGATCTTTCCAAAACTTTTATCATGAATGGGTGTTGGATCTTGTCAAATGCTTTTTCTGCATCTAACGAGATGATCATGTGGTTTTTGTCTTTGAGTTTGTTTATATAATGGATTACATTGATGGATTTTCGTATATTAAACCATCCCTGCATCCCTGGAATAAAACCTACTTGGTCAGGATGGATGATTGCTTTAATGTGTTCTTGGATTCGGTTAGCGAGAATTTTATTGAGGATTTTTGCATCGATATTCATAAGAGAAATTGGTCTGAAGTTCTCTATCTTTGTTGGATCTTTCTGTGGTTTAGGTATCAGAGTAATAGTGGCTTCATAAAATGAGTTGGGTAGAGTACCTTCTACTTCTATTTTGTGAAATAGTTTGTGCAGAATTGGAATTAGATCTTCTTTGAAGGTCTGATAGAACTCTGCACTAAACCCATCTGGTCCTGGGCTTTTTTTGGTTGGGAGACTATTAATAACTGCTTCTATTTCTTTAGGTGATATGGGACTGTTTAGATGGTCAACTTGATCCTGATTCAACTTTGGTACCTGGTATCTGTCCAGAAATTTGTCCATTTCGTCCAGGTTTTCCAGTTTTGTTGAGTATAGCCTTTTGTAGAAGGATCTGATGGTGTTTTGGATTTCTTCAGGATCTGTTGTTATGTCTCCCTTTTCATTTCTGATTTTGTTAATTAGGATTTTGTCCCTGTGCCCTTTAGTGAGTCTAGCTAAGGGTTTATCTATCTTGTTGATTTTCTCAAAGAACCAACTCCTCGTTTGGTTAATTCTTTGAATAGTTCTTCTTGTTTCCACTTGGTTGATTTCACCCCTGAGTTTGATTATTTCCTGCCGTCTACTCCTCTTGGGTGAATTTGCTTCCTTTTTTTCTAGGGCTTTTAGATGTGTTGTCAAGCTGCTAGTATGTGCTCTCTCCCGTTTCTTCTTGGAGGCACTCAGCGCTATGAGTTTCCCTCTTAGAAATGCTTTCATTGTGTCCCATAGGTTTGGGTACGTTGTGGCTTCATTTTCATTAAACTCTAAAAAGTCTTTAATTTCTTTCTTTATTCCTTCCTTGACCAAGGTATCATTGAGAAGAGTGTTATTCAGTTTCCACGTGAATGTTGGCTTTCCATTATTTATGTTGTTATTGAAGATCAGTCTTAGGCCATGGTGGTCTGATAGGATACATGGGACAATTTCAATATTTTTGTATCTATTGAGGCCTGTTTTGTGACCAATTATATGGTCAATTTTGGAGAAGGTCCCGTGAGGTGCTGAGAAGAAGGTATATCCTTTTGTTTTAGGATAAAATGTTCTGTAGATATCTGTCAGGTCCATTTGTTTCATAACTTCTGTTAGTTTCACTGTGTCCCTGTTTAGTTTCTGTTTCCACGATCTGTCCTTTGAAGAAAGTGGTGTGTTGAAGTCTCCCACTATTATTGTGTGAGGTGCAATGTATGCTTTGAGCTTTACTAAAGTGTCTCTAATGAATGTGGCTGCCCTTGCATTTGGTGCGTAGATATTCAGAATTGAGAGTTCCTCTTGGAGGATTTTACCTTTGATGAGTATGAAGTGTCCCTCCTTGTCTTTTTTGATAACTTTGGGTTGGAAGTCGATTTTATCCGATATTAAAATGGCTACTCCAGCTTGTTTCTTCAGTCCATTTGCTTGGAAAATTGTTTTCCAGCCTTTCACTCTGAGGTAGTGTCTGTCTTTTTCCCTGAGATGGGTTTCCTGTAAGCAGCAGAATGTTGGGTCCTGTTTGTGTAGCCAGTCTGTTAGTCTATGTCTTTTTATTGGGGAATTGAGTCCATTGATATTAAGAGATATTAAGGAAAAGTAATTGTTGCTCCCTTTTATTTTTGTTGTTAGAGTTGGCATTCTGTTCTTGTGGCTGTCTTCTTTTTGGTTTGTTGAATGATTACTTTCTTGGTTGTTCTAGGGCGTGATTTCCGTCCTTGTATTGCTTCTTTTCTGTTATTATCCTTTGAAGGGCTGGATTCGTGGAAAGATATTGTGTGAACTTGGTTTTGTCGTGGAATACTTTGGTTTCTCCATCTATGGTAATTGAGAGTTTGGCCGGGTATAGTAGCCTGGGCTGGCATTTGTGTTCTCTTAGTGTCTGTATAACATCTGTCCAGGCTCTTCTGGCTTTCATAGTCTCTGGTGAAAAGTCTGGTGTAATTCTGATAGGCCTTCCTTTATATGTTACTTGACCTTTCTCCCTTACTGCTTTTAATATTCTATCTTTATTTAGTGCATTTGTTGTTCTGATTATTATGTGTCGGGAGGAATTTCTTTTCTGGTCCAGTCTATTTGGAGTTCTGTAGGCTTCTTGTATGATCATGGGCATCTCTTTTTTTATGTTTGGGAAGTTTTCTTCTATTATTTTGTTGAAGATATTAGCTGGCCCTTTAAGTTGAAAATCTTCATTCTCATCAATTCCTATTATCCGTAGGTTTGGTCTTCTCATTGTGTCCTGGATTACCTGGATGTTTTGAGTTAGGATCCTTTTGCATTTTGTATTTTCTTTGACTGTTGTGTCGATGTTCTCTATGGAATCTTCTGCACCTGAGATTCTCTCTTCCATTTCTTGTATTCTGTTGCTGATGCTCGCATATATGGTTCCAGATCTCTTTCCTAGGGTTTCTATCTCCAGCGTTGCCTCGCTTTGGGTTTTCTTTATTGTGTCTACTTCCCCTTTTAGTTCTAGTATGGTTTTGTTCATTTCCATCACCTGTTTGGCTGTGTTTTCCTGCTTTTCTTTAAGAGCCTGTAACTCTTTAGCAGTGCTCTCCTGTAAATCTTTAAGTGACTTATGAAAGTCCTTCTTGATGTCCTCTATCATCATCATGAGAAATGTTTTTAAATCTGGGTCTAGATTTTCGGTTGTGTTGGGGTGCCCAGGACTAGGTGGGGTGGGAGTGCTGCGTTCTGATGATGGTGAGTGGTCTTGATTTCTGTTAGTAGGATTCTTACGTTTGCCTTTCGCCATCTGGTAATCTCTGAAGCTAGCTGTTTTAGTTGTCACTGTTAAGAGCTTGTTCTTCAGGTGACTCTGTTAGCCTCTATGAGCAGACCTGGAGGGTAGCACTCTCCTTAGTTTCAGTGGGCAGAGTATTCTCTGCAGGCAAGCTCTCTTCTTGCAAGGCAGGTACCCAGATATCTGGTGTTCGAACCAGACTCCTGGCAGAAGTTGTGTTCCACTCACTAGAGGTCTTAGGATCACGTGTGGAATCCTGTGTGGGCCCTTGCGGGTGTCAGGCGACTCAGCTGGCAAGGTAGCCGGGGCTCGAGTGGAGTGGAAGGGGTTTGTGCCCCAGATCAAGCCCGGGTAGCCTGCTTCCCTATGTACTGCAGTCTCAAGTTCCACGCGATTGGATTGGGGTAGGCACTGTGGTCCACTCACCAGAGGTCTTAGGGTCCCGTGGGGAGTCCCGTGTGGGCCCTTGCGGGTGTTGGGCAAGACTCTGCTGGCAAGGTAGCCCGGGGCTCGAGTCTCGAGTCAAGCGGAAGGGACTTGTGCCCCAGATCAGGCCCGGGTAGCCTGCTTCCCTATGTACCGCAGTCTCAAGTTCCGCGTGATTGGATTGGGGCAGGCACTGTGGTCCACTCACCAGAGGTCTTAGGGTCCCGTGGGGAGTCCTGTGTGGACCCTTGCGGGTGTTGGGCAAGACTCTGCTGGCAAGGTAGCCCGGGGTTCGAGTCACGAGTCGAGCGGAAGGCGCAATCTTGAATTTTCTGCACCTTGGTTAGTTGTTGGTTAGTATGTTAATCATCTTTGCCCAGGATTGAGAGAGCTCCATTAACCCATGGGTTTACTAGTAAGTCAATTGGAGTTAGTTTAATGCTATGCCATTTATAAGAATAATAGTAATAGGCACACCCTTCAGGCCAATGACCTGTCTAGCCATAGGTTCTTGGCCTGACAATAGTGCCAGGTCTGGATTTCATCTTTTGAAGTGCAATCTATATCCAACCAGAAAGTGGTTGGTTATTCTTATAATGGTTGTACCACTATTGCACCAATATCTTGTCTGAGCACCAGGGAAAGTCAAGTCCTGCTATAGGTGGCTGAAGTCCTTAATTTGTGGATTACAGATGTGGATTAATCCATATTTTGTGAATTTATAGAGGATACTTTTGTGTATATACTTGCTTATGTGCATGTACATGTGTATACACATATGTTGGTGTGTATACAAATGCCACCCTCAAATGTTGTTCCTCAGGCAGCAGCCACCAGTTTTTGTTGTTTGTGTTATTTTTTTTTCTAGTTTTCTTTTGAGACAGGGTCTCTTACAGGCCTGGACCTCACTGATTATGATAGGCTCTCTGGCTATCAAGTCCAGAGGGTTCTCCTATATTCCCCTCTTTAATATGGCGTTTGTAAATATGCTGTAGCACACCCAGCTTATTTTACATGGGTTCTGCAAATTGAACTCAGATCACCATGCTGGCTCCCTAAGCTGTCTCTCCAGCTTCAGACAATGCTATGTTTAATTTGAAATTAGAGACAGATCCCCCAGTCTGCTTGATAATTATCAGTGAAAAGGAGAGCACAGCTGGGGAGGTGGCAGTGTCCAGGGAGCTCAAGCTGGTATACCAGTGCCCTCAGGGAGTGAGTTCAATACCTACCTGCCTCCGACTCTTTCTTTTTACAGTAGCTTCAGAGCTTTGGGAGACCTTCTTTTCATTGAGCAATGCTGGAGTTTAAAAAAAAAAGAAGTGTAATTTCTGTAATTAAAAAAAAAGAGCATTCAGTTTCTTCTTTAGATCTTTAGGGATAAATTATAACATTGCTCACAGTAAAATGTACATGTCTTTGTGTCAACTTGTGTTAAGCTTCTTTTCATTTCTCAGATTTAATTGCTAAATTATTTTCATAATCATTAGTGAAGATCTAAAACTTGTTAAAAAAACCCAACAACAACAACAAAAAAATTTATGACTTCAGCGGCTGGAGAAATGGCTGAGTGGTTCAGAGTACTTGCTGTTCTTCCAGAGGACCCAAGTTCACTTCCAAAAAACATGTTTGTTTTTTGTTTTTTGGTTTTTTTTTTTTTTTTGACAGAAAGCGACTTTCCAGAGCAAATATAGAAACTGGATAGAGGTGTGACTGCTTGCCCCCTCTGCACAGTGTCCATACACTGATCACTAAGCTCCAAGTCACTAAGGCACCCATGTGCTGCTTACTCACAGAAGTAATTAGTTTCTATTTGCTACTTCTTCATGGATTCTAGTCTGACCTCTCCATGAGCTCTTAGGTTTTTTGGAAAGAACTGCAGGGTCCAGTTTTGAATAAACAGCCTCCCCAAATCTCAGGTCAATACCTTAAATGGGTAAATGTAACAGTGACACTGCACCTGTCTACCTGTCTGTAGAATGGAGATGGTCTTATTGTATCAGTGTTTTTGGTCCTCCCCTGTAGAATGACTGTGGCAGACCAGACTGTCAAACGATGGTTTTCCTAGGATAGCCTTATATTAGATGCAGGATGGAGTGATCACATGAATATGTCTACATATTTATGCATGTGTGTTCAAAAGGACATGTGTGTAAAAGTTTTGATTAATTTTTTTAACTTTAAAAGTAATAAACTATCTTTAAGGATAGATATATTTGAATTAAAACACACTTTTCCCTTCATAAAGAAATAAATTATATATTATATATTATAATTATATAAATTATATTTCAGTAAGAAATATAATTGTTGAGGGAACTATTAAAAAATGAACCCGCCAGTTGTCTGCGGTGCTAGACCACGCTTCTGAGCTCCTGCCAGCCAGCCAACTCTCCAGCCATGCTGCACCATAGGGCTCCCGATGGGTCATCTTTCCAGCAGGGCCCCGAGTTCCTCTCGCTGCCATGCACCCCATGGTCTGCCAATACATTTCAATACCCAGTACCCAGGTAGAATCAAGACTCTTAATGCTTAATTAACCAATCAGCTTTCTATAGCAATAATATCGCAATTTACAAGATGCCAATACAATAATTTCAGAGCCAATTAATAATGATACATGCTTTATCCCAATATTTCTAACCTTGTTTAATCATAGCAACTCTGGCTGGAAAGCATCATGCAGATACATGTCTACAGCCATCTTGTTCCTTCTCCTCCTACTCTGAGATGCTCTCTGTCTCTCTTAGCTCCGCCTCCCTTCTCCCTGTCCAATCACAGGCCTTCTCTGCACTAATGTAATTGGACAGAAAAAAAATTCTACAACATATAATAAAGCAAAACATTCTATTTCTTGGGTTAATTAATTTAAATAACCCTGAATTTGTGCTACAATTTAAAGCTAAGTTTACCTCCAATTTGAGACATATTTCTGATTTGAATGACTTGAAAATGTTTGCAGAGGATATCTCCTTCAATATCATGAAGACCCCATTTACCATCCCTTCTGTCTTGTCTAAATGGCAAGGAACTAAAATATCCTTTATGTTTGTTAAAGATCACATATTTATAATAGGTTCCTAGATGAGAAATTAGCAATGGTAGCGCGGTTATCTTAAGAATTTAGATTATTTAGAGTTGTCCATATGCTTTGTTCCACTTTCTAGTAGCTTGCTTCGTACGGATGTTTACAAAATGCAATCCTTCCTTTATTCTATTTTTTTAAAATAAATAATTCAATGAGAATGGTCTCCTTGGTTTAATTTGTGTTTGTTTGAACAGCAGGGTTTGGAGGGTATTTTATTTTTGCATACTTAATATTTTTACGTATGTTTTAAACAAATTATTTGAATAGTGCCTTCCTTTAAAAATATTCTATCGACTCTTGGAGAATATCAAGGATAATGTATTTTGATCGTATGCGCCTTATTCCCAAATATTGTCTAGATTGATGCCTTCTTCCATGCACACCAAATGTTATGACCTCATTTTCTCTAAAGCCACCAAGTCCAATCTATATTGTTCATTGGAGTAGCATCGCTGACCCACCAGAGGACCACATCTTAAAGAAAACCAAATCTGCATTTACCAGCACCAAAAGTACATGCATTACATATACACCCAATTCTCTGTTTACACATATGCCTTAACCTACATGATACACCTTTTCCACAAAAGAATAAAATTAGAGAACATAGAATTATGGCATACAATTAACTAAAGTAAAAACAGTATAGATTTTAAGAAAAATAGACCCTGATTAATCATAAAATCACAATAAAATTAATGCTGTTTTGGATATGGCTCACCAAAAGTAACACAAGAAAAATGAATAAATAGCAATAAACCTGTGTACCTGATCAGTGATAATATACATTGTTTGTTGCTATTTATAGAAACTATTATCTCCTCATTATGCATCTTAATTATAATGAAATGGCATCATGGAGTAGTGGTAAAGAATGTAGACTCTGGGAGCTGGTGAGATGTCTAAATGAGTATGGTTATGTAAACATGAAGACCTGATTTTGAATTCCCAGCACCCGTATAAGAAGCTGGCATAGCTATATGTGCCTGTAAAACCAGCATTGAAGATCAGAGACAAATGGTGCCTGAGAGCTTGCTGGTCAGTCTTCCTAATGGGAACTTCATGTCTAGAGTGACTCAGTCTGTTTCAGTTGGCTGAGAACATCCTCCTTTGGCTTCTACCAGCACTGAACAGGAACATACCTTGCATACTGAGACGAATATACCACGTTTACACACCGACCACTCTGCTTATCACTCGGCTGTTGTAGAAAATTCTATTCCCGACCCCAGGATTCTACTATGTGTTTGATCATTTACTTCCCAGATAAAAGACACACACAACCTTGATGTCTAAAATAAGCCTCAAACATCACAAGAAACAGGCAGATATCTATCCCCCATGCTATTAGAATCTATTTTCCTATCAATAACCCCAGGTTATTACTTACTATGATTCATCTGGGCAGCTCTTAACTCCAGTTGGACAGCCCTCCGGGCTACTTTTTATGGCTCACCTAATCAATGGCTGCCTCTCTTTTCTCCTCCACCTTCTTCCCCTCATGGGTCTCCTCTGATCCCTAGGCCTGGGAAACCTAAACCCCACCTATGTCTCATCTGCTCAGCTATTGGCTGTCAGCATCTTTATTTACAAATCAGAAATAATTTGGGGGTAGGTTCACTTGGATCTACATGCAGAGTCCAGATCTTGGGGCCTGCACATAGCATTACAATAGACAGCAAGATGAACCTCCACACTGCCACTTTATAGTTTAGACATAGTCAAATAACAGAAGCTTTCTGGTTTTGGCTCCAGAGCTGTAAGATGGAAGTAGTTTAGTATCCATGTCATCTTTCCTAGTTGGTTTTAACATGGACAAGAGTATAGTTAGCATCAGATATCAAAGTATTGATAATGATTGTCATGTACTGTTATGATGCCAATGAGATTTTCATAGTTTTATTTTAAAAATGTGTAGTTTTACATCACTGAAAGCACAAGACTTCTCTGATACTCTTTCTTTTAGTCATTGAAAAGGAAATAATATGAATTTCCTACTCTGTACAAGATAATTCTATCCCAATGAAATGATCAACAACAGAAATAAACCTTAAATCCTGTTGTCGTCCACAATGGGACAGGAGCCTGATATAGCTGTCTCCTGAGAGGCTCTGCCAGTGCCTGACAAATACAAGAGTGGATGCCCATAGCCATCCTACGGACGGAGCACAGCGACCCCAATGAAGGAGCTAGAGAAAGGACCCAAGGAGTTGAAGAGGTTTGCAGTCCCACAGGAGGAACAACTATATGAACTAACTAGTACCCCTAGAGCTCCCTGGGACTAAGCCACCAACCAAAGAGTGCACATGGTGGGACTTATGGCTCCAGCTGCATATGCAGCAGAGGATGGCCTAGTTGGTCATCAATGGGAGAAGAGGCCCTTGGTCCTGTGAAGGTTCTATGCCTCAGAATAGGGAAATTCCAGGGCCAGGAATGGGAGTGGGTGGGTTAGTGAGCAAGAGGGGGGGGGGGGTAGGGATTTTTTGGAGGGAAAACCAGGGAAATTAGAAATGTAAATAAAGAAAATATTTAATAAAAAGAAAAAAGAAAAGAACTTAAATTCATGCTATTTTAGATTCTATCATGAGCTTTTGTAAAAACAAGCCAGGATAATATGATATGGAGTGACCATAGAGCCCTGCCTACTGATAGTCTGAGGAGGCATCACTGACAAGCTGAACTGTCCACTAACAATTAACATGTTAGACACATTTTGTGTGAGGTTTTTGTTTTGAGTTTGGCATTTTGGAGCTTTTTGAATTTGACAGTTTTTGATTAGGGTTTATCACCTGGTAAACTATATACAAATATTCTAAGAGCAATAAAACCGAAGTCTAAACTACTTGTCCCAAGAATTTCACAAGAATATACATTCTACTCTTTAAGCCCTCACCTTTCTTATTTTCTAGATCTCCTTTCTCTCTCCCTTCCCCCCTTCTCTCCACATGGCCATGGCCAGCCTCTCTCCTTCTATCTTCTCTCCTTCCCCCTGCCTTTCTACAGTAAAGCTCTAAAACCATTAAAAAAAAAGAATATACATCTCACACCACATTCATAGTTTTGCAAAACTGGTTACCAACAAAGCATCGTATGTTCTTGAAACTTCAAACGTGCTTTCTGAGTACATGCTGTATCTTAGCATGCGAATGTAACATGGTGTGGAGAGAAATAGGTGTGTATATATTTATATATTTAATATATGTATTATTCGATGTTTACTTTATTTACATTTCAAATGTTGTACCCTTTCCTGGTTTCCCCTCTGAAAAATACCTATCCTCTCCCTACCACCCCTGTTCACCAACCCACCCACTCCCACTTCCTAGCCCTGGCATTCCCCTATTCTGAGGCATAGAACCTTCACAGGACCAAGGACCTCTTCTCCCATTGATGACCGACTAGACCATCCTCTGCTACATATGCAGCTGGAACCTTAAGTCCCACCATGTGTTTTCTTTGGTTGGTGGTTTAGTTCCAGGGGCCTCTGGGGATACTGGTTAGTTCATATTGTTGTTCCTCCTATGGGGCTGCAAACCTCTTCAGCTCCTTGGGTCCTTTCTCTAATTCCTTTATTGGGGCCCCTGTGTTTAGTCCAATGGTAGGCTGTGAGGATCCACCTCTGTATTTGTCAGGCACTGGTGGAGCCTCTCTGGAAACAGCTATACCTGGCTTCTGTCAATAAGCACTTGTTGGCATCCACTAAAGTGTCTGGGTTAGGTGATTGTGTATGGGATAGATCCCCAGGTGAGACCATCTCTGGATGGTCATTCTTTCAGTCTCTGCTCCACCCGTGATCTCTGTAACTCTTTCCAAGGGTATTTTGTTCCTCTAAATATACCAGTCACACACACACACACACACACACACACACACACACACACACACACGTATCTTGAATACAATTATGATACAGAAAATTGTACATAAGAGAGAAAGTAATTAGTACTGGGGGTTATGGTCCAGGGTTGTAATTATAGCATCAAAGTCTGCATTACACTGAAAACACATTCATAACGCTTGATTGCTTTGTATGGGGTGATATTGATTATATTTAACAAGTGATAATGAAATTCATGTAACCTTTGCTACAGTCTCTCCATTTCCCTTAATATCCAGTGGTTAAGAGGACTGGAAATATATTGGTCTTCCTTTTATACGGAGAGGTGGAGGAGAGCAATCCTGGAAGAAATGGACAGGCTTATATCAAAGGCAGACACAGGAGCTGCAGAGTTGAGTTCACAGGGATTATAGGGGTTGAACACTGGATGTTTAGTTTTTCCAGTGCCCTGCTTAAGAACGAGTGTGTTTCTATCTTAAGACATTTTATTCATGTCAGAAATGGGGAACCAAGGGCACCGGCAGGGGCTATGATCTGATTAAGTCTATGATGAGCTAGAAACTAACATCTCTGAGTAGGAGCTCCATTTGACGTGGCTGTTTATTCAGACATTAAAATACATGATATGAAAATTAGGAATCAGAGACCTATGTAAGTGTGGAGTCCTTCAAAAGTTACCTCATTTTTCTCTTACTGAAAGTATTCACAGAATCTCTCAACAGGGTAGTTAATATTCCCTTCCTCAAGGAGTCCTTCACAGGTGTAAATGAAGCTAAGTCTCTAAGAGAGGCTTCTCACCCAAGCCAGATGGTTGCAGTAGGGGGACCTGGGGAGACTTCATCAATCATCTATCAACATGGTGTCAACTGACCAGCTCTTCCTTGGCCAGGCTCCTTCGACCTCTGACAGGTCAATTTCATCATTTGTTGAAGAGAGGAGGAAAGAAGACCAAGTCAAATGGACTACTGACCTGCATGCAGTTTTTGAAATCTATACTTTCTCATCCCGCTCTTTCAAAAGTCTACATACATGTAGGCATGTGTTAGTTATTGTTTGATTAATAGTAGCCATATGAAAGAGGGGACTTTTCTCTTCTATATATAATATATATATATATATATATATATATATATATATATATAATGATATCACTGTCAATTCAAACAAATGTAATTACAAGAGTATAATCTGAGACTAATTTATATTAGCCTAACCTTTGCTCCCTTTGCCTCTTTAGTCCTGTGCAATTTTGAATTAATTATGCTATCATGGCAAATACTTAGAGGAACCTATTGTATAATTATAATTCACTTTGTGGTATTCGAAACAGAACAATTTGTCCAGTTCTCAGATATTCAAAGTGAAGCAACTCCTGTTATTTTATGTAGTCAATTCTAAAATAGTATAAAACCCCATAAACATCTGTGGCTTAAAAATAAACATAAATTGGGTTTGAAAATTTTTACCCTATGGAATATTTTTCTTGGGGAAATTAGATCACACAGTGGATGCAAAAATTTTATGTTGTAACTTAGTTTATTGTAGTCACTTTCGAGTTGTCAGGAGCTTCAAGTTCAAGATGTAGTGGGATAACAACACCTGGAGGAGAGTCAGTAGGGATAGATCCCTGTTAAAAAGGCAGATTTACAAGAGAAAAGGAAACAGAAACATGTTACCTTACGTGTCACAGAAACTTAGCAATTCTCCAAGTGTTGTCTTGGGGGTTTATGCAGCATCTTCAGCAAAGAGCAGTGAAGTTTTATGAAAGTGATAAGGAAAGAGAAAGGGACCATGTGTCTGTGGGTGCTGTCTTAAAGGGGACATAGGGAAATGGAAAGTACAGACTATTTTGCAGAGTGAGTCCATAAGTAAATCCTGCCACACCATCACCAGGCCTGATGAGGCGGTCCTACTGCTTTATTGGTTGACTCCTCCTTTCCGTGGAAGAAAAGATTTCTGGACACTCTTGTCATTGTAACTCTGTTTCCTAGATTTTGGCAAATAGAGGAAGAGCAGAAAGCTCTCCTTTATATATTTCTTCTGTGTCCTTAGCTCAATGATGCTTTTTATTTGAGGAGGGATATTCTGGTCCTCCATACTTCTATTACCTTTGCAGTGTTACTGCTGAAATGTCATTACCTTGCTTCCCAATGACCTTCTGGAGGCATAATATCTGAGCAATCTTATGGTGTCAATAATATCCATAAACCTGTCATCATTATGGTATGTAAACATAAAAAAACACATTTAAAAAAAGAAAACCATTCATGCCCTTTCCTATTTGTTCTGTGACCTGCTGGTAAGCAATGCCTAGGAGGTTGGTAGTGCCTGCTGGCCAGCATGTGGTCAAGGCATCTTTATTCACCACTCCTGAGTCAAGAGTGATGTGGACTTGGATGGACATAGTAGCTTATATTCTCCACAGAGCCCAGGAAAGCTGTTTCTCACCCCTGCCCATATTCTCCCAATTCCCTTTCTAAAAACAACACATTTGTTTAGCTTGTCTCTTTTTAATTCATCTTCTGGGAAGATTCAAATTTCTACTTAACTGTCAGAATTTTGTACATTTTTAATCTTGCATTTGGCTATTTGCCCAGAAATCTTGCAAAACTACAGTTTTTTTCCCCTAAGATTGCTTGAAGTTTAAATTAAGATTCTAAAATGCTATATTAAATTTTGAGTCCTTTAGAATGGTTTAAACTAAAAGAAAAAAGAAAAAGAGGAAGGAAAGGAAGAAAGAAAGAAAGAAAGAAAGAAAGAAAGAAAGAAAGAAAGAAAGAGAGAAAGAGAGAGGGAGAATGAGCGAGTGAACCACATTATGATGATGAAAGTAAAATACATAAATACATACAGGTGAATTGTAAGTTATCACCAAATACAAATTTCCAAAATAAATTATAAAAGGTTATATTGATACATTTTCCAATGTAGTTACATAATTAACATAAATTCCCCAGCCACCTCTCTATTAAATGCTGCTTCCTTTGCTAGGGTAATCTGTATTGTCATTTCAAAGTTCTGGTTATGGCAGAGACAGGATTGGTAAAAAATTATGGGAAATATTCACACACACACACACACACATACACATGAATAAAATTTAAAAACAAATCTTCTAAATAGTACACCTTATTTCACCTTTTTTTTTAAACTACTGACATAACAGTAAAGGTTATAAGAGATGCATTAACTATGTAGCCTTTGGTTTCCCAAGTTGTCACATGTACAAACAGCATGAATGATGCTTGCAATCTATCCTGTTACATAATTAATTGGCAAATTAGTTAATTTCCATCACAGAGTCCTTCATTAATTCAAATTCTAATCTACGTTAGTAGTGTAACCTTAATTAGAAGGTAATATCTATCATCTTTTGAAAAAACATGTTTAAGCCTTTGAGTAAATTCAAGTGCCAGGAGAGCTTATAGAAAATATGAGTCTGCTCATTTATGGGAAGTACTGCCATTAAAAGCACACAGACATTTCAGTTATTGGAATGAAATGAATTTTAAGTAACTGTTTCCTAGTTGTATTTCCCATTTAAGAAAGATAGGCAAGTGACTGTCAATTGGAGATAGCTTCTGGGTTAGGGATCTAGTCTTGTGTCCACTCTTTAAGCTCTAAGACCCCATCTGTTGTAGATATGTGCAGGTCCTATATATCCTGCCTCAGTCTTCACAAGTTCAGATGTGTGTTCGTTCTGATGTATTTAGAAGATCTTTTCATGGGGGAAACAAGCTATTATTAAAGCTAATAGCTGTCTCATACCCAGCAGTAGATAAGAATTCGTTGGAATCTTTGAAAGTTCGCCATCTTATAATGCAATATGAAGACTTCCTTTCTTCCTTCCTTCCTTCCTTCCTTCCTTCCTTCCTTCCTTCCTTCCTTCCTTCCTTCCTTCCTTCTTTCCTTCCTTCTTTCCTTCCTTCTTTCCTTCCTTCCTTCCTTCCTTCCTTCCTTCCTTCCTTCCTTCCTTCCTTCCTTCCTTCTTTCTGTTCTTATTTTTGTTTTATTTTATTTACACCATTTATCCTTTGCACATATATTATCACTTCTGGTTTTGTGTTTTTTTTTATAAAATTCCTGAACCTGTGGAAGAGGGTGTCTCTCCTGTTTCTTGGATCCTGTATCTGTTTCTTGTGACTTTTGTGGGCTCTTTTTCTTCTGTTTGTTATATTGTGCTATTTTATTTGTTTTTTATTTTCTTATGTTTTCTTTCATTATTAACCCTTAGATGTCTATTTAATATCTAATTGGAGAACTAAAGAGGGCAGATTTAGTTTGGAGGGGATGTGGGTAGAGCTGGGAAGAGTTGAAGAGAATAATTTAGTTTCAATAAAAGAAAAAATATAACATTAAAACAATGTCTGCAAAACCTACTGTTAATATGATAGCATCCCTTCTCATTGCATAATTCAGCTTAAGTGTCTACTTGATATGACTCTAGAGAGAACCGCTAAGGTATATCAAGATTTGTGTGGAGGTGATAGTGACAATTTATTCAGTTTGGAAGTGATGAGTATTTAAAAGGCAGAAGTAATCTTTCAATGGTCATAAAACATTTCTGTAGCAGAAGAGGTAGAACAGTGTTTATGAGCATGTCCTGCTCCTGCAGAAGCTTTGTTTTTAATTCCCAATACTCACATGGTGTCTCATAAGTGCCTATAACTCCTGTTCCAGGTAATTTTGTGCATTCTTCTGGCTACTGCTGGCATAGCATGCACATAGTATACATACACATGCCCACACACACACACACACACACACACACACACACACACACACACACTCACACACACTCACGTGTATGCATAAATAAATCCTTAAAATATTATAACAGGGGACTGATACAAAATTATTAGAATGAGTCTAGGTGGTTATCCAAATAGAACATATCCTTTTTTTTTTTTTTTGATAAAAGAGTTGAATTGTCTTCTTGGTAAATTCTTTGCTAGACTAAGGACACTTTTTAAAATTGAATCAGGGACTACTGATAGAGGAAGAATGTTCTGTAAGGTAAATCTTAGGGTAAGAACAAAGGGATGTGTTCTCTACCATAGTCTGTAGGGTTAGTTTCCCAAAATGGGTGGTAGAATCAATTGTATGGAAGGAGTTAATGTTCGGGTCATGGGGAGCTTTCAAAGCACAGTCTACAAAGGGACATTGGCTACATTTTCATTCACATCATTGTTCTATGTTGTAAAAATTTTATGTCAGTTTAAATGGAGAGAACTATTAATAGTCAATCAATGGAGATTAAAATGAATCATGAATTCTTTTTTTTTTTTCCTATGCTGGTACAACAAAATTTCCATTGATCATTTTTTGAAATGAGTAATTTTTGGTTTAGGATTTTTGACATCTTGATGGATTTCAAGAGAGCTACTAACTTATGCTGATGTGATTTCTCATTTGTCTCTTTTAAAGTACATGAGCTAAGTGCTTTTATTTTTAAGTTCATATGCACCTTGGCTTTGGACATTTTACCTTTGGCTTGGACTATTAGTGCTTCCCACACTTCCTTGACCATCTCAGTCCCCGTGGGCACAGTGAGAACTAAGAAAAATGAATAAAGATGCCTTAAATAAGACAATGATTTATTTCTTTTCATGGAAACGGACTCCAGTAATACATTGTGCAGAGCATGTGATGTCTCTGTGTTCTTAATGGCTTTGTGTTTTTTCATGCTATTATTTCCACATTTACCTTTCTGTTCTAGTTGGAAGCTAGGACTTCATAAAGGAGAGCAGAGGAGGAAAAAAGTGGGTACTTCTTTCCTTGATAATACTATCTCAGAAACCTATGCTTCCAAATTTATCTTACAAGCAGTGGTAGGCCAAATGGCTTACTGGAGCAGCAGGGAAAGATAGACAGACTTTAGCCGAGAACCTTGCTTTCTGATAAGTAGTAGGACTTTGTCACAGGAGAGATTATAGGTGTTAGGTTGGGGTATTGTACAGCTTTGCCTTAGAGATGTGTTGAAACTGATACCATAGTTCTCTAGACACAGATAATTAGTAACATCTACAGAAAGGTTTGAAATAGCAAATTTTGATGTTTTGCTCAAAAGATTCTGTTATATGTTAACCTTTTCTGTTTGAATGTGTTTGCTTCCCAAATCAAATATTTCTTTACTTTCTTCACATAAGATGCCTAATAAAAGTAGATTGGGCAGGTGTGGGCAGCAAGATAACCCAGAGGTTAGAGGATCTTATTGCCAAACCTAATGACCTTAGTTCTTTTCTTGAGATCTACATGGCAGGAGCAAACCAACTCACATAAGGTATCTTTCCTTCATCCCTAAGCTGCAGTATACACAAAAACGTTGTTAAAGGCACAGGGAGATAGAAGGTGTTGAGAAATACTTTATTGCAATTTCAAAATTCATTCTAACAAAAAGCATATATTCAAATCTGTAAAGGGAAGAGCACACAGGTCAAAGTCAGGAGGAACCCAGCCAGGTTCCCTGAGTTCTCTTTACTGAATGGAGTTAAACAGGGCACACAGCATCTAAGAGGCATAGCCAAAAATCAATGAGGCCTCATCAAGTCTTGGTGTTATAAGAGAAGACAGTGCTGTGTGATTGACTTTAGATATTTAAATTGTATCTTGCCAGACAAAAAGAGCACACAGGAGTCACCAATCACACCATTTGTGTGAACCACTGACAATAATACTGTGTGGTCCAAAGTTTTAGATGTAAAAGAAAAAAAAAAGTATCATTCTCTCCTGATGAAATGTCCCAAGGTGCCTTTTAAAAGGCTGTATTCCTTTGGAAGGGATATGCCAAATTATAGTAACTCAGACCCAGCAAATATGCCTGTTCATTCATGTATTTCCACTTGTGTCAACATACAGAAATGCCAGTTATTTCAAAGACACTAGTTTTCATGGGGCAAAAGGTAGTAATCCTTGAGAAATGGAGGTCAGATAAGGGATGCCACAGGTTCTCTCCCACAGTCCTAGTTGAAGAAATAAACTGTAGCTCATGTGGAGGAACCCATGCAGAACTTGGCAGATGCTTTCAACCTTAGCTGACATGTAGGGTCAGATGGCTACCTCTGGAAGGCTGTATTAGTGGGTTTTGTTGTTGTTGTTGTTGTTGTTGTTGTTGTGGTGGTGGTGGTGGTGGTGGTGGTGGTGGTGGTGGCGGTGGTAAAATTTTATAAACAAAATAACTTATGGAAAGAATTTTATTTTGCTTCCAGAAGGTAAGAGTTCATCCCGGTAGAGAAGCATGGCAGAAGGAACAGAGAGCTCACACCTTGAACCATAAGACTGAAACAGGGAGAGCATACTGGAAGTGATGGGGGCTTCTTAATCCCATGGCCCACTTGCAGGACCTTAATCCCTCAAGCAATGCTGCCCCACCCAAACCTCCCAAACAGTATTCAAATGCTGGAGACCAAGGAGGACTTTTCTCATTCAAACCACCGTAGTGCCTTCCAGGTTCTTCTGATACACAATGAGCAACTGAACAGGAACAGTTTAGTATGCAAAGGTACTTTCAGGGCACTTATGGGACCCAACAGCAGCTAGAAAGTCTACAGCTTAATTAATGGCCCCTTAGAGTCTTTTGGTGCATAGGATACCGTGAGAAAATGGACTGCTTGAGTCAGGGGTGCAAGCCAGTTTCAGTTGGGCAGAGCTGGTGATTCATTTTAGCCTTCCTCTTTGCTAATTTTCTTTTCTCATGTGTTAATTCTGCAGCCTGTATGGAAAACCTCTTAGATTCCACTATCTGACCTGTTCTTCTGCCTCGTGCTCAGTTGAGGAGATAGAGTTGGCAGTCTGGGGAGGCTAAAGCAGTAAAAGAAGTTTGTAGAACAGAATAACACAGCAGAGGTCCCCTTGTGTAGCTCAAAGTTAGGATCTGCACACTAAGGTAAAGGACAGCCTGTGAGAAGGAGAGTGGGAGTGGCAAGCAACTCCCAGGGCATTTGGGGATGCCTTCTCCCCACAACTTGCCACTGAACTTGAAAATTTTATGATTTGTAGAACATTAGGTACATAAGTGTTTTTTCCTCATTAATGGGAAATAATTAGTGTCAGACCAAATGCTTTTTAAGTCCTATTTCATAAAGCTTAAAAACAATTTCTGAAAGAATCAAATTGTTTCCAAGAATTTTGTCTAAGGACAAAGCTTGAGAATGTAGGGTTTTAAAATCATATCCAACCCAAAATTTACTGTAGCTGCCACCCAACTAAAAATATCCAGACTTTAAAAAAATGTAGGAAATGCTTATGTATAGAACAAATTCAATAAGTCAAAAAATCTAAGATGGATATAGACATTAGCATATACAGAGGACCACATTAAAGCAGTTGTTATGGCTTTGACTTATTTGTACAAAAGCTGTGTGGAAGCATGGTAAACAGTCTAATGTGAATGAACTCTCCCAAAGACAGGTGTGGGTGGAGAGGACAGAGGACAGGGAAAAACAAAAACAAACAAACAACAACAACAACAACAAAAACTCTACCAAAACCAAAGAGCTAAGAAGCTCAGTGGAGTCCAAGAAGAAACAGGAAGGACACTAAACCAGCAAGACAATCATGAAATCACTCACACCCGTGGTAGAGGAGAAAAAAAGGTAAATAGTACCAAAGATGAAAGATGAAAACTGAGGCTGGAGATGTAGCTCAGGTGGTAGCGTGTTTGCCTAGCATTGGTGAACCTATGGGCTTATTGCCTAGGATTTTATACATTGTATGTGGTGGCACAAATCGAGGGAAGGCAAGAGGATCAGAAATTTGTGTTTAATCTTAACTACATAGCTGGAGGAGTTGGAGGCAAGCTTGGGATACAAAAAGACTCAGATTTAAACAAAGCAATACACAGTCCCAGTAAGGATCCACTATAGGTAGTATAGCAGAAGCCAGAGGCCTCTAAACAGACCAATGACTCAATGCAATGGTCATTTGCAAGAAAAGCTGTCTGGGCAAAAGGGTGTACTGTGGGATACATTTTATCATAGTTCAGCTTCCATGGCTAGATTTTGTTGTTGTTTATTTGGTTTTGGTTTATTTTCTTTTTGGGGTAGTTTGCAAGGGTAGAGGGTAGATAGATATGGACGGATAGGGAGATAAATGGAATTGGGGTGCATGGTTGAAATTCACAAAGAAACAATAAAAGTTTCTAAAAATGGACTGGTTTAGGTTTTGTTTTTTATTTTTTATTGCTGACCATTTCTCATTTGTATACAGCCAATTATGATGAAGTGTCTTGTCTATTACCTACTCTTTGATGTCTTTCTAATACCCAACCAGTTCTATTCCCACTTTTTGTCTCTTTGCTTGTGTGTGTGTGTGTGTGTCTATTTGTGTGTGTGTGTGTCTATGTGGTAGGATGTTCTGGTGATGCGGGCTTAGCCAAGCTCTTGTAAATAAACTATCCTAATGTTCCTGAAATAAGCTCAATAAACCCATTGGCATGCACACACACAGAAACACACACACACACACACACACACACACACACACATACAGAGAGAGAGAGAGAGAGAGAGAGAGAGAGAGAGAGAGAGAGAGAGAGAGAGAGACACCCCTATTTACATTGGGCTAAGGAATCTATTCTATTTACTTACTGAAAAATGTGTCAATAAATGTCAATAAAGAAGCCATTACTTAATTAGGAGAGCAAAGTGGCAAAGTATATGTATGCATTTGTGTCATTTAAAGTTATTTGATACAGTAGAGTATCAATTTCTAATAGAACTAGTCTTAGCTTTGTCCTAGAACTTTTCTCCATGTTAGTGAATATATTTTAAATCTACAATTTGAACACATTTGTAACACCCTTTACCGTTATAAACAGATCATAATTTATCATTTTCTGCAATTTCCTTGATACAAATTGTAAACGTTCTTTGTCCTGAAGAATATCTTTGTAGAGAATTATCTTTTTAAATACTAAGGGTGCAATGGAGCGACCAGCCCTTTTCAAGAGTAACTTTGCAAGCATAGAACCTATGCGTTAGTCTGTGAACATGTTTGACATCTCTTTATTTTTCCCTCTGGTGGTTTGCAGCTTCTCTTGCTATGGCGGCCTTCTCTTTCATATTTTGCGTAGTGAAACTGAAAACTTCCCCCTTAGAACATCAAAAAGTCAATGAGAGGGCTGCGTTGGGTTTCCGTTAGAACTTGTTGATTTTTGGAGGAGTTCTGCTGCCTCAGCAGGTGAGTGGCTGATTACATCTTGGCAGAAAAGTGAGGCCAAGGGGACCTCACTCCTCTCAGGGTGCTGTTAATCATTACTTGGCTTGAGATCTTTGTACCTACTGATAAGTGGTGACTGCTGTCTCTTTTGTCCCTGGAAACAGAATGACACCAAAAAGAAAACAGGATTCTATTTGTCTTTGCATCTGTAATGTCTTTTTACCCCCCAAGCAGATTGATTTTTGCTTTGTAATTTTTTTTTGCTAAGCATTTTTTTCATCATTATATGACATACACCTACTTGAAGACCATACCTACTTGACATCCTACCCTGTGTCAAAGGAGTAATAGTACCCAGTTCCTTTTGAGGCTCATGAGTACTACATAGCAGAGGGAAGGCTAATTCTTATGTGTAAGAAGAAATGGTTCTTAATTGGAACATAAAGTTTTTCTTCTAACATAACAGTTGCTTCCTACAGATGCAAGTGAATGTTTGGACATAGAAATTTAAATCTATTTAAAAAGTGGTGAAGGTCAGAACAGAGGCTGTTTGGAATGGTAGATGGGTACCAAACGAACTGCAAGGTGGGTATCAAATCAAACTGCAAGAAATGATTGTATTACGGCTGTTCATAATAGTGAGCTATGTGCTTATGTGTCTGTGAGCAAACATGCAGGTATTAATGAATGGTGACTGCTATATTGAGACAGAAAGCACAGACCGCAGGTGGGTAATGTTTAGTTTAACTTGGAATGTTTGCTCATAGTACAATCTAGGCATCTGGAAAAGAGTCTTCTATAGGTTGAAGAAGTAGGAATATCAAAGATCCAATATATGACTGACATGAACAGGCGGGTGTGAGCTGAATAAACAAAGGAGAAGAATCCATAGAGACTAGCCACAGTGTGAATACTGGTTTATGGGGGAAATGTGATACTGTTGACAGGGGTTGGGGTGGGGTAGGGTGGGAGTTGTGGTGGTGCCATTATAAACTTCTGTAAAGAAAGACAGACAGTGTGTGGTATTTTTGTTACAAATAAACTAAAATCACAAGCAGATGGATTACATGATAGTGCATTACAATGACTTCCTGTATTAGGAAAGATCCAAAAGCCCTTTACTGGGGCCTAGCTGAGTGGGGAATTTATTACAGTAATGATAGTGAATAGAACGCAAAGACTCGGGGTACTGAAATGACTTAGTGACATGAAATAAACATGAAGACCTTGGTTCGGTCTTTCAGAATCTATATTCTAAAATACACACACACACACACACACACACACACACACACACGCACCCCCCCACCCGTGCGCGCGCACGCGCGCGCACACACACACACACACACACACACACACACACACACACACACACCATGCATAGCAGGACATACCTCTATAATCCCCAGCTCTGGGGCAGAAGGATCCCCAGGGCTTACTGACTTGTACTTGTGGCCAAATCTATAAGCTCCAGGTTTAATGAGAGACCCTGCCTCAAAAACTAAGTTGGTGAGTGGTTGTAGAAGACACATGACCTTGACTTTAGACCTCCACATGTGTGTGCACACATATATGTGTGGACACTTGTATGCATGTGTGTGCATACACAAATCTATACAGAAGAAAAAGAAAAAAGAAAAGACAAAAGTGAAGAAGAGAGAGACAGAGAGAAGGAGAGGGAGAGGGGCAGGGACAGGGAGAGAGAGAGAGGAAGAGGGTAAGGAAAAGAGAGAGACTAAATGCTAGAGAAACCAAACCAAGCATGCTTCAGGATAAGAGGTGTTCAATATTAATAAACATTATGAGTTATGACTCTTTCTAAGATCCATAAGAACTTTATGATTTTCTGTTTTCTTTATTTTAGAAGAGTCTGGTTGTCCAAATTCCCAGCTCCTTGGTTCACTAACATCCATTTTAGAGTGCTTTCTGTATGTTCATCTTCCAGCTAATAAAGGATGAAAGAGAAAAGTCACTTTTGATCACTCTTTTATTTTAATACAAACTACTTGCTATCTCATGTGTTTTCTTTTTTCTTTTCTTTTCTTTCTTTTTTTTTTTTTTTTTTTTTTTTTTTTTGGTTTTTCGAGACAGGGTTTCTCTGTGTAGTCCTGGCTGTCCTGGAACTCACTTTGTAGACCAGGCTGGCCTCGAACTCAGAAATCTGCCTGCCTCTGCCTCCCAAGTTCTGGGATTAAAGGTGTGCGCCACCATGCCCAGCGTGTTTCTTTTTAATGATTCTATAGTTGGTGGACAATAAGTCAGTCTGTAGTTTATTATTTTTTGAATCTGACAATCAGCTCATTTAACCTTCAAAATTCTACGCTTAACCCTGGTCTTACATTTGTTTTTGCCCCTCCATTTTTTTCCCAATTTTCTATTAGGTATTTTCTTCATTTACATTTCAAATACTATCCTGAAAGTCCCCTATACCCTCCCCCCACACTACTCCCAGACCCACCCACTCCTACTTCTTGGCCTGGTGTTCCCCTGTACTGGGGCATATAAAGTTTGCAAGACCAAGGGGCCTCTCTTCCCAATGATGGCTGACTAGGCCATCTTCTGATACATATGCAGCTAGAGATACGAGCTCTAGGGGTACTGGTTAGTTTATATTGTTGTTCCACTTATAGGGTTGCAGACCCCTTCAGCTCCTTGGGTGCTTTCTCTAGCTTCTCTATTGGGGAGCTGACTGTGAGCATCCACTTCTGTGTTTGCCAGGCACTAGCATAGCCTCACAAGAGACAGCGAAATCTTGCTGGTGTATGCAATAGTGTCTGTGTTTGGTGGCTGATTATGGGTTGGATCCCCGGGTGGAGCAGTCTTTGGATGGTCCATCCATTCATCTTGGCTCTAAACTATGTCTCTGTAACTCCTTCCATCGGTATTTTGTTCCCTATTGTAGGGAGGAATGAAGTATCCACGCGTTGGTCTTCCTTCTTGATTTTCTTGTATTTTGCAAATTGTATCTTTGGTATTCTAAGTTTCTGGGCTAATATCCACTCATCAGTGAGTGCATATCAAGTGACTTCTTTTGTGATTGGGTTACCTCCCTCAGGATGATATGCTCCAGATCCATCTATTTGCCTAAGAATTTCATAAATTCATTGTTTTTAATAGCTGATTAGTACTCCATTGTGTAAATGTACCACATTTTCTGTATCCATTTCTCTGTTGTGGGACATTTGTTGTCCCTCCACTTTGCCCCAGCTTTCGTTTTTTTTTTTTTTCTTTTTCTTTTTAAAATTTTTATTAGATATTTTCTTTATATACATTTCAAACTTCAAATGCTATCCTGAAGTTCCCTATACGCTCCCCCCACCCTGCTCCCCTACCCACCCATTCCCGCTTCTTGGCCCTGGCAAACCCCTGTACTAGGGCATATAAAGTTTGCAATACCAAGAGGCCTTTCTTCCCAGTGATGGCTGACTAGGCTCACAACCAAAAATATAAGAGTTCGGTTGCCCCAGCTATCTGACACGTTGACTGGCATTGTGTTACTTTTAGCATACTAACCTACATGTACCTTCTCTTGAATTCCAAAGGCTCTTGCCTTGTGTGCCAATCTTTCATCAATCGGTGCTGGGTAATAATTGTTATTCTCCTTTATAAACATTTCATATCAATTATAAGTGTTTTCCATGTGGTATTATTTTTAATTCCTAATGTAAAAAAGAACAGCTATTATAATATCTTAGCATATATTATTATTGCTTTGTTCTTTAACTTGCTTAAAGAATAAAAGAAATAGAATAAGCAGTGGTGTTATCTTCTTTGGTAATATTGCTTTTATTTCCTTTCCTTAAATGGAAACAATACTAGAAAATGGTCACTTCTGCTGCTGTTTTGAAACTTCTTCTTGGCACTGTGAATGCATGGAGTCCACATGGTTTCATCTGAAATAGTAAGAGAACACTTAGCCTGGGCTGAAACACATTGTGAATGGTGTCTTAATAGTTACTACACAGTAGAACCCTTTCTAGGTCTATTACAATCTAGCTGTATACCTTTGAAATTCATGTTTTACAGCCTTAATTCCCAGTGTGTAGCATTAGGAGATAAAACCTTTGGAAGATAGTTAGAGGTATTTAAGCTTATTAGGAAGGGACCCTTATTATGGCATTAGTTCCCTTATGAGAAAAGACAGTATAGGGCTTGCTCTCATTCTCTTTCCACAGAGATATAATGAGAAGGTATTAATCTACAAGCTAGCAAAAGGATTTTACCAGGGACAGAACTATATAGAAATTTGACCCTGAACTATTAAGCTTATAAGACTGTGAGAAAGAAGTGTTTGCAGCTTAAATAACTCACTCTAATATATATATATTACATATATATAGATAGATAGATAGATACATATATATGCATATATAGATACATACAAAATATATATGTATAATATATAGTAATAATATATAATATGTATATATGTATATACATACATCAGTCATATGGGTTCCTGCCATTCTGGCAAATTCTCTGCAGGGCTAGGCATAGAACTGCCCAATCACTGATACCCCTCTTGGTACTCCCACAATTCCTCTGTAAACCCGCTCCCTTTCTTTTCTGAGAGGGTAGAGGGCCCCCTTGGCTACCTGATATCCTGGAAAATCAAGTTTCTGCAGCAGGTTAGGCATATCATTTCTCACCAGGGTCAGACAGGACAGCCCAGCTAGGAGAACATATCGCACACAGGCAACAGCTTTTGGTATAGCCTCAGGGGCTGTATCTTAATCAAAGAAATTAATGTCTACATCAGATTAAGTCATCATGGTCTGATCTCATTAAAGATTGTATGGTTAGTGGATTTGGTTTTGGCTCAATGGCAGAACAGTTCCTAGCCTGTTTGAAGCTCTGTGTACAGTCACCAGTACAGAGAGAGAGAGAGAGGGAGAGAGAGAGACTATGTTTGTGGGTGTATGTGTGTGTTTCTTTGTATGAATTATGTCTTAGTCAGGGTTTATATTCCTGCACAAACATCATGGCCAAGAAGCAAGTTGGGGAGGAAAGGGTTTATTCAGCTTACACTTCCATACTGCTGTTCATCACCAAGGAAGTCAGGACTGGAACTCAAGCAGGTCAGGAAGTAGGAGCTGACGCAGAGGCCATGGAGGGATGTTACTTACTGGCTTGCTTCCCCTGGCTTGCTCAGCCTGCTCTCTTATAGAACTAAGACTACCAGCCCAGAGATGGTCCCACTCACAAGGGGCCTTTCCCCCTTGATCACTAATTGAGAAAATGCCTTACAGTTGGATCTCATGGAGGCATTTCCTCAACTGAAGCTCCCTTTTCTGTGATAACTCCAGCTGTGCCAAGTTGACACAAAACTAGCCAGTACAAATTATATGAATTTTCAGCCTTTTAAAAAGAAGATGAGCTTTCTGAAAGTTAGTCTATTGATCATCTATTGAATGGTATGTGCTTTGTAAGTCAAAGAGCCATGTACAAAATCTAGCAAAGCCAGACTAGAGATGCAAGTGACAGAACCCAGCTAGATTAGTTGCATAGAAACATGACAGACGGGACATTTTAAGATGTATGAATTATTTTACTTAGGATAACTGTTTTTTGAAAAGAAATGAATTGAATTTCCCAGGTGATGTGACCAGCATCATGAAAGGGTCCATTCATTTCCAGTTGATACGTTTTGTGTTGTTTTACAAATGTATCACCTTTTCATCTGCCTTGCCTTCCGTAGAATGGAAATGTAATGTAAATCTACCCTAACATGTCCAGCCCAAAGTTCATGAGTTAGGTACAGGTCTATATGTAAGAAAACATCTCCATTGCTCTACACATATAGTGGATGTGTAAATGTATATTTGAATTTGATAGTGAAATACTAATGTGTGAAGAGCGTATTGACATTTTTAGGCAATCTGCCTTAGCAATTGCAGGTTAGAGAGATATGATAAATTCAGGAACCCATGACCAATTTGATTTCATCTAAGATACATCTCTGATTCATTCTGTCTTATTTATAGTTTTCTTTTTGTATGATTCCTTTGTATTTTTTTCATATTTCTACACTTTTAAAACTAATCCCCTTGCAAGTATTAACAGTTCAAAACCAACAATTCAGGAACAGAAATACAGATTGGATGAGTGGCAACAAAAATCTACTCTTACAACTAAAAAAAATACAATGTGGTATATAAGTTCTTACTGCCCTTAAGGTAGTTTTTATATATGGTCATAATAAATCAACACTGTCAGGTTAGTACTATGACTGATCACTGTGGAATATGACAATGGAATATGAAGGTTAAAATATCCAGATAAAAAAATAGAAAAGCTAACAATCTGAGATCAAATGTAACATAAAACTGTTTAGGAAATGCAATCACATGATGTCGGCAGATTCAGAATCAATATAGTGTTCCTTCTTCATCTATTATTTACTAATAATTAGTTACTGTTCAGAAAAGGAGTATTGTCCTTTTTATGGAGATATTAGGAAAAATTCAATAAAAATAAAAAGGGGGTAACTTTCTTTGTTATCATTACCAGGGGAAGTGGCCCAACCTAAGGCACTGTGTTCAGAGTTCATTTAGAAGACAACTATGAACACATGGGAGTCTTGTCCAGAACTAAACCAGGCTCACCAAGTCTTTCAGATTCCAAACTTGCTTGTATCTATTTTTGTGGATCTTGTGGGGTGAACAAATGATGCTCATTCTGCCTTCTTTTCCCCACAAAGCATCTCTGGTTTTATCTAAAGTCTCCAAATGGCTTCTAAACACTCTGAAGATTATTTAGCTCTCCCTACACTGTGAGCAATGACAGATCTAAGAAACGGAGGGGTAATGGGTTGACACTGAACCTTGTAAGCAAGTGTATGCTCAGCAAGTAAGTAGCACGAAGTTCAGTTTTATGTTTAACAGACTCTCCTAGTCTGCTCTTCTGTGAGTTGAGAGAATTTACTCAAGTAAAATGTTAGTAGAGGGAAGAGCACTCCAGTACAAGTAGGAGAAAACACTTTGTTATATCAAGATTAAGTTATATAACCAAGTAGAAAAGAAGTAAAAGCAGGATACTTTAAATCATTTGTTTCCTTTTGCCTTATACAAGGAAATGACCCATAGAAACCTTGACATATACCATCAGCAATAAAATTTAAGCATAATCTGAGTAAGATAGAATTTAATTCACCAGCCTGACCATCTACAACCCAAACGTGAGTACATAGTGTCATTTTTATAGCTCGGAATTACAAGGAATAACTAGTGTTGAGTATAAAAGTTTATAATTTCAATGTAAATGGTGAAGAAAGCTTGATATATTTAGTTAATCAATATGGTCATATAAATATTAGCACAGGTTTAGAAAGAAGACTGCCTGGCCAAATGGCTTCCTGCAACTGGAATTTGAACTCCTAAATGATTCTAAAGGTCCAACATTTTATGACCAGTGAATAGTACTTGTCTCCAGGAAGAGTAGGTATATGACTGCAGTCAACATTTCTGCTCTTGATACTCTCTAGGATGAGGCTTAACACTTTCAGTGTGTATGTGCTCTCGAAGTCCAAATACTTCTGTGTGCAATGCTCACAGAAGGCAGTGACAGCACACGATTCTTCGGATTTTGTGTAGAGTAGGTTTGTATCATATTTTATTATTTCCTAGCAACCCCCCCCCCCCGGAAAAAATCATGCTATGTAATTTACTCAAACTCTATTTTTTTCTGCTTCCATGTGCACCAGTCCATTCTCACAATCCTCTATAACTGACTGGAAAATCCAAAGCCAGAGTCTTTGATGAGAGAAGAGTCTCCGTCTATTAGCAGTAACTTGATGTCTGAAGGGTTAATGGGTTTCTTGAAGTGGTCAATTTATCCAGAGAGGGAACCCTGTGACCCTGGTGAGGACCTGGCATTGGTCATTTCTTAGGAGGAATGTAATTTAGAATTCTCCCTTCTTATTCTTCCAGCTGCTTACCTATCGATGATATTGACTTTGGGTTTTAAAATGTCTTGCTTTGGAAAATTGTTCTGAGCAGCTCTTAACCACTCACGTCATGTATTCTTATTTTATATCACCTTTCATCTGGGATATTATTAAGTCAAATCCTTGGTAACCATTCTCCACAATCCAATTTATTTTTACCCAAGATCCATTGAATTCAACTCAATGCCTTCTCATAAAAGGTTAACCCAATATTTCATGCTGTTATACCTTATGTTTGTGTTATGTGAAAGAAAAGTAAGCATGATAAGCAGCCAATAAATTACATTCAGAATGTTTATTTCCAAAAGTTACATTACTATGCCAGCCTAGATAAATGTAATCATTTATCACAATATGGATTGTGGATGTAAAAGGTAAAATAAATACAGCCATATTTCTTGTATGAGTCCTACTTTGCGTCAAATGTTGGCCAGAATACCTTTGAATACCTTGTTCTTTTATTTATTGAATTGTATTACCACATGGTACTGTAGTGATTCAGGTCTGAAAAGGTAAACAACAGTATTGTATTTATAGTGAGAAATTATCTTTAATTTTTCTTGTAAAATAAGATTCTTGAATTTTCTCAAGATGACATCTGTAAATCAGCTCTTTTGGTATTTTTTTTATTTCAAGGAATATTCATTTAGACTGAGAGCTTTAGTGTGAATGTCCTATTTGAAGGACACAGACAACTAGCCTGGTAGAACGAAGAAACATCTTGTCTGCCATTTGGAAGAGCTACTATAAATAATTTTATCACAGTTGTGAAAGTACAACAAGTTCCAAAGTTGTTCATTAAAGTGAATATGCTGTACAGTTAAATTCATTGAATTCAGCATTTTTAATTTTTAATAACAACTTTATCAAAATGTAATTTCCGTCGCATACTACTGACCATATAAAGGAAAACACTCAGCTTTTTACATGTATCCATAGTTATTTTAGTAATACAGAGTCGAGCTTCATCACACCACAAAGAAAACACACCTTTTGGTTGTTACAGTCCACTTTTCCAAAGCATCATAGTTGGGTCTTGTTTTTCATCCAGCCTGACAGTGTATACTTCACAGTGGCCTCTCGTAATCCATGAGTATATTTTACTATGAACTGTGGTTCATTCATGTTTTGGCTGTTCGTGTGTTGTTGATATTTGTTTTAGTACTGCTTGGGAATCCAACCCAGCACTTCTCTTCTCTCCATGTCAAATTGGCAGATAGCATCATGGTAGAAGTATGTGAAGGTAGAAAACATAAGGTGAGACAGAAACCCGGAACTTTGGGAGAGGGTGCTTTTGACCCCACCCCCCAATCCAGACACTACTCCTTAAATGCCCAATCACCTCTTTAATATAACTACACTGAAGACTAAGATTCTAACATGTATATATTTGGAGAGACCCTCAGCCACATCATAACCATAGCACATAACATATAGCATGTATGTATGGTGTGTGTGTGTGTGTATAAGTTTGAAAATAAAATTTTAATATAACAATAATTTTGAATATTAATCTTGTTTTGTCACGAGGACAGGGGACTCATGCTTTTGTTTAGTACCTAGATAGATGATTTAGGAAAATCTATTTCCCCTACTGTCTGTACCTCTGACATCTTTATATGGTACAGCACTGGACATGGATAGGGATATTTTGTGATTTGGGCCACATTTTTGTTTGTTTTTTGTTGTTGTTTTTTTGTTTTGTTTTGTTTTATTTTGTTTTGTTGTTTCTTTGTTTCTAGATAACTTTCATTAAAATGTTATTTGAGATTCATAGATGTGTGTAATGCCTTAGGTTTACTCTCAAAGGCACTCTCTTATCTCCTTTCCAGTATTGTTCCCCAAACCCCAGCTCCATACAAGTCCTTTTCTTAGACACACATCTTTGGTTTTGCCCTGTTTTATGAAGCACAGCATCTTCTGTGTGACCTGGGATTTGTACAGTAGTTTCAGTGGAGCTCTCATACTGGCCCCTCTCCTCCTCTCTCTCTGAATCTTTGTTCATGTTGCTAACACACTTAGTGCCTGCTTTGTGTAGTGCCCTGAAGGATCAGTCGCCCTGTGACATGCTTCAGTTGATTTTGGACCCATTTATAAAGGTTGCTTTTGAGATCAGTCTTTGTGGGCTTTTCTTAAGAGCTTGTTTTACCTGCTCCTCTTGTTTTCTCTGGTGAACTCTCTGCCATGTTACTTATATATTTTTTTCCCAAGGAAGACATTAGCCTCTTGTAAACTGTTTGCTGTCAAAGTCTTTTTTTTTCTTTCATTCTTTATTGGGTATGTAGCTCATTTACATTTCCAATGCTATAACAAAAGTCCCCCATACACACCCCCCACTCCCCTACCCACCCATTCCCCCTTTTTGGCCCTGGCGTTCCCCTGTACTGGGGCATATAAAGTTTGCAGGTCCAATGGGCCTCTCTTTCAAGTGATGGCCTATTAGGCCATCTTTTGATACATATGCAGCTAGAGACAAGAGCTCCGGGTTACTGGTTAGTTCATAATGTTGTTCCACCTATAGGGTTGCAGATCCCTTTAGCTCCTTGGGTACTTTCTCTAGCTCCTCCATTGGGGGCCCTGTGCTCCATTCAATAGCTGACTGTGAGCATCCACTTCTGTGTTTGTTAGGCCCTGGCATAGTCTCACAAGAGACAGCTATATCTGGGTCCTTTCAGCAAAATCTTGCTAGTGTATGCAATGGTGTCAGCATTTGGAAGCTGGTCATGGGATGGATCTCTGGATATGGCATTCACTAGATGGTCCATCTTTTTGTCACACTTCCAAATTTTGTCTCTGTAATTCCTTCCATGCGTGTTTTGTTTCCTATTCTAAGAAGGGGCAAAGTGTCCACACTTTGGTCTTCGTTCTCTTGAGTTTTATGTGTTTAGCAAACTGTATCTTATATCTTGGGTGTCCTAAGTTTCTGGGCTAATATCCACTTATCAGTGAGTACATATTGTGAGAGTTCCTTTGTGATTGGGTTACCTCACTCAGGATGATGCCCTCCAGGTCCATTCATTTGCCTAGGAATTTCATAAATTCATTATTTTTGATAGCTGAGTAGTACTCCATTGTGTAAATGTACCACATCAAAGTCTTAATATCTCATAAGAAGACTCCTGGGATTGAAGCTCCCCCAAACAGGGGTCCAAGTAAATTCAACTCATGTGAGGAGGGTTATGTTCACATCACTGCCTCTTCGTTTGGGAAAATCTCTGTACCAGAGCTCCAGAGCTTGCGATAGTGACAGTGACTACTTCTCCAAAAGTGACATGCTAATTTTGTGATCAGGGCACTGGGTGTGGGTAATCATCCTTGGGTTGGTCAGTGCATTGATCCTGATGAGCAGTGCTCAGCACACAGTGTGCTAGCAACGGTCTCTGGTGTGACCGTTTGTTGTTGCTGTGCCACTGCCATCACAGTTGAGCCTCTAATCAGCCAGTGAAGACTGGCCTAGGTACAAGAAACTCTTGGCCACTAAGCTAGGTTTTCTTGAGTTCATTCTGCATAATTGGGGGTGGGGCTCTGAGACATTCTGATGGATTGTTCTTCCCTGACAGGCACTTGAGATGTCACTGCCTTTGCCTTCAATTGGAAATTGAGCAGAAGAAGCCTTCCTTTCTGGGTTACACTTTCCTAGTGGGGTGGGGGGTGGGGGTGGGGTTACTGTGGCATGGACCTGGGACGGGTTAGACAGTGGCGGCCGGTATTTCAGACCCCATGGATCTTCAGGGTTCTTTCTGAATTGCAGCCAAGTGTCTTCAATTGATATTCCTCCTCCTCCTCTTCCTCCTCCTTTTCTTCTTCCTCCTTCTCCTCCTCCTTTACCTCTTCCTCCTCTTCTTCTTCCTCCTTAAGACAAGTTCCTGATAAATTAAAGGTTGTTCTCACCAGCTGTTTGAAGTTAGTCTACATGAGTCCTGAAGTGCTCTAGTGTTTACCTTTTACAGTATAGTCAAGAGATCACATTGAGTTTTATTTTTAAATTTTGGGGGAGTTGATATTAATTTTTAATTGTATTTAGTATCTCTCTTTGTGTTCTCTCTCTCTCTCTCTCTCTCTCTTTCTGCTCTCTCTCTCTCTCTGTGTGTGTGTGTGTGTGTGTGTGTGTGTGTGTGTGTGTGTTTACACTATGCCAGGGTGCATGTAAAGAATCAGAGTACAGCACACACTTGTTTTTTTTTTTTTTTTACTCTGATACCCACTGGGTCCTGGGGGTTGACCTCAGGTTGTCAGAGTTGCTACCCAATATAAATCCTTTAATAAGTTATTCAGATGACATTTAGTATTTGCTTTTTTAAATGTGGTTAAAAGTTTCTACATTAGACATAGAAAGGCTTTATATGTAGAAAAATTTGAATTAAAATCCTACAAGAGGACTGAATCACATCAGAATGTCTCAGTCCTCCTTACATAAGTAAATATTGTATTTATTCAGCTTTAATTTGTTTATTCATCCAAAATGAGGATGTAGCAGTAGATGTTTGTTATTTAAATTATACAATGCATGCAAAAAGGTTTTAAACTCTAAAACCTTAAGGTAGATGACATTATTACCACTTTATATCAAATGCTGCATAAATGTATCTTTTTCCTATTCCATCCTTATTTATTAAGTACAAAATTAATCATAGGCAATGTGTGTATTTTACACCATTTGAAGCTCTTTGTATCATTATGTAATAGATATTCTACAAATCATTTACCACCTAGGAGATGATTACTTTAGATAGATGTAAGGAACTGAGTAGTACAAAAGAGAAAGGGCAATGTTAGCACCTACTTAGTAGTAAAAATTTGTCTATTCACTTGTCTTGGCATTATGGAGAGTTTTATAGAATTCCAAAAAGAATTCATTTTAATGTGTGGAAAAGATGAGCTTGCTAGGGTAATTTTGAAGAAATTATAAAATCTAGGCTTTTATAAAGATCTTGGATTTGTCAGGTGCACTAGGACCTGGGTTGAAAGAACCCCTGTGAGAATTGTTTTCAGCCATGGCATGCATAAACCATATAGGGGAATTCCAGTTGTAGATAACCTTGGGAGTTCATATTTACGCCACATTATTTTAGAGTGTGTGTTCTAATTTTACGTAACATATTATGTCATGCATTCCATTTATGTCTTAATGTGTTCTTCTAGTCTATGTAAAAAATTATAAGTAGTTCATTGAGAGTTAAATTGCCAGCAGACACACACACACACACACACACACACACACACACACAGACCCTTTTGAACCACTCCTTTTGAAGATATAAACATGGGCTGTCTTCTTGACATTGCATATAAGACACTCAAAGACTAAACAGAAAATCCCCAATACTCGATCCTCCAACGTTGTCAGTTTTTGAGGGAAGAAAGCATCCTTATATAAGCAGGGGTAAGTTGAGGTTACCTGACCTGGTAGAGGTATTTGCGAGCTCTATAACAAAATGGCAGATCTAATTATGAAAGAAAATCTAGAGGAGAACTTTGACACATGTGCCCTTGTGGATGACTGAGGTAAAGGGTGATTTCTACTTCTGTCTCAGTTGAGAACATTTTATTAATATCTGAATTAAAATCTTTAAACAGTATGAAAATTTAATTTCTTACAAATGCAAAAGAAATTACCTCCCATTTTGTTAAAGACTGAAAATATCTGTGTCTTTTCTGTTTTTTTTTTTTTCTGATTGGTTTTCTTTTTATATGTGTGTGCTGCACATGTGTATGTGCATATGTATGTTCATGTGTACATTATGCATGCAGAAGTGTGTGCATGTATGGCACCCCAAAATTGATGCCAGGTGTTTAAAAAAAAATAATTCTTCATGTTACTGAAGCAACATGCCCTGCTAAATCTGGAACTCACCAATTCGAGGTATTTGTACTAGCTAGCTTGCCCGGGGGATCCCCGTCTCTCTTTCTAGAAGGCTGGATTTACCAGCAGTCACCAGCCCTGTCTGGCTTTAGTCCTGCATCCTGGCAAGCTGGATGTGGATTCTTTTGCTTGCACAGCAAGTACTCTATTCATTGGCCAACTCCACAGCTTCTTTTTTTTTTTTTCTAAATCTTTTCTTTTTTTCCCTCGCTATTACATAGTGCTTTTCACCATGTCAGAACTGTTTAAGATATTCACAGAAATGTTGACTGGGTTCAGCTGAAGCACTTGTCACTGCATACTTTCCTCTGTGATGAAAATAAGCTTTTTTTTTTTTTTGCTTATTATTGGGCACATTGGATTATGATTTTTATTATGATTGTGTCTATTTTTTCAGGTTGTACTATAATTACACCATTTTCCCGTTCTCCCTTTCCCCTCCAAAGCCCTCCTGTATATACTTACAAGGTCTTTCAAATTTATACTTCTTTTAATTATTTTTACATTTATATATTTATATGCATATAATATATTCTTAACTACAATCTGCCCAGTCTGTATAATGTTAGTTGTTTCTCTATTTTCATGGCTAGCCTTTTAGTATTGGATAATCAATTGTTGTACTTTCCCCTGGGAAACACAATTTCTCCCACTCTCATCATTCCTTAGTTGTGCATAGTTCTTTGTGAAGAAAAAACCCTAATGGTTTTTCCCTGCCCCTTGTGGTATGTTTTTTGTTGCAGTACTTGTTTAGCTCATTCTCAGGCCATCGGCTTGGTGAGAAGATGTAGGTAGAGCTTTCATCACTACTCTTAGAAATGATCTCATATTGAACACAGTGATACTTTGGCTTTGGCTTTCTAAAATGTCTACATTATCTACAATGTTGCCTGTGCCTGAGTTGTTTTGTTGAAATATCTCTTGCGCAAGAACTTTTTAGAATTATTAAAAGGGATATTAGAAGGGATATTAGAAGTTACTACATTCACATTTCATCTAGTATATGATCAATTTACAGCAATGACATTTTTTTGTTTCCTTCCTCTCTCTCTCTCCCTCTCCCTCTCTCTCCCTCTCCCCTCCTTTCTCTCTCTCTCTCTCTCTCTCTCTCTCTCTCTCTCTCTCTCTCTCTCTCTTTCTTTCTCCTCTTTTTTTCTTTTTTTTTTTGAGACAGGGTTTCTCTGTGTAGCGCTGGCTGTCCTAGAACTCACTCTGTAGACCAGGCTGGCCTCGAACTCAGAAATCCGCGTGCCTCTGCCTCCCAAGTGCTGGGATAAAAGGCATGCGCCACCACTGCCTGGCTATTTTGTTTTCTCAATTACAAGTTTGGTTCATAGCTTTTCCTCCTGTAATCTTGTATTATATTTCTATAAAAGTGCTGTGTTAAGTCTAAGATTTCTTTCATAGTTTTTTGTAATAACATATATGAACTTTGGATCATTTTTTAATTTGCTTAGATTACATATATTTTTTTTTTCTTTTTCTGTCTCTCATGTATCATGAAAATATTCACCCTTTAGCTAAGTCTCTCTTTAGGGAAATTGAGTGATCTAAAATGAAATTTTGATTTGTTTTAATGCCTACATGATTACTTATTTCCATTTGTTTGTTATTTATCCTGTATTCAGAGTATCCTGGCTTTAAACCCTCGAGTACAAGCTCATGCAACTCTGCGTTCCACCGCAGCCAAGAAACTAGACAAGAAACACTGGAAAAGGAACACGGACAAGAACTGCTTTGTGAGTATCACTGACACATTATTTCCTTCTGAAAATTATTCCCCACACTGAAGTCAATGTCTTTGTATCTTAGAAATGGAATTAAATATGCAGGAGGTGCTGCTATGCTTTTAAAGCAATTTAAGCATTTTATATCTGCAAACAAGTTTTTGATGCTTCGCGAATCTTCTGTAAAACTTAAAATTTTATAAGTTTGTTACCAGTATTTCTTTTTCTAAATTCTTTTAAATTTAGCCTAAAATTGTTATGTACGATGAGAGCATGCTGAAAGATTTTCCATATCACAAGTTTCAGTGTCACTGAGAAAGGCTACCTGACTGTTCAGTATAAACCTTCTGCACCCAACTACGATGCAGAAGCAGAGTGGTTTCTCTGGGGCTCCTCATGACTGATTTTTAATTCTTTAATTTGTTTTTATTTGCATGTTGAGAGCAGGGACTCACTGTGCAACACACGCTGCCTCATTCCCATGAGGTTCCTTCTATCCTCACAGCCTGAGTTCTAAAGTTGCTGCCCAGTTTAGGATCTTTCTTATCTGTGTCTATGTCTTGATCACAAACTCCAGTACAGGTCTTTGGAAGGACACCAGGGTAGGTCACATTGGATCTATGAACTACAAATATTTAAAATTGGAAACAATTCCTTTTTACTGGAATAGCCCCCAAACGATTTTTCCAAAATAATGAATGAGGCTGTAGCAAGAGCTTGCTTGGTTTATGTTCTCTGGATGCTCTTTACATACAGTTGTTTAAGGTACATGACTTTATTTTTGTCTTTTTTTCTTCCTTCTTCCCTTTGGAGAATGGGACATGAGGACAGGCACCCTGAAAAGGGTTTTGACAACAACAAAGAGGCATTGATTTGGCATTGTGTTTTGCTTAGTTCATTCTTGTGATCTCTATTGTCTACTCTGAGATTTCCTGATAGGTTTTGGGAAGGACACCAGGGTAGTCCACACTGGTCACATTATGACATGTGATTTTGCATCATTTTGGCAACAGTTGAAGAACATGAGCAGAATAGTACAGTTTTAAATGTATCTTATAAAAGCTATAAGGGATAAGTCTCTCATTCCAAATATGTGAGAGCTATGATCTGAAAACATCGGATGCTTTTCCCGGGGCTTTTCATTTATAAATGATCTAACATTTTACGTCCCAGATTCTGTTAGAAATAGAAGGCTTTCCCTATTTCAATTGTTATTATCACTACTGTATTAAGAAAATGATCATTTAAGATGTGATCTTATACATAGACTTTCTTATTTCATTTCTTCCAAAATATGTACCTGGCAAAGGTAGTATTGAGGTAAGTTGTCTTATTCAAGTATTTGTTGTTTGGAATTTGTAGAAAAGCAATCACACAATATTTGATTTGATATTTATGTTATGTGATAGGGTTGTTATTAAAAAGCATCACAGATAGGGTGTCTTGAACCATTCAGTTTCTACCCTAGTAGGGACTATTCTGAAAGCAAGGTGTTGGCAGGGCAGATTGCTTAATCAATGGTGTCTTATTCCTGTGTTTTAACCTATTCTTACTGTTCCAATGGCTTATTTTAATCTGTTTACCTCTTTAAATATTGCCTCTAAATAACTACATTTTGAGATACTAGCAGTTAGTATTTCAACACAAAATTTTACAGAGACACAATTTAATCTATAAAAATAACTTTAAACTGTCAAACACACCCAGTCATTCATCTTATAGTCGTATGTACTAAGGAAAGAATTAGGAATTAGGTAAACATTAATTATGTAGAAAGAAGATTATTCTAGGCATTATTTATTCAGTAGTGAAAAAAATATAGATGAAACATCCTCCAAATTCCAACTACTGGGTGATGATTAAATAAATTAAAGCAAATATATTCAGTGTTAAATTGTATGACCATTAAAATTATTTTTCAATAGTTAATACTCTGGATTAAGCAGTCACAATCTATATTACAGGCAAAGCACATAAAATATTACTATATCTAATTATAATTGTGTGTGCTTACATACAACTATACCTTTGTGGATATCCACAAAGAATAGAAATGTCCATACAATTATTAGTGCTCATTATTATTGTGTTCTTGACATTTTTGTGTAGTCTGGGTTTTCTAAAGTGAGCAAGTATAAATGGGAAAATAAAAGCTTCCAATCTATATAAAAATAATTATCTCATTGTATAAGATAAGATTTATTGTTGAAGATGCAGATCACTCTGCAAACTCCAGTGATACTCAGAGACTGAGAGAGAAGAGCAAAGAAGCTTACATGAGGAGATGGGGGGGGGGCTAAGGTTCAAGCTTATACTCAATTCACCATTTGAATAAAATCTCTTCTTTTACATAAGTATTCTCTCTGTGCATATATAAAGGGTTTAATATAATTGTTATCAAGGTATATGATTTGATTTTTACTTTCTTTTCTTTCTGCACACATATTGAGAACAACAGAACTGTCCTTTCTCTTACTAGAGGAACCAGTAGATAGATAACACTCAGAGAGGCACATATTTTTTTTTCTTTTTAAAAATTTTATATTAGATATTTTATTTATTTACATTACAAATGTTATTCCCTTTCCTAGTTTCCCCTCCAAAAATCCCCTATCCCCTCCCTCCCCCACCCTGCTCCTCAACCCACCCACTCCTGTTTCCTGGCCCTGGCACTCCCCTATACTAGGGCATAGAACCTTCACAGGACCAAGGGCTTCTCCTCCCATTGATGACTGACTAGGCCATCATCTGCTACATATGAAGCTAGAGCCATGAGTCCCACCATGTGTTTTCTTTGATTGGTGGTTTAGTCCCAGGGAGCCCTGGGGGGGGGTACTGGTTAGTTCATATTGTTGTTCCTCCTATGGGGCTGCAAACCCCTTCAGTTCCTTGAGTCCTTTCTCTAGCTCCTTCATTGGGGACCCTGTGTTCCATTCAATGGATGGCTATGAGCATCCACTTCTGTATTTGTCAGGCACTGCCAGAGCCTCTCAGGAGACAACTATATCAGGATCCTGTCAGCAAGCCCTTGTTGGCATCAACTATAGTGTCTTGTTTTGGTGCTTGTTTATGGGATGGATCCCCAGGTGGGGCAGTCTCTGGATGGTCATTCCTTCAGTCTCTGCTCTGAACTTTTTCTCTGTAAGTCCTTCTACGGGTATTTTGTTCCCCCTTCTAAGAAGGATCTAGGGATCCACATTTTGGTCTTCCTACTTCTTGAGTTTCATGTGTTTTGATTGCTCAAACTCTTTTTTTTAATTGGGTATTTATTTAATTTACATTTCCAATGCTATCCAGAAAGTCCCCCACATGCTCCCCACCCACTCCCCCACCCACCCACTCCTACTTCTTGGCCCTGGCGTTCCCCTGTACTGAGGCATATAAAGTTTGCATGACCAATGGGCCTCTCTTTCCACTGATGGCCGACTAGGCCATCTTCTGATTCATATGCAGCTAGAGACACAAGCTCCGGGGGGTGGGGGGGGGAGATACTGGTTAGTTCATATTGTTGTTCCACCTGTAGGATTACAGATCCCTTTAGCTTCTTGGGTACTTTCTCTAGCTCTTCCATTGGAGGCCCTGTGATCCATCCAATAGTTGATTGTGAGCATCCATTTCTGTGTTTGTTAGGGCCCGGCATAGTCTCACAAGAGACAGCTATATCTGGGTCCTTTCAGCAAAATCTTGCTAGTGTATGCAATGGTGTCAGCATTTGGAAGCTAATTATGGGATGGATCCCTGGATATGGCAGTCTCTAGATGGTCCAACATTTCGCCTCAGCTCCAAACTTTGTCTCTGTAACTCCTTCCATGGGTGTTTTGTTCCCAATTCTAAGAAGGGGCAAAGTGTCCACACTTTGGTCTTCGTTCTTCTTGAGTTTCATGCGTTTAGCAAATTGTATCTTATATCTTGGGTATTCTAAGTTTCTGGGCTAACATCCACTTATCAGTGAGTACATATTCTGTGAGTTCTTTTGTGATTGGGTTACCTCGCTCAGGACGATGCCCTCCAGGTCCATCCATTTGCCTAGGAATTTCATAAATTCATTCTTTTTAATAGCTGAGTAGTACTCCATTGTGTAAATGTACCACATTTTCTGTATCCATTCCTCTGTTGAGGGGCATCTGGGTTCTTTCCAGCTTCTGGCTATTATAAATAAGGCTGCTATGAACATAGTGGAGCATGTGTCCTTCTTACCAGTTGGAACCTCTTCTGGATATATGCCCGGGAGAGGTATTGCGGGATCCTATGGTAGTACTATGTCCAATTTTCTGAGGAACTGCCAGCCTGATTTCCAGAGTGGTTGTACAAGCTTGCAATCCCACCAACAATGAGGAGTGTTCCTCTTTCTCCACATCCATGCCAGAATCTGCTGTCACCTGAATTTTTGATCTTAGCCATTCTGACTGGTGTGATGTGGAATCTCTGGGTTGTTTTGATTTGCATTTCCATGATGATTAAGGATGTTGAACAATTTTTCAGGTGCTTCTCCATCATTTGGTATTCCTCAGGTGAGAATTCTTTGTTTAGCTCTGAGCCCCATTTTTAATGGGGTTATTTGATTTTCTGGAGTCCACCTTCTTGAGTTCTTTATATATATTGGATATTAGTCCCCTATCTGATTTAGGATAGGTAAAGATCCTTTCCCAATCCGTTGGTGGCCTTTTTGTCTTATTGAAGGTGTCTTTTGCCTTGCAGAAGCTTGGCAATTTTATGAGGTCCCATTTGGTGATTCTCGATCTTACAGCTCAAGCCATTGCTGTTCTATTCAGGAATTTTTCCCCTGTACCCATATCTTCGAGGATTTTCCCTACTTTCTCCTCTATAAGTTTCAGTGTCTCTGGTTTTATGTGGAATTCCTTAATCCACTTAGATTTGACCTTAGTACAAGGAGATAGGAATGGGTCAATTGGCATTCTTCTACATGATAACTGCCAGTTGTGCCAGCACCATTTGTTGAAAATGCTGTTTTTTTCCACTGGATGGTTTTTGCTGCCTTGTCAAAAATCAAATGACCATAGGTGTGTGGGTTCATCTCTGGGTCTTCAATTCTATTCCACTGGTCTACTTTTCTGTTGCTATACCAGTACCATGAAATTTTTATCACAATTGCTCTGTAGTACAGCTTTAGGTCAGGCATGGTGATTCCATGAGAAGAGTTTTTGCTATCCTAGATTTTTTTTATTCCAGATGAATTTGCAGATTGCCCTTTCTAATACATTGAAGAATTGAGTTGGAATTTTGATGGGGATTGCATTGAATTTGTCGATTGATTTTGAAAAGATAGCCATTTTTACTATATTGATCCTGCCAATCCATGAACATGGGAGATCTTTCCATCTTCTGAGATCTTCTTTAATTTCTTTCTTCAGAGACTTGAAGTTCTTATCATACAGATCTTTCACTTCCTTAGTTAGAGTCATGCCAAGGTATTTTATATTATTTGTGACTATTGAGAAGGGTGTTGGTTCCCTAATTTCTTTCTCAGACTGTTTATCCTTTGTGTACAGAAAGGCCATTGACTTGTTTGAGTTAATTTTATATCCAGCTACTTGATTGAAGCTGTTTATCAGGCTTAGGAGTTCTCTGGTGGAATTTTTAGGGTCACTTATATATACTATCATATCATCTGCAAAAAGTGATATTTTGACTTCTTCCTTTCCAATTTGTATCCCCTTGATCTCCTTTTGTTGTCGAATTGCTCTGGCTAGGACTTCAATTACAATGTTGAATAGGTAGGGAGAAAGTGGGCAACCTTGTCTAGTCCCTGATTTTAGTGGGATTGCTTCAAACTTCTCACCATTTACTTTGATGTTGGCTAGTGGTTTGCTGTAGATTGCTTTTATCATGTTTAGGTATGGGCCTTGAATTCCTGATCTTTCCAGGACTTTTATCATGAATGGTTGTTGGATTTTGTCAAATACTTTCTCTGCATCTAGGAGATGATCATGTGGTTTTTGTCTTTGAGTTCGTTTATATACTGGATTATGTTGATGGATTTCCATATATTGAACCATCCCTGCATCCCTGTGATGAAACCTACTTGGTCAGGATGGATGATTGTTTTGGTGTGTTTTTCGATTTGGTTAGTGAGAACTTTATTGAGGATTTTTGCATCGATATTCATAAGGGAAATTGGTTTGAAGTTTTCTATCTTTGTTGGGTCTTTTTGTGGTTTAGGTATCAGAGTAATTGTGGCTTCATAGAATGAGTTGGGTCGAGTACCTTCTGTTTCTATTTTGTGGAATAGTTTCTGAAGAACTGGGATTAAATCTTCCTTGAAGGTCTGATAGAATTCTGCACTTAACCCATCTGGTCCTGGCCTGTTTTTTGGTTGTGAGAGTATTAATGACTGCTTCTATTTCTTTAGGGGATATAGGACTGTTTAGAGCATTAGCCTGATCTTGATTTAAATTTGGAGAGGCACATACTTAAAATAGCCAATCACAAGAAAATGGAGGGAAAAAGAAGTCCTTTTACAAGGCATGCTAATTTGAAAGTGGATAAGCTTGACCCCCTCTCTGTCCTGAGATAAACAGATGCCCTTTTGTTTTTATTGGGGTGGTTCAGAGATCAAGTAAGGATCCTGTGACTTGCTGTATAGACTTGGCTGCTCTTGAACTCATGGGGATCTGCTTGCTCCAGTCCTCAAATTGTTGGTATTATGTCTGTGACCAGCACACCCAGCAGAGATGTACTCATAAAGTGTTTCTGACCCTTGCCTCCAGGGAGGGCACTGCAGATCCTTCTGGATCTGGGTAAGACTGGGTGTTCTCATGGATATATCTTGGCTCTTCCTTTTACCCCTCCATTTCTTCCCGCTGTGGAAGTTCATACATCTAATCCTTGTGCAGTTTTTCTTCTAGAAAATTTAGTTATCAGATGTTGAAGTTGCTATTTCAGGGCCTCATCCACAGTGACTGTTGTAGCCTTTCAATCTCTCTTTAGTGGAAAGAGATTCTTTCCTCAGTAGTCCCTCCTGCCCATCCCTTTTTCTGTGGCCAGTGTGTGACTTTCCCCTTCTTCTTCTTCTGCAAAACAACTTTATTAATGGGATCATTCCCTCTCTGATTTAGTAACATTTTTAGTCATATAGCTCCTATGTTTATATCTCTATGTAATCTTTCTATCTCCACCATGATAAATAAATACCTGTCACATAGTTCTTCATAAGAGATCTAAAAGGTACCTCAATACAGCATAATAACTCTCTTGCCTTCAAATTCAGTTTCAGAATCCCCACCCTTCATCGTTTCCGGTAACATAAAACACACACTCTCTCTCTCTCTCTCTCTCTCTCTCTCTCTCTCTCTCTCTGTGTGTGTGTGTGTGTGTGTGTGTGTGTATAATGTCCTTATCACCTCTCCTCTGGGTCTCTGCAGTGGCCTTGAGTCCAGGATCAACCTAACCCCTTCCCAGTGGAGCTCATTCTCATCTAGAAGCAATGCTGAGGACTCCTGTACAAGTTCTGTGCTTAGAATTTGCCTGCAGTCTTCCTGCTCACTGGCAGCCAGTTTCCTTTGCTCACCTATCATCTCAGGAAAGCTTTCTCTAGGCACCCTAAGTCAACCTCTACCTGCCCTTTGTGGCTCTTTGTGGGCTTCCTTGATTGCTTGTCTTCACAGTGTTTGCTACTGAGTCACCCCTTTTCCTTATAGGTCTTCATTGTCTTCATTTCCCTGTATGTAAAACCCAGCAGAGCAGGAGTCTTACATTTCACTTGTCTTACATGTCTTCTCCTTGACTGTGTTCCCAGCTTCTCACATGGCACCTAGCTCATAGCTTGTCCTTAATGTCTAGCTATTGAATGAACGCATGCATGAACAAAGGGACAGAACTCCCGTTTCCCCAATTCTCTATACATTGGACATTATGACTGTATATTTTCTTGCATGTAGTGATTTGCAGTTCTTTGTGAATCATCCAGATTACATTCTTTAGTTTATTCATGATATTGTGTAGGCTGAAAAATGCTAAATGATTTACTTAGACTAGAATGAGTCATATATCTTTACCAGTATTTTACTTCACATCCTTAGAAAAAGACAAATGTGTTTATGAAAACAGATGTACTTTAAATTTCAAGAAAGCCTGGGCTATGATGGTTCTCACGTGACTTCAGAAAACAGGAATAAGGCTTCAGTTTTGGTTTACCATGGTAAGACTGGATCCAGTCACACCGCCACTGACTAGTCACAGTGTGTGCGTTTCTTTGCAACCCCAAATAAAGATTTTGGGAAGCGTGGTGCAGTCCTCATGCCCTACCCAACTTGCCTTTATCTTCTTATTCATTCACCTGACACCTTCGCATCCATGTCTCAGGTGCCCTGCTCGATGCTGCTTAGAGATGAATAGTATACAAAAGTTGGAGTCTATTTTTATTTTACACAGACTCTAATTTGTTTTACTAAGTAGATTATAGGCCTCTAAGAGAAAAAAGGCATTGTTTTGTCCCAAGAATGACAATTTTGAAATTTTTGCCGAGGAATTTCATTATTCGGCAGCTTACTAGTGGTCTATGACTAATTGGAAATTCTGAATTACATAGGGAATTTAACTGCAAAATGTGTTTGGACTGGGTAATGAATCACAGAGCACTTGTTCCCAATGTCTTTTAAGCAGGTGTTCCAGACCGCTGTTTATTTTTGACATTTTGAAAATGCTGAACTGTCCTAATTATATAAATATTTTGCAGTCATTTCTCATCTACAATTTTTGAAGACCAGTAAATATTATGAATCAGAAAAAAAATCTATCCCAGGTGAAAAAGAAAATAATAGGAAGCATGGTTAAGTACAGTGAGTCATTTATTTTCTGAGTCGTAGTGAATTTATTCTAAAAACATGACACATAGTAGGTGCTCATGGCTTATAAGCTCCATCTGCAGAACCCACTTATCCAAGCCAAGCTTGATGGAGCATGCTTGTAATCCTAGAGCAGCTGGTGAGGAAGAGACAGACAGTCCTTGGTTTAAGTGACCAACTCGCCTAGCTTAATTGGCAGTTTCCAGACCACGGAGAGACATTGTCTCAAGAGCAAGAAGGCAGAGAACCCGTAAATGCTGATAGTTGACCTTTCCCTCTGACCTTCACATTCACATGTATATATGTGCTTGTATACAAGCCCAATATAATATATCTGCACAAAACATGTAACTTGGGAGTTGAATTTGTTTGTGCAATTACTGCTTATAGGGTAAATTAATAGATGTGAAATAATGAATTTCGGTTAAGAGCTGGTGACAAAGAGGTGTAGGTAATTATAAGGCTATGGAAGAGTTTTCTAGGAGCAGTATTTAGAGTGGGGATCACAACAGGGTTGTTGTTGAGATTAGGGTAGGAGTTAGCATGATGGAAGTTGGGCACTGACTTCAAATAGACAATATAAAGGGCTAGCTAAAGATCCAATAACCAAGATAATTACCATAGAAGTAGATGAAAAAAAAGATAAGTAGGGACATACTTGTTTCCATTTGTTTTTGATCTTATGGGGCTTTGTGTGGCACCGAACCATAAATAAGGAGATGTAGAGGGGAGAATCTAGCTAAAAACAACTGTGGGAGAAGCACAGAGTCCCTGCAAGGGAAGAGGGGTACCACTTGTTTCCCCTTTAACGTGTGGTTTCATGTGTTCCCAATGAGGTTCATTTGTAATCTTTTAGAATTATGATTATTTCAGGTTTGCCTTGTCTTCTGGCCCTGCTTATTTCCCCCCTCCAAAGGTTTGCTTGGTCGCTAGGAGGTGATACCTATTTTGGTTATTAAAGTTCTAACAGATCCATTCACTCTTGTTTATCTAGCTAACGATGTGGCTCTGCTAGACTTAATATAGAATGTGAATATCAGTGCTGGACTACCAAGGTCCTTTCTAAGTGTAAATTAACAATTTCATGAGCTTTGCACCACATTGTTAATGAGGACGTAACCCATCTTCACGTCTTATACCCCAAATTGCCAAACAATTCTCAAAGCTTTCATCTATTATTTACACTAACTTTCATATCTAAGCTTGTTTCTGAAATTTAAAAAAATGCACAACCAAAATTCTTTTCTTTACAACTTATAAAATTATTTGGACTGGTAGATAATGCAGTGTTTGTGTAGAGAATACCGATACAACTAGATACTTAGAGATGGAGGAAATGTGACTGCTTTTGTTTTCCTCTATTGGAACTTAATTTCTAACCTAGCAGGCTCTGTGATTGAAAGACTTCGTCTCTGTTACTTTGTAGGAGTCTTTTCTTTGTGTCTGGGATTTTTATTCCATTTTTTTCTGAGCTGCTGAATGAACGAAAGGGATAGTATCTCACTGGTTGTAATTTGATATATGACGTGGTTTCATCCATGATTTATTTTTGTCTTGTTTTGATTTTTTTATTTTGGTGTGTGTGTGTGTGTGTGTGTGTGTGTGTGTGTGTGTGTGTGTGTGTGTCTTTCCTATTCACACTCTGAAGAAGGAGCACACTGCCTGCATGCCTTGCATTATCACTCTCAGCATTCACTTGAGATTGTCATTGAACCCAAAGCTATGTTGGTGGCCAGCAATCCTCATGTCTTGTCTGTGTAATTTACAGAGTTGGTGGTACTGGACTTCTTTAAAAAGAAAGAAAGAAAGAAAGAAAGAAAGAAAGAAAGAAAGAAAGAAAGAAAGAAAGAAAGAAAGAAAGAAAGAAAGAAAGAAAGAAAGACCCAAAACTAAAATACAGGTATTAGTGATTTGAACTTAGAGTCCAGCTGAGCCACGTCCCCATCACTTCCCACCCACTCAGTAAATCTTTATGAGTCTTTCCTGGCCTTCCCTCCCAGGCATCAGACTCTTTTCTGTCGCCAACCTTTTCATCCTCTGAAGTTCCTGAGGATGTGGCAGACCCTGTGATGCTAGCTCCTAAGTCAGAGTCTGGATCCTCTGCCTACCGCACTCCTAGTGTTGGCAGCACATCCGTGGAGAGGCCTGGGAACTGTGCTGCAGCCCCCTTTCTCCGTCATCTGCTTGCATTTTGTTCCTCTCCTGTCTCTCTGCCGTTATAGCATTACTGTAACCTGTACTGAAAGGTTAAAAGCTGAGAGAAATTGACTTTTCCCTTGCCTTACACTTCTTCCAGCCACTGTGAGCGAATCACCTAGGTTATGTCCCTGTCTCTGAAACTTTGATTTTCATGTTTCTAACTGCGGCTGAAACACACTACTCTGAGTTTTGCCATTATACTCCTTTCTTGGGGGAATGTCTTGGAAGTATAGTGTAGGGTTCATTCTTTGTTTGTTTGTTGTTTGTTTGTTTCCTGGGGGCTTTCCTTCTAAAGCACAGACTGGCCTTGAACTCAGAAATCCACCTGCCTCTGCGTTCTGAGTGCTGGGATGTGTACACCTGATTTAGATCACTTTTTTTTCCTATTCTTAAAACATCATCTTATTAATTAATTATGTGTATGTGTGTGGCCTCTGTCTGTGTATATTCGTGTTTGAATGCAGGTGCCCGAAGTAGCCAGAGGGACTCAGAAAGCCTGTGATCTGCCGTACCTGTTGCCAGGAATCAAATTTGGGTCTTCTGTAAGAATGATAAATGATCTTAACTGCTGAGTTATCCCTCCAACCCCTCAGAGAAGTTCTAATATTTTTCACATTTTATTGATTAGGGAGAACCCTCTGTGAGTCTGGGTGTAGTAGTAAATTACATAATCAAGTATTATTGAAATGTTCATGATATGTAAATACTTCCATTTTCCTTCCTTATGAATTTATACTATGTTTATTGTGCACAAGGTATTTTTAAAAGTATCTTCCAATAAGCCTGATATGGATGCTGTCTCATAATTTAGTTTTTTATATATTATTTGCACGTCTGTCCCCCAAAGCAAGTGTATCTTATTTATGTTTTCTCACGTTCCAAAACTTACAAACTGAGTGGAAAATAGGATTCAGTTGTGTGATATATGCCATATTCTATAACAGTTTCATGGGATAATAGGGTTGAGAAGAATAGAAGCACATGGGTTGGGAGTGAATTGTGGTAAACCCTGAGTTAAATTCCTTACAATGATAACTCAGCTACATCCATTGACCAACATCTGTGGATATCTGCTGCCCCATGCATTTCTTCTGCATCTGCCCTTATCATCTTCATTTTTCTTTGCAGAACAATTGGCAGCTAACATACTACATCCCAGAATTAAAGTTTTGTCTCCTAATGAAAATGTCAGGTCTATGAAAACCCATTTTTTTTCATAGCTAAATCTGCTGCACCTAGATTAGTGCTGGGTGTGTGGTTAAGTGACTAGAGTACTTACTGAATCCTGGCGTATTCCCGAGCTTGTCCTTGGTACTAAGGTTCTGAATGTCTTGTTATGGCACTTAGATGCTGATGGATAGAGTTATTTTTGTTTGGTTATTTTTATATACAGCAAATTGTAGTGAGTATGGCCATCTTCTTAAAGGGAGATGAATTCTGGGGAAGATCAAGTGGTTGCTAAATGGCATAAGTATCTAACTCAAGGGGTCCACAACCTGTGGTTTGTGGCCACTTTGGGGGCTCAAATGACCCTTTGACAAGGGTGGCCTAATACCATCTGTATACCATATATTTACACTGTGGTTCATACCAGCAGCAAAATTATAGTTATTCTATCGAAACAAAAATAATGTAATGGTTAGAGGTCACCATAACATGGGAAACTGTATTAAAAGGGTCTCAGCAATTGGAAGGCTGAGCACTCATGTAAGACCTAAAGCTAGAACTGCTGACTTCATGAGTCTTAAATATACATCGAAATTCATATTGGTTTCCTTTAGAAGACATGTTTTACATAGTTCTCACCTGCTAGCATTCATCTAGACTTCTTTAAGGAATCAGATTAAAGACTGAAGTTAGGATTTATTATCTACTGCCTTCACACAAAGTGTGAACTCTGCGGAGCATCCCCTGAATATTTTGGTGCATTAGCTCAGCAGTTTGAGAGAAGTTAATTCACACAGCAGTGAACTGTCTTAAAGAATTTACTCATTGTTCTACCCTTTTAATGTGTCATTCATTTTAAATGCTGGATCCAAATTAGTTCATCCATTTAAATGCTGGGCACACTCTAAACATCAGTTTGAATCACACTTGTAGAGATTTATCAATTACCAAATAGTAACTGGAGATCTCATAGGCGTCAACCACTGTGGATAGTGCTGGAGGTGGAGCAAAGAGCCCCCAGACAGGATACACATATCCATCAGTGCATTAAACTTGTATTTCACAGTGAAGTTTTTGTCAGTCAGCCTGCCATGGGACTTGTCGTGGAAACACATATCTTCGCTTCAGAATTCAAGATTGGCCTTCCTAAGAAGGCAGGTTTTAAGCTGAAATTAAAGGGGGAAGTTGAAAGGAGGAAGGCTACAATGTGGGAATCTGTCAGGGTGGAAAACATACGGGGAAGATCTCGGAGAAAGACTGCATCAGAGGTCAGAAGACAGCTTGGGTTCTGCCAGGAGTAGAGTTGAGGGAGGGCAATGGAGAGTTGTGTTGATGATGAGGGCAGCTAATTACACTTATTGACATGGTCAATAATCTACTTATTTCATTAAGAGAAGTGCAAGCTAGCTCATTAAGGAGACAGACTCCTTGTTTGATATATGCTGTAGTTTGGTGTTGGTCAAATATTGTGTTCTCACTTTGACTGTGGGTTTTCATGGTGTTTTATTCTTGGTGTGGCTAGAGATTTATTCTGTGAGTAGATATGTGTAATAAAACAGGAGCTGCCTAGAAAGAAGAAAAGTGTTAACTCTTGATATCCTGAGGCTGTTACAGAAATGCTATGTTCAATTATTTATTACAGGCCAATCACAACTTTCTCTACATCCAAGTGGCACACAAATTAAACTCGTTTGTAATTGTCTCCCATCAACTCAGCTGCTTTTATTGTGTTCTTCTCTCATTTAAAAATTCTATAATGGCGAAGTAATTTTTACACCTCCTTTATTGTTGATCAGAATAGAGTTTAGGTAGCTGGTTCTGGTTTACAAACAGCTAAAGAAAGCTCTCCAAAGGTGGATTTCAAAAAGTTCTGTTTGCAAAAGAAGAAAACCATTCTCTGTGTAACCAACTACCTTATGTTTGAGGTTGGAAATTTAGGGGGAATGTTTCAGGATTGTCATGCAGCTGCGGACAGGTTGGTTAAGAGTTGGACATCCAGGGACTAAAAGGCTTGGGCTCACTCTATGCTTTTGCCATTTACTAGCTATGTGATATTCACTGAAATGAATTTCTTCCTGCTTTTAGTTCTTTGTCTCAAAATGAAGATAGTAATTAAGTATATGTACTAGGTCAAATGCGAGAGTGTGTGTGCACTAGGTCAGATGAGAGTAAACCATGCCTGCTATACATGTAGTCCTTTTGAGTGTTGGTGCTGATGATAATTGACACTTGGGGTTGATATAGTAGGTAGATTTCTGATGCTGTTAAAGTGGGGACACAGGTAGTTCCTTCATGACAGCTGACACGGAAAACCAGAAAAAAGGGAAAAACATGGAAGTAGGGCCGACAGAAGGAACTGAAAATAGTGACTGAATATAGACTGTTTCTTCTGTGAAGGAAGCCCCTGTAAAGAAGCCGTGCCCAACATTGAACACTCTGCAAGGCTGAATAACTTCTAGAATTCCATGATTGTGCAGAGTTTGGAATGTAGCATGGCCGGAGCCTAATTACAACTTATCTTGGGTTTTCTTTAGTTCCCTCAATAGCCATTCTTTGTGAACTTCTGTGTCTGACTTAACATTCTTGTGACTGTCAGATAAGAATGTATTAACTTATCAGACTGCTAGCGTCCACCAACCAAAAGGCTAAGAATGCCCTCAGATGGCATCTGCACTCTATAGCAGAAGTTCCCATGTGCTGCCTTGTGTACCTGATGTTTCCAACAAAGTATTTGAAAGGAGTCAGCAATATTCATATTCTTTTTTTCTGTCACTCAGAAACACTTCATCAAACTCTTCCCATATTGGGACACAGAGATTGGTTCCACCTGAATCTGTGTTTCTGAGACATGTTATTCATATTTGGTTACTCAGTGAAATATTTTTTATCCCGTTTGTGGTGAAAATTGGTTTTGTATGAATATCTCCATTGTCCAGAAGTTTATTGCAGGAAATCAGTCCTTCACACACCAACATACGCATACAGTATACAACACACACACACACACACACATACAAAACACACAACACACACACACACACACATTCAAGAACACATGAGAGGGAGGGAGGGAGAGAGAGGGGGAGGAGGGGGGAGAGGGAGAGGGAGACAGATTTGTTTTGAGCTTCACCTAGTACACATGAAGTTGCAATACATTATTTTCTTATAAAATTTCTTCAACATTTCTTCTAAAAAATCTTACGGGTTACCCCTGCTCAATTGTCACTGTAGTCTAGACCTCTGCACCCCATGATGTGGGAAGAGGGGATCCATTCATGGCTCAGCTTATGTGGGAGCTTTCAAGGGGCTAACCAGTGAGTATGAAATCTGAGCTCTTGCAAACTATCCAAATCTGACACAGAGACTTCTCTTAGGAGAAATTGTTCACCCAAGCTACATAATGTTCTAAAAATACTGAGATGTGATCCAGAAGATCTGGAATCAAATTGCTTTGATTTGTTTACACAGAAATTCTTTGCATAATCATAAATATTAAACTGGAATTGCATGATGTATTGTAGGTCAATAAGTGCTATATAATAAAGCAGATGTGTGTTAAGACTATGGCTGCAAAAACAGAATATGTATATTTTAGAAGATATTAATGAAGCATATTACTGTATTTGCAAATAAGAAATATCTTTGCATATGGGAAAATAGAGTGCTCCAAACAAAAGAAATCAGCTAAATTGTCTTTAGAGCCTAATGGTATATTTTACCTTTGCAAAACACTTATTTGGTGCTCATAGAAAATAAATATGCGAGTTTTGCTGTTTTCCAGAATGGGCATACAATGGCAGCTGTCTTTCTAATCGCTCATCTATTCAAACGCTAATCGGTGGGACCCACATAGAATGCTAGAAGCCTGAATAGGTAGACAATGACAGCAGTGTTTTAATCACAGCCCTATTCAGGCACTAATAGGAGTGATGATTAAGGGACGTTAGAAGGAGCACTTTGACATCTGATCCTTTGAACTGGCGTCTGTGCAGCACACAGCTTACTTGGCCAGACCCATTTCCTTCAATAAAGTGCCATGATTTCCAATGTAGGAAATATTACATTAGAGCCTATTGAAATGATTAGGAATTGAGGAGCTTTTCTTTTATTGGGGGATGCAGTGTGGGCTTGTGTACTCACAAGTCTGAGAGCATTAATATTGCATGCAGTCCTCTGAGTAGTGGGGACCATAGAGAAATGGCTTGAAAAGAGCTCAGTACAGTCATGCGCCTTCAGTTGAATGCAAGCTGACATGTGCAGCTCTCCTTTATTGAGGCTTGTGAATTTTGAAGTACTTGGATTTTCATATGCCCTAATCCAGGTGGGCACATCCTAACTGCAGCGGTTTCCTTTAAATGGGAGATTGAATTTTTAGTGTTACTTACCTTAAGTTTAAGTTAATTGAGTGGGGAGGGTCTCAGGAGGCACCAACTCTAGCTGACTAGCTATTGGCCATTAGTGACTGTTGGGGGAGAGTCTGTTTTCTTGAGGAGTGTGGACCCTGGTAGATTGAGGAGTGTGGACCCTGGTAGAAACATGTATTTCAATGTCACTAGCCTGTATCCCAAATTATTACTTGCAAATTATTACTTGTAATTGTTACCAAGCATTTCCATGACTATTCGGCATTTGCATATTAGAATCATGGCTGAAATGGCCTCATCAGTATTTGAATATTGGAGACAGCCACAGCTCTCACCCAAAATGGGATAAAAGATCATACATGTTCTGGAGCCAAATATAAGTAGACATAGGCTGTGGACACAAATTTGCACTGCCCCCAATTTCCTCTTATGATGGCAGTTTCATGAAGTTTTTTTAAGCAGCAGAACAAAGAAAATTAGAAAACCAGCACACTTTTCAGATATAGTAAAGGATACATCAAGTAGGTAGGCTATACCAAAGTGAGGGACACTGTTTGGTTTGTTTGTTTGTTTTGCTTTTCTTTTTTTTCTTTTCTTTTCTTTTCTTTTCTTTTCTTTTCTTTTCTTTTCTTTTCTTTTTTCTTTTTTCTTTTCTTTTCTTTTCTTTTCTTTTTTTGAAACAGGGTTTCTCTGTAGAGCCCTGGCTGTCCTGGAACTCACTTTGTAGACCAGGCTGGCTTCCAACTCAGAAATCAGCCTGCCTCTGCCTCCCAAGTGCTGGGATCAAAGGTGTGCGCCACCACCACCCGGTGAGGGACACTGTTATAGGTTCCAAGTGCTCAGTTAATTTTAACTGTGGCTTTGATGAAAGCAATTGGTGTGCCAAGAATACATTCTAGGCATTTTATGTGGTAGTTGAATAGACATAAGTTCAGACACAGAAGGGGAAAAGGAGCATGCAGTGAATGTATATACATGAATGTGTGTGTGTATTTATATATGTATATATGGAGGTTTTCTCTCCAAAATGTTGTCTGTCTGAGCCATGTGAATTGAAACAATAAAAGCAGGCAACCAGCAGAAAAAAAAACCCATATAGCTTCTTATGATGTTAATATTTCAGGTTTTATTCCCACAGAGGCCTTCACAGAAAAGACACGTAGACAAAAATACTCAGTGGATTTCAAGGTCTCTATACCATTTTGACACAGGTAATTACTAGTAAGTAAGTGACAAGAGCATGGAGAACAGAGTTAAGCTTCTACCGGTAATAATTCACGAGCATTCATAGATAGGGATGGTAAGGGTTACTTAGTAAGTCCATCTTTGAGCTGACATTCTGTCTCAGCTGATTGAATGTTCTTGTCCTGGAGAGAAGAGAGATGACTATTTCAGAGGATGCCTTAGTTGTCTTCTGCTCCCTTCAACACCCAACTCATACATTGTCCCCTCCAACACCCACACATACACTATTTCTTCCAACACCCTATACATACACTGTCCCTTCCGATACCCCATCCTCTCCAATATCCCACAGACACACTGTCCCCTCCAACACCCACGACAAACACTGTTCCTCCAACACTCTCACACATATACACATGCATACTCAGGAAAGTGGTCAGGAAAAACAGAGATTCTGGTTGAAGAGAAACCAACAACAACAAGTCATGTATACCATGTTTTCCCCTCTAGGACGTTGAATATATTCTTGATTTTGTCTAAAATTCTTTCTTAATGAAAACAACACTCTACAGTTAAGGATATATTCCTTAGGATATGTATGTCAAACCTAGTGGACAGACAGGGATATCAATCTAGCTGAGAATTATTAGAATGGGAAGAATCTATTAAAGACCATTGAGACATTAGGAAACGACCTTTGGAAGAGTGGAAGGTGGTGTTGGAAAGAGAAATTGAAAGAATCACAATGTCAAAATGTTGTCTGCCCCATATATTAAGCATCATAGCCAGGATCTAGATACTCATCCATACTGCATGCAGAACCAGACATCAGTGGAAGGAAATATTTGTCAAAATATTTTTTTTTCTCTTTCCTAGTCCCTGGTCCCAGAATGATGACTCTGAGCCTGATTATTTATTAATAAATGCCTAGGCCATAAGCTCTGGCTCATTTCCTGACTAGCTCGTAACTTATTTACGATATTCAAACTATCTTCCATATCGTCAGTTACCTCTCCTCAGCTTCATGTACCAAAGACCAGGGCAAATCTCTCCTTTATTCTATCTGGACTTCAACTACCTGAGAGACTGAGGAGATAATGTAAACCAAATGTCTCCTTAGCGTTCCCAGACCAATCTCCCATGCCTTTCACTGTTTTTCAGAAACCTCTCTCTTCCTGCCAGTGTCTCATCTTCTATTTCCTGCCTCAGCTCATTGACTATAGGCTTTTTTTATTGACATATGATGCTTTTAAAAGGTTCTCTCTAGAAATATTGAGATGCTGTGACCATAGGGATGCCTCAGCCTGTTGTTCCTTCAAAAGACATGGTCCCAGGGTCTCAGTCCCATTCCTTAGTTGCTAGCTGTGACTTTTGTTCTTGATGATTTTGCTACACTTGCCCTTGTTTTGGTAAGCCTTGTTTCCTGTTTCAGAAACCTTTTCCATTTTCTTGAAATCCTTGGTAACATCATGCCTTCTGTGGTTCTGGCTGCACTAGAACTGCACAATGGAGCTCATACAAGAGAAAGCAGCTTTGTGTTAGCTCAGACACAACCCTCAACAATGTGGATATGGATTGAGAGGTCATCCCTAGGCTTGGTAGAGGATTCCCAGACACACTTAACTTCATAGGCACTTACATTGCTTCTCTGCTCTTTGGTGCTTTCCTATTTATAATCCTCAGAACATCTATTTTTGCTGTGTCCATCTTATGCAATCTTGGAGACTCAGTGCACAGGAACCTTTCTCTAGCACTGAGATGTAGGAAAAGGTCTACATTTTGTCATCAAACTTGTGATATTACAGTTTTAATTTTTCAGCAGAAAGTCCGGTAAATCAGCTAAATCAATGTTTCCAGAAAAGCAGAGATATGTGCAAATTGATTATTCAGACTTGTTTCCATTCCTTGAAAACTAGGTGTAGACTCAATAAGTTTTTAAAACCAAGCCAGAAGAGAAACCCTTTGCCCCACACGCTTTCAGTTATCAACTTGACACAGTACAGTATCAGGAGAGGAGGGGCTATCAGCTGAGGAACTGCTCTGAACAGATTGGCCTGTGAGCTTGAAAATTGGAGGAGGTTCTGGATTGTTTATTGATTTAGGAGGGCCAATGCCACTGTGATAACACTCCCCCAAGGTCAAGTGGTCCTGGGCTAAGGAAGAAGGATAGCTGAGCATGATCCTGCAAGCCAGCCAGCAGCAACTCTCTTGGTCTCTGCTTCAAGTTCCTGCCCTGACAGCCCTGGATGATGCACTGTGGCCTGAAAGTCTAATCCAAGTCAACTATTTTCTTTTTTCTCCAGAATTGCTTTTGGCTTGAGGGTTTTTTTCCTGTTTGTTTGGTTTTCTGTTTGTTTGTTTGCTTTTATCTTTTCATCACAGCAACAGAAAGGAAACCATGTCAGTTAATATGCACACACACAGTGTTTTTTAAAAGGTAAATTCTAAAATACGTAAGTTTCAAACTTCAGATTCCAGGACTTAGAATAATAGATAGCTAATTGCTAAGTAAATGATGGTATAATTATGGAAAAGTCACTTCTCTAAGACAACAGACTATGTCTTGCCAGTCTTAGTCAGCCTACACACAGGTCATTGAGGGCTACGCTCAGAAGAATGGAAGGAAGCTTTCCCTACCGAAATTCGTTTTGTGTTGAGTAATGTGCTGTGCGGTTCCCATCTGATCCCTCATTGAATTGGTTAACATGCCAATGGCCACAGAAAATGTAGCTATCTCAATGCATACATTTAAAATAAATTACATTATGGAAAATGGAGAATCTTGCCAGATTTATGGGTAATTACCATGTGAATATTTCAAAATCTGTGAAATAGTTTGAAGTAAATTAAACAATGAATTCTGGACATTAAATTAAATATTGTATTTATGCTATCAATAGAAAAGGAATTTAACTATTTGTGGTTAGTTTATTTTGTAAGTGTTTGGGTGTTTTGTTTTGTTTTTGTTTTTGAGAAAATTGGAAATACTCTAGTTTCTCTGCTTGATCCAGATAAGATTTCAAACGAGCTGCAGAGTTGAGTGACAACTTTGAACAGTTATCTCACCTATCTCCAAAATGTTTCAATTACTTGTGGGTATACATAGCCATTCCTGATTTTTAAAATTGGAGTAAAAAAAAAATCTATTGGTGTTTGGGTATTTTGCCCGCATGCCTTTCTGTCCAGCATATGTTCACAGTACATGCAGAGGCCAGAGGAGGTTGTCAGATCCCTTGGACCTGGAGGTACAGACAGAGTTGTGAGGTGCCTTGTTGGTGCTGGAAATTGAACCTGGAAAAGCAGCCAGTGTTATGAAACACAGACCCATCTCAATCCATAATATATATTTTATTATATTAGTATAGTATATTGGCTAAATTAAACCACTTAACTTATAAAGTATCACATTTCTTTGTGGCAAAACTAAAATCAACTGTCATGTATTTTCAGGTGCAGGAGGTATTTCTGTGGACAGTAGTTGTCAAGAGACATGGCAGACCTCCTAGCCTTGGTTTTTCTAAGTGTCTATGTTGCTTCATTAACATGTCTGAAAAAGCCTGGTTCCTAACAGTCATAAAAACCTGCTTTCTCTCTGTTTCTAGGACTGTAACACCTAAAATGAAATCTCATATGTTAGATCGCAAGGTCCTTCTCTATGACCAGCTTATTTCAAGAATTGCAATGTGTGAGTTCATTGGTGTTGTTGCAGCCAATGGGATTTCACCCTGTTGAGCGTCTCCACAACATTTCACTGTGCTGCATACCGCGCTCCTCTATCTGTAACTTTACTAATGGACACTCGGGTTGATGCTGTATCTTGTTATATGAGTGCTAATGTAGAGAACATGCAAGTCCATGCGCCATGTTGAGATGCACTCTAGATGAATATCTTGTCCTTGAGCTGCTAAGTCTTGATAGTATTTCTATTTTTAGGCATCACAATTCTTTATTACTGGACATGAAAGCTATAAAAGGGTATATTCAGTATACCTTGCTCAAGGTTCAGGGGAAAATGCCTTGCCTCATTTACCTCCTGAGAATAGCATATTAGTGTTATTAAAAGGCAGCAGTAGGAGGTTAGTTTGTGGAGTGGGAAGCCGCAACAATTCCCACATAGAATGAGCTTTAATGTGAGAGATGGAGTGTCTAACTTACCTTAGTGGGGGGAGGGCATGGTCAGGCTTTGAAGTGAGGAGTATTGAAAGAGAGAGGGGGGGCGAGAGAGAGAGAGAGAGAGAGAGAGAGAGAGAGAGAGAGAGAGAGAGAGAGAGGATCCTGCTAGATGAAATAGGAGCAGCCTTTGAATGGATATACCTTAAACTGGAAGAATAAGAGGAAGAGAGAAAGAGAGAGAAGAGGCCCACCACTTGCATGCCCAGAGTTAGGGAGGGGATAAAGGAAAGAACATTCATTGAAATGCCCTCCGGGGAGATATTTACCTAGTATAGATATTCAGGAGCTGATAGATACTTCTGCTTATGATGTTGCTTTCCTAGTCCACGTGACTCTTGGAACTCCTGAATCCAGTGTTGAATGGAACTACAAACGTATCTTGCAATTATAAGAGGTAGGAGGTGTAGACTGGTTTCTTAGCCCACTATCCTGGAAAAGTAGAAATAGAAATCAAGATAGAAAGGGGAGAGGACAGGTAGATGCTCTGTAGTCTAACACCTGCCATATCTTTTTTGAGAGGAAAATGGCCTTTAACTTCCTCAGTGCAGAACAAAGTATGTGTACCTTTCTGACTTTTAACCCTGAAAACACTAATATACATTATAAAAATATGAGGTAATTTATACCATAGAATGATTAAATAAGTTAATCTTGCCATCTGCATTGTATTGCATAAAAGATTTTAAGAGGAACGTGCTGTGTGTTTCCTGTAGTGCCCAAATGAAATCAGTAACAGTATTTCCACAGTAGCCTAGTCAAGATCCAGGTATGTGATAGCATTATGGATTAATATGGCTGTACTTTGTGATATTGTTTGCATGCTAAAACTTCACAAGCTGAGGTATCTCGCTGGCAAAGCCACTGATTGCCCTTTAGAAATTCAAGGTCTCCCCCCATTATAACCAGTTAAGGAACATCTAGCTTGACACTCTGAACCATTTGGTTTTTCTCTTCCTCTTTTGTTTTTGGGCATCTTGGCACACACGAACATTGGCAGTGTCTCTGTGCCATAAGGAAACATTGGGAAATATTTTCCGCTGTTTTTATGGAGCTTGATGCCTGCGTTTATTACATTTCCTGTGTCATAGAAGTGTAATTTACATCCACAAAAAATAAGTCTGCCCCATAAATATGCGATTATATGTAATCAAACATAAATGAAAATTTATAAGCATTAGACTATAATACAGAAACGGGTTATATAGAAGGGAGGCAGTAAGTGGTAATAATTTTGAAAAGCTTTCAAGTGGGAAACATTTCAAGTTATTAAAATCAGAAGGCAGGCCTGGAGAGATGGCTCAGTGCTTCCAAGTGTTTGCTCCTTTTTGCAGGGGACCCGTGTTTGGTTCTCAACACCCATGCAGAGGCTCACAACCACCTGTACCTCCAGTTCGTAGGATCGAATGTCCTTTTCAGGCCCCTGGAGGCCACACACACACCAACAGTGCACATACATGCATGCAGGCAAAACAGTCATATAATTAAATTTAAAAGAATAACTTTTAATATCAGGAAAGTGTGCCAAGGATATATACCAGGAGAATTGCAGAGATCCATAACTGGTCAGAGGAAATGTGTCTAAGTTCTGGCCTTCAATGGATCATCTTTAGCTATATCCCCCCCCACATGCAGGGAAGTGGAGGGGTTATAGAAAGAATGTAGGAGGAAGAACAGGGAGGAGAGCTGTGCAATGCTGTGCTCTAAACATGACATGGCTGTTATACATATGCACTCATAGCAGCTGTATGGACCTGCACGAGATAATAGCAATCAAAATTGCATGAGGCATAGAGAGGGTTCCTGTGGAGTCCTACCTCTGGCTTAGGCTCTGTTGGCAGTTAATGGTGCTGGAGGAGGGAAAGCCACTTTCCTTTGTGGTTGTGGCCTCAGGTAGGCTCCCTGTAGCCCAGTGCATGACACCACATCCATGCACATATGGAGAGCACACATTAGACACCTGTGTTGTTAGAAAAAGATAATGAGGACATGAAGAAGGCATGAAGCTGGGAGGGGGAAGTATTGAGTTGTATACATGCATGGCATTGTCAAGGAACCAAACATGAATAAAAGGGAGGATGGTAATGTGCAAATATGTTAGGTCTTCAACATTTTGGCTGAGTGTAAAAATGATACAACCAATTTCTTTTTTTTAATTTCTTTTTTTTGTTGTTTTTTGTTTGTTTGTTTGTTTGTTTTATTAGGTATTTATTTCATTTACATTTCCAATGCTATCCCAAAAGTCCCACACATGCTCCCCACCCACTCCCCCTCCCCCACTCCTACTTCTTGGCCCTGGCATTCCCCTGTACTGAGGCAGATAAAGTTTGCAAGACCAATGGGACTCTCTTTCCACTGATGGCCAACTAGGCCATCTTCTGATGCATATGCAGCTAGAGACATGATCTCCGGGGGGTACTGGTTAGTTCATATTGTTGTTCCACCTATAGGGTTGCAGATCTCCCCAGCTCCTTGGGTACTTTGTCTATCTCCTCCATTGGGGGCCCTGTGATCCATCCAATAACTGACTGTGAGCATCCACTTCTGTGTTTGCTAGGCCCCGGCATAGTCTCACAAGAGACAGCTATATCTGGGTCCTTTCAGCAAAATCTTGCTAGTGTATGCACTGGTGTCAGCATTTTGGGGCTGACTATGGGATGGATCCCCAGGTGTGGCAGTCTCTAGATCCTTTCATATCAGCTCCAAACTTTGTCTCTGTAACTCCTTCCATGGGTGTTTTGTTCCCAATTCTAAGAAGGGGCAAAGTGTCTACACTTTGGTCTTCGTTCTTCTTGAGTTTCATATGTTTCGCAAATTGTATCTTATATCTTGGGTATTCTAAGTTTCTAGGCTAATATCCACTTACCTCTAAGAAATAGCTTTACTTTACATCCTTTGGTAAAGGATGGCATAGACCTACTCATTTGCAGAAGATCAAAGCAGGCGCTCCTGTATAGGTGTGATGATATTGAGAGGTAGGGCATGGACGACTATTCCCCATGACTGCCTACCGTCTCTCTTTATTGAGGCAGAAGTTTTCACTTCAAAAAAAAGATACAAGATGCATAGAAGATGACTAGACTAAAAAATGTATTTTAGATGAACCTTTCTAAATTCTTTTTGAGGATTTATCTTAATCATAAGTAGGGGAATTTTCTGACTGTAGTGACATAACTGGACACATTCCAGTGGCTTCTGGTGGGTTCTTTATTTAAGACTTTGATTTACTTAAGAGTAGGAATTAAGACTTAGTCATCTTTGTTTCATGTTATAATATAGAGACAGTTTAGCTCAATATACAAGTGGACAATAAAAAGTGAAAGTTCTCTTTGTTCCGTCAAGTTTCAATGTGTGAATTGTTAATTTAACTTATATTAGCTAATTGGAGTTAAACTTACCTAAAACCTTCATGTTTTAAGGCTGGGTTTTCCTTGGTAGTAAGAGTGCTTGGATAACTAGTGTGATCTCCAATATCACAAAAAGAATCAAAATTGGGACAAAATAAAACAAAAATATGGATTTTCATAGTGACATTCAGTGTGGTCTAAGAATCAAACCTAATGTATTGATTATAGCATATTCATTAATTTGTATCAGGGAAAGATAGAGTAATTTTGCCATTGCAATTTTATAATCCTCTTATTTGTGTTCAAAAATATAAATGATTATACATGCTATAACCAATAAATCAATTATTATGTTTTCAATATTCACTACTAATTGAAATAAGTCACTTTCAAATATACCCCTAAATATGTCTATGTTTTCAAAGTACTGTCTTAGGACATCTAAAAGCATATATTCTGTCAGTCAAAACCTGTGCACATCTGGAGTTATTAGAAGCCACAGTGATTGCAGGCAGCTCTGTGAACCCAATTGTTAGAGTTGTTTACACTGAGTTCCTTTCAAACCAGAATAAGAAGCAAGTCTTCCAAGTCACCAGCGTCAGTATCATATCGTTTGCTGCTCATGATCAAAGCTCCGAATATCGAGGGTCCTGGCAGAGTGCAGGCTCACTGTTCTTTCTACCTCTGCAGGGCTGTTGCCTGTTCCACAGAAGAATTTGCAGTCCGAGTTGGTTACTTCAAAAAAATCAGTTACAATCTGTGTGATGCTTAATCTTGGTTGCCAGCTTGAGTGCACCAACCAGTAGGCAAGCCTTTGTCACACCTGTGAGGATTTCCATGATCCACTGAACTGAAGTGGGACAGACCCGCACTAAATGTGGAGGTCTTCTTCAGACTGTAGCCCCGATAAAGGCAGTCCAAGAAAAAAAAAAAGAGTGCTCACTTGTGCCTGTTTGCCTAGATGTCATGTTGGCAAGTTTATCCAACTTGTTGACATGTTGCTACTACATCTGTCACCGTTAGTACTGTCCCTTGCTGTTATCCCTTGGTGTGACTCTTCTTACACACCAGTGTTCACACAAGTTAGCTTTAGTTTAATGTTAGCTGTGTAAAACTCTAGGCCCCTAAGGAGATGTTCTCTCTCGGAGCTCTAAATAATTGAATTTCATCCATTAGTTTGCTTTCTTTCTATTGCCGTTGGATATTTTTGTTTTAAAAATATTGCTTTCCATGAAATATTTTATATAAACTTATGTGTAACTTATGTATTTTTGGCTGGAGAGATGGCTCAGCAGTTAAGGGAACTGACTGTTTTTCCAAAGGTCCTGAGTTCAAATCCCAACAACCACATGGTGTCTCACAACCATCCATAATGAGATCTGATACCCTCTATTGGAGTATCTGAAGACAGCTATAGTGTACTTACATATAATAAATAAATAAACCTTTAAAAATTTTATTTTTAATGTCATGATTAATTGTTAATTACTATATATAATACAGAATTAAACTGATTCCTGGGTACCACATCTTATTCTATTCCATTAGCTTTAATTACAACATAGTATTCTATGGCATGCATATGAAATCAAATATAGAACTTTCCTTTTTACAGGACATATAATGTTACCCCTGTAATCTAAATGCATAAAGCTTCCTTGTCCAGTCCTTATTGTCCCTTGCTGAATTATAATTCAGTTTCTTTGCTTGTAAGTCTAGGCTGTAGATCAGTGGCTCTCCAGGAATCCTCCAGAACTCCATTGACAGTCTGGGACTGTTGAGGTATCTCACTTGGGGAAAGGGGAGCCATCCTGATCTCAGCTTCTCTATGGTGAAAGGAGTCATTGCTGGATAACCTAGACTCTATGCTGTAAATGAATCTATTAAATGCTCCTTATCTATTCCTGCTGAACTTTTAGAGGATCTTAATTGGAAAATGTTGCAATGGAGACATTCCCTGATGCCAATGACAACCATCTGAGCAGGACGAGCTTTCAGAATCAGTATCCATTGTGAAGTGACAATTTCTCATCTCCTCCTTACTTTAAACTCACCACAATCTGGATTCTTCCTGCTCTGCTCCAGTCATTGCTAGTAACAAGTCTGCTGAATGAATCTAGTGCTTACACTTGGCGTCCTCTCAGTCTGTTCTTGTTGACAGCAGCCATACTTTCCATCTTGTAATACTTTCCTCAAGCCTTCACAAGGCCCCATCCGCTATGCTCTCTAAGGCTCTGCTCATCCTTTCCCTCGTCCTAGGCTTTTGTCTGGTGACAACCAAAGCTTTCTACTATGAAGATCTGTCTTCCCTCCATATTTATGAGACTCCTTCACCATAGGCGACTCACAGCAATATTGATGTCCAAATAAGAAAGACTTATTGACCCAAGCCAATTCTTCTTCTTAAGGCATGCCATCATCTCTATGCCAGCTCCCACTTAACTCAGGTCTCCATCATCCATCGTGGAAATACACCTACTTACTTATTTCAAGTCTCAGCTAAGCTCTCCTCTTTCCTAGAAAGCCATTTCTTTTTTCATCTCAGCAGCTCACCCAGCTGCCTGAGCTTATCATTCATGGAGTTCACTTTTACCAGTTGCCCTTCTCCTTCATTCAACCAACTAACCTCTGTGGACTAACTCTGTGCCCTGCACTGCTATCAGCATTTCAAATAAAACAAATAAAAATGATCAAAATATTTGCTTTATTGTACTCATGCTAGTGACAGAGAAGGAGACAACAACTGTCTTCCTGGTGGTTTGATTATGTTAGACTATTTAACGTTATGTTGTATAGAGAGTTTACTTAACTTTTCCCCACAGGAACTGTATAAGTCACTCTAGGTACTAAAGTCTGGGATTACCTTATGGACTGAAAAACTGTATTGTCTCTGGAAACTGTTTTTAACACTAAATGTTTAGTGACCCTGTCAAATTAGCCTGACCACTGACTCTTTTTACACACCAGTGTTCCCACAAGTTAGCTTTAGTTTAATGTTAGCTTTGTAAAACTCTAGGCCCCTAAGGAGATTTTCTCTCTGGGAACTCTAGATAATTGAATTTTATCCATTAGTTTGTTTTCTTTCTATTGCCGCTGGATATTTTTGTTTAAAAAAAAAATTCTCTCCATGACGTATTTTATATAGACTTATGTATAACATTATATTTTTAATGTCATGATTAATTGTTAATTATTAATTATAATATAGAGTTCAACTGATTTCTGGGCACTGCATATTGTTATATTCCATTAGCTTTAATGATCATATAGCATGCTATGGCATGCATATGGAATCAAATATAGAACTTTCCTTTTTATAGGACATATAGTCACCACTGTAATCCAAATGCATTAATCTTCCTTGTCCATTCTTTGTTAGGTGCATATCTGTGTGTTTCTGTTGGATTGCTTTTCCAGAAGCAGAGTTGCTGGCTGCTGTAATAAATGTTTAGAAAATATCACCTAAACTCTATGAACAGCTGTTTCTCTTACTTGCTCCTGATCCTTACTATCCTTGTTTAAACAGGAGTGTGATTATTGTCATCTGTTGATCATCTGGTTATTCTCTTGATATCCTCTACCAGATTACATAAAATTCCACCGGAGTTACAGACATAGTTGTCGTTATACTTTAGTTTTTTCCATTATTTTCTGTTTTTCAAAAATTATTCCTTCTTATGTTAAACACAACAAAGAGGTTAAAATAATAATAAGTGAAACTCAGGTCTTGATTATGAATATCTTCTTATTATACTTGTCTTATTAAAAATCTGCTAGTCATTAATGAGGGGTGAGGCATGGTTCTCTGTTGTATTTGCTATTTGGCGAGGCTGCTGCTTGATGCTAATAAAGTCTATAGCATACTTGTTTTACTGGATTGATTTTAAATTATGCCTTTTAAATTGGTGCCCTATTAGCTTGATATTTTAAAATATATTCCTTAATTGTGGACCATCCTGTGTAATCACTGAGGGGCTTTTAAATAAAAGTGTGATAGAATGTTAGGTTTTCATTTTTTGGTTTTACTTAAGAGTCAGTCCAGGGCATTGTTCTAGCCACTGCCAGAGCACTAAGATCCCAGATCTTTTATTTTTACTTGTTTTTTTTTTTTTTTTTTTTTTTTCAAAACAGGGTTTCTCTGTGTAGCTCTGGCTGTCCTGGAACTCACTCTGTAGATCAGGCTGGCCTCGAACTCAGAAATCCACCTGCCTCTGCCTCCCAAGTGCTGGGATTAAAGGCTTGCTCCACCACTCCTGGCTTTTTACCTGAATTTTGAGTCAGGGTCTCAATACATTGCGAAGGCTCAATTTGATCTAACAACTCTGTAGTTTAGCAAAATGCTGCTTCCGATCTTCCTGTCATAGTGTAGTGAGTGCCTGGGATAATAGGCATGGCCCCACTGTATGCCTCACTCAAGTTGCACATCTATTTGTAGAAGTCAGACTCTTATAAAAGTTTGGTCTTCGTGTTTTATTTCATTCAATACACTATTGTTGCTGCTTTCTATTGTTTAAATTTTTAGTTTTTTCATTAGATATTTTCTTTATTTACATTTCAAATGTTATCCCCTTTCCTAGTTTCCTCCCGAAAATCCCCTATCCCCTCCCCATTCCTGCTGCTCCTCAACCCACACACTCCTGCCTCCTGACCCTGGCATTCCCCTATACTGGGGCATAGAACCTTCACAGGACCAAGGGCCTCTCCTCCCATTGATGGCTGACTAGGCCATCCTCTACTACTGTTGATGCTTTCTATTGGACAATCTAATAAATGTGGTCCATGCTTCTATCCTTAATTCTTTGGTTGCTGTTTGATTTTTCCTTGTTTCTTCTATATAGATTATGTTTGATTACTAAAGATGAAAAAGCTTTGGTTATTTATGATGGATGCAGCCAGTGTTTACTTAGGATAATTAAAAATAAAATTGTCTTCCATTGAATGTTGAATGCATCTTGTATGTTAAAGTTAGAATATATTAATGTTTTTTCATTTTGTGGTGTTTTCTACTTTTGATTAAAAATAGTCATATATCTATTTAAAATTCTTTATAAAATAAGTAAGGTATTTAAAATGCTATAAAATGTATTTATAAATATTAAGGGTTTCCCATTCTTCAGGAAATCTAAGTGTATTGTATTTGTGCTGTCAAGGAGAAATACAGATTGAGACAAAACTCAATGGGTGGAGTCTTCTGAGAAATGACTACATAAATATGTTTTAAAGTGGAAAACTGAAACAGCTGAAAAATATGTCAGCTGGTATTTAGAAAATATTTAGAGTTAAATAAGGGGAAGATTAAAATAAAAACAGTAGAAACAATAGAAGTGAAAGATCAAGAACCAACTGAACATCAAATAAATCATGTTAGATGTAGAACATTATATATTCAGTGGAATCAAAATGAAGGACTATTGCCACACAGCATTCATCATGTGCATTCTGCATGCGGGCTGAAGAGTCCACGTGTATACTCATAAGCCTTTATTGTAATGATAACTAACATTGTTTTGACAGTAGCATGTGTTTGACAAGGGCTTAACTGGAGTACTAGACAGTAATGCTCATACCTCTAGAGGCCTGCATACTTATGTAGATTATTTTAAAAGTTTATTATTATTATTATTATTATTATTATTATCATCATTATCATCATCATCATCTAATGATATTATTCATCTAGCTAGATTAAATTTCATAGTTGATATACAGAGATAGTGTTTGAGTTTTTGATGTTTGAATTGTAGGAGGTCCTTTGTCAGACCCTTATTATTAACAGTGCTATGAATATTTGCTAACCATCATAATCACGTGTACTGTATTCCCACTCATTATGTAGAGGAAGGACAGCAGAGCACCCAGCAAATCCACTTTCAGCTTTTACGTCATTCCAATGTTTTTACTTCTAGTCATCCCTACTTTTATGTATCTTCAAACATCTGAAAAGCTAGGCCACCTTTTTTTTTTTGAACACTTAGATTTTCTTTCATTGATTTTTTTTTTTTTGGTAAATCTTATTTTAAATCTTACTTTGTTTTTGTAAATCTTAGCAAAGAGTTGGGGCCTTAGTGCTTCCTTAAATTTTTGTGTTTTCACATTTATCTAATTTTTTTTATTTTAAATTTAGATTTTACCTATTATTGTGCATATATTTGTAAGCACACACAATTCTTCCAGGACACACTTGCAGAGAGAGGTCAAAGGACAACTTTCATAAGTTGATTCTCCCCTTTCCATCCTGACTCCAGGGATTAGATCAAACACAAATCCTCAGGTTCGCAGGGCACGTGACTCTACTCACTGAGCCACCCTGCTGGCTCTGGTCTTCATAGCTCTATACTTTATAAATTGTGCTTTCCATGGAAGGTGACTCAAGGACTTTGTAATTTTTGTCTCAGCTTGGTTTTCCTTTTGTTTTTGGTTGATATGCACTAATCATACACACTGATGGTAATATAGTGTGTTTCGTCAACACGTGCACCTTGTGTAAGGAGCAAATCACTTGTTTTGCATGCTCATTGCCAGGCATTTTCCATTTCTTTGTGGTCAGAACATTAGAAATATAATTATATTAAAATATATTACTAACTCTAGTCACTCCTCAGCACAGTACAACACCTGGAGTCTCCTCGCTGTCCAGCTGTGGCTGCACATGCCTCCCACTTCTTCTCACTCCTTCTCCCCTCTTCCAGGCTGTCTTTACCAATCTGCCATATCTACCTTGGCAAGGCCAGCCTCCTTCAGGATCCACATATTAGTGAGGTCATGTGGTATTTGCTTTTAGTGACTGCCTTACTTCTTGAAGCATCGCCACCTTTTCCGTCGTCTGTGAGGCCTCACATGACAGAAACTCCTTCGTATTAGAGGACAGCATTCCATTGTTTACATATGTTTCATTTCTTTATTAATTTTGTTGACTGTGGCTAATCTTATAAATAAGTTTTTTTTTTTGATAGAGTGACAAAACAATAGAGGCATCTCTTCTTTCACTCCAGGTGTATAGTGTAGGCCTGCTCTTGTATTGGAATTCAGGGGTCTTGGTGTGAATCCTAGAGACTTATATACTCATATGGTAAATACTTCACCACCGAGACACATCCCCAGTTCCTCAAAGCAGGTTCTTTTAAATAATTAAAAATCAGACTGGTATTGATAGAACGATATTTCTCTCAGCAGTCTGCAGGGGGCTGTGCTTGTGCTGAGGCTCTTGGGAACACTGCTAAAGCCCACTGTTGTAATCCCCGGAACAGATCCACTGCCATCCTCAGAACATCAGCAAGGCCACTGAGAGTCTCCCTGGGGTTTTTCAGGTTTCTGGAAGCCTGCGTACCACAGTGATTTCAGAGTGAGCAGGCAGACATTCTAACCACGACACCAATAGCTTCAAAAATGTCCCTCAACAGAAGAATGGATACAGAAAATGTGGTACATTTACACAATGGAGTACTACTCAGGTATTAAAAACAACGAATTTATGAAATTCCTAGGCAAATGGACGGACCTGGAGGGCATCATCCTGAGTGAGGTAACCCAATCACAAAAGAACTCACATGATATATACTCACTGATAAGTGGATAACCCAGAAACTTAAAATACCCAAGATACAATTTGCAAAACACATGAAACTCAAAAAGAATGAAGACAAAAGTGTGGGCACTTTTCCCCTTCTTAGAATTGGGAAAAAATACCCATGGAAGGAGTTACAGAGACAAAGTTTGGAGCTGAGACAAAAGGATGGACCATCCAGAGACTGCTCCACCCGGGGGTCCATCCCATAATCAGCCACCAAACGCAGACACCTTTGCATACACCAGCAAGATTTTGCTGAAAGGACACTGATATAGCTGTCTCTTGTGAGGCTATGCCAGTGCCTGGCAAACACAGAAGTGGATGTTCACAGTCAGCTATTGGATGGAACACAGGGCCCCCCAATGGAGGAACTAGAGAAAGTACCCAAGGAGCTGAAGGGGTCTTCAGCCCTGTAGGTGGAACAACAATATGAACTAACAAGTACCCCCAGAGCTCGTGTCTCTAGCTGCATATGTAGCAGAAGATGGCCTAGTCAGCCATCATTGGGAAGAGAGGCCCCTTGGTCTTGCAAACTTTATATGCCCCAGTACAGGGGAAACACCAGGGCCAAGGAGTGGGAGTGGGTGGGTAGGGGAGCAGGGGTGGGGAGGGTATAGGGGACTTTCGGGATAGCATTTGAAATGTAAATGAAGTAAATACTTAATAAAAAATTGGGGAAAAAAGGAGAGACTTTGATGCAGCTGTAGAAGCAACAAGGCTGGTAGAATAGATTGCCTAGCTTCTCCATGCAGAGACACCCAAGCCTTTAATACAACTTATGAGACCTGGGTAGGGGGTGGAGGGTTGCAGGAGGCCTTGATTTCTGGTCTCTCCAGGTTCATCCATGCTGTTTTGAACTCTGAAGGACGAACACTCCCTTATGTTAATAAGATATTTAACTACCCTATAAGGGAGCTTCCCTGCATAGGATCAACATCCAATAACTTTGGCTACTGGTGCTTCTGAATAAGTGTTTATCTTGAGCCCGTGGATACTTTTTCCTGCTTATACAGGACAAACGCATTGCTGGAGTGCTTGCTTGTGTCTGGCTAGGCCTTCTTAGAATGCCATCAGCAAGAGCTGGGGAGGTAGTTATAGAAGACTGAACCAAGGGTTTTCACTGTCTTAATAAATAACAGCTTTAATGACTAAGGAAGGAATATTCAGTAGAGTTTTCAAAGCCATCACAGATAAAGTATATACTGCACAGCTGTGAAAAAAGAATTTCCAAACCCAAACTGAAGACTGTAATAGGTTTCATGATACTCAGGCTCCCCTGGGCGCTTGTGTTCAGTGTCTTAGTCATAGCGGTGTTGGACCTGGGATGAAACTTTTCACTAGCAGCAGGAATCTTGGCCATCCTGATTTGCTCCTCATTTGGGAAGGTGAGCTAGGCTATGTAGTTTACACATATGTGTTTTATCACTGAGTATTGATTATCTCATAGATTGGAGACTATGCAGCGAGCTAAGTAAACTTTTGGAAATTTGTGTTATAATTAAAAAAAAAGGAATCATTGAAAATCCAAGCTTTAAAATAAGGGAATATAGACGTTTTATGAATTCTGCAGAAACCTTCAAATATTTTTTAACAATTGCAGAGCCTTGTTTATTTGTCTCTTTACTCTGAAATTTCCTTGCATGAAGGCTAAGGGAGTCTAAAACAAAAGACAAACTGAATATTATAAAGACTTTTTAACATGTGAATACTCTGTATAATACAAAGTATGAACGGCAACCCACATGTCCTGAAGATTTAGCAAGATAATCAGTAGTGGAATGTGTGAGAGAGAAATAGAAAGAGGAAAGAAAGCAATGCATACTTTCAGTGAAATGAAAAATGCCTTTTAAAAAATCTTATTTCTCCTACATGATCCTCTTTACTTCTAAGTACTTTTGACCCAGATAATAAATTTGCTTCCACATGTACTAGTTTGTTATCAGTTGTAACAATTCTTTCTGAAGAGAGTTCCATCAACACAGAACAATGATGGAAAAGTGCAAGAATCTCCCACACTAAGAACTCAATTTTAGTTTGTTTAGTGATGTTTAACGATCAGTTTTTAGATATCACTTGTTTTCTGCATGACCCTGATAAGTTCCTTCAAGTCTCCTAGAAACAATAATGCTTTGAAAGTGATATGTGAAAATTATTAAAATGTTAATTCATACTGGTCCATTTATTTACACAGTTTAGTAGATCTACTAAAGTTATTTTATTTTATTTGTATTAATATTTGGTGGCCATTTCTAGACCATACTTAATGCTGCTTTTATCAGGTTTGGCTAGGGAAACAATCCATTTTTAGCCTCTGCTCAACATTTTCAGAGGGTGCTGCCTATCGCATATGCACCCATTAAGATGCAGAATCTTTGTTCTCTTCAGAGTGTTTTGTCTTACTCCGAACCTCAAGTCTGATAAGGAGAAGAATTCAGCTAATTAAGATAATTTAAGACTACATAACTAAATCAACCATGTAGCGCTTCCTGAAGAGTTAAGTACAGATGCCTCAGGAATTAGTTTAGGAAACAGCTATTGAGACTCTGCCATGGAACAAAAGCTACGCCAGCCAATTATACAGAAAAGATAGTTCTTGCTTCTAGAGTTAGGTACATTCTGGGTGGAAGGCCCATAGACAATTGCCTGATTATGCTTTCAAAATGTTAGGTTTATTAAGGGACGTGGGTGTGTCCGTAGATCTACATGAGAGAAATGACCTGATGGGTATCTAAATGTAAGCAACATCTCCATATAATCATGACCTAGAATGAAATTGAAGACTGTAATTGGAAACTTCTGCATGGCATATAATAATATATCAGGGTAGGTCTTAATCAAGTACCTTCCAGTGCGTGGCTTTACTGATTTATAATATGGTAAATACATTCCATATGTTGGGATTTTGAATTGTCAAGAACGTGGTTTTTGCCTGTGTTTGAGCAACATGGCACATCAAATCATCATCAGAAATGTGCTGTTGATTTATCCTGAGAAATCACCACAACGGAGAGCAACATTCATCAAGTCGTAATCAGAAAGCATTAGACTAGTTGAATTTGAGTTCATTGACATGAGACATAGCGATTGAGAAATGGAAATGACCACATAAAATGTACACATTCAGTGCTCATTGGTTACCAGGCTGCCTGTGCAATTAGGACGACGCGATGATTAGCAGAATGAAAATTACCTTAATTGACTCCATGTTAAGGGGAAACAGATTTAGAGAATGACTCTCCCTGTTCTGAGGGGGAAGGCATTTCGGCTCTGAACCTTGGCTTCCTCATCTGCAAAATGAAGGTGATTATAATAGGTGTGTGTGTGTGTGTGTGTGTGTGTGTGTGTGTGTGTATAATAATGCTATGGAGAAATCTATTCTGTATACGAGGCAGATAACAAGCACCATGGGAGATGGATATTACAACTAAAAGGAAACAAAAGGCTGGGATGATCACTTTTTACTGTGAACATTTCTTTTTTGAGACTTTAGGTAATAAGTATGTATTAGCTTCAAATTATATGCTGGTTCTTAAAAGGTCACATCATAACATCCACATTTCCACCTAATTTTCCCTTCTTGGTATGATTACCATCTGGCACCATGTCACTAACCTGCTGGACTGACATCAAGATGCAAATATTCAGCATTTTTTAAAAGCTAGTAGTGCTTGTTCTTGTGGTTGGAACTTGCAAAGGGCGAAATGTGCTTAATACAGACCTAAAATTCTTAGTCACTGTTCAGATCACAAAAGCAAGGTTAATATACTGTGTTAGTTGCAGAAGTCTTTAGATTAGAGTGGTTATCCTAGCTGGATTTAAAGTTACCCATATATGGTAATGATATATATATATATATATATATATATATATATATATATATATATATATATATATATATATATATATTCCTAGGGTACTAAGAGTTGCATTCCTGTCATCTGCAAGAGTGGAAAGTACTTTTAATTGCTAGACAATCTCTCTGTCCTCATTTAAAAATATATATCTTGAACTGAGCAGTAGTGGTGATGCCTTTAATCACAGCACTCGGGAGGAAGAGGCAGGCAGATTTCTTAGTTCAAGGCTAGCCTGGTCTATAAAACGAGTTCCAGGACAGTCAGGCTTCACAGAGAAACCATGTTTCAAAGCATCACATACACACACAGATAGACACACACACACACACACACACACACACGCACACACACACGCACACACGCACACACACACACACACACACATATATTTTTAAAAAGGCACATGGTTTAAACATCACCATTGACTTTATTGTCATATATCATTCAGATAATAGAATTCTAAGTATACATAATGAAAATATAAAAATCACCTGGTATGGTGGTATTTAGTGAAAGTTTGCATGATCAAATTATGTCTGAGAAAAACAGGAGAGTTAAATCCATCATGGATGACACTGTCAATAGTTTAAATTTGTCTGTGATCTCCCATGGTTTTCTGTCACAACTGCATAACACCTTCAAATTATTTCTTCTCTCATTTTGCTTTCTAATCAGTCACTCAATTCTAGGGTTTGAATTTTAGAGATTTAAAATCTTGTTCAGAAAAATCTATTTGTAGTTTTAAAAAAATCACTTGAATGGAAAGGAGTAATGATTTAAAAAGACCAAAGCAGATCATTAAGAGGATTTGTGGGAGGGAATATTGTTCCAGTAAAGAAATTTAGGTATCATTTTTATCCCTAAGAACTTGGTTAAGCTTGTCTTCATTTACTCCATCCATTTATAGTTACTTTGGAGTTGCAAACTGAAATTCTTCCCTACATTTCACCATTTGTGAGAAAGGCACGAAAGTATTCATACCTTTGGCAGTCTTGCCTGAACTGAATAAGATACTCAGAGACCTATTGCAAGTCAGCTGAGGTGTTAGCTATTCAAACACAAAACATTCTGTAAGATTTTATTATAACTCAAGGCCCAAATGACTCATTTTCTTCCGATAACTGAGCGGATACAATGGCTTGCAGAGTGAGTGAGCTGTTACCCTTCTCACCATTCTCTGTCTGGCGCTCTGTCTCTGGCCTTTTTCTCTTGCTTGTGTTTATCTAATTTGGATGATTAGCATGCCATAATGGTCTGTAATTTTCCCCTCACAGTCATTTACTTTCCAGGCAAGAAAAAAAATATTTCTTAGTTCTTTTGAACATAACAACAGTAGGCAGTATTTTGATTTTTATTAAAAGAAGATCAGAAATAAAGATGTGGGTGAGAGTCATGCTTTTCACACACTGGCGAGGGATATTTCCCCATACTTTCCCCATAAGTGTGATGTCAGAGAAAGAATTATCCACCTGATCACTGTCAGACACAGCAAGCTTTGCATCTGTCAATTTTGCTCTTTTTATTCTTAGTATAATTGTTACAGCCCTTTGAAAATGACAAAAGACAATTCAGTTCTTATGTATGTGTATCTGCGTACCAGATTACTACATGGAGACTGAATTCAAGATCCTCCATTTGGTACTCAGAAAACTTAACAAAGCCAATTACAAAACCATATGCCTATAAGCTCAGAACTCAAAAGAGAAAGGACTGTAGATGTGTGGTCTTTCTGATCTATACATGGAGACCTTGTCTCAAAAGAAATGTGGAGCACGTAGGGGGAAAGGAAGAAAGAGAAAGAGAAGGAGGAGGAGAAAAGATATAGGAAAGGAAAAACAAAAGAGGCAGGGGAGGGAATGAAGGAGGTAGGGAGGAAGGGGCTGCCAAAATCCTAAGTAAATAAATTAACTTCTGCTTCATTTTTTCTCATATACAAACAAAGGATGTTGTAGGTTTATTTTTCAAGTGAAGATATATAAAAAGAATCTCAAGTCATAGTAAGAATTCAGAGAGATTCCTAAGCTGCAAAGAACTTAGGAGACACATAATTCTCAGAGTTAGTAGAATTCAAAATGCATTGAATCGCGAGAGGAACATCTGAAGTGTTCCTTGGCCTGCCTGTCTGTATTTTTATTGCAGAATGGGATTATATAGCATTGCCTTAGTATTTTCATCTTTGGTCAACCGAGATGACGTGTCACCACCATTCCATCACTTTACTGTTACATACAGATGATTAAATGACACCAGGATTGGGTAATTTAGTTATCCAGTTCCCTGTGTCTGATCATTTATGTTCTCATGCATGGCTTCCTTCCTTCATTATCACAATCCATGTTTCTTTGTGGCAGAACAACTGACTCTGATGGAGGTCTTAGGTGTTTTTTACGTGGGATTATTTTTTCTTAAACCTCTGCACTATTGTGATTGGTAAAGATGATAATTTGCACAGCTAAGACTGTCCCCTACAGATTATAAAAATGTTCTTTCTAATAGCTAACCTTTACTTATGAGTTACAACCTAAAGCAAACTGAAATTGACACCATTTCAAATGCCAGGAGCCTTGCAATGCCCACTCTCTTTATGTTACAGATAAAGGCATCCTTATCCTTTGCATGTTCTGTTTGGAATACTTTGCTTGTTCTTTGAGATCCCTGCTAAATTATGATACACCAAATGTTAATTAATGGTGCCATCCATAGAGATTCTACTTGCCGAATTATTCAATCTTATTTTCCATCACTATGACATAGTGGCACAGATTTATATCTAGTTAATCATAGATGCAGAAATCAGTCATTCCATATATCTATACATGCCTATTTTAGTAATCGTCCAGGTAGACCTGGGGAAATAGCTCAGTGATGAGTGTATGCTTAGCATGATGGGTTTAACCCCTAGTATCCCATAAACTAGACAAGGTTGGTAGTGGGTGGCTCATAACTGGAATCCCAGTACTTGAAAGAAAGAAGCAGGAGGAACTGGAGTTCAGCCATATTGAAACAGTCCTGGGCTATGTGAGAACCTTAATCAATAAAGGATCAATGAAGATTAATTTATACACACACATGATTTAAACATATTTTAATAATGCCTGAATTTACATGTGATAAACACATGAGAGAAAAGTTATTTTCATAAAATATAATTGCATATTATAGTTCAACCTGTTAGCTTTTCTAAAATAACACTGTTCTTATCATCTTTTTTTAAATATTTTTTATTACATATTTTCCTCAATTACATTTCCAATGCTATCCTAAAAGTCCCCCTTACCCTCCCCCCCACTTCCCTCCCCACCCATTCCCATTTTTTTGGCCCTGGTGTTCCCCTGTACTGGGGCATATACAGTTTGCGTGTCCAATGGGCCTCTATTTCCAGTGATGGCCGACTAGGCCATCTTTTGATACATACTGTTCATATAATCTTAAAGGATGAACTCTCTCAGATTTAATTTATTTTACTCAATATGCCACTTCTGCAGAATAGCCCATTAAACCTTTCAATAGATCTTAAAAAGAAATGTGAGGGTGAAGGAGCTGAAGGGGTCTGCAACCCCATAGGAAGAACAACAATATGAACCATCCAGACCGCGCAGAGCTCCCACCAACCAAGGAGTACACATGGAGGAACCCACAGCTTCAGCCGCATATGTAGCAGAGGATGGCCTTTTCAGGCATCAATGGGAAGAGAGGCCCTTGGTCCTGTGAAGGCTCGATGCCCCAGTATAGGGAAATTCGAGGGTGGGGAGGTGGGAGTGGGTGGGTGGGTAGGGGAGAACCCTCATAGAAGCAGGGGGAAGGGGGATGGGATAGGGAGTTTCTGGAGGGGAAACCAGGAAAGGGGATAACATTTAAAATGTAAATAAAGAAAATATCCAATAAAAGAAAAGAAAAATAAGAATTAAAGAATCCTGTTAAATTTTTCATTGTCACTGAGTATCATTTTGGTATTTTTAAATGCCATTTTCTACTGTAGTTTTATTTATCATTTTGTATTCGAGGTGGGTCTTACCATTTTACAACATCAACCATCCGGTGCCTTTTTCTTAGTCGCACCATTTCTGCATTCGAAATCTTCTCATTTGTGCAGAGAGTGATGCTGTGCAGAATATAGTTGGCTTTTGTTTGATTTTAGAGTTTACAGTTCTTTCAGTTGAGAAGTTTCACTGTTTTACACTTCTGTTTATTTGATTTCTTTGGTCTTGCATCCAACTTCTGTCTTAGCCCCTACTATTTCTTACCATGTGTATAGGTTGGAATTGCTGTAATGTTCCCATCACTTGTGATGGAAACAAATTGTCCACTATAGTTCATTTGTGCAGACATTTGATAATAAGTTTTTTAATGTAATTGAATGGTTCTATGTTCCTTCAAGTCTGTATCCTACTCAGTACAGAGTCAAGATTGTCTGATCTTTGTGTTCCAGCTGGAAAATGTACATGCCTTCAGGACTGTCAAGTGCTTCTTTAGTTATAAGAACACATTTGCATCTGAAATCTGCTTTTGTTTTCAGTTTTTCTTTTGGTAGTCTGAAACATTAAGCAAATAAAGTAAATTAATTCATTAAGATTCATATAAATTTTGAGGACATCTTCTTACATTTCCATTCATTTGCAACGTGTTTATTCTTCATTTAATTCTTGCATTCAAGAAATGAAACAAAGGGGGAAGAGGTCTGGTGACATTTTGAAGACATTGGATTCTCAGACTTTAGCAATCGCAGATATTTGTTGTTCTTAGAAGGAAAAATCATCTTATTTTTAGGAAAGGATAAGGTTCCATTTCAAATACATTTAACACCACAGTTCAAGATTCTAGTAAGCATTTAGGTATAAGATGTATATGTCAGAAATCAGTAATATGTGTAATATGTGGACAAATAGCTATAATTGATCGCTGTTACATTCCACTCTCGTCTTTATCCATTTATTTAAACACAGATTAAAACATTATTTCCTTGTGGTAGCATTTTTCAGAAATTGACAGTTTTAACCCATTTGTATTATTTTCTTATAATTTTTAAGTTCTTTGATACTAGAAAATATTTTTGTAGTCTTTTTCTATAGGGTCTCCAGGAACATCCATTCAAGCTGCTATTTTCTTTTATTTTTTATTAAATAAATTTCAGAGTGTATTTAAGGTAATGCTATGAGATATGTACAGATAAGACTGTAGGTACTACAATACGTCACGTTAAACCTTCCATGTCACCATTTTCTTTTTGTGTCACAAATAGCCACACCATTAAAATGAAAAATATCTACTTGGTGGGTTAGATGTAGCTGGTTAAGAGCACTTGCCGCTCTTGGAGAGGATCTGAGTTTGGTCTCATGTACTCATCTTGGGTGGCTCACAAGGGCTTGTTACTATAGCTACAGGGAATCTAATGCTTTCTCTTGCCCCCCTCAGACAGATACTTATCCTACCAAAAATCGTCAATTAAAAACATAAAGTAAGTCTTGTAAACTATATAATTCTGTGTATTTTACTAAGTTTATACATTAGACCTGTGAAAATTTTATTTGTATACTTGGGATTTTTGTCTATTCTGACATTGTTCTTTCTGCTAATACCAGTAAAGTCAAAAACAGTCCCCCAAACTGCAGGGCAACTGAAAATGTCCTGAATAATAACCTGAACTTAGTTCAAGCAAGACTATGACCTGGTAAACAGAAGGACTGCTCCCTAAACTCAGCACTCCTCAAAAATATTGGGAATTGTGTTTGTTTGTTTGTTTGTTTGCTAGGAAATATAGAACTCATGGGTACAGTTTACATATAGATGACAGGTGTATTATAAGAAAGTTCAATTCAGCAGCAAATAGTAGAGCTGTGAAGAATCGGGCTTTGAGAAAGGGATGAAGACATTCTATTCCCTACCTGTATACTATTCCTTTCCAGTGCCTCCATGGATCTCAGACTTTTGAACTTTTGATTATTCTGAGAAGCCTGAAAGCCTGACACTCCCTAACACATAAAAAGACACTTTAACTCAGAAATTTTAAGCTTCTTAAATTCTCGAGTCAGGAAATAGGGATAAGAGCCAAATTACGTCATGGCATTCTGAAAGTCGAATGATTTGGGCCTTTCGGTTCTCCTGTTTTAGAAACTCTATTGCTCCGTACTTATATACTTTAGGACTCCTTCCTTCCTGGGTTCTTAGATTCATAATTATTTTGAAGTCTGGACATTAATTCATATCTATCATCACCCTGAAGAGGCTTTGGGGCAATTGTGATTGTACAAGGTCCCATGTCCTTCTCTGTCACTTTTTTTCTTTCTTTTGCCACACCTGGATGTGAAGCTATTATATCATGTTAAATGCTCATGTTTGAAGTATCTATATTGTATTTAGCATATTTCATTGGTAGTGATATGGAGTCACATCCTCACTGAGTCACATTCCCAGCTATCATTTAAACCAAATATTGAAAGGATACATACATTGTATAATTTCTAGCCTATTTGTTAATGTATGAGCTGTATGAGTACAGATTATCAAAATATTTATAATTCACTATAAAAGTGCTTTAAAAGAACAGACTTGGGTGTTGAACTCCCAGTCTTGTGCATACCGGCTCTACTGATGAGTTATGTCTTCAGCCCTCTCTGAATACTTTACTACTTTTTTCTGGTAAAATTGTACACAGAAAATATATTCAAATTGTGTGTATATATATACAAATAATTGCAGAGTTTCTGTTTTGCTATTGCTAACTCAGTGAAGAAATCAATATCCAACTTCTGAGGAAAGCAACATAGCAATCATTTAATCTTGTTATTATATCAAAACAAGCTTTGCTCAGTCGTAGTCTTAATAAGCCCTTTAAAAAAAGAATCAACTTTGCATTTCCGACTTGGCCAGAAAAATAAAAGTTCTCATGAAGCCAATATCATAATTTTTGTTGGGAATTGTTCAGTAGGCTCCAGAGACAATGGGCTCTAGCCAGACAATGGAGTTATTCAAAGCCATCATCTAATACCAGATGGTATTTTTCACTGTTATGCTTTGCCTTAAAATTATATTCAGCTTATTCGTAATGATATTAGATGAAGGGGAATCATGAAAAAAAAATCTCACTGAATCTACTTCAGGAAAACAGGGTTTGTTGAGGTAAAAGAACTTTGTGACTGAATCCAGTGTTGTGGTGAGTTGAAATTTCAGAAGCCATCAGAAAGCCTGGTGTGGTGGCCCACACCTTTAATCCCAGCACTCAGGGGGCAGAGGCAGGTGGATTTCTGAGTTCAAGGTCATCCTGGTCTACAAAGTGAGTTCCAGAACAGCCAGAGCTATATAGAGAAACCCTGTCTCCAAAAACCCAAACCAAACCAAAAACAAAAACAAAACCCTCCAAAAAGCAAAAAAACAAAAACAAAAACAAAAACAAAAACACAAAAACAACAACAACAACAACAAAAAAAAAAAAACCCCAAAACCAACCAAACAAACAACCCAAAAACAATGAACAGAAGTCATCAGAACATCTAGGCAGGGACATAGAGAGTGTACCTGAGTGTCACAGACAAAAGCTGTGTGCCAATATGTGATTCATTGTGTATAATAATGGCTGAAGGCTCAGGATATGCTATCCACATTTAATCTCTGTTAAGGAGGGATGCTGAGATTGTGAAGAGGCTTCCTGAGAAAGGTCCATATATAAAGTGAAACTTAAGATCAATCAGAATAATGAAGCAACCCTAAAGAATTGAGTTGTGCAGGCTTGAGACAGAGTGGGGAGTTAATAACAGTCTTTAAGGATGGAGGGCTTTTATAAGAGAAAGATGAGTAGCAGTTTTCTATGTCCGCCAAGTACAGAATGAGAGCCAGGACTTAACAAATATTTATCGAACAACCGCACTGAGAACAGGACAAGAGGCTGGTGAACACAAGGGCTTATATTAGAGCTAAAGAATATCCTGAGAGTGAAGATTTTAATTCCTTGAGAGGTTATGAATTTTTGTTTTAGGAGGTCAATTTAACAAAACATATATATACATATATATATATATAATTTTTTTTTAACTTTCATAATTTCATCGATGGCAGGAGTGATGTCAATGGCTTTCTTAAGGCCCTGTCCAGTTCAGAATTTTCAGCACCTTATGGGTTAGGCATTGTTTAAAGTCTTGGAGAAAGAGATTGAATCCTTCTGTAGTGTAGGTCCATTTGATCCTGATACAACTATTTTAAAAAGTAGGTAAACATAAATGATAGCATGTTTGATGGGCATCAGAATTGTTCCCCGTGATATTATAATGATGTACGGATTGCCTTATGTTCTAGAATGACCTGCCCTTGCTTGTTCTTCCCGTATTGTGGCTTCTGTGTACTGGAGGAATGGCCTTGCAATGATCCTGGCAGATGTAGAACACTGGTTTCTGTTAGGTGCTAATGTTCCATGCCTGTTTTATCAATGAGATGACTGACTGTTCTTCAGCCCTTTGCGGCACTGGAGCCTGCACTGATCTCATAGGTGAGAAACAGAAGCGTTAGAGTTTGGTGCTTACAAACTACATCAAAATAAATGCCAGGAAGAGACACTCAGGCCCAGAGTCAGTGAGTGGGCAACATGTCAGAGCTCAGTAGATTTTTGATGGTGAGTCGAGGCACTGATGTTTTCTGATGCCATTGAAGGTGTCACTAGTCTCTTGGTCAATCTTTTCTTTTTGTTCTCTTTTTGTTATAATCTCATTAAAAAAAAAGCCCAGTTCAAAGAATAATGATGACTGATAATGCCCTTGTGTTTCACACTGATATGTAATTTTCATCACATGTAAATGATCCGAGCCTTGCAATTTACATAATCAACTCTCTTCATTTAATTTTCAAATTTCATTTTCATGTCAGCATTTGGATCATGTACCATAAATATACCCTTTCCTTATAATTTTAAAGGATGAATCATACTCCAACTTCTAAGAATATTTAATTGTGCCAGATTTGCAAATATGTTTATTAAGGTGAATGGCACTTTAAACCAATTTATTTTATTTCAGTTTTTAACCCCTAAAAAATGAACTGATGTTCCTGAAATAATAAACATCTTCCCATTGCTGTCTTTGCAATATGCTTCAAAATAGCATATTAGGGAGCTATACCTCATAAGTAGAACATTTGACTCTGTAATATCAAATTAAGCAGGTTTCATTTTTTTTCCATGAGAATTCTTCTAAAGATACAATCATCTGAACATACAATGTTTCATAGAATATAACCTTTCTTAGCAGACAAATTAAATTACCAAAGAAAAAGAAGATAAAGTTGTAGGGAGCCAAAGTGTAATTTTAAAATTAGGCTGCTCTTAGCTCCCCAAATGCAAAGGAGGCCTGGCCTATGTAGAGGGCATATACTTTATTTCTGTGTCACATGTTTGATAGCATTTTGACAGGTGACATATATGTTGAGTTAATAAAAGGGCAAGTCAGCCAATTACTCCTAGGTGTGATACCTAACCTGCAGTGAGTTATAGCAAGTGATAATGCACAGGTATCAGTTGCGCGTGGCTTGCTGCTTGAGGGGTAGGACTGGACGTCCATTTTCTCTTCTCAGTTGGAGATTTGGTTTGGTTTGAACATCTGAAGGACTTCTGCATGCTATCTCTGTCTCTGTGACTTCATGTGGGCATCAGTTCCCTTGGGTTTGGGAAACACTGGTTCCTTGGCGTGGTCTACCATCTCTGCCTCTTACAATCCTTCTGCCCTTTCTTCCCTTAGCCTTGTGGGTAGTTGTTTAATAAAGACATCTCATTTAGGGCTGAGTGATCCAATGTCATTCTGCACATTGTCCAGCTATGGCTTCTTTGTTAATTGCCATCTGTTGAAAGCAAAAAGAAGCTTCATTGACAAGGGTTGAATAGTTCATTGATCCATAGGCATAGCAATGTGACATTAGCAGTCAGTTTATTGCTATGTTCCTTTAGCAGAATAATAGTACTAGATTTTTCCTGTAGTGCATAGTAGTTGGTTCTTGGCCACTTTAGCAGTGTCACATATGGGTTTCAGCTCATCAAATCCAATCAGAAAGTTGTTGGTTACTCTCATAATGTTTTTGGCACTTTTGTCCCAGTATACTTTGCAGGCAGATCACTGTTTTAGGTGTCAGAGTTTATAGCTGTGAATTTTTAAAAAGATTATATATATATATGTATGTATATATATATATGTATATATATATATATATATATATATATATATATATATATATATATATATATATATACTGTTGCTGTCTTCAGACACACCAGAAGAGGGCATCAGATTCCATTACAAATGCTTGTGAGTCATCATGTGCTTGCTTGTAATTGAACTCAGGACCTCTGGAAGAACAGTCAGTGCTCTTAACCACTGTGTTATAGCCCCAGTCCTAGTTGTGAGATATTGATGTTAACTTTTCTTCTCTGCCAGCATTCAGAATGCCATATGTTTTGTTTCTTTTTTTTTTTTTTTTGTCTTTTTTTGTGTTGATTTTGTGTGTGAATGTTTGTTTTTTGTCTTTTTTTGTGTTGGTTTTGTGTGTGAATGTTTGTGAATGTTTTATTTTTTTAATTACTTTTATTTTTTTACAGTCCAGTCATTACCCCCTCCTAGTGGTCTGCCCTCCCACAGTTCCAAATCCCATTCCTCCCCCTGTCTCAAAGAAGATGTCTCAACCCCCAACCCCCAACCCTTTACAGGCCTCCCCACTTAATGGAGCCTCCAGTCTCTTGAGTGTTAGGCACATCTTCTCTCACTGAGGCCAGAGCAGGCAGGAGGCTCTTCTCTGGTTCTCTCTTTATAGCACATTATTTTTTTTTAACCACATTGTTGTTGAAAATTGAACTGTTTGTTAGGCTTAGTAGCAGGCACTTTTACCCACTGAGCCATCTATCAGTCTTCTAATACACTGAAGAGTGTACTTGGAGAGAAAGGATGTTTTATGAGGTGTTCATTATGAAGGTTATCAAAAAATGATGATGAAAAGAGTTTAATAGCTTTTGTTTGGACAAAGTGTGTTTGTTAATTGATTAGACCAAAGAGAAATGAGGTTGGATTTCTAAGACTACAAACTACCTTTCCAAAATGGAATTTCTGAGCCTGTCTGAAAACTTACACACACCTGTGGTAGCTCTGGTTCTCCAATTGATGTGACAGTGGAGGGTACAGGGGTAACTTAACGAATGACACCCACGGCCATTAGTTTCTAGGTTTTAATGCACACAAATTTTCCCATGCTGAGATTTCACTGAATGGTCACAACACTGAGTAACATAGAAAATGCTAATATGTAGATTATTGACATTATGGGATATTTAAAAAATCTTTTATGAAAGCATTTGTGAGCACTGATCAACGCTCACAACCCTTAGCCCAGGTTATGCCATTGCATCCAGAGTCAGGATGTCTGGTAGACACAAGTTATCTTTGTTAACTCTAAAAGGATCTAGTCTAGGAAAAATTCACCAAACAAATACTTCCTAGTGTAGGTAATGGAATCTAAATTTTATTTTTAACACAGTTATTAAACTTAAATTAACATTCTACCTTTTTTCTATTTTGTCTGACCAGAGAAAATGTCATTTATCATTATTGGGGTAAAAGGAGGGAATAGTAGTTTTTTTTTTTTTAATTTCTTCCAAGATGAGATCTCACTTAATCTCCAGATAGGGTCGTATACCTTAATAACTAAGATGTTTGGTAAATGCTTCAGAAAACTTTGCTTCTGTGTTTTTGTTCTTGAAATAAAAATCTGTATATTTTTAGTTTTATTTGAAGTTTTACTTTGGTTTGTGTACAACTGGGTACAGTTGGGTTTTTATCTAATAAATATTTTAAAAACAGTTTGCATTGACATGTTTTGCTCTTTAATATAGAGTTCATGGGAAATTTGTTTATCCCTTCCATATTAATGCACTTAATGCTGATACTTACAATTTTGTAACTGATAATCAGTTACTATTCTGGGAAATATGAATTATTTAATCAGTTCCAAACTTTTGAAGCAACTGTCTAGTATTTAGAGAAGAGAAACAAAAATGATAATATGAGTTTAGACTATAATATATTGCTGCAGGGGCAGTTATTAAGGGAAAACACAGCTGACATTTTCTGATTTATGCACACAATCAGAGATGGAGTCCAAGGGCTGTGACATAATTATCTTCATGCTAACAATTTTTGTAAATCTCTTGACAGAATTTTAGCTAATTTTAAAATGCCTTCTGAAGATTAGCACTTAAAATTGTTGTGGAAATGGCACAATTTATTAGCAAGGGTATAATTGTAAACCTCCTAAATACTCATTGTGAATATCGTTTAGACAGTAACTCCTGCTTCAGCAGCTGGTATATAAGACACCAGTTTATGGAATCTTGAAACAACAGAGAGTGGAATCTAATTAAAGAGGATTACATGCCAAAGAAAAATTATTAAAAACAGACTAATAGACAATTGTTATGGATTCAGAAACCCCTGCCAAATTCTCTTTTTGATATCAACTCATGTAGCTGTCAAGCAAAAGCCTTTATATCTCCCAATCCAAAGGAATATTAGAAGACTTTCGCTTTTATGACTTAAAAATGAATGCTTTTCTGAATTTTAACTTAATGTAAGAACTTCAATGGTTCTATTAATCTTTTTTTCCACATCCGAAAAATTCATGTGCCTTTAAAGATAATGATGAGCCTTACTATTTTGGGGGCTTTTATGCTTTTGTTTGTTTGATTATCTATCTAGCACCAAGAATTCCATAACTGCGAATAGGGGGGATTGTTACTTTTTTTTTTTTAACAGAAACCAATTATCAATTTAGTTAGCACTCATAGAGACTTACACTTAGTTAGATTGCATCCTCGTGTGTCATGCACATTTAAAATTCATGGAACATTAGAGCTTCTTCACTTTCAAACCAAAGTTACTAAGTTACTCCTTTCTCTTTGAATTTATTCACTTTGGTGGGATCCATAGGGACATTTTCCAAACAAGAGACCGAGATAGCTTTGAACGATATACATCCCTCATTAGTTCTATATATAAAAGTGGAAGAAATGCTGCTTTTCAATGCTAAGAAAGACATTAAATTCATGGCTGTGAGTTCGCCTGGTGTCCAGCTTTGCATCTTAACCACTGTGTGTGATGTTGCATAGGATTACATAGCGGTATGAGCTAAGTGTAGTTCTATAGATTTGGGCTGATTTAAACAGACATTAAAATTTAATTGTGTAATGCCACGAGTAATGTTTCCCTGTCATTAATAAATGTATGAACAAACACTTTGAATTCATTAAGTGAGACATTTGTCTAATGCTTCTAACTGGATGGCCATCCTAAAAATAAACAATGTGTATAAGAAAACACTAACCACCTGAAATTATATGGGAGATGCAGACAAACACCTCCACAGCCAGAGTGGCAGCAAAGGATGTACTAATCTTTGCCCTACATCACCTGCGACTCCAGAATTTTACTCTCTTTGTAGACACCCCAGATTCTGGTGAGAACTGTCTACCGCCTCACTAAAATACCCCTAAGAACAAGGGATCTGATTTCAGTTGAAAGCATCATGATGAAATCACATAGCCTACCTTTAGAAGGTTAAGCTCCTAAGCATGATGTGTGTCTATATTTTTCTATATGCTAATGATGCAACAGTGGTATTTTCTGTAAGTTTTAAACTAGTAGTATTTTTTTATTCACTTTCAAAAGACACAGTTCAATGGAAGTGGAGCACATCCTTGGTGGTCATTTTTGTGGGACTTGCTCAAAGATGAGATCAATCATACACAATAACATGTCAGCAAGTCTATGAAACACTTCTGGTAGTCAATTTAATAATACTAAGTAAACTAATTTACCTCCTAGGTGTAGTTTCATATGCTTGCAACCTGAGCAAGGATGAGACAAAGTCAATGACCCAAGGCAACCTTTGGCTACACAGTGAATTGGTGGCCTACCTGGACTATGTGAGAAGCAGTTTCAAAAAAAGCTAATTAGTTTTTAAACAAAAATAGTTTATTATATTCTTGGTTAAAAAAAGAGCCTTATAGGAATAAATTCAGAACTGTCCAGTAGACTTATCATTTGGGAATATCCTGAAATTTTTAGACATAGGTTTATTCTTTTCTTTCAGTTGGGCTGATCTTAAACTTCTCATCAGAGGGCCTGGTATAGCTGTGTGAAGTCACTAATTTTCAGATCTCTGAGAGAAAGTCGTTCCAGGATGATAAAGCCACAGTGCCAACTGTTCCTTTCCACCTCAGTGCAGGGCTAAAGGTGTTTTGACTGCACAGCATGGCACAGCTAGGTTTAAAGAGAGAATCCACTCACCTGGCACGTTTGAAATCTCTCTCCTATTGTCTGACCATTGTGAGTGAGTACATAATAATGGAATTAAAGAAAACTTAATGCTGTAATTTTTGCTGTATTATACATGACACATAGCTATCACCAATATATTTTGAATTAATACTTTCTTCACTTGATACTTTTGTAAAGTATATGCAACTCCAAGCATATTATATTATATTATATTATATTATATTATATTATATTATATTATATTATATTATATTGTAATATATTATAGAAAAAAGTAGGATTTTTTTAGGATAACAAATTAAAATTCAAAAGAAATATAGTAGTTTGATTTTTCGCTGACCTCTCATTGATACAAATATGAATAATTGGCTGGTAAGGATTTTAACAGAACTTACTATTTTTGGTTACCACAAGGAAGTGGTAAAATATCACTTTATTCATACCAAGTATGAATCAGAAGCTTCAAATATTTCAACTAAGAGACATAGTTTAATTGGTAGAATATTTTCCTCTTCCAGGAAGCCCTGGGGTTAACCTGTAACCCCCAGAAAAAGGACATGGTGCACATCTGTAATCCCAGCCCCTGTGAGAAGCAAAAGCAAGATCAGGAATTCAAAATCATTTTTAGCTACAATGATTTTGAAGCCAACCTGGACTACATAAGGCACTGCCTAAAACATAATGTAAACAGTGCTTTATCATTCAGAATATACGTTTACATACACAAATAACTTAGTTTAATCCTCACAGTGACAGCTGTACTCACTCCCATGTTATGAGGATATGCGTGGCCATTGAGGGGGTCACTCATCTTCACGCGAGTTCAGAAGCAGTTTAGTTACAAAAATAAAACTCACAAACAGATTTACCATCTGCAAAGTTTCAACCTTTCCCATTCTATGATATTATTACATTTCCCTGTGACTCAAAAGATTCTCCGAGAGAGGGCCTGCTTATAAGCTGGCCACCATTAGTGAAATGACATTAGCTAAATATGATTACCTCCTAATGTCTCCTGAAAGAATTAGACTAGTTAAGACACACTGAAGGGAAAAGCAATTATCTATTGAAATATGAATCTCTGGATGAGAACTGGAAATGGTATCTTACTATCAGGATGTTCATGTGGAATTTTGAGGAATCTAAATTGGGTGATTATGTCTTGGAGTGTGGTTTACAACTTCAGTGTAGAAAGTCCAAGGAACAATTAGAAAAGAACACTATTCAGGAAAAGAACTTTCCCATAGTCGATTGATTATATAGAGGAACCTAGACCTTAGAAATTCTGATTCCGCCAGAATTGGATCTACTTATTTTTATAAATGCATACATACATTTATAACAGGTTAACACAACCCATTATGTTCACTGCCTTAAAGTATGTTGTTCTTGCACTGGGCATTCTTGGAGCGAGTCATTTTACTTAGATTGTTATCATAGTTTATGGTAAAGAATCTGATATTACCTCCTCAGGATTGTTTGTATTGTTCCTGACAGTTTCTTTAAGGTCCCTTGAGCATAGAGGGTGCTGCAGGCATCCATCTTCCCAACATAGGAATTACAAGACCTATTCCTACTCTTGGCAACTGATTTTTCTTCTCTCACCTGATGTGTGGTGTCCTTATACCATGTATCATATTTGATTGAATTAGTTTACCTCTGTGAGTGCTTCAGGCAATACTGAAACACGATCAATTGGAGAATACTACTTACATATCATTCCAGGCAAGCAACCAATACATACTTGTGGTAGTTTTCTCCTCCCACTTCCTCTCATTTCTTCTCTCCTTTCTTCTTCTTTAGGTCTCCTTTACTCTTTTGCTCTTTCCCTCTTCCTCCCCTCACCCCATCCCCTTATCCTTTCCTTCTTCCTTTTCTTCCATCCTCTACTTTCTCTTTATTTCTTTCATGACGTACATGCCATAAGGTCTCAGGGTACAGTCCAGGATGAGCTAGAATAGAACATGTCATGTTGACCAGTCTGATGGAGCTTTCTGCGTAGTTGGCCTTGAAGTCATGATCCTTCAGCTTCAACCTCCCTATTTTGGGATTGAATATGTAAGCACTGTGTCTGATTCACCATATATTATGTGTACAATAATAATGAAAGACACTTAGGAAGAAGATATCTATAGTTTGTCTAGGATTGATTGTCTCCAGTAGGCAACAATGATGATGTCCTAGAATAGAGCCAGTGGCTCCTCCCACCTTTGCTCTTAATTTAGAAAACTTTTGATCAAAGGCATTGGTTAATTTGACTCTTCTCTCTTATCTTTCTGGTATGTGAACAAGTAAAAAACCTTTCATACCTAGGTTTATAGCTCTCTCCCTGGTACACTGGCTAGCAGTAGACATTCAAGTATACATTTTTCTCAACTGAAGGCTATTAAACTTCTTGCTTTTAGCTCTTTAGTCATCTGGGACTTGCATTCTTCTGGCTACCCATTAACTGTCTATGACCTTTCATTTATTAAAATCACATTCCTAATTTCTTAAGTTTAGATTTGTTAGTAGATAAAATCTAGCTCCACTTTGGTTTTTTTTTTGATATTTTGATTATTTAATAAAGCATAAAGAAAAATTAAAAATAAATCTTATAGAAATAGCAATGTCTTGCTTTTATTTAGTAACACAATCTTCTAGCTCTCCTTGCTGTACCTCAACCCATCTCCTTCCAGACTGTGAATGAGTAGATACGCTTGACTGGATTTATTTTTCGGGATAGGTCAGGCAAGGGTAATTCAGTGATCTTATTTAAATTTCTCTGCACTAGGGCATTATGCTTGCTATTTTCTCCAGAATTAATGTTGGTATTCTACATATTTGCTTTATTATATTTTATTTAATCCTTAATACAGATGAATTATAATACATCATAAAATCTACCACACTTGAAACTTGAGACCTTCCCTCACCCCGTGGGGATTCATTTGGCAGGAAGCCACTGAAACGGGGTTTTGATGCTTAGTTTCCAGTTTCTCCTTTAATTGCTGCCAAAATCTGAACACTTGGGGATTTAATTGCTCATTATATTTGTCACGGTGGTGTCACAGACCCAAATAAAGACTGTTGCCTGCAAAATATTTGTGGATATTAATTTGGCCTAAACATGCATATGTTGGATTCCTTGTTTCTCCACATTGTAAAGTATATAGCACACACAGAAAGGAGTGCCCTGTTTCACTTTCCTAGCAAACTATTACCCATCAGTTCCAGAATATGCATATCAGTAGTGTTGCCAGAGGTTTGAGGGACTTTGTGACCCTACAAAGTTAGCTGCCAGTGTCTGTCTGCTTTGTGTTCAGTTGAGATTGTTTTCTGAAATTGCCCCACATTAACATAATACATAGTTTCTTTAAAGATATTTGCCGTTCCCAAAAAAGCTTTTAACTTTTCTTTGCTCTGTGCTCACGTGAGTAGAGCAGAGGCAGGACTTTGGTAGCTGGCCATTGGCCTCATCTTTATGTAGTGATTAATCGTTGATGTCACAGGTGGGAAGGATGAAGAGCATGGCAGGCATCCTATGAACCTCAGACCAATTGGAATTTTGACACTTAAGTATGCAGAAGATAAGCAATTGACTGTGTTGTTTTCTTGAGCTGTGTGTTACATATAATGAGAACTTACCACATTTAGAAATAGACTCTAAGCTCTATGGACTTAGAGTCTCTGTTATACTCATGAAACATAATAGCCTTGGATTTGTTGTTTATTTCCAGGAATGGAAAAATTTTGGCTAAAAACATTGTTGAAATACCTATGATCTAACTTGTTTCCTTTGTGTTTTGTTGAGCATAATGAACCTTAACCATGTTCAGAGTAGAAAACATGGAACATTCTTTTTCCGGTAGTCAACCTAATACAAAGTTAGGCTATCCATTCTACCTCATGATAGAAGATGGAATTCTGAGCCTTCTCCTGAGAAAGTCCCTACTAATAACTGAAAGTTATCATCATTTAAAATGCTGAATTTCCTTCAAAGGCTCTGGGATGTTCTCGTTTAGCTTAATGAATTTCTTGTGCCCTAGCATACTCAACCTTATTTTCAGTTTTAAGTCCATCTGCCCCATTTTTATCATCTAACAAGAAATATTTTCATCTCCTGTTTCTTTTTTTGAAAGATTTATTTATTGTTTTATTCATATGAGTACACTGCAGCTGTCTTCAAACATCTGATCCCATTACAGATAGTTGTGAGTCACCATGTGGTTGCTGGAAATTGAACTCAGGACCTATGGAAGTGCTCTTAATTGCTGAGCCATCTCTCCAGCTCCATCATCTCCTGTTTCAATGGGAAAAAACAAACAGGGAAGAATGTCCACATTTTCAGGATGAATCTGAAAATAATTAAAACGCAGTTACTTTCTGTCTTTTTTTCTATGAGCTCTACCCTGTACAGTAGTGTCCACAAGGTAACCGTTTAAACTTTACTGAGGTGGCAAAGAGGAGGGAGGGATTAGAAGGATTATAGGGGCGCTAGAAACAGCAGAGAGAATGAGTGGGAGAGATGGAGGGAGCAGAGAGGGAGGGCAATAGAAGTCTGATTATTTTTTGTGTGCTTATATTTATGTTCATGTTTGTATGTGGGTGCAAAAGAACCCGTGTGTGGATATGTATGGAATCTGGAGTTCCATGTCCGTTTCTCCCTTTATCACTTTCTAGTTTATAGTTGTAGGCAGTGTCTCTCCCTGGACCTTGCGCTCATGGTTTCTGTGAGACTGAGTAGTCAATAAGCTCCAAGGACTCTCTTGTCTCCAGGCTAAGGCTAAGATTACCAGCCTGTGCTGTTGCACCCAGCTTCTTTCCTCCGGGGCTAGGAACCCAATTCAATTCTGTGTACCTGTGCAGCAGGTACTTTAAGAACGATGGAATTTCCCAGGCCCGAATACCTTTTCTTTGTCAATGGTTACAGTCCATGGCATTGTGTTAGAAAATGTAAATGTGTTTTGGTAGCACCATGTAGATTGCCAACCATCTGCAGAACTTTAACCTATATTTCCAAGAAGTAAAATTACCTTAAGTATTCCATTTCTTTTTAAACGTTGTCTGTGGCTAGTAACACAAAACTATTTCAAGTAGTAATCTCATTGGCCTGCCTTTTAAAAGAATGTAAATTATGAGAAATTATAAAAGTTATCATTAATTCTTGCTTATTCCATATAATTATAAAGTTTTCCCCAAGTGGGTTCAAACATGATTATTGGATGATACAGGCTGGATGTGGTTCTCTTATTGTTGTTGGAGTCTAAGCCTATGTTAGGATGTTACAAGCCCCAAGCCAGCGTGCTATGATTCTGTTACAGGCAGGTTCCAGTCCATGCTGTTCTTGGTGTTTGGTTGTTTTTTTTGTTTTGTTTTTGTTTTTGTTTTTTTTTTTGTTTTGTTTTTTTTTTCTTACTATTGTTGCTCTAGTTGTAGGAAGTGACTTTAAATGGGTAAACTGATATCTTCAAAATCTGCTCTTAATTACAGTAGTGCAATTATCACACCTTGGCAATGCTATTAAAAATTAAACCACATGTTCCTGCAGCATGGCTGGTTTTAAAGACCACAGGTAAATGTAATACAATTGTTTTAAAAGAATGCACTTCAGGTACAGTGCTGTGTAATTTTACTAATCCCTGTTGGAAAATGCAAGTCTCCAAGGCTTGCATAAAACATAATAATCAAATGAACAAAAGCACAATGAGACACAGAGACTGATTTTTTTTTGTTAAATTAGAGACAAATAGAGATAAATAGATGTGACCAAGAAATATATGTGTATGTATGGAAATTTATTGGAAAAATATCCACAGAAATTATACACAATTATTTGTTTCTATATCTGGTTAGAAACCCTCTCTGAGAAGGCATCCATTTAATAAGTGGAGGTTTCATAGCAAAAGAATCAGTCATTTAAAGTTTGAAAAAGAAAAATAAGATCTTAGATCTAACAGAGATTCCCCTAAATAGTTTGCTGTGGTAGTGTCTTTCCAAAAAAGGAAGTTTTTAAAAAATGTGAACATAAAGGACATTGACAGTGCTTTCCATTAATTCTGAATTAGTGAACAAAAATATAGTGATTTAGAATTAGGAACCCTGAATTTTCATTCTTGATGCCAAGTAGGATGACAGTGCTCATCATAGGTTGAATGAGTTTTAGACGAAAGTAATAATTTGAGTTCAATAGCAAATTAATTTGAATGAACAACCTCAGTGACCCTTTATTCTTCTTTCTTAAGAGGTTTTAATCCTTTAATTTGTTTCTATACATTGATTATTTTATTCACTGTTTTTATATAGGTATTAGAACACAAGAAAATATAGAAATTAACCAAATAAATAATTGCACACACATTCAGTGGAATAAATACGATGAAAAGTTAAATACTACTATAGTGTTGGTTTAGAGTCATGAAAAAATAGTATTGATGTAATATAAGTAGATGGAATAAAAATACATTGCAAACTCTGTAACTTCAGTAGTTGAGTTACAGAGTTTTGAAAGGCAACTTTGTGGCTAGTGTGACTTTTTCCCCATTAATTTAAAAAGATTGTTCTGTGTTCTGATGTTGCCCTTGCATGTATGCCTCTGTATCATTAGAATTCCTGGTGAATGGAAGGCCAGAATAGGCATTGGATCTCTTGGATCTGGAGTTACAGGTTTTTGTGACTGACCATGTGGTTGCTGGGAACTGAATCTAATTCTTCCCATGGCCTCTGCATCCGCTCCTGCATCCAGGCTTCTATCCCTGTGTTCCATTCCTTACAGCTTACAGCTTTTGATGGTGAACTGTTTAATGAAACCTTTTCTTTTGCAATTTGTTTTTGGTCATGGAGTTTCATGATAGCAATAGTAAACCTGACTAAGACATTTGTTTTCTATAATCAGAATATTTAATTTTAAAGTATGTTCTTCTTTCTTTTATTAGATAATTTCTTCATTTAAGTTTCAAATGTTATCTCCAAATTCCCCTATACCCTCCCCTCTGCCCTGTTCCTCAACCCACCCATTCCCGCTTCCTGGCCCTGGCATGCCCCTGTACTTGGGCATATGATCATCGCAAGACCAAGGGCTTCTCTTCCCGCCACCCTGTGCTACATATGCAACTAGAGACTCAGCTCTGGGGCTACTGGTTAGTTCATATTGTTTTTCCTCCTATAGGGTTGCAGACCCCTTTAGCTCCTTGGATACTAAAGTATGTTCTTTAAAATATTACATACTTTCATGGAAGCACCAGCTTGTAATAAATCCATGTAATGAGTGTTTATAATAAGTATTTATAATCTCATATTTAAAGTACTTTATTTAAGTCTTTCTTTAATTTTATAAATTTAGTATCCTCCTCTTAATTTTCACTCCTATAGGAATGCAGCATGACTCTCTTTAGTAATCAGAATCCTTTAAAAGCTGAATATTTTGTAGAAATATTAGAAAGGATACATATTATAATAGAAATATTTACACACACATATGAAATTTTTTTCTGTTCTATCCCCCCTTTTTTTTCTGACTGCCCACATTAAGGTCAAATATAAAAGAATATTAAAAAAATAACAATAGAGGAAAACTGATTTTATCTTGAGAGTCTAGATTCTAACCTGGCTTGGTGTTAGTGCCATTGGAAAATGTCTGTGTGCTGGCCACGTAGTCACAACTATTCAAATAATACCCAATTATATATGTGTGTGTATATATATATATATATATATATATATGTAATATATATATATATATATATGTATATATATATATATATATATATATATATATTTTGAATATGGTTCAACAGTTCTCCAAACTATGCATCTGCCCAATTTTTAAATTATATCCAATCATACACATATTATCTTTGAATGTGATTCAATCCTTTTGGTGTAGTGCTCAGGAGGTAAAGCAACATGATCAGGACTTCCCAATCATTCCTGAACTTCATAGTTATCCCCACCTACCTAACTATTTGAGACTCATTTTGATTATAGGAATCTGTCTCCAAACAAACCAACAGAAAACCAAACAAAATTAAAGTAAGCATTCAATCTACAGGTAAAATGGGCTTAATTAACTTATTTCAGCATCAAACACTTATTAATATTACCCTTGTTCACACAAATGGGTCACTAGCCCACAGTTTCATCTAAATAATACTACCTCAAAAACAACAAACAAATATAATGTTCATTTATAATTTCAATACTTGTCACACTGAGGCAGAATAATCTCAAATTTGGGACCTGTCTCAACAAGCCTAAAACAACAAACAAAACATTGAAAAAGAAAAGGATAATTAAATTGTTCCCCAACTTTGTAGCCAATAATTGCTATGTCAGATATTTTGAAGCATGTTAAATTCTTGAATTTTAATTCCCTTTAGAAGACACTAAATTATAATTCTTAACTATAACTAAAACTCTTATGAATTTATTCATTTGCAGGGATGCCTCTTAAATTTAGATTTATTTTTAAATAATACCTTAAGCCACCAATATTGGTTGTATTAATGAAGCAGCATGATTCTCTCTCTCTCTCTCTCTCTCTCTCTCTCTCTCTCTCTCTACCTACCTACCTACCTACCTATCAATCATGCTAACCTTAAGAAAAACACATCTTTTACAGGCTTAACTTAAAACCTTTTCATTGTTTTAATTTTGTGTAGATATTTAAGGGAACTTAATATCTTAGACCCTTTTGGCCTCCTATGGCTGCATAGTTTTAATCCTGTAGTACTTTGCATATTTTAATATCACAGTGTTACTGAAATATGTTGTACATACCATATAGTTCACCCTTTGAAATTATAATTCTGTAGTTTTTAGTCTATTCACAAGTGACATTCTAATTACTACAAATTCCAGGACGTTTCCTTCTTATTTCCAAGAAATCAAATTCCCATTAGCAGACCCCACCTCGTTCTTTCAACAGCCCTTGGCAACCACTAATCTGCTTTCTATTGATTTGCCCAGACTAGGTATTTTATAAATGGAATTATAAAATGCTATCATTTATATATGGCTTTTGCCCACTTAGCATAATGGTTCGTGGCTCATCCACAGCAGACAATGTTTGTGTCTTCACTCTTTACAGGCAATAATAGGCTGTGGTATGGAGATGCCACACTTATTTTTCATTTGTCATTTTACTGACTTTTGGGTTGTTTCTACTTTGTGTCAGTTATTGATAATGCTTATCAATAATACAGAGAAAATCTGTGTACACATTTTTACATGGAAACATTTTTATTTCATTTTAATCCCCCTATAACAAAAGTGTAATTGCTGGCCATATAACTCTGTTAATTATACATTGATTATACTCATGTGGTTCCTATGCTAACACTCTAAGACAGCAACAAATTGTTTTCTAATGAGCTAGCATCTTTGCATTCATATGGCCAGCTCATGACCAAGAGAAAATGTAGTTCCTTCATGTTATTGTCCTTGTCCCTGAGTTTAGTGATCTCACTTTTCCTCTGAGTAATACTTACATGGGCGTTTTTGAATTTTAATTACAATTCTGTATTTTGTTTGGAGACTATCTAATATGAAGTGTTTACCCATTTAAGGTATAAGGAGACAGAAGTTGCCTTATTGAGTTGAATTGTTACATATTCTAGAGAAAGGTCTTCTATCAAATATGAGTTTCTGTTTTTTCTTTGTGTTTATGAAGCCTTTGGTCAATTCAAAGTCAGAAAAGCATGTTCCTTTGAAATGTTTTAAATTTTAGCTTTTGTTTAGGTCTCTGGTTATTTTAAGTTGGATGCTGTGTGAATCAGGAAGTCTGACTTTACTCGTTCATGATATTTCTGCAGTACCTGTCCTTCCCCGCATTGGATAGTCTTGCTTTTCTTTGCAATAGTAAATTGATCATAGGTATCAGAATCACTTTGTGTATACACACACACACACACACACACACACACACACGTATATCTATCTCTATCTATCTCTATCTCTATATAATCTATCATCTATCTATCTATCTATCTATCTATCTATCTATCTATCTATCTATCTAATCTATCATCTATCTATCTATCTATCTATCTATCTATCTATCATCTATCTATTTATCATCTATCTATCTATCTATCTATCTATCTATCTATCTACCTACCTACCTATCTACCTATCTATCTATCTTTTTGGATATTTTATCCTTTGCATTCAGGTTAACTTTAGAAGCATTTTGTCAAATTTTGAAAACAAAAGAAAACAAAACACCAAGTGTAATTATCTATGAATTGGGTCATTGTGTCAATCCAAAGAATAGAACCACTTTCATAGTGGGAAGTCTTCTGGGATTTTTTTTTCCAATTCAAAAATTATTAAAAGAAAAACCATAATTCTCTGTAGTTTTCAGTTGTTTGTTGAATTTATTCATAAATATTTTATTCTTTATAATGTGATTCCAAATAGAATTATCAATTTTTAGATTATTCATTGTAGCTTGGACCATCCAGTACTTGATACAAATGGAGTAAGTCACCGATTAGATTCTGTTGTCAACATGCCCTCCAAGAAGAAGTCTTCTGAAGTGAGAAATTGCCTCCATTGGCTTGGACTATAAGTATGTCTGTGGAGCATTTTTTGATGGTTAATTGATATTGAGGATCCCGCCTACTCTGGGTGGTACCATCCCTGAACAGTTGGGCTTGGGTACATAAGAAATGTGGCTGATGCAGCTTAGAGGTAAGGCAATAAGCAGGTTCCTCCATGGTACTTGCTTCAATTTCTTACTGCAGATTCATGACTTGAGCTCCTGCCCTGACTTCCTTTTGCTGTAGGAGTGTTACCTGGGGGTAATAAAGCCCTTCCCTCCAAAAGCTGGTTAGGTCAGTGTTTTGTCACAGTAACAGAGAAGCAAACTAAAAGAGGGTTATCTTTGAATGTGTTTCCTATTGTATATCACTTTGTTGTCAGTATAATTTGAGGTGCTTCCATGTTACTTCATGTATTTATAGTTGTTTATTCTTAGTGTTATGGAGTTTTCTAGGCTATGAATGTATTACATCACATATATTTCATCTTTTTCATTAAGTATCTTCTTTATTTACATTTCAAATGTTATGGTTTTTCCTGGTTTCACCTCCAAAAACCTCTTGACCTCTCCTCCCTCCCCCTACTCACTAACCTACCCACTCCTGCTTTTGTTTTTACAGTTGGGAATATGGAACAACATTAACATTAATATTCTTTCATGAGACTTTGGATAAAAACACTAAACATTATTTCAAGTGTAAAACAGCAGGGCTGGGATACATGGGCCAATAGTTGGCTGTTGAAACTACAGCCATCTTTTTGGAAAGAGACTGCAACAGTTCACAGGGTTATTACCAGTATAATGCTTTTCATACTCGAACAAAAACACTGTACGTTATATCTTTTTTATTTTACACATTTTCAATACAGATTGGAGCTTAGGTATGTTTTAAGGTTTCCTTTTTTTTCTATTCACTAATCATATAGAACTTGACGTTTTTTGGCTATTTGAATTTTCATCATGAAAGTTTCTTCATGTGCCATTTTTGCCACTTTCAATTTCGTTTTTTTCCCTATCTTAATTTGTAGGAATAATTAATTCATTTTAGTGTGGATATATGTATAGTTAAGGTGTGTAGTACTGACACATGTGTGGAAAAATTGATCAATTGATCAGAATGCTATTGAGAAATAGATTCTGTAGGCACTGAAACTTAATTATGGGAAAGTGGCTCCCAATGATAGATGGTATTTTAGAGAAATAGCATTTTATTGATATCCAAATGATGTGATTTCCAGTCTTAAACTATATAGATGTCATCTCAAAGGCATGGCTTATCAAAAGGTGAAATACAAAATTGCAAAGCTTCCCGAAAAATGCTAAAGGAGGCTTTACTGGTTTTGAAGAATATTTCAAATAAATGGGCCACTCAAAGCACTAACCATATATTAGAAAACATAATAAATTGAGCATCATTAAATATAAAAACTTTTATATTTAAATTATTTTAGAAATATTTTAGATTTCCATCATAAAACAATTTGGTTATGCATCAAGATGATCTTGTCCTTAACTTGAGCTACACAAAAATGAAGGACTTCAGGGGGAATGATGAATTGCATATTAGTAGGTTGGAAATTAATTTACCCTTGTACATTGGAAATCAATAATCTAAGTTCTGTAGTCTTCTGAAGCCCAGCATGTTGTTTTTATAACTTGGGAAACAAATAATACATTCATAATTAAATTTAATTATTATTTACTTTTCAGTTTGTAAAATTGAAAACAAGAGAAAAAAAAAACCCTACAAAGAACAAAGTACAAAACTATTGTTTTGTGACCTAAATATTTGAAAAATTAAAATAATTACCTATTTAGGCTAAAATTTGATATCAGTTCTATGTTTTTGATACTTATTAAGTTATATACAATTGTTGGTGTAAAGTGTACCATTAAATTATAAGTGTAGCTTATAAATTAAATTTAGTTTTAGAAAATCCAATGTACTGGCAATGGTGTATTTGCTACCTATAAGGTTTATCTGTGATGTTTATCTGGCACTTTTTTTTTCATACTTTGGCCCGCTCCGTTTCGGTACACATTACCCAATTTTGAACTAGATCATTATCATACACACTTATCAATATGATTTTGAACTTACCTTTACAGATTTTTCTCTTTTAAATTTGCATTGGCTTTAACGAATCTGAGATTATTTTAGGAAACTAATTGCTATTCTGAAAAACCCTGGCAGTTTGGCTAGTTTTGTGTGACACTCTTTTTTTTTTTTTTTAACACCTATTTTGAAGAAAGTCTGATGAGAAGATTTCTCCTGCAGCTGCATCATAGGACTGGAGAGTTTGTGGCTGTTGAATTTCACTGTCGATTGTAATGAATCCTACCCAATTAAGCCGCGTGCCTATTTTTCATGAGCCCTTGATCAATACAATCGATTATATTTTTACATAACTGCATAGACGTAATTTCTTTGGTGGGTGTGGGAAATTAATTCACTGTTTTAATGTGTTGCAGACCTGTGAGAAGCTGGAGAGTAATTTTGATGACATCAAGCACACGACTCTTGGTGAGCGAGGAGCTCTCCGAGAAGCAGTGAGGTAAGTCTGGGTCACCATAGCAACAGTCACAGATGTGGTAAAGAAAAAGTCATTCTTCATTATTGGGGGAACAAATGAGTTCATCGCCAGCATTCAGCTCTGTTCTCTAAGGTATTAATTTGTCAGTGGAGAAACTTCCCTTGAGGCTGTACTTTTGGTTTTGAAGCTGCATAAATGTTAAGCCTCAGTGCACAGTAAAAAATGTAAATGTTTAATTTGTTACTTAAAATGCTTACGGGGTGTCTTGTTTTATATTTAGACTAAGTTGTGGGATTGAATGGAAATATTGTTCATCTAAATTCTGCCTGTGAGTTTAAAATAAACATTGTGTAAAGGTAGTCTAGCTGAGTACTATTTCCTAATTAATAATTAATTTGAAAAAGGTTTCTTTTTTCTTCATTTCATCTTCTGTTTTATTTCATTTAAAAAGTATTTTAAAGTGACTTACATTATCTCACAATTCCAAAACATAGAGCTACTTCCACTTGCATGCAAAGCCCTATGAATAACCTTATTTTATTCACTTAACATTTGTATTTTTATTTTCTCAACACTCACTCCAGCCTTGATATCATTTTTTAAATAACCTTTAATGAAGCATCCTTTAAATTCATTTGATCAAAATCAAAGAAAATGTGACCAGGCATTAACAATGTGTGAGCACTAAGCTTGTGATCCTTAGAACAAGGAAGTCACCAACAACAGTAGCACTAAAAGTTCCCAGCTTGAACCATACAGCAGCAGTCTTCTGCATTTATACAATGCAGTGGTATTTTCTTCTTGTTGTTGTTGTACTCATAAAACTAACGTTACTTTAAAAAAATATCTTAAAGTTCGTTATTTAAGATGGCTTTAAGATATAGAAAGTTAAAATACGGGAAACAGGAAATCTAACAGACTGGCTGCTTGCAGGTTTAAACACAATTTTGTTATTGCTTGCACACAGCTACCATATACTTTAGTTTAGAAGCCACTCTCATTTAGCAACATCCCTTTTACCATGCAAGCAGCAGGAGAAAGTAATTAAATTTAATAGAAGCTGCCCTCATTTTGAAGCCACTTCTATTTAAAACCACAGGGGGAGGTAATTAAATTTACAGGAAACAGTAGCTTCTACACAAAGATACATGGTACTTCTGTATAGATGATTATGATGTCACAAAAAGGGGAATAATATATTACTAGTGTGGAGGAGAAATTACCAGCTGGAGCAAGGAAACCTATTTTATTGTTAATGCCTTTACTAATAAAAAAGATGGAAAAATAAAACTGAGTGTGCAATCGAGAATTTGTGTCTGTATAAAATACACTGACAGTCTAAGAAAGTTTGTTATCCAAAATAATTTTAAATTAAAAATTAAAAACAAATTATACTGTAGAAAAGTCTAGGACAGGAATTATGAATGAATTCCTGTTTTTAAATATGTCCTGGATTCTGTACTGAAAACCACGGTGCCACTAAAAATTGAACATGCCATTTATGTAGAGTTTATAATTTTGAATACATGAAATGTGCATACTAATATCTATTTAGAAACCAATTATTTTGGCAATTTAATTTCTATTCATCTTGAAATAAACACGTTGAAAACAGGAAGACAAAGAGGATGCCAGCTCTCATGCTTTTGAATAAAAGAACTGAAGACCAAAACCACAGAGAGAACTGAAAAGGGCCATGTGAATGGATATGGATGTGAATGGGGAAACACAGTGAACACAAGGACTTGTGAGCATTGGAGGAGATCTGTCCTCCAGAAAAACCAAGTCGAGAATTGTAGGAGAGCTGTAGATAAAAAAGATCATTATTAAATTCTGCCAATTTAAAAAATCACTACTATTTATGCCATACAGGGAGATCTTGCTCGTAAAATCAGAATGAATGGATGGGGGTGGGAACACAGCATTAATTACGTAGTTGGGGTGACCTCTGACTACCCATGCAGTGAGTAGGGCAGCAGTCCAGATAATTCAATTCAGAATTTAATCACATGGTGGTGAAATGCACTTGTTTACTTAGGCTGACTATTTTATGTGTCCACCTACACATATGTATGCACACACATTCATGTCTGGACTCACCAGACGCAGTGAAATAATTTAGCAACCGGTAGCATTAGACTGTATAGCATCATGTCGGTGGGCACCTTCTGTTTTTAATACATCAGGGGCTCATTCTTTCACATGAAAATATCTAGACAGAGGAGACCATAGATGGAATTCAAGAAGAAAAAATAATGCATCAGTTCAGAAGAACTGATCACAGAAAACCAATACTAAACACAGGCAATTAATTGAAGAGGATCACAGAGGCTAAAAGACAGTGTTGGAAGTAGAGTAGTATAGAGGAAACAGTGTAGTATAGAGTGGACTGTCAAGGTTTGCTTGAAAAACAGCAAGGCTGTGTTGGAAGACAAGATGAATTTTTTTTTTAACTACAACCATATGTGTAGATAGACTTTTTTGATCAATAATAAGTTTCTTCTATGTCATGAATTCATAAGCAGAAATGGAGCAGTAAGAGTTTTACTGGGACAGTGATAGCACCAAGACCCCAGAACAGGTTTGGGGCAGCATTAGACATTCAGAAATAATTTAGGCAAACATCAGTTAGCAAAGGGACTGATATCGGCAGGCTCTGTGAAAATATTTTTGTTAGACTTTGATGCAGATCAACTTTATATAGAATCTAGTGTTCTGTAAAACAAAAAAGTTAAATATTTCAAGGAATTTTTTTTAGAACTTTTATGGTTTTAATGATAATTTGGGGTGTAAAACTATAATAAACTTACTGTTCTGTGGAGTTAGAGTACAGGGAGAAAGCACCTTGTAGGGATAGAGACCATTATTTGCCTTTTTAAAAAATATTACTTTCAGATCTGTAACACATCAGGTGATGATTACAGACCTGAAGGATACAGGTTGTGCCCTTGAGGAACTAGTCATTCAGTGGAAGTGAAGGGTGGGAAGGTCATATCTCCAGGCTGTATACTTGAGCTCTTCTCTGCTTCCACACACTTAACAGTAGCTCCTTTCTTTATCCTCTGTCAAAGGTTTGGCTTGGCAATGGAAGCATCCTTTTCCCCATCAGGTCATTTCTACACCAGGCCTTCAGTGACTTCAGGTGTCCACGGGGGTACCCTTGAATGTTTAACTAGGGATGGAGGTGGAAAGGGGCTATTCCAGACCTGGCTGGAATTGACAGACTGACCTGAGCTCCTGGGGCCTTTCTTCTGATTGGTATCTTCTACTAAGCATCTGCATCAGTGCACTTAGAGAGGAGTCAGCCTGTGCTCAACACTCTGTGTCCTCATCCAGCTTCCGTCCTGGCTAGTCTTTGATATGCATCTTGACTCTGTTCCTTTTCAGTTTATGAATTGTTTTAATACTGTCAGGGATTCTACATGTAATAATGCCCTTAGTCTGAATTCTCTTTATGTAAAAAAAAAATATATATATATGAACCACAGCTTTCTCTTTGGAATATTCTGGGTAAATAACATTGGATAAGCATAGTAACTGAGAGAGAGGGAGGGAGAGAGAGAGAGAGAGAGAGAGAGAGAGAGAGAGAGAGAGAGAGAGAGAGAGAGAGAGAGAGAGAAAGTGAAAAAGAATTACATGCAGATTTTTTTTTCTTTTTAGATACTTTTGAGATGCTGAAGTCTACCCCATGTGTGGAATTGCATTTACTATGGGAAAAATATAATCCTACAGTTTAGGGCAGAGAGTGAGGTTGATGTGGCCATTTGTAGTTTGTTAGTATTTTGAAGTCTGTAGCCATTGGAAGGTAAGGGGTTTTCACAAGAGTAGTTCTTCAAACATTTTAGGACTTTCAATTTAAATGAAGTACTATCAGCTAAGTGAGGCTTGGCTGTGCCATGCAGCGTAGGGTGGAGAAAAGCTTATAGCAGGGAGGTTCTTGTCTACATTCTGTGGACTATGGATAGACTCAGAGCAGGGCTGCTCCAAATGCTGTGATGGTAGACTTATCTGTGCCTATCAGTGTGTGAGTAGCCTGCCACAGTGGCTCCCAAGCCTCCCAAATGCAGCCATTTTATAGTAAGAGTGGAATTGTTTATTTTAGGTATTTAAATATTTCACTTAAAGGATTCTTGTGATTATGGTTTGAATGGTACTTCCTACAAGGACAGTTTTATATGGCCAGAATGATGTGGGATGGATGTGCAGTGATGGAGTTCCAGTGAACAGACAGGCCACTGTGAGGCAAGACAAGTGTCATGCATATCAAATGCTGTTGTGTTTTCTTCCTTATAAAGATGGCAGAAAAGATCTATTAACAACAGAGTACCCAAGCTAACAAGAGTGGGTTTATATAAAAGAGGAAAAATCAGTATTATTCTCTAAGTCTCTATTTGTTTCTAAATATCCCAAGAGTGTCAACCACAAAAAACAAACAAACAACAACCACAAAACCCTAAGAAGAAAAAAGAGCATGGTGTATAGCTCTATGGTGGAGCTCCTGCATAGTATATGTAAGGCCCTTGATTCAATCTTCAGGACTCAAAAGAAATAAGCTCTCAATATAGTTCAACTGTAAAGAAGAAGACCATTAATGAGAGGGATCATCTTTACAGTAGATGGATAAATTTATAAGCTTTCTTTTTACTATAGCCAGTCAGTGGCTCTCGTTGACAGTGATTCCTATAATGATCTAGTGGAGTTATGCAGATAAAGTACTCAAATTATTCAGAACATGTGGAATCACTTAATAAACTATATCAACTTTTGCTGTTTTAAAACTGAGATCACTTCATATTCTTATCTGTAATGGGCAAAGCAAATTTCACATGTATTAAGGAGCTAAATGAAATAAAAATGAATAGACCACATCCCAATGGATTATGGAAGGAACTCCATTTTTTGAGGTGGGATGAGTGAAGATAGTGAAGGGAAAATTATCAAAAATAATCAAAACCTTTGAGTACATTAAAAATCTCCTATAAATGGGAGCATATCAGCGAAATTTAAAGACTCCCCTTAACTAAATTGCAACCTGTACAACCAATCAAAAAACAATCTTGGCACATCACTGAAAAAGTGTGATTTGTATTCTCAAAAATGTTCAGAGTATTTTGATCTGGTAGATAAAAGTATAAACTTAAAAAATATACAAAATTCTTGAAAGAGACTATTACTACAGCTCAGTGGGCGTAGTGGTTCTGAGTGTTAAGCCAGTCATTCGCAGGGTCTCTAAGGCCAAGAAGGATGGAATTTACGGACATTGAGGAGTGAAGTGTCAAATACCATGTGGCGCCTTAAAGTAAACATGCCCTTTTGTATTAATTTACCACCTATAAATAAAATATATAGAAGTCATAAAAATTCTGGAAAATCTGAATAAATTTTAAGTTAATGGACTATAACCTTGATCCATTTGAATACGATTTGTGTCATCAACAATAATATCAGTTTTATTTTACCTTTTTGTACAATAGGGCTGGAAAACAATAGGGCTGGTTTGATGTGAGGCATGAGAATGATAGAAGGGAATAATAAATATATGAAAATTCATAATAAGATATCAAATTTTCCCATGTTTCTATTTACTCTGTTATTTTTAATAGCATGGAGTATGTGTTTACAATAATTTGCTCCAGTCATAGATGTTTATGGAACTGATTAGGGACTGTGGTCTTCACATGTAAGATGTCAAAGGCATGATATGTACTTTTCAATCACACATCTTAGCACTTCTTTTCTGTGGAAGTCTTCTACAGAAAGTCTGTGAAAATGATGATATTAAAGACACTTATCTAAGCACAAGGAAAAAAAAAACCCGACATATTCTCCAGAACATGTCTTTGGTCCACTGTATGATGTTGTTAGCAATTACTTTGTGCCTTCCTTACAGAGCATTTTTGCTATCTCAGCTGATTCTACCCTCTCATCTCTTCAAGGTGGATTTGATTTCTGTACTTTAATATTTGGTGCCTGTCTTGGACCCTGTAATGAAGTCTGAGTGTAACAGGGAAGGTGAGGCCGTTTTACACATGTGTTTACTTCGACTACCAGAGGCAGAACTGAACAATGAATACTAAGTAGTTGATACATGGATAGGATAGATATGAAAACTGAATAACTTGAGAAACAGAGAAGTTAAATTCTGCAAAGTAATGTGATGTAGAATGTAGTATTTTAAAGGGGAAAAACAGTTCACATGCTTTGGAAGCCATGAGCAAGGACTAAAGGACTCTGTAGAATTGAAAGTTGGTTGGGTTTAAGGATGTAGCTCACTAAGGCCTTAAGAATCAGTACTTGGAGAACATTACTTTCCAGTTGTTTAAGGAGCAGGCTGCTGGGTGCCAGTGCTGCTTCTGGATCTTTATGATGTTGAGGAGCTGCCAGGGCATCCAGAACCCAGTCGTTCCCTCTTTGCTAGGCTTCATCACGTGTTGGGATTCTTGTCACTAGGTGGAGATGTTGAGTTGTACAATTTATGTTGGCTGGCTTTTTTTCTGGTGTGTGTAATAGAATTTGAAGGTGCAATGGAAACTCAGCATAGATGCAGAGTCAAGAAATCTATTCTAACCATGTCAACGAAGAGAGCGATTTCTAGGAGATACAATCAGTCTACCTGTCATTTGATTCAAAAGGTTAAAACAGCTGTAATGCTCTTGATTCTTTACTTTGGATTATTAGAGTTGGCAGAAATAGGAATAATAATCTAAACTTTATATGGGAAGATTGTCCAAGGGACATTTGAAAAGAGGAGGAATTATTTATGTTTCCAATCTCATCCTGTCTCGATATAAGAAAATAAGCATGTCTTTAATTTCCACCCCTTCCCCCTATCTTGAATGGTGGTGAGTCATGTTGCCAACTGATAATACAAGTTATTTCACTGTTTGGTTAGACTTAAGTACTGCTTTACCAATTCATTGTATTCCTTAATGAACTAGAATTTCTTGAATGGACTCTCCCCCATAACTTGAACAAAGAATTTTCTTGCTGAGAAATTGTATCCTTTTAAATAAGATCATTATCACTGTCTCACTTTTCATGTTTTGAGGATAAACATATGACTATAGGAACATAAGTGTGAGCAACTATGTATTATAATTGCGTTTAAAAAGTATGTATACAATGTATGTATATAAAATCCCTTCTCCAAAACTTTTGAGATAGTTTCTTATAGCTTTGTCATGGTTTGTATATTCTTGGACCAGGGAGTGGCACCATCTGGAGGTATGGCCTTTTTGGAATAGGCTTGATCTGGTTAGAGTAGTTGTGCCACTGTGGGTGTGGGCATAAGACCCTCACCCTAGTTGCCTGGAAGTCAGTCTTCCACTAGCAACCTTTGAATGGAGATGTAGAACTCTCATCTTTGCCTGTGCCATGCCTGCCTGGATACTGCCATGCTCCCACCTTGATGGTAATGGACTGAACCTCTGAACCTGTAAACCAGCCCCAATTAAATGTTGTTATATATATATATATATCCCTTATTGAAGTCAAAGAAAATGGGCAGTATGAGAGCCTGAAGGGATTTAGTATTCCCTTTGGCTTTTTTTTTCTTTATTTACGTTTCAAATGCTACCCAAAAGTTCCCTATACTCTACCCTGACCCTGCTCCCCTACCCACCCACTCCCACATCTTGGCCACGGCATTCCCCTGTACCAGGACATATAAAGTTTGCAAGACCAAGGGGCCTCTCTTCCAAATGCTGACGACTAGGCTTTCTTCTGCTACATATGCAGCTAGAGACACGAGCTCTGGGGGTACTGGTTAGTTCATAATGTTGTTCCACCTATAAGGTTGTAGACCTCTTCAGCTCCTTGGGTACTTTCTCTAGCTCCTCCATTGGGGGCCCAATGTTCCATCCTATTGATGACTGTGAGCATCCACTTCTGTATTTGCCAGGCACTGGTATAGCCTTACAAGAGACAGCTACATCAGGGTCCTTTCAGCAAAATCTTGCTGGCATATGCAATAGTGTCTGGGTTTGGTGGCTGATTATGGGATGAATCCCCGGGTGGGGTAGTCTCTAGATGTTCCATCCTTTTGTCTTAGCTCCAAAAATTGTCTCTGTTACTCCTTCCATGGGTGTTTTGTTCCCTATTCTAAGGAAGAATGAAGTATCCACACTTTGGTCTTCCTTCTTCTTGATTTTCTAGTGTTTTGCAAATTGTATCTTGGGTATTCTAAGTTTCTAGACTAATATCCACTTACCAGTGAGTGCATATCAAGAGATGTCTTTTGTGTTTGGGTTATCCCACTCAGGATGATATCCTCCAGATATATCCATTTGCTCAAGAATTTCATAAATTCATTGTTTTTAATAGCTGAGAAGTACTCCATTGTGTAAATGTACCACATTTTCTGTATCCATTCCTCTGTTGAGGGACGGCTGGGTTCTCGAAGATATGGGCACTGGGGAAAGATTTATAAACAGAACAGCAATGGCTTGTGCTGTAAGATCAAGAATTGACAAATGGGACCTCATAAAATTGCAAAGCTTCTGTAAGTCAAAAGACAATGTCAATAAGACAAAAAGGCCACCAACAGATTGGGAAAGGATTTTTACCAATCCTAAATCTGATAGTGGACTAATATCCAATATATACAAAGAGCTCAAGAAGATGGACTCCAGAAATTCAAATAACCCCATTAAAATTGGGGTACAGAGCTAAACAAAGAATTCTCAACTAAGGAATACCGAAGGGCTGGGAAATGCAAATCAAAACAACCTTGAGTTTCCACCTCACTCCAGTCAGAATGGCTAAGATAAAAAATTCAGGTGACAGCAGATGCTGGCGAGGATGTGGAGAAAGAGGAACACTCCTCCATTGCTGGTGGGATTGCAAGCTTGTATAACCACTCTGGAAATCAGTCTAGCAGTTCCTCAGAAAATTGGACATAGTACTACCAGAAGATCCAGCAATACCTCTCCTGGGCATATACCCAGAAGATGTTCCAACTGGGAATAAGGACACATGCTCCACTATGTTCATAGCAGCCTTATTTATAATACCCCTTGGCTTTTCTATATGTGCATTCTAATCGCAAGCATGCAATAAGGTTCCATCAAATTATTTTTTAATAATTTAAAAAGGTATTTTAAAATATCTGAGAGTAGCAAATTACAAAATGTAGCAAATGATTAGAAAACTAAAAAATGGAAGGAAGATTCAAAAAGAATATGAAAGGAATGAGAAAGGGTTAACAAAAGATTGACAATGAAAATAGTAGGTTGTTCAAGTAATGCGTAAAGAAAATTTTCTCTTTAAAAATCTGAATTTCTTATATGATGTTACCAGTGACTTTGGTTAAACATTGTAGCATATTTGTGTGTTCAGTGTTTTCAGAAATAAATACAAAACATTCCTATAATTAGAAATACACAGCCATGCATGTGCATTGAAAAATATTAAACATTTGTAACCATATTCGGAGATAAAATGCTGGTGTTCTTTTGTTTCAATTGAAATTTCGTACTATTTTACCCAAATTTTCTCTCATTGACTTCAACACAAGGATCATCACTACAACTCCACCCCCAAATCAAAGAGTGCAAGTGTTCCCTCCTGGAGCAGAATTTCACTGTTATAGAAAGAAAGGTATTTCAAGGGTGACCGTGATTTTTTTGAACTTGGTTTCTGTCTTCTAACACATGAATAAGAACTCAAGATGATTTCCTTTAAGTGTTCTGGAATCTGAAGACAAAATTGCATCACTGCTTTATAGTTAGTGTGTTTGCTATAATAAGCATTAATGACACAGGTCAGCAAATGCATATAGTTAATCCCATGAAATGATGCAACATAGGTAATTAATTTCATGTTTTATTGTACAGAGTAAAAACCATTGTATGACTACACACATGGTTATGCATGAGCATGTTTTCTTTTGCTTGCTTGGAACACACCCATGTACAAAGGCTGTTTATTCATTCAACTTTGTTGGTGAGACTGAACGCGATTTCAGATGGCTTGTATAATTTTTACCATTCATGGGGAATTAAGTAAAGTATTATATTGCAATACTTCCTAATGTTTATTAAAATGCAAACATGCTCAGGAATAGCACTTCTGGATTGTTTATTGATTTGGTGTCAAATGTGTATACATTTTAATATTTATTATTATTTTATGCAATTGGATTCTTTGCCTTCAGGTATATAAGTCCATGTGTGCTTACAGGGCCCATGGAGTTCAGAAGAAAGCATCAACTCTCCCAGATGGTTGTGAGCTGCCAGTTGGGTGCATACAACTATTTATGTTTCCAATCCCATCCTGTCTCAATGTAGGAACCTAAGAATACCAAACCCATGTCCAGTGTTAAAACCCTTAATATCATTGAACATCATACATTTCTCTAAACACTGGATATAAATTTTGAATATTTTTAAAGCATGGTATTGTTTTCACTGCTTTAAAATTTAATGAGGAGTCCAATGTGATTATGAATATTGATTATGTAATTATCAGTTAGAGATTCTGCAAAAATTTAGCACCTAAAATCAAATGCAGGTATAAATATATCTATATCTCTATCTATCTATATTTCTCTATCTATCTATCTATCTATCTATCTATCTATCTATATATATATATATATATATATATATATTTGTAGTCATTGACATATGAATTAGTGTGTCCACCCAGATGTGAGTACTGTATTCTAAGCACTGCTTGATTAAGGTCATGGTTTTTAGGACAAAAAAGAACTCTCACTATTGTGGATGCCTTTTATGATTAATTTCATACATTTTGAATAATAACCCCATTAGGATAACTTATTGAAATGACTCTACTGACAAGATGAACAGTAGAAATATAAGAAACATAAGGCCAAGAATGGATTTCCCTCCAGTTCTTAACAATGACAGCTTTGTAAGACTAGAGCAGTGACCTTAATCTAGAAAATGACCCTTTCACAGGGGTCACCTAAGACCATCTGAAAACACAGATACTTACATTACAAATTCATAACAGTAGCAACATTACAATTAGGAAATAGCAACAAAACCAGTTTTACAGTTTGGGCTCACCACAACATTAGAATTGTATTAAAGAGTCACAAATGGTACTTAGTAGTCCCAGAACTAATGGAAGGGTCCTCACTAGAGGGAAGGGAAGCAGATTTTGTTTGCTACCAAAGAGGAGTGTAGAGCTGAGTTCTTCCTCTGGAATGCTGATCGGCTGAGATACGGAATCTGAATGAGCAGTTAATAGCTAAAATTATTTAGGAGATAAAAATTGGTACTGTGAGGATTAGCTCTAATTTTAAGTATCCATAATTGAAGTGGCGCATTATGATTTTAATGTTTTGATAATCTTGTTAACAAGCTGTTGTGTATACACTATCATATTTTAATGTAGTTACAGAGCTTAAGTAAACCATAACGTAAATTGCTTTTTGAATCAGGCTTTTACAAGTGGAAAATTAGTGGTTTACATGTTTTGAATATGTATTTTGTAATTATATTTGGCATGTTCTACAACTTAAGGAGAATAATAGAATGGCTTTATAGATAATAGACTATTGTTCAGGAACACATTGTTTTTTTTTTAATCCACTTTCATCTACCTGGGTACATTTCATTATATGCTAAGATACAATAGCTGACTTCTTCGATTTCCCCAAGTCATCTCTTATAGACAGTTGATATCAAAGACCCTGTCTGTCTTCCATTTCTTTTCGTCCTTTTAGTTTGAATTTTTAAAATGAAATTTACTTTACTCTTAAGAAATTGCAAATCAGAAACATTGCACAACTAAATTAACACAGCCACACATACAAGTCTTTGCCTAGACCTAAAATCTATACATCTTAGTGAATTTTTACATATTTAGAGTATCCATTCTGAAGCCAGGGGGACTCATCTTGTATTTTACACAGCCATTATAAATCACAGTTCCATGCAATTATCCAGCAGGAAACATGAAAAAAAATTCAGGAGAGAATCAACACTAGAAAAATAGTGGGTCTCATGTCCTCTTTGACAATTCCTGTATCCTTCACCTGTATCTGCTCTTTATCATTGTTGGTGGGATTGCAAGCTTGTACAACCACTCTGGAAATCAGTCTGGTGGTTCCTCAGAAAACTGGATATAGTACTACTGGAGGATCCCACAATACGTCTCCTGGGCATATATCCAGAAGATGTTTCAACCTGTAAGAAGGACATATGCTCCACTATGTTCATAGCAGCCTTATTTATAATAGCCAGAAGCTGGAAAGAACCCAGATGCCCCTCAACAGAGGAATGGATACAGAAAATGTGGTACATTTACACAATGGAGTACTACTCAGCTATTAAAAAGAATTAATTCATGAAATTCCTAGGCAAATGGATGGATCTGGAGGGCATCTTCCTGACTGAGGTAACCCAATCACAAAATAACTCACACAATATGTACTCACTGATAAGTGGCTATTAGACCAGAAACTTAGAATACCCAAGATATAAGATACAATTTGTGAAACACATGAAACTCAAGAAGAACGAAGACCAAAGTGTGGACACTTTGCCCTTTCTTAGAATTGGGAACAAAACACCCATGGAAGGACTTCCAGAGACACAGTTTGGAGCTGAGATGAAAGGATGGACCATCTAGAAACTGCCATATCTGGGAATCCATCCCATAATCAGCCTCAAAACACTGACACCATTGCATACACTAGCAAGATTTTGCTGAAAGGACCCAGATATAGCTGTCTGTTGTGAGAATATGTCGGGGCCTAGCAAACACAGAAGTGGATGATCACAGTCAGCTAATGGATGGATCACAGGGCTCCCAATGGAGGGGGTAGAGAAAGTACCCAAGGAGCTAAAGGGATCTGCAACCCTATAGATGGAACAACATTATGAACTAACCAGTACCCCGGAGCTCTTGACTCTAGCTGCATATGTATCAAAAGATGGCCTAGTCGGCCATCACTGGAAAGAGAGGCCCATTAGTCATGCAAACTTTATATGCCTCAGTACAGGGGAACGCCAGGGCCAAGAAGTGGGAGTGGGTGGGTGGGGGAGCAAGTGGAGGACTTTTGGGATAGTATTGGAAATGTAAATGAAATAAATACCTAGTAAAAAAAATAAGAAAAATAGTGGGTCTCATGTCCTCTTTGACGATTCCCATATCCTTCACCTGCATCTGTTCTTTATCATTCAGCATTATCCTTTATTCTCCTCATTCCATGTTACATTACACTATATATACACACATACACAGACACAGACATACGCATATGCGCACACACACACACACACACACACACACACACACACATGCGCGCGCGTACTATAGTCGAGGATCCATATTTAAGGAAGAACGTGTGTTGTTTATTTTATTTTTCTTTCTTTCTGAAAATGAGCAGCTTCCCTTAACCTTGTACAGTCTAAGTCCACACATTTTCCTGGAATTATGTGATTTCAGTTGTCTTTAGAGCTTAATAGTATTCCATTTTATATATGAAGATCTTATTTCCGATTTATCTGTTGATGGACTACTAGATTACTTTCACTTCCTTGCTCTCAGGAATAGAATTGAAATAAAAATAGTGATACAAATACCCCTGTGGTAAGATATGGCATTCTCTGAGTATCTTCCCAGGAGTGAAATAGCTGGATCATAGAATAGTTCTATTTTTAATTTTTTTCGTAACTCCAAGATTATTTTTATAATTGCAGTAATTATGTCCAGCTCATCAGCAGTGAATAAGTGTTTCTATTACTCTACATACTCACCAAAATTTGTCATTTCTTTGATTATTGCCTTTCTGCTGGAATGGGGCAGGATATCAAAGTATTCTTAACTTGTGTCTGATGAGTAATGGTTGAGTATGGTTTTCTTTCATTTTTTTTTCTTTTTGGATTTTTTGGACAGGGTTCCTCTGTATAGCCTTGGCTGTCCTGGAACTCACTTTGCAGGCCAGGCTGGCCTCGAACTCAGAAATCTGCCTGCCTCTGCCCCCCAAGTGCTGGAATTAAAAGCGTGCATCCCACCGCCCAGAAAGCCATCAAGTAGTTTCTGGGAGTTGAACTGGGGAACTCTGGTAGGGCAGTTGTTTCTCTCAACCACTGAGCCATCACTCCAGCACTTGACTAGTTTTTAAAGTAAATTTTTAAACACTTGTGATTCTTTTGTTGAAAACTTCAATTCCCTTTATCACTTTTTGACTGGTGATTTTATTTTCTTGGTACTTAAGTCATATAGTTCTTTGTAAATTCTGAATATTACCATCTCCCCTCTCATATATCAGTATGTCTCATTGAGAAGAAATTAGCATTTTTATCCAGTATTTCAAGCTACTATGTTATATATTAAATTCTCTCCATTACTGTCCTATAACTTCTCTGGAGGCAAACAAATTTTCCATTAAGAGAAACAGTGAAGATAGCTAGTAAATAATGTTACTGTTTTGAATTTGTTGCTTTGGTGGACAGGCAAGGTAACAAATAGTACAAAACAGAAGTAAGCAGACAATTTTACACCAAAGACTACTTCATAACTATTTTATTTTCAGCATCCTGAATCATTTGCTTCCTATAGCTAGACTTCAGACAAGCAAAGTATCCCCAGTCATGTGAAGAGAATTGTCTTTACAAAAACAACAAACAAACAAAAACAGTCAGCCAATTGAATGGGCTTAGGGGTTGTAGTCTACTCGTCACTGGTTGGGGAAAATTGACTTAAATGTATTATAATAAACTCAAAAGAACTGATTGAGGAATGTATCAAGAATTTGTGATTGTATTTCATGGACTAAACACTGTGAAGTCCTCTAATTTTAGTAGCCAATTGACTGAAGAATGCTGACTTATGAGTTATAAGCTCCCAATTTCTGGGATGTTCCATGAAATCAAATTATTCATTGAAGAAAATAAACATGCTTAAATATTAATGAAATAATATAACTTACAAATTTACCAATGCAAATCAAGGTGAAGAATAAGTGTCAGGCTCCTGAATTAGTGAGTTTAAATTTTATATCAGATATATGTGGCTTGTACTTTAACTCTGAGACAACCATGTGGTGAAGCAATGCAATGTTACTCACTAACAGCAGCTCACCCCAGTGTGGCAGCTCTAAAAAGAGGCAGTTAGATGGTGGACCAATTGTCTACTGAAGCCACATGGAATGTCTGTGACATGTTCACACATCTGTTTGGAATGCATCTTGTAGTCCAGAGCTCTAACCCCTTTACAGATTATGTATATATAGGACCAACTAAACACATACTTTCAGAAAACGAATTAATAAACACTCATTTAGCAAACCAGCAATAATGGACACAAAGAATGTTTAATGAATATTTTGTCATGAAATGAGTTCATATTTGAATACTTTGATCACTTTCTGTATCTCTTTATCTCTCTTTTCCTCTCTCTCTCAAAGCTTTGAGGTGCAAGGCACCAAAGCTCCTGGTTTTATTTCTACTTTCTTTTTAATGACTTCATTTTATGATATCTGGAAAAGTCTTGCTTTTATGAAAGGTAGGCCCCTTCTCTGGGGCAGGAATCTTGTTAACTCTAGCTTTTACAAAAGTTCTCTTAATTATCATTCTTCTGTAACACAGCCAACCTTTGCAATTAAATATACATCTATAAACATGCCTATTTATATATATTGCATTTCAAAAAATAAATAAACAAAATCTTAATACTATTTCCTCTCTGGGTTCTAGTTCATTTCATTTTCTTTCCCTTCTCTCTCCCTCTCTCCTTCCCTTCCTTCCTCCCACCCTCATTCTTTGCTCTATCCCTCCCTTACTTCTTCTTTTTCCATTTTTGAGGTATGAGTTCACACTTTAGCCCAGGCTTGCCTTAATTTTATATCAGCTTTGTGCCTCAGTCTCCAAATTGGGATTGTAAGTCTTAGCTACCACATCTGGGTATATGGTGTGTGTGTGTGTGTGTGTGTGTGTGTGTGTGTGTGTGTGTTTGTGTGTACAAATATACAAGCATATGCACATTTGTAAGTAGGCTAAAAGAGCTCAGCGATTTAGCAAAACTGGCTGGCCAGCAAGCCATAGGAAGCTCCCTGTTTCAGCTCCTCCTATTTAGAAACCACTGTTCCACTAGCTTTTAAGTGGCTTCTCGGGATCGGGACTCATGTCCTCATGCTTGTAGAGTGAGCACTTTATCAAATGCACCATTCCCCCACCCCCCAGTCTTGTCTCTGTACATCTAACCAGCTTTAGTATAAAGTTGTTAAGCAGGGATCAGTTAAAGGCTCCATGATGGAGGTAAGCAAGAAGTAAAATTTAGAAAGTGGTAAGTTAAAGTCAGATTAGTTCCTTTTGGAGTGCTTTTAGTCTGAAATTTCTAACTCTTCTGCATATCTATGTCAAAGGTTATAAAAACTGTTGGTTTACTAAAATATTAGGGAAATCCTACATTAATGTAATAAAATTGTAGTTATTTTATTACTAACATATAGTATACAGAAAGATCATATAGCTAAATGAATAAGTAGTGTTTTTATATTTAAATGAATAGATGATGAATCTATATTCATTTGTTTGGAGATTCAATACTCTTTACCTTTTCTGAGGAGACTAAAATACTAAGGTTATAGCCCTTGCAAACTTTTGCCTTACGGGCATGTATGTAGTCCTCTCGCATTTAAGGCCCATTGGCTTAGTAGAGAAGTATTAGCAGTAATTTTATTTAGAGCTCTTCTATAAATTCAGCTTTCAGTGGAAATAGGTGTTTGTCACTGAGCAACAAGGATAATCCTTTTAGTCAATATCTTAGCTGTGTTTACAAAACAATTATCTCCCCTGTATCTTCCTTTCGCTTTCATGAGCATTTAGAGTAATCCCTTTCCCCCTTGTAGATGGGGAAGAAAAATGATTTACAGCCAGTTTAATTACTTCCTGGCATTGTATTCATCATTGTCATATTTTTCCTTCATATTTCATTTTCCCTTCACTGACTTATATGTTGTTTGTAATTCCATATTCTGTGAGGGAATATTCTTTGAGACATTCCTTGCCCAGAAGTGACACTGTTTAACATTTCAACATCTTAGATTAAAATGATATTTGGGATTTCACAATTTCTTATACTTAATAGTGAAACAAGAGTTGCCAAAAAAAATTCTGATTTTCATATCTTAACAAAGGAAGACTTACCATTAGGAATGTAATTTTTCAGTCTCTTGCTTTTTGAAATTCCCAATACGATTAAAAACATTTTTTACTTTTTCAGGGTTCTCTAGTTTGGGCTGAGAATATTGATTGGTCCCTTAGAGTTATACAGTCTGTGTAGAAGTTGAAAAAGTCCTCTTGTGTCTACCTAAACCTAATGTTTTCATGCAAGACGTGAGCTCAATCAACAAAGTCAATTAGTTAAATTTAGCGCAAACAAAGCAGCTTAAAAATTATTTTCTATTTTAACAAAATCATTTAATTTGCTTCACTTTTTTTCAAAGCTCTATTTCATCCAGACTTTTGACTTATCTGCATTCTTGGCTCTGATGATCTCATAATCTTCCTTTGGCTTCATCTAAGTATTTATATCACTATGTCCTGTGGCTGTACCTCTTGCCTTGATCACACTCTCAAGGCCCAGGCAACTGAGTGTCCTCTATAGACTTGGACTCAGCATCTCCCCTACATTCCCAATCTCTCCTTCTCTGTCCTGGAGACTGATCATAAATTTGGTCAGCTCCCTTTTTGAACTTTACTGATTTGCATTGATGTGTAACTGAGTCTTTGCTTGTTTGAACAAAATATTTTGCTTAGTACCAAAGTAATACTGTGGTATTCTATCTTCTAGGTACTTCATATAAAGGAATAATTGACCACTTTGGTGACAATTAGTCATTAATTGAACTTGTTATATAAGGAACAATTATGAAAACTTGGTTCTGTCAACTCAGCTTGATACTCGAAAGTGTAGGTTAACAAATCCTAAGAGCCAAGTTAAATTAGTTTTAATTGAGCTTTTATATGACCACTTAAACCTCACTTTTCCCAGAGTGATTTTACAGCTAGTATATGCAACCTGTTATCTTCCAATGGTTTTAATACCCTCTTCTCTGGAGAGAGTTCTGTGTCATTGAGCATGCTTCATTTGGGTGAACACAACCAAATGATTTCGACATTAGTGGAGGAAGATAAATATCACAGAGACTCTATAGGGAGAGATAAAGGCAAACATACATTGTGGACCGTCTAATTAAGGTTCATGAAATTAAGACTTCCATTTGATTTTCTTAATAATTTTCACATCTTCAAATCCTGAGATTTCACAGATAATGGGGTTTATGATTGAGTTTTAGGAAGTTATATAAAGGATGCAATTTGCATGATTTTGCATGGTTTTACTTGTTTCCTATTTTTAAAAAATCCTATTTATTTATTTTATGTATATCAGGGTTAGCCTACACTTATGAATGTGCACCATGTGTACTTCTGGTGCTCACAGAAACCAGAAGAGGGTGTTGGATTTCCTGAAAGTGAAGTTACAAATAGTTGTGAGCCACAATGAGGGGGTTGAGAATTCAATGCAGATCCTCCCAAGGAGCAGGAAGTGCTCTTAATTGCTAAGCCCTTTCTCCAGCCCCTGCTTCCTATTGTTGTACTATTATATTCACAGATGTGTCTCTTTTGGAACAAATTCTATATGTGTTTCATGTGCCATAAAGTCTTAATGTGTCTTCATTTTCTCACCTTCAGTAAACAGTGTTGGAACTCACAGAGCAGGCACTGTTTGAGTGAAGCTAGAATCTTGAAATATTCCACTACACATACTCTTTCCTTACACAAGGGTAGCTACAGTAACATGAATCAGATTTGTAGAAAGAACACATTCTAAGAATTGCTGTCCATAATGTGATGTGGTAAGAGTTTTCATTATTGACTACAACTTCTTTGTTGCCAACATTATTGCTCAAAATGCATACTTAACTTAAAAGACATTCAAGTGAATTCTAACTTTTCATTGATATATTTAAGTCTGTGTGTGTGTGTGTGTGTGTGTGTGTGTGTGTGTGTGTATGCGTGTGTGACAGAAGTATGGTTCTCCCTTATCACCTTGAAGGATTTGGAGACAACACTCAGGTACTCACATGTAAGCACCACAGATCACAGTACAACTACCTATGTACTGACCAAATGGTTCTAGCAAAGTTTATTTTTATTGATAAAAGGGTTGCAGGAAATCCAGGCATATGTTAGATAAGGTTTCCTAGTATCTTCTAAAGTTTCTTTTTAGTTCTCTGAGGACTGTATCAATGCTTCGTTAAAATTTTTTATTTTGGTAAATCTTAACAAAAAACAAACAAGGTAATATGTAGACATCAAAAATATAACTCTAAATCAGCAGATTTTATGGAAGAATTCCAATGCAATTTTTTTTATAAAGCAGATGGTTTGTTGACTACATTGCATTTAATCACGAAAATAGGAAAAATTGACCTCCCAACTTTAAAATAATGAAATGTGTATCTTTTAATTGGAGATGTCCTTTAGAATACTTACTGTCTCTTTTTTGTGTAGTCATATTTCATAGATATTAGGTGGGTATCTATGTTTTGGTTGTCAACATATGTATTTCACTATGCTGTTAGAAACAATTGTGTGTGTCTGTGTGTGCATTTGTGTATGTGAGTATGTATGTGTGCATGTGTGCACATGAGCATATGAATCCAGGATTTGTTACTGAATGTCTTCCTTAATCACTGTTCACTTTGTTTTTCAAAACGAAATCTCCTCTTGAACTAGGGCTCATTGATTCAGGTAGTCTGGATGGTCAGAAAACACCAGGAAAAATTCTACCTGTCTCCTCCTTCCTTATGCCAGGATTATAGGTGCACATTGCCATGTCAAGATTTTTAGCCTACTGTGCCATTTCCCAAGCACACATTGTCGTTTTAAAACCCCTTTTTGTTTAACGCCCTTAACTTTTTCCTAGTTATTTTGGACATAAAATGACCATGTAGAAGGTCTCATGTAATCTATGTAGGAAGAACATGAAATGAAAAGGTTATTACAGTAACTCGATGATCTATTAGTAAGAAGAGTGTTTCCTGGAGGGTAGTCCAATTACAAAATAGTAAAACAGGAACAAAGCACAATAAAGTGTTTGTCTATTTGTTTCAGTAAGTTTAGCACAGCAGGGTCTGTGTCATTCCTCCTGGCTGGTACAGTAAAGCTGCAGTGTAAAATGTGACTGCAAATGGGAATTATTTTGGAGACATCATATGTAAGCTAATAACCTTGGCCATAGAAATGATATAATCACATGGCATTTAATATACTTAATTTGCTTTTATTGTAATAATGTCATACCTTTGGTTTAGGAAAATAATGTACTCATATGAAAATATTGATGAATCTGTATGGGGAAGATGTGTTAAAATTAAATGTTAAGCATTTAATCATTGCTTCTACTAGTATACATTTTAGTACGTGTATGCTTATCTACATCATGGTGAACCCAGCAAGATGCTGGAGGTGTTCTGAATGATAATCGCACATGCACACATGCACACACCTACACAGTGTATGAGGAAGAGAGAGAGAGAGAGAGAGAGAGAGAGAGAGAGAGAGAGAAGTGTGTATTGCAAAGGGTAGACATTCTGAAAACTAAAATTTCAAGGCCACATCTCCACATCTTGAAATACTACATAAGACCAAAACATTCATTATCTAAATTTGTGAAAGCATAATTCCTTTTTTTTTTAAATGAGAAGAAGTCTACATATCTGGAATGTTAACTAATTTAAGGAGGACAAGTAAAAGAGTTTACTATCTCTCTCTCTCTCTCTCTCTCTCTCTCTCTCTCTCTCTCTCTCTCCATCTATCTCTCCATCTATCTCATATATATGGCAGCAATCGAAGGGGTCTATTTGAGCGGTAGTGTTTGGAGGGAAGAAGAATAGTGAACGAAGAGGCCAAAAAGAGTGTGTTGGAGATCCTAATTGGACCAAAATATACAACATGCCTGAATAAAATGTCTTCCTTTGGCTCACCACTATGCACAACCATACTTAAAACATAAATAAAAGAAGAAAATTAAGATTCCCCAAATTATATGTCCAAGACAGTGAGTTTTGGGAGATCAGTGAAGAGTAATGGAAGGCGAGTTGGCAGCCTTAGGGAAAAGTCTCTAAGCAGGTCTGAGGTATTAGGGGAACTCCGGTCCTTTTAGAAGTAGCAACTGCTTCTGACTAAGTGGCTCTTTCTGCTCAGTGAGAGTTCAAGGTCTGGAAACACATGACTCTTAACCCAAGAACCACAATTTGTGATTACAGGCAGCATGGGACACTGTGCAGACTGGACTAATGTAGAACTGGACAGAGAGAGCAGGCAAGCCCAGCTTGCCCTTTACTTAGTGGTTCTTCCTACCCAGGGAGAAAAATAAAAATTGTCTCAATTGAATATCCATATGTTTATAATCAAATACTGTTAAAAACCTGAAAGAATGCATCAGAGTCAACTCTCAGAATTGTGCCACATCCCACTGCAGAGTTCTTTGGAAGGCAATTTCACTGCCAATCCTCTTAATGAGAAACCTGAACAGCGTGACTCCACATCTAACCTCACATTGCAGCCTCAGCCCACTACAATCTGGTTTCCTTTATGCTTTGTATTTGTGATATACAAGAGGCATTTTACAGTGTAAGAGCTTGACTGACACGGGATATGTTTTAATTTCATTTATTTTGATGTTCGTCTTTTATGTCCCTTTTTTAAAAAAAGAGAATCAAAGCAGACATTGAATGACAATTTGGCAGTACTAGATGAGCTAGAAAATGAATACTATTTATTACTTCTTGTAAGTTAAACAAGAAAAGGCATGAAGAAATAAAGTACATGCTAATCACAGGCAGAATAAACAATTCAATGATGACTATTCGATAGTGAAGACAGGGTATCGAACATTAAATAATTTTCTACAACACAGAACAAAAACCGAAGGAGGAAAACTGATCTTTCCACTTTCAGTTTTGGCTAGAGATACCTTCATGCCCTGCTTATTCATTCTCAGGTTTTGTTTTTTGTTTTTTGGTTTTTTTTCTCCATCTCACTTTTACTTCCTTGCTACTAGAAAATCCTGTAATCCCCCTTACACTATCAGCACTTCTTCATCATAATTTGCACTTCAATTCACTCAGGAGACTAATGACCAAGATATTATATATCTTGCTTGTTTGTCTTTTCATTCTTCACACAGTCAAATATAAGCTTCATGAAGATAGGAAGTTTTAACTCACAAACTGACCACATAGAACAGTTCCCCAGCAACAGTCTCCTGAACATTGCAAATTCTCAATAAGCATTGGGTGAGTGAAGGACTCAATGGATTTAATAATTGCACTTGTTGGACAAGTCCAAACATGATGACACAGGGGTGTTAGGCACACAGATAATATAAGAATGGATGGTAGATGACATATAGATAGATAGTTAAGAGATATATGATAGAAGATAGATGATAAGTAGGTAGATGATAAATATATGATAGATTGACAGATGAGAGACAACAGATGGATGATAGATAGATGATGAGTAGCTAGATGGAGGACTGAAGATGCATAGGTAAATAATTATACTATGTCTTCATAGCTAACCAACTATCTGACATCTTTGTACACTGGCACTTCGTACACTGGACTTCATCTTACTGAACTAATTGCTGCCCATATTTCCACTTCCAAATAGGATTAGTGTATGAGCTAAGTTCTCAGTGGCATTGTGCATTTAGTTGATAACAATTGGAATGGGCAATGGAATAAATGAGTGAGTGAGACAATAAAAGAATGGTGAGAAAGGGAATGAAGATATTTTAGCTAAAAACTGCCTTCCTTCTCTTGGCATTAGTAACAAATGACTAGTAATAGGTAGCATTCTGAAACAATACAAGAGTAGGTTATAGGTACAAAGAAGTAGCTATAGGATTTACCATTCGTAGAAGCCCCTGACACAGTATGGGGATAGAGGGCCAAAAGAATGACTGGTGGTTACAAATGGACTTAGGTAGAGCATGGTATTTCCATTTAGCAGTGCTCTCAAAAGCTTCTCTTTAAAAGTCAATGAAGTAGAAACTAGACTTTTCTAGTGAGGATTAAGGAACATATGAAGACTGCAAAGGAAAGCTGAAGAGAAAGAACATTTTATGGAGTTTGTTCTAGAAAAGGGGAGAATGGAAGTTAGATCAATGAAAGAAATTCTGTTTTTATGCAGTTCCCACTGCTCAGTGAGCTGCTGTGTCAGAGGCAACACTGTGACTCCAGTTTCTGATGACAGCACGACCCCCAGCTTCCAGCATGTAGGTGATACCCTGTGGATAGAGGCTTTCACCAGTGATTTTGAAGGGAGGAATGATGGACAAACCAAGTAGCAAAGGAGACCAGAGTCCTCGGTACAAGTTTACTTGGGACTGTTAGAGACAGAGTTTAAACAGCAAATAGTAAACAGGGAATAATCATGTTATAAACATACTAAGTAATAATAATAATAATAATAATAATAATTAATAATAATAATAATAATACCAGTATTAGTTTACAGTAACTGCAGTGGTTTGTTATCAAATATGTGTCAAGAATTTTTTCTATAGAGTCTTTAACTCATAGAATAATCAATTTTTCATTTTTCTTACACAGAAAGTAGTATATCTACTTTACCTGCACAGTTAAGAATTACCAACAAATAATAGAGTTTTCCATAAAAAAGGAAGTCAGGGCATTGGCTGCTTGCTCTCTCCATCCTGCAGTTTTGTTTCTCACCATTTGGTTCTGCAGACTGTACACAGGTCGTAACAAGATGCTACCCTGATCAAGTGCATGTCCTCATGGGGTAATTAAGCAAGCATAATGGGTGGATTTGGGAATCTGGCTAAGATGTCTAAATTAATGAAACAGAAACACAAGCACGTGCACATACATACATGCACACACATAGACAGACAGACAGACATGCACACATAGGCAGAGAGACAGACACACACACACACACACACACACCGAGGTGATAACATGGTTCTATTCTTATACATGAACTTTTCTTATTGTTTTTGTTTTTGTTTTTGTTTTTTTTTTTTTAGTGGTGGTGGTGTTTTTGTTTGTTTGTTTGGTTGGTTTTTTGTTTTTTTGTTTTTTTTCTTCTGCTTTTCTCCCGTGGAACAATCCAAAGCCACGGGTATAAAATACTTTTGTCACATTTACTGAAGGTTATCCTTTACATGGACCATTTTGAAGACAAAAGACTCTTGATAAGACATCGAAGCCCTTGTAATTCTGTTATGGATTTTTAAGAGAATAGATTAAAGTCTTCTCAGTGAAAGCTCTGTGGGAGATCATATTGAGGTACAATCTGAAGAAATGGGTCAGACTGGGATAAAGACCAAAATCACAGAGTTGAAACACATGTTTATTTCAGATTACGATGGATCACGTAACTTGGTCCTCACCTTTGCAATTTCAGATAACCAGCATGGACTTCCAGAGGTGACATTTTTTTCTAGCATTGTTCTGTGCTCAGTAGCTTTCTGGAGAATGTACTAATTGATTATTTAAATCAGAACCCCATGACACTGCAAGAGGCTGGGCTGTTAGTGTCACCTCTTAAGGTCTAGTAAAGTTACTCCAATACATGGTCTTTATGAAGACATTTTCTCCCACAATGTAACTCAACTGAGTAACTACAGTACAAACATTTCTACCCCACTGGCTTTCCATAGGGTGAGAGAAGTGTATCAGTGTTGGGAAAATGTATGCCCTGGTGGTCTGTTGGAAGGAGCTGAAAAAGTAGCATGCATGAAGATTGATGGAGAGTTTTAGCACCATACAGGACATATTTCCTTGCCAGGAAAAGAGAATGAACTTATTTTAATGATAAGAAGAAATGGAGACAGAACCTTTGACCTCTTCTTGGGTAGAAAAACATTCAGAATGCCTCAATGCTCTATACATAACAACTATTTGTTTTGGTTTTGGTTCTTTTCGTTATGTGGCCAGGCTGGAATTTATATTCCTGTCTGCCAAACTTGCAACTCTCTTCTCATTTGTTTAGACAACCTTTTTGCCCCTACTGTGAAATGCACTCTCACATGTTGGTGAACATAGATGGGCTACTAAACCACTGATGTGAATATATTTTAAGCTAATTTAGATATATTCATTAGATATTACATTAAACATAAAGATGAATCTTGTGTTTTTTCTGAGTTTAATACTAGGGGTTGGCATGAGACTTTTCTTTTCTTTTTTTGATAATTTTTATTTGTTTGTTTGTTTGTTGAGACTTGGTTTCTTTGTGTAGACCAGGGTGTCTTCAAACTTAGAAATCTCTTATGAGTGCTGGGATTAATTTTTTTAAAATAAGCAATCTGTGATATAGGAATTCGTTTGGGGAAAGAATATTCAAAGAGATTGTATATAGGGTATATGATGAATTGCAAAGTATTTCCTTTATTATTTGATTATTGTAGGGAATTCTTTTAAACTGTGATTAATATACAATATAATATGCAATATATTAATATATATAATATGCAATATACTGTTATGCATATATATATGTATATATATTCTCCTGAGTTTGTGCTGCTGGTCATAACATTTTTTTAAAAAATCTATATAATTTGTCTCCTTATTTTCCTTTTCTGAAGAATTCTATGGAGTCTCTAGCAAGTTCTCTTTTTTCAGAGACTTGAGTCAAGAACAATTGAAGAAAAAAATAGATTGTTCTAGATATGTTCAGACTATATCTTTCAAATGAGATGGCTAAACAATGATTTTGAGTCTATTTACATCAAAGTATTGGAAATCTACCGAAGATAGATTTAAACTGTGGTCCATGGTGTGATGGTTGATGCTGGATGTAGACTTGATTGGATTGCAAATTACTTGGGAGAATAGTAATTCACACCTAAGGCTGTGAATTTTATGGTGCTTCCCAAGAAAATTAGACCTTGCTAGTTCTGACCTAGTAACAAATGAAGTCATAATATATGGAATTTCTAGAAGTTGATAAAAACCCAGAGACAGAACAGAATGGGAGGAGGAAGGTCTATTAGAGTGTGTCATTGAGTCACTACCCTCCGTCCCTTCCTCTCTCTCCCTCTCCCTCCCTTTGCCCTTCTGTCCCTTTCCTCCTTCCCTCCCTCTCTTCCTCCCTATGTCCCTCTCTCCCTATGTTTCCCTCTTTCCTTATCTCTGTCTCTGTCTCTGTCTCTGTCTGTCTCTGTCTGTCTCTGTCTGTCTCTGTCTGTCTCTCTTTGTCTCTGTCTCTGTCTCTGTCTCTCTCTCTCTCTCTCTCTCTGTGTGTGTGTGTGTGTGTGTGTGTGTGTGTGTGTGTGTGCCTGTTCTCTTCTCCTAGCTGAAATCCATACTACTTTACCTTGTACATGCTAACAATTTTGTTCCGGTGACAGAAATGAAACTACCAGGTAGAAAGAAGCCAACTAATGTCCATTACACTGTTGTTGGGAACTTGGCTCCTCCACAGAGATTATAAGAACCTGGTATTTTATTAAGTTTGATGTTTTATTTAAAAAAGAACCAAAAACAAACAAACAAACAAACAACCCAGACTTCCTAGTAGCCATTAACTATGCACTGCATTAAAATGAAAATATTACTTATCAAAATTCATCACAAATGTTAGAATGCACTCCTATCTCTCGATTTTCAGTTGTCAGTTCAAAAGCAAATCCAGGTTCTGATATTTCGTTTGAGAATACCAATGTATAGTTTAGCACACAGAAAGAAGTAAATATTAGCTAATACAGACAAAGATCTCATCCAACTCATTACATTTCTGAAACCATATTCAGCCTGGAAAAATGAAATTTGGGTAGAGGACAGAGGTGACCTGAGTTCCAGTTATAAAAACACAGAAGCAGTTTGGGATGCATGATCATCTAAATAAAGTTGAATAATTATGATTCCTTATGCAAAGTCATGTAAGAATAACTGTAATCTATCTTCAAAGTTCTGTATTGTATTAAAAGAGGAAGAGATGCAAATTGATTTTGAGCCACATATCCAACCTTTCATTTGGTGACATAGTTGGTAGTAAATTTCCAAGTAACTGGTTTGTCTTCCTAAATCATTTTCCTTGGGCACAATTATTTAACAATATATCAGGTATTTTTGGTTTTGTTATTGTTTTGTGGTTGTCTAGCTATCATCTGCCTCTTTGATTTTCATGGAAACATACATATCCGTAACACACATATTTATATGGATCTAGTAATAATTTTAAGGTGGGAAAGAGAAAACATAGCAAGATTAAATGTATTGTATTATTTTTTATACCTTTTCCTTGAAATTGTTTCCAAGCTAAGAAAACTCTGCTACTAAATATAAACTTGTATTATTTCTTGGTTAAAATAATCCACTTCATAGATCATGGAAAGTAAGCAGAGAACTCTGGTTTGGTGTGAGTGTGAGTGTGAGTGTGTGTGTGTGTTTGTGTGTGTGTGTGTGTGTGTGTGTGTGTGTGTGTTCATGCATATGAGAATGTATGTACACTTGTGTGTTCTTCTGTGTGTGCACATGTGTATGATTATGTGTGAGATAGTGTGTATGTGGTGTGTGCATGTGTGTGAGTATCTCTGTGTTCATGTTTATGTGTGAGAGAGTGTGCATGCACAACATTGCTAAAGAAGGAGCCTAGGGTGGTACACATGCTAGTCAAATGCTCTTTTGCTAGCATATATTCCCAGCCCTGAGAGCACTCTCCGTGTGCCATGTGATTTTTTTTTCAGGGGTTACTGCTATGTTATGTGTATTTATGCAGAAACTTTCCCCTGCATAATCAGCTCGGTGCTGCCCATTTTACTGCCAACTATTCCTTCTCTATGGTACCAGAATACTGTAACCAAGGGAACAGCTTACAGCTGAAACATAGAGTAGTCCCACAAATTAATTTCACAGTTATCAGGATATAGGGTGCTAACAGTAACGTGAGCTACTGTGAAATTACTATTGTTCCCATAGAGTTACAGAGTAATTATTACTTTTGTGGTAACTAAGCAAATAATTTGCATCGCTACTCATGGATGTATGATCTGTCTTCCTGCTGTTTCTCTGTTCCTCCTCTTCCTTTCTCCTTTGTTTCTTCTTCTTCCCTCTTTTGTTGGCTCAACATCCCCATTCTTTTATATTATATTCTTTATATGTCAGCACCTCAATATATTCTCCATGTATTCAGAATAGTAATATAGATTACTTTTGATGTTGTTATTAAGAAAAGTGAAGTGGGGTCAATACTTAATGACATTAAGGATGCTTTATTTCTGACTCTTCTTGTTGCCATTACAAATTACCAGAGTGGGGGAAAAATTTAAGGACGACGGGCTTACTTTGAGTTTTTAGCTCAGAGAGGTCAGTGCATAACTATTTGGTTCTGTATTTTTTATTAAATTATTTTATTTATTTACATTCCAAATTTTGTTCCCCTTCCTGGTCCGCTCTCCCTGGTTTCACCCTTTCATCCTTCTTGTTTGCTGCTCAGAGGGTACTCCTCCCCTCCCCTCCCAACAGCACCCCTCTTCCCCTAGGGCATCAATTTTCTACAGGATTAGCACATCCTCTTGCACTGAGGCTAGAAAAGGCAGTCCTCTGTTAGACACGTGCTGGGGGCCATGGACCAGCTCGTGTTTTCTCAGTGGTTGGTGGCTTAGTCCCTGAGAGCTCTGAGAGGTAATGGTTAGTTGACACTGTTGTTCTTCCTATGTGGTTGCAATTGCCTTCAGCTCCTTTAGTTCTTCCTCTAACTCTTCTATACGGGTCCTCAGGCTCAGTCCAATGATTATCTGTGAGTATCTGCATCTGTCTCAGTCAGCTGCTCTTAGAGCCTCTCAGAGGACAGCCATGTCTTCAAGCAAAACATGCCATCAATAATAATGTCAGGGTTTCATGCCTATGCATGGGATGGATCCCAAATTGACCTGGTCACTGGATGGGCTTTCCTTTAATCTCGGATCCATTTTTGTCTCTGTGTTTCCTTTAGACAGGAACAATTCTGAGTCAAAAATTTTGAAGATAGGTGGGTATCTCCATACCTCAAATGGGTGGGGAGCAGGTCTATCTCCTGGAGGGGGTCTCTTCAGGTTCGATCTTCCTGCTGTTGGGTATTTCATCTATTCTTCTCTCACATATTTCATTCAGACTGCAGTTTCCCATCTCTCCCCCATCTGAGTCCCATTCTACTCCCTCCCCCAACCCTCTCCTGCCTTCCATGAATATCAACTAAATATGGCATATCATCAAACTGTAGTAAGAGTAGTTACCTTTTGTCTCATTAGGGCTGGACTAGGCAACTCCCTAGGAAGAAATAAATCCCCAAAGCAAGCAACAGAACTAGAGACAGACTCTGCCCCCACTCCTGGAGTCCTACAAGAAGACCAATCTATTCAACTAAAACATTTATGCAGAGGGCTTATGTCAGACTCAGGCAAGCTCCCTGGTTGGTGGTTCAGTCTCTGTGGTCCACTATGAGCTCTGGATAGTTCATTCTATATGTTATCTTGTGTTTTCCTTGACCCCTCTGGATCCTACAATCCTTTCCCCTCTTCAGCAAGATTTCCCAAACTCTGCCTAATGTTTGGTTGTGGGTTTCTGCACCTGCTCCCATCAGTTTCTAGATGCAGCCTCTCTACTGACAATTGGGCTAGATGCAAATCTGTGAATATGGAAGAATATTCTATACCATTTCATTGATTTTTTTATCTATTAGTGTTTAGTTTTATTCATGGTCATTGGTTTGTGGGCCTCCAGGCACAGTGTCAAGAGTGGGCGCCCTCTCATACTATGGGTCTCAGGCTGGACCAGTCATTGGTTTGCCACTCTGACAAGTTCTATGCCACCTTTACCACAGCACATCTTATAGTCAGGTCAAATTGTGGATCAAATGTTTAGGGACTGGGTTAGTGTCACCATCCCTTCATTGGAAGTCTTACCTAGTTACAACAGAAGTCCAGTTCAGCCTGTGTATACTTCATTACTGGGAAGTCTAGCAAGGTCATTCTTTTAGACTTCTGGGGGTTGCTATCTCACTAGGTTTCTAGCTTGCCCCAAATATGCTACTCAATTTAGTTGTCTTTTGCAGTACTTTCACCCTGCAACCAGATCCCTCTTGTTCCAGACCCTGAAAACTCCCTGTGCACCTGCGATATTAGGTTTCCCCTTTCCAAGGAGATTCATGCATTCCTTTCTTGAGCCTTCTTTCTTGCTTAGCCTCTCTCGGTCAGTGGATTATAGCATGATTATCTTTTACATGATAGCTAATATCCACATATAAGTGACTACATACCATGTATATCTTTTTGGGTCTAGGTTACTGTACTGGCTCATTTTGCATGTCAACTTGGCACAGGCTGGAACTATCACAGAGAAAGGAGCTTCAGTTGAGGAAATGCCTCCATAGGATCCAGCTGTAAGACATTTTCTCAATTAGTGATCAAGCAGGGAGGGCCCATTGTGGCTGGTGCCATCACTGGACTGAAAGTCTTGGGTTCTATAAGAAAGAAAGCTGAGCAAGCCAGGGGAAGCAAGCCAGTAAGTAACATCCCTCCATGGCCTCTGCATCATCTCCTATATCCTGACCTGCTTGAGTTCCAGTCCTGACTTCCTTTGGTGATCAACAGCAATGTGGGAAGTGTAAGCTGAATAAACCCTTTCATCCCCAACTTGCTTCTTGGTCATGATGTTTGTGCAGGAATAGAAACCCAGACTAAGACAGTTCTCTTGCTTAGAATGATTTGATTTTCAAATTCCATCTGCAAATTTCATGATGTCACTTTTGAACAGTTTACTAATACTCAATAGTGTAAATGTACCACCTTTTCTTTATCCATTCTTCAGCTGATAAATACCAAGATTGTTTGCAGTTTCTGGCTATTACAAACAAAGCTGCTACGAACATAGTTGAGCAAGTGTCCTTGATGTAGAATGGAACATCGTTTGGGCATATGTGTAGGAGTGGCATCTGGGTCTTAAAGTGGATTGATTCCCATTTTTTTGACAAACTGCCATATTGATTGTCAAAGTTGGTGCTGGAAGAACAGCATGGTTCTGACAGTTTCTGGAAGTGTAGGTTGCTCACTTCATGAGGGGCAGGATATATGGAGGAATTGCTAAGATAAAGGTAGGTTGAATTTCCATAGCAAAGTGTTCCTGTTTATTTGTTTTAGCTCTTTATTCTCTATGAGTTTCCATTTAGGAACAGCTTATACATTTTCATATAGTAGAATCAGAACATGATTTACAGATATTAACATCTCTTCAGTGATCAATAGTTTATCATGTGTCTATCATTCAGTTACTCTAAATGATATATGTTCATTGTATTTAGGGAACTGATGTATGACAGAAAGAAAAAGAGCTGGATGAAGCTTCATTTCAGTAAACATACTTTGTTTATGTATATGTCCATTGTTTGTGATCATGTAGAGGCCAAAGGAGGATGCTGGGTATTCTGAAATAACACTGGTTCCCTAAAGAAGAGCCTGTTAGAACATGGAACTTGGCTGGTGCCATCCTCTGGTCTCTGCCATCCATAAGCACTGAGGTTACGGGATTGTGTATAGCCACACCTGGCTTTTTTTTTTTATGTAGATGCTTAGATCTAACTTCAAGGCCTCTGCATGCTAACAATTGCTCTTACCCTTTGAGGCATTTTTTCTTTCCCCAGACTGACTTCTTGAACGATTGTATCTTCCTAGAAAGATTAGGGAATTATCCACACTCATTTTGGTATTGCCCAGCACTACTAATTCTTACCAAGAAAAATATTTTGACTGAGTCTCCATATTCAAACATTACATTATCAAGATAATTTTTATGTTATTTTCAGTGGTATTTCTGAGTGGTCTGGCATTGTTCAGTCTCATCTGTAAAGGAGAGACAGTGATACCAGCATGTAACACAGTCTAGTTGAGAAAGCAGAGATGTAGATTACTTAGCATAAGGATAACATAGCAAAGGTACCCAGTTATGCTCTTTGCTCCTTGGCATTCATATTGATACCATCTGGACAGTGGATATGACTTATGTCTTCTTGGATTCTAGCTTGTTCCTTTGTGTACAGTACATGCAAGTTATGAGCATGGTTTAAAAAGTCTCAACATTGCATTATTACCATGCACAATAGAGTTAAGACAACAGATTTTCTTTGGTTTACAACTATTATGAAGTATGAATTCATCTTTTCAGATAATGACTTTTTCATGATTTTTTAGTGGATATTTTATTTATTTACATTTCAAATGTTATCCCCTTTCCCATTTACCCTCCAGAACTCCCTATGGCATCCTCCCCCCCCCCCTTCTATGAGGAGGCTGAACCACCTGCCCACCCACTCCTGCCTTCCCACCCTGGCATTCACCTAAATTGGGGTAGAGCTTTCAAAGGACCAAGGGCCTCTCCTCCCATTGATGTCCAACAAGGCATCCTCTACATCATATGTGGCTGGGACCATGGGACCCTCCATGTGTATTCTTTGGTTAGTGGTTTAGTTCAGGGGAGCTCTGGGGGGTGTCTGCTTGGTTGATAATGTGGTTCGTCCTATGGGTTGCAAAGCCCTTCAGCTCCTTCAGTCCTTCTTCTAATTCTTCCCTTGGGGAACCTGTGCTCAGTCCAATGGTTGGCTTTGAGCATCTGCCTCTGTACTTGCCAGGCTCTGAAAGAGCCTCTCAGGGGACAGGTATAACAAGCCCCTGTCAGCAAACACTTCTTGGCATCTGCAATATAGTCTGGGTTTGGTGACTGTATATGGAATGGATCTCCAGATGGGGCAGTCTCTGGATGGCCTTTCCTTCAGTCTCTGCTCCACACTTTGTCTCTGTAACTCCTTCCATGGGTATTTTAGTCCTCCTTCTAGGAAGGACAGAAAGAAAAACAGCTGGATGAAGCATCATTTCAGTAAACATACTTTGTTTATGTATATGTCCATTGTTTGTGATCATGTAGAGGCTTTTTCTTTCATGTAGTCTGTGAATTATGTCTTGGGTGTTCAGAGCTTTTAGGCTAATATCCATTTATCAATGAGTGTATACCATGTGTGTTCTTTTGTGACTGAGTTACCTCACTCAGGACAATCTTTTCTTCCCTTCCCTTCCCTTCCCTTCCCTTCCCTTCCCTTCCCTTCCCTTCCCTTCCCTTCCCTTCCCTTCCCTTCCCTTCCCTTCCCTTCCCTTCCCTTCCCTTCCCTTCCCTTCCCTTCCCTTCCCTTCCCTTCCCTTCCCTTCCCTTCCCTTCCCTTCCCTTCCCTTCCCTTCCCTTCCCTTCCCTTCCCTTCCCTTCCCTTCCCTTCCCTTCCCTTCCCTTCCCTTCCCTTCCCTTCCCTTCTTTCTTTCTTTCTTTCTTTCTTTCTTTCTTTCTTTCATTTTTTTGTAGCTAGAACACTTTTTTATTGGTGCACGCCTTTAATCGCAGCACTCAGAAGGCAGAGGCAGGTGGATTTCTGAGTTCGAGGCCAACCTGGTCTACAAAGTGAATTCCAGGGCAGCTAGGGCTACACAGAGAAACCCTGTCTTGAAAAACAGCAACCACCACAAAAAACAAAAACAAAAACAAAAAACAAAAACAAAAAAAAAAAACCCAAAAAACAGATATTTTCTTTATTTACATTTCAAATGCTATCCCTAAAGTTCCCTATACCATTCCCCTGCCCTGCTCCCCTACCCACCCACTCCTACTTCTTGGCCCTGGTGTTCCCCTGTACTGGGGCATATAAAGCTTGCAAGACTTAAGGGCCTCTCTTCCCAATGATGGCCAACTAGGCAATCTTCTGCTACATATGCAGCTAGAGACAAGAGCTCTGGGGGTACTGGTTAGTTCATATTGTTGTTCCACCTATAGGGTTGCAGACACCTTCAGCTCCTTGGGTACATTCTTTAGCTCCTCCATTGGGGGCCCTGTGTTCCATCCAATAGATGAACACAGGTGGGGTAGTCTCTGGATGGTCCATCCTATTGTCTCAGCTGCAAACTTTGTCTCTGTAACTCCTTCTATGGGTATTTTGTTCCTTATTCTAAGGAGGAATGGAGTATCCACACTGTGGTCTTCCTTCTTCTTGATTTTCTTGTGTTTTTCAGATTGTATCTTGGGTATTTTAAGAATCTGGGCTAATATCCACTTATCAGTAAGTGCATATCAAGAGATTTGTTTTGTGATTGGGTTACCTCACTAAGGACAATGCCCTCCAGATAAATCCATTTACTTCACCCAAGAATTTCATAAACTAATTGTTTTGAATTACTGAGTAGTACTCCATTGTGTAAATGTACCACATTTTCTGTATCCATTCCTCTGTTGAGGGGCATCTGGGTTCTTTGTAGCTTCTGGCTATTATAAATAAGGCTGCTATTTACATAGTGGAGCATGTGTCCTTATTACCAGTTGGAACTTCTTCTGGGTATATGACCAGGAGAGGTATTGCTGGATCTTCCAGTAGTAGTATTTCCAATTTTTTGAGGAACTACCAGACTTCCAGAGTAGTTGTACAAGCTTGAAATCCCACCAGCAATGGAGGAGTGTTGCTCTTTCTCCACATCCTTACCAGTGTCAGCTGTCACCTGAATTTTTGATCTTAGCCATTCTGACTGGTGTGAGGTGGAATCTCAAGGTTGTTTTGATTTGATTTTCCCTGATGATGAAGGATGTTGAACATTTTTTCAGGTGCTTCTCAGCCATTCGGTATTCCTCAGGTGAGAATTCTTTGTTTAGCTCTGTACCACATTTTTGATGGGGTTATTTGAATTTCTGGAGTCCAGCTTCTTGAGCCCTTTGTATATATTGGATATTAATCCCCTACCTTATTTAGGATTGGTAAAAATCCTTTCCCAATCGGTTGGTGGCCTTTTTGTCTTACTGACAGTGCCTTTTGCCTTACAGAAACTTTACAATTTTATGAGGTCCCATTTGTTGATTCTTGATCTTACAGCACAAGCCATTGCTGGTCTCTTTAGGTTTTTTTTCCCCCTGTGCCCATATTTTTGAGGCTTTTCCCCACTTTCTCCTCTATAAATTTCAGTGTCTCTGGTTTAATGGGGAGTTCTTTGATCAACTTAGACTTGAGCTTTGTACAAGGAGATAAGAATGGATCAATTTGCTTTCTTCTACATGTTAACCACCAGTTGTCCCAGCACCATTTGTTGAAAATACTGTCATTTTTCCACTGTATGGTTTAAACTCCCTTGTCAAAGATCAAGTGACCATAGGTGTGAGGATTCATTTCTGAGTCTTCAATTCTGTTCCATTGATCTACCTGTCTGTTGCTGTACCAGTACCATGCAGTTTTTATCACAATTGCTCTGTAGTACAGCTTCAGGTCAGGCATCATGATTCCACCAGAGGTTCTTTTTTTTGTTGAGAATAGTTTTTGCTATCCTATGTTTTTTATTATTCCAGATGAATTTGCAAAGTGCCCTTTCTAACTCAGTGAAGAATTAATTTGGAATTTTGATGGGGATTGAATTGAATCCGTAGATTGCTTTCAGCATGATAGCCATTTTTACTATATTAATCCTGCCAATCCATAAGCATGGGAGATCTTTCCATCTTCTGAGATCTTGAATTTCTTTCTTCAGAGACTTGAACTTCTTATCATACAGATCTTTCACTTCCTTGGTTAGGAAGTATACCAAGTTATTTTATATTATTTGTGACTATTGTTAAGGGCGTCGTTTCCCTAATTTCTTTCTCAGCCTGTTTATCTTTTATGTAGAGAAAGGCCATTGGTTTGTTTGAGTTAATTTTATATCCAGCTACTGCATTGAAGCTATTTATCAGATTTGGGAGTTCTGTGCTGGAATTTTTGGGTCACTTATATATACTATCATATCATCTGCAAATAGTGATACTTTGACTTCTTCCTTTCCAATTTGTTTCCCCTTGATCTCCTTTTGTTGTCGAATTGCTCTGTCTAGGACTTCAAGTACTATATTGAATAGGTAGGGCGAAAGTGAGCAGCCTTGTCTAGTCCCTGATTTTGGTGGGATTGCTTCAAGTTTCTCTCCATTTAGGTTGATGTTGGCTACTGGTTTGCTGTATATTGCTTTTATGATCTTTAGGTATGGGCCTTGAATTCCTGATCTTTCCAAGACTTTTATCATGAAGGGGTGTTGGATTTTGTCAAATGCTTTCTCAGCATCTAAGGACATGATCATGTGGTTTTTGTCCTTGAGTTTGTTTATATAATGGATTATGTTGATGTATTTCCTGCACCGACTGGTTTCAGAGGGACCTGGGACACAAGATGGCTCCCTAACCTGCTCTGGTGGTCAGAGCCAACTCAGGAGGCCACCTCTCCTCTCAGGATAATATTTTCTACTTTCATCCATTTGCCTAAGAATTTTATGAGTTCATTGCTTTTTAATAGCAGAGTAGTACTCCATTGTATAAATGTACCACATTTTCTATTTCTATTCCTCTGTTGTAGGACATCTGGGTTCTGTCTAGGTTCTGGCTATTATAAATAAGACTGCTATAAACATAGTGGATCATATGTCCTTGTTATTTGTTTGAGCATCTCTTCGTTATATGCCCAGGAGTTACTCTTATTGCTGGGTTCTCAGGTAGGACTATGTCCAATTTTCTGAAGAACCACAAGACTGATTTCCAGAGTGGTTGTAACAGCTGAGAATCCCACAAACAATAGAGGAGTGTTCTTTCTCCACATCCTTTCCAGCATTTACTGTCACCTGAGTTTTTTATCACATTCTGACTTGTGTGAGGTGGAATCTCAGTGTTGTTTTGATTTGCATTTCCCTGATGACTAAGGATGTTGAACATTTCTTTAGGTGCTTCTCAGACATTTGGTATTTCTCAGTTGAGAATTCTTTGTTTAGATCTGTACCTCGGTTTTAATAGGATTACTTGGTTCTCTGGAGTCTAACTTTTTGAGTTATTTTTATATATTGGATATTAGCCCTCTATAGGATGTAGAGCTGGTAAAGATCTTTTCCCAATCTGTTGAATGCAGTTTTGTACTATTGACAGTATCCTTTGCCTTACAGAAGCTTTGCAATTTTATGAGGTTCCATTTGTCAATTCTTGATCTTAGAGCATAAGCCATTGGTGTTCTATTCGGGAAATTTTCTCCATTTGCCCATATGTTTGAGGCTCTTCCTCACTTTCCCTTCAGATGATGACTATTTTATTCTAAAATTTCTGAGATTGTTATCAGCATAGTGTCTACTCCATGAATCAAAAGCAGATTGAGAATTTACTTACATTCATTTCTTTCTTGTATCCTAGCTTTCTATTTACTAGTTTTCCAAAAATCTAGCTAAAACAAAGACCTAATCATTTATTGTTTTCACTGAATATTTAAATGCATAGATTTTGGCAATTAAAATAGTTCTAGGCATGTATCTGAAATGTTTGTCTTCTTTGGATACCCAACATTGGATACTGAATGGGATCAATTTATGCAGTTTATCTGCTAGTATTTAAAAGAAACGCTTTTTCTAAAAAGGAGATCAATTCATTCCTATTTAGTAGTCAAAAAGGCTGTAGCAGGGGCTAACTGTAACAGTGATAAACTATAATTTTCTTAATTCTATATTAAAGTTTTATTCAGACCCATTTAAATTAAGTGGCCTTTCTACAGTTTTCTCTTTATAGTTCTTTTTATTTTTTTATTATTTTATTTTTAGAGTATTTTTTAATTAGATAAAATTACATCACATATTCTTTGCTATTTTTTGATTCATTCTTTTCATATCTCTGCTCTTACTCCTCTCAAATTGGCAGGCTCTTTTTCTTTATTATTCATACATTTATATGCAAAGATATACACAAATATATACATAAAATTGCAATGTTCATTTTTGTTGTTTGTATATGATTTCAGAGCTATTTTTGCCTGTATAAACAATAAAGAATTATGCTTAGTGACTTTTTATTCATGAAATATGTTGTAAAATTTTGGCAAAGAACTATCAACCTATTTTTGATTGCAGCTTCTATTAAAGAAGGAATGTTGTTTTGTGTTAATTGTAAATAAAATTTAATCATGTTTATAAAAGTGCTAAAATTATATAATTTTTCCCATCATAGAATATCTTTAACTAACTACTTTATCTAAGTAGAATGACATAGTAATAACAATTTTTTAAAAAGAAATGATTTGAGTATAGTTTTTACGAATTCTGAAAATGATCAAGATATATAAAAAGAAAATAAGTAATACTGAAATGATAGAAAACACAGGACAAAAACAACACCAAGTTTAATTTCTTGACATTCACTGTCCAATCTTTTCCAGAAAAGTAGAATATATTCTATTTTCTTTTTTTTCTATTTTCTCTGAATAAAATAACAAAATGTCAGAAAACCATGTAAATCATGTTGTTTTAGAATACTCTGTGCCCTCTGTAATAAACATGTGTGTGTTCATGCAATTTTTTGGAAATCATAAATTCTATAGAAAGCAGTTCTTTTCAGTGTCCCCTGGTAGAGATTACCCCCAGGCTTAGTACCTTCCTGTTCAATATATTGAAGGAACTTTTTTTTTTTAGAGTAAATGTGTCCTATCTCCATTCTACTTATGCACGAAAGCTCAGGTCTTTACACAACATCAATCAAACACAAAATAAACAAACAAACAAAACCCCAAAGAAAACAAAACAAAACAAAACAGAACAATAACAACAACAACACCTTTATCTCAGACATTGGGTCTGTGAGAAGTCTTTTTTTCTACACCTAAGCTCCCTTTGGTAAAAATCATCACCTTTGTCCATGTCCGGAACAACTTCATTCTGAGAAGAAATAAGTAAGCAGTACAAAGATTTCTGAGGATGTCCTGTGAAAATATATGAGAGGTTCCTAGTGTGGATTCCATGTTCCTGTCCTTTTGTTAATGCTTCCTCATTTCCTTATTTTCCAAGGTCCCTATCTCCTAACACACAGCATCCTGTACTCCTAGGGATGCTGTCTTTATTCTTAAAATTCATTTATATCATTAAAATCTTGAGGGCTTTCATCCCTCAGTGTGTGTGTATGTATGTGTGTGTGTATATGTGAGTGCATATATATGTTGAGACCATAAGTCAACTTATGGTGTCGATTGTTGCGAGTAGTTCCTTGGTGTGTCAACAGTCCTGCTTGTGCTGAGCAGGTTATGTTGGCTGCCTAAAATATCCAAAAATCCAACTATTTCCATCTCTTGAGCAATGGAATTATAAGATTACAAGCATATATTAACATTGTTCCTCTCCCCCTAGGAAAGGAGATCAGTTGCCTCATCTGAAAATTTAGGACCCGCCGAACTTAGGAAATTAGTCTGAACAGGTGAGAGGGTGCGCCAGAGAACCTGACAGCTTCTGGAACAGGCGGAAGCACAGAGGCGCTGAGGCAGCACCCTTTGTGGGCCGGGGACAGCCAGCCACCGTCCGGACCGGAGGACAGGTGCCCGCCCGGCTGGGGAGGCGGCCTAAGCCACAGCAGCAGCGGTCGCCATCTTGGTCCGAGACCCGCCGAACTTAGGAAATTAGTCTGAACAGGTGAGAGGGTGCGCCAGAGAACCTGACAGCTTCTGGAACAGGCAGAAGCACAGAGGCGCTGAGGCAGCACCCTGTGTGGGCCGGGGACAGCCGGCCACCTTCCGGACCGGAGGACAGGTGCCCACCCGGCTGGGGAGGCGGCCTAAGCCACAGCAGCAGCGGTCGCCATCTTGGTCCCGGGACTCCAAGGAACTTAGGAATTTAGTCTGCTTAGGTGAGAGTCTGTACCACCTGGGAACTGCCAAAGCAACACAGTGTCTGAGAAAGGTCCTGTTTTGGGCCTTCTTCTTCGGCCAGGAGGAGGTCCAAATACAAGATATCTGCGCACCTTCCCTGTAAGAGAGCTTGCCAGCAGAGAGTGCTCTGAGCACTGAAACTCAGAGGAGAGAATCTGTCTCCCAGGTCTGCTGATAGACGGTAACAGAATCACCAGAAGAACAATCTCTAAACAGAGTCAACTATAACTACTAACTCCAGAGATTACCAGATGGCGAAAGGTAAACGGAGGAATCTTACTAACAGGAACCAAGACCACTCACCATCACCAGAACCCAGCACACCCACTTCGCCCAGTCCAGGGAACCCCAACACACCTGAGAACCTAGACCTAGATTTAAAAGCATATCTCATGATGATGGTAGAGGACATCAAGAAGGACTTTAATAAATCACTTAAAGAAATACAGGAGAACACTGCTAAAGAGTTACAAGTCCTTAAAGAAAAACAGGAAAACACAATCAAACAGGTAGAAGTCCTTACAGAAAAAGAGGAAAAAACATACAAACAGGTGATGGAAATGAACAAAACCATACTAGACCTAAAAAGGGAAGTAGACACAATAAAGAAAACTCAAAGCGAGGCAACACTAGAGATAGAAACCCTAGGAAAGAAATCTGGAACCATAGATTTGAGCATCAGCAACAGAATACAAGAGATGGAAGAGAGAATCTCAGGTGCAGAAGATTCCATAGAGAACATCGGCACAACAATCAAAGAAAATGGAAAATGCAAAAAGATCCTAACTCAAAATATCCAGGAAATCCAGGACACAATAAGAAGACCAAACGTACGGATAATAGGAGTGGATGAGAATGAAGATTTTCAACTCAAAGGTCCAGCAAACATCTTCAACAAAATTATTGAAGAAAACTTCCCAAATCTAAAGAATGAGATGCATATGAACATACAAGAAGCCTACAGAACTCCAAATAGACTGGACCAGAAAAGAAATTCCTCCCGACACATAATAATCAGAACATCAAATGCACTAAATAAAGATAGAATACTAAAAGCAGTAAGGGAAAAAGGTCAAGTAACATATAAAGGCAAGCCTATCAGAATTACACCAGATTTTTCACCAGAGACTATGAAAGCCAGAAGAGCCTGGACAGATGTTATACAGACACTAAGAGAACACAAACTGCAGCCCAGGCTACTATACCCAGCCAAACTCTCAATTATCATAGAGGGAGAAACCAAAGTATTCCACGACAAAACCAAATTCACGCATTATCTCTCCACGAATCCAGCCCTTCAAAGGATAATAACAGAAAAAAACCAATACAAGAACGGGAACAACGCCCTAGAAAAAACAAGAAGGTAATCCCTCAACAAACCTAAAAGAAGACAGCCACAAGAACAGAATGCCACCTTTAACAACTAAAATAACAGGAAGCAACAATTACTTTTCCTTAATATCTCTTAACATCAATGGTCTCAACTCGCCAATAAAAAGACATAGACTAACAAACTGGCTACACAAACAAGACCCAACATTTTGCTGCTTACAGGAAACTCATCTCAGAGAAAAAGATAGACACTACCTCAGAATGAAAGGCTGGAAAACAATTTTCCAAGCAAATGGTATGAAGAAACAAGCAGGAGTAGCCATCCTAATATCTGATAAGATTGACTTCCAACCCAAAGTCATCAAAAAAGACAAGGAGGGACACTTCATTCTCATCAAAGGTAAAATCCTCCAAGAGGAACTCTCAATTCTGAATATCTATGCTCCAAATACAAGAGCAGCCACATTCACTAAAGAAACTTTAGTAAAGCTCAAAGCACACATTGCGCCTCACACAATAATAGTGGGAGACTTCAACACACCACTTTCACCAATGGACAGATCATGGAAACAGAAACTAAACAGGGACACACTGAAACTAACAGAAGTGATGAAACAAATGGATCTGACAGATATCTACAGAACATTTTATCCTAAAACAAAAGGATATACCTTCTTCTCAGCACCTCATGGTACCTTCTCCAAAATTGACCACATAATAGGTCACAAATCAGGCCTCAACAGATTCAAAAATATTGAAATTGTCCCATGTATCCTATCAGATCACCATGCACTAAGGCTGATCTTCAATAACAAAATAAATAACAGAAAGCCAACATTCACATGGAAACTGAACAACACTCTTCTCAATGATACCTTGGTCAAGGAAGGAATAAAGAAAGAAATTAAAGACTTTTTAGAGTTTAATGAAAATGAAGCCACAACGTACCCAAACCTTTGGGACACAATGAAAGCATTTCTAAGAGGGAAACTCATAGCTATGAGTGCCTTCAAGAAAAAACGGGAGAGAGCACATACTAGCAGCTTGACAACACATCTAAAAGCTCTAGAAAAAAAGGAAGCAAATTCACCCAAGAGGAGTAGACGGCAGGAAATAATCAAACTCAGGGGTGAAATCAACCAAGTGGAAACAAGAAGAACTATTCAAAGAATTAACCAAACGAGGAGTTGGTTCTTTGAGAAAATCAACAAGATAGATAAACCCTTAGCTAGACTCACTAAAGGGCACAGGGACAAAATCCTAATTAACAACATCAGAAATGAAAAGGGAGACATAACAACAGATCCTGAAGAAATCCAAAACACCATCAGATCCTTCTACAAAAGGCTATACTCAACAAAACTGGAAAACCTGGACGAAATGGACAAATTTCTGGACAGATACCAGGTACCAAAGTTGAATCAGGATCAAGTTGACCTTCTAAACAGTCCCATATCCCCTAAAGAAATAGAAGCAGTTATTAATAGTCTCCCAGCCAAAAAAAGCCCAGGACCAGACGGGTTTAGTGCAGAGTTCTATCAGACCTTCAAAGAAGATCTAACTCCAGTTCTGCACAAACTTTTTCACAAGATAGAAGTAGAAGGTATTCTACCCAACTCATTTTATGAAGCCACTATTACTCTGATACCTAAACCACAGAAAGATCCAACAAAGATAGAGAACTTCAGACCAATTTCTCTTATGAACATCGATGCAAAAATCCTTAATAAAATTCTCGCTAACCGAATCCAAGAACACATTAAAGCAATCATCCATCCTGACCAAGTAGGTTTTATTCCAGGGATGCAGGGATGGTTTAATATACGAAAATCCATCAATGTAATCCATTATATAAACAAACTCAAAGACAAAAACCACATGATCATCTCGTTAGATGCAGAAAAAGCATTTGACAAGATCCAACACCCATTCATGATAAAAGTTCTGGAAAGATCAGGAATTCAAGGCCAATACCTAAACATGATAAAAGCAATCTACAGCAAACCAGTAGCCAACATCAAAGTAAATGTAGAGAAGCTGGAAGCAATCCCACTAAAATCAGGGACTAGACAAGGCTGCCCACTTTCTCCCTACCTTTTCAACATAGTACTTGAAGTATTAGCCAGAGCAATTCGACAACAAAAGGAGATCAAGGGGATACAAATTGGAAAAGAGGAAGTCAAAATATCACTTTTTGCAGATGATATGATAGTATATATAAGTGACCCTAAAAATTCCAACAGAGAACTCCTAAACCTGATAAACAGCTTCGGTGAAGTAGCTGGATATAAAATTAACTCAAACAAGTCAATGGCCTTTCTCTACACAAAGAATAAACAGGCTGAGAAAGAAATTAGGGAAACAACACCCTTCTCAATAGCCACAAATAATATAAAATATCTCGGCGTGACTCTAACGAAGGAAGTGAAAGATCTGTATGATAAAAACTTCAAGTCCCTGAAGAAAGAAATTAAAGAAGATCTCAGAAGATGGAAAGATCTCCCATGCTCATGGATTGGCAGGACCAACATTGTAAAAATGGCTATCTTGCCAAAAGCAATCTACAGATTCAATGCAATCCCCATTAAAATTCCAACTCAATTCTTCAACGAATTAGAAGGAGCAATTTGCAAATTCATCTGGAATAACAAAAAACCGAGGATAGCAAAAACTCTTCTCAAGGATAAAAGAACCTCTGGTGGAATCACCATGCCTGACCTAAAGCTTTACTACAGAGCAATTGTGATAAAAACTGCATGGTACTGGTATAGAGACAGACAAGTGGACCAATGGAATAGAATTGAAGACCCAGAAATGAACCCACACACCTATGGTCACTTGATCTTCGACAAGGGAGCCAAAACCATCCAGTGGAAGAAAGACAGCATTTTCAACAATTGGTGCTGGCACAACTGGTTGTTATCATGTAGAAGAATGCGAATCGATCCATACTTATCTCCTTGTACTAAGGTCAAATCTAAGTGGATCAAGGAACTTCACATAAAACCAGAGACACTGAAACTTATAGAGGAGAAAGTGGGGAAAAGCCTTGAAGATATGGGCACAGGGGAAAAATTCCTGAACAGAACAGCAATGGCTTGTGCTGTAAGATCGAGAATTGACAAATGGGACCTAATGAAACTCCAAAGTTTCTGCAAGGCAAAAGACACTGTCTATAAGACAAAAAGACCACCAACAGACTGGGAAAGGATCTTTACCTATCCTAAATCAGATAGGGGACTAATATCCAACATATATAAAGAACTCAAGAAGGTGGACCTCAGAAAATCAAATAACCCCCTTAAAAAATGGGGCTCAGAACTGAACAAAGAATTCTCACCTGAGGAATACCGAATGGCAGAGAAGCACCTGAAAAAATGTTCAACATCCTTAATCATCAGGGAAATGCAAATCAAAACAACCCTGAGATTCCACCTCACACCAGTCAGAATGGCTAAGATCAAAAATTCAGGTGACAGCAGATGCTGGCGAGGATGTGGAGAAAGAGGAACACTCCTCCATTGTTGGTGGGATTGCAGGCTTGTACAACCACTCTGGAAATCAGTCTGGCGGTTCCTCAGAAAATTGGACATAGTACTACCGGAGGATCCAGCAATACCTCTCCTGGGCATATATCCAGAAGAAGCCCCAACTGGTAAGAAGGACACATGCTCCACTATGTTCATAGCAGCCTTATTTATAATAGCCAGAAGCTGGAAAGAACCCAGATGCCCCTCAACAGAGGAATGGATACAGAAAATGTGGTACATCTACACAATGGAGTACTACTCAGCTATTAAAAAGAATGAATTTATGAAATTCCTAGCCAAATGGATGGACCTGGAGAGCATCATCCTGAGTGAGGTAACACAATCACAAAGGAACTCACACATTATGTACTCACTGATAAGTGGATACTAGCCCAAAACCTAGGATACCCACGATATAAGATACAATTTCCTAAACACATGAAACTCAAGAAAAATGAAGACTGAAGTGTGGACACTATGCCCCTCCTTAGAAGTGGGAACAAAACACCCATGGAAGGAGTTACAGAAACAAAGTATGGAGCTGAGATGAAAGGATGGACCATGTAGAGACTGCCATATCCAGGGATCCACCCCATAATCAGCTTCCAAATGCTGACACCATTGCATACACTAGCAAGATTTTACTGAAAGGACCCAGATGTAGCTGTCTCTTGTGAGACTATGCCAGGGCCTAGCAAACACAGAAGTGGATGCTCACAGTCAGCTAATGGATGGATCACAGGGCTCCCAATGGAGGAGCTAGAGAAAGTACCCAAGGAGCTAAAGGGATCTTCAACCCTATAGGTGGAACAACATTATGAACTAACCAGTACCCCTGAGCTCTTGACTCTAGCTGCATATGTATCAAAAGATGGCCTAGTCGGCCATCACTGGAAAGAGAGGCCCATTGGACACGCAGACTTTGTGTGCCCCGGTACAGGGGAACGCCAGGGCCAAAGGGGGGGAGTGGGTGGGTAGGGGAGTGGGGGTGGGTGGGTAAGGGGGACTTTTGGTATAGCATTGGAAATGTAAATGAGCTAAATACCTAATAAAAAATGGAAAAAAAATAAAAAAAAATATTAACATTGTTCCTTTCAACTGTGAGTGGTGGGTCTCAAACTAAGATACTTTTCTTACTAAGCAAGCATTATACTGACAGATGGATCTACTCAGCTGCCCTCCTTCATTTTGTAAAACCATACACCCCTCATTTTGTCAAAGCCTTAAAGCAGTATATAACTTCATCTTTATATCAAGCCTTCCTCAATACCAGGCACACATATAATATCCTATATGGATGAGCTTTATTCTAACATAGATTCTTGTATTAAGTTGATAAAGTATGTTTTCCTTATACTGTCCAGTCCTTGGTGAGCCTTCAGGAGAGCTAAATTTTTAACTTGTCAACATTTATTACTTAAGACAAAGTCTGGTTAGGTTCTTGAAGCCTTTATAAGCTGTGAAAGGTTTTTCACTTTACATCAGAGATCACTGAGTAACAAAGTACTCCAAAACGTAATGGCATAAAACCTAACAACCATACTCTTTCTCATGATTCTGTAGCGTGACTGGGTTCCATGGGCACTCCTGCCTGCCTTGCTTGAGCTCACTCACATGGCTTTGGTGATGTGGGCTGCTTAGCCAGTGTAGACAGACTGAGACAGCCTCACACATCTGGTGACAGTGGGTGCAAGCTTTTGGCTGAGCTACCTTATTTGTTTATTTTTTTAATTCCCCCACATGGCTACTCATCCTTCAGTAGACTACACTGTAAGTCCCAGCAGAGCATCTGCATTCTAAGAGATCAAATGTGACACTTGCTAGCCTTGTTTGAAAAAATAACCTTGTATGTAGAGAAGCATCATTTCTGCCATAATTTGAATGGTCTCAAGAAGTCACACAGTCCTGTTGAAGGAGACTAGAGCACACTAGACCTCTTAATGGGAAAACAGCAGGTACGAGGACTGAGTAGAGGCATTTCTAGAACATTCTACCTCAGATGAATAGCAATAGAGTTCTTATATTGTAGTACAACAATTATTCCAGCTGCCTAATTTTCCAGCACAGTATATTCTTTGTAGAGATAATCTCATAAAATTTTACCTTCCAGTTGTGAGCAGTAGGTGACTTAAAGAAGCTAGTAGAGGTATGATCTCTGCAGAAGCACTTTATTCACAATGGTGCCACTGTAGTACACAAGTGTATTTTAACATATATATTATATTCCTTTAGCTTCAGAAAATGCCATTTCAAAAATTATTAATATGCCCAGTTATTTCTGCCACTTTATTCAGCTGAATCTGTTTGTTTAGGACTCCCAGCGCATACTTAGTTTTTCTGTTTAATGAGTTGAGTACATTATAAAAAAACGGCGAAAGACTCATTAGTCTGAAGTTTGCATAAGAGTTGTGGTCTATGCCTAGGGCTATTCTTTAAAGTGTTTGCTACTTGTCCGCTGAGGGGTAAGTGAAATGTTGTAAACTGCCTTCTTTCACCCTTCTTCATGTGTTACAAGATGACTGCCACTGTTCTAAGTGCAGATCGAAAGCTAGAGCAATGGTTATGCTATAGCATCTTGGATCTTCCTTCTCTCTCCAGAGTATGGCGATGGTGATCAAGTCCACTATTTAGGAACATAGTCTCACTTCCTCCACTTTACATTAGATACAGATAGTTGCACTTACTCTGTATTACTTTAGATATAAATGTAATTATGGCCTATTAACATTTTTCAAATATTTTTACTGCCTATGCAAAGGATCATGCTGAGAGATCTATAAACAGAGGAAAAGGCTTTCTTTTCTTCCAGACTTTAGGTAGTTTTGTATATGCATAGTAACTTGAAATTGGTGGTAGTCTTTCCCGTAATTGAACAAAGTGTTCAATTTTCTCATGGCTGTGTTATGGAGGAAAGAAAGTGGCATGAATATTTTAAAGACTGTTCTTAGTTCACAGTGACCTGTATTTTTTTCTTCCAAATACAGGGAAATAAGGCATAAACTATGAAGCAGTGATTAACTAGTATAGAAAGCTAGAAACTCGCATGCAGAAAGAGAACAATTTACACAATTTCCTCCTCAAGTAGTTATGCCAGCAATAGTTTTTTTATTTTTTCCACTCGGAGTTTTGCAGGTATATGCTATATTTCAGTAAGAGTTCCTTTGGTGAAAAAAAAATAATTTTTTTTTCTATTTTTAGGTCAGACAAAATAAGTGATAACTACTTGTTGCCAAGATAGCACAAGTTAACTGATGGGCCTTAGAATGTGTAAATTAATACTAGCCCTCAAAAATCACACTCTTCAGCCGGAAAGCATGTGAATCTTGAGGTGTAGATGCCAGGTGTCTGCTCTGCTTCATCCAGAGATGAGCTAATCAGGTGACTAATGCCAGTGTCTCTTCAGGAAGGACTCAGCTCTTGATGAGTGACTGTGTCTTGGATGAAGAGAATGAGTGTAATGGATCGTCCCTCACCATAAAATAATCTTCCACACATGGTGGATTCAAGAGGGTACATGATAAGAGTTCAGTGTAGAAGACTACTTTAGACCTTTGTGCTATAAGTGATCATTACATGCAAGGTGACATATTTGGGGTTGTAGCTTACAAACCACAAGTGTCCACATTATAAAACACCATCCTACCACTCTTTACCCTACCTAAAGTGAGTCCATGGATCTCATTAGAAATATTGGTAGTTTTTGTGGTAAGGTCATGGTTCTTTAACAAATAGGTAACATTGTAAAGTGATTTTTGCTAAAAATTGCTATTCTTCTTTTTAGTGTAATAGAATTTAAATGTGGTTTACTCTCTGTGGTTGACTTACTGGGAAATGGAATTTATTTACCATCGTTTTTTAACTTTGTTGAGCTTCAGGTCATAAGCGCACTGCCACAGTTATGATGCAGTCTCCTGGTGAGCTGGTCCTTCACTTATGCCAGAATACAGATCTATTAGGGAGTATGGGGTAGCCCACGCATTTGAGATCCATAGTAACTTTGGTTGAGAGGGGAGCTCCTACAGGCTTTAGAGCATTACTATAAAAGCAGCCACCCTAGGATGGATGTGCCATTGCCTAAATGGAAGCTTTGAACCACAAGTGTATGTGTTTCAATAGCTTCCATTTGTGAAATACTGTTCTAAATATATCTTCAAATTTAATAAATGAGTTGCTTAGAATAATGGCCCATACTCTTGCATGTGAAAAGCAAGTGCGTGATGGATTCTGCCTTACAGACCACAGAGGTACATGTTATCCAAAGTTACAGAGCACTGATTATGATCACCATTTACTCAAATTCATAATGTCTCTGTTTACTACAGTATACATGGTGGATGCTACCAAGGCAAAAAGGAGATTTCTCCAAGAGGATACTCTTGGAGAGGTAACGTGTAGCTGCATATTGTATATCTACTGTACACTTTAAAAAAGAAGAAAATTTATTGTTTCTCTTATCAATAAAAGTCTCTTAAAGTATGTTAATTTTATCCAAATGCCTAATGCAACATGAATATTCATTAAATTAGCATTTAATGGACTCCAAAGTATCTGAAGCTTGTTGAAATGTTTAGCTTAGTTTTGTTGGGCTCTTTTGTTCCTTCTACAAATTGCTATTTGCAGTTGGTCATATTCTCACATAATTATTATCTAAGCAATAAGATGTGGATCTTAAGCTGCAAGCACTTGATAGATATATTTGTGTTTATTAAAATAAAAAGCACATATTTTGCAAGTACCTTTTATTCTCTTTCTTGCTTAGAAACAGTTATATTATTTTTTTCTTTATGACACTAAAAATCAACAAGCCAGGATGGTTTTCCTCTTTTTGCATTTGTAAGTGTTTTGGATAACACTTACCTCTGTGGTCTGTAAGCCAGAATCCATCACACACTTGCTTTTCACAAGACAGAAGGGGAATTCTTAGAGCAGTGGAAGTGTGGAGGATGGAGAAAGCTGAACAAGGTCCTGCAAGATCAGGGGGAGCTGAGAGGGGGGATTCCCAGCAGAGCTGAGACGAGTCTGAGGTAAAATTGCCTCTTTCTTCCTGCGCTGCATGTTAGCATCCTGGTGGATTAAATGAGAACTACCTCAGACCATGTAATGCTCTCCACTAACTAGGAAAGACTGGACATGTCCAGATGTATATTTTTACATCTTTCCTTAAGACACCTAAAGTCTGTTTCTTTGTTCTGTGATATTTCCTCTACATATCTGCTGCATATTTTCCCTTAAGCTTCCTGCAAGGGACTCTTGGCTAACAGATAGACATCTTTGCTCTTGTTAAAAGATGTATTTGATGTGTATGAGTGTTTTGCATGTATGCATATAGACCTCATGAGTGTCTGATACCTATCAAGATATAAAAGAGTATCTGATTCCATAGAATTGGAATGCTGGATGGTTGAGAATCACAATGTAACTGTAGGGAAGAGAACCCAGGTCCTCTGCAAGAGCAACCCTTAATTGCTGAACCACAATTTAAAGCTTTAAAATCTACAATCTTAACTGCTGTTATGAGGATCTGAAAAACTATTTTTTTTTTAATTTATAACATAAGAAGGATTTTTAAAAAGAAAAAGTGTGGCTTTCCTATAAGAAAACACTGGAGAGAGAATATAAGCAGCAGAAATGGAAATGGTCCTACGATTTTACTTTTTTCCCTTTGTGTTTAGCATTCCCCCTATATTGAGCATTCTTAGTTTGTTTAGAATAGAAATTCAAATGAACTCAACTATTGCACGTAACATTGGATCTGCCATAATGAGATTCATATTTTATGAATTCTTACTATATTTCTACCAAAAAAATGAGGAGCTAATACCATCAGTGTACTGTCAGCATCACACTTAAGCCAAGAGTTTATTATTTCTACTCTGACATTACCTCTCCTAAGATCCCATCTGTTGTCATGGGAACCATAATTTTATTAAAAAGTATGTAGGATTGTATGGAAAACAAGATGCTTTTTATTACATGCTACTGAGTCAGATTCAGGATCTGTGATAAAGTACTTCTGGGAGCTGAGGTGTGACCTTCACTTGTTTCAAATGTACTTTTTATTCTTGGCTTTATTAGACCCAAGAAATGATGTCTTCTCATCCTAACTTGAAAATCAAATTTTAAAATGGAGGTTCTTTTTTCATTTAGAAGCAACCTTCTTCATGGAGCAACTCTCTCCAAATTTAACAAGCTTTCCAGTGTCCTATGATCAAAGTCTGCTTAATAAAATGTTCTTTTTAAATTTTTTAGTACTTATTACATTGTGTGTTTGGGTGCACATGCCTTATCATACATCTGGACATCACAGGACAACCTAGAGGCATTGACTTTCTCCCAGATAAGTCATGAGGATTGATATCAGGATTCTTATGTGCTGAGTCATCTCACCAGCCCATAATATTTATATATGAATGGTCAATATATAGCCATGAAGATAAAGACCTTGTGGTTTATTTTTTCTGGAAGAAGATAATCATTTATTATCCTGATCATTCAAACGATACTTTTGTGAAAATCATAAATTTATTTTTAATTGGATATTTTCTTTATTTACATTTCAAACATCATCCCCTTTCCAGGTTTCCCCTTCAGAAGCCCTTTATCCCACTACCCCCTCCCCCTGCTTATGTGAGGTTGTTCCCCCACCCACCTACTCCTGACTCCCTGCCCTTTAATTCCCCTATACTAGGGCATCTAGCCTTCACAGGGCCAAGGGACTTTTCTCCCATTGATGCCCAACAATGTTACATATGTGGTTGGAGCCATGGGTTCCTCCATCTGTACTCCTTGGTTGGTGGTTTAGTCTCTGGGAGCTCTGGGGGGTCTGGTTGGTTGATATTGTCGTTCTTCTTATGGGTTTGCAAACCCCTTCAGCTCCTTCAGTCCTTTCTCTAACTGTTCCATTGGGGACCCCATGCTCAGTCCAATGGTTGGCTGCAAGCTTCCACCTCTGTATTTGTCAGACTCTGTCGGAGCCTCTCAGGAGACAGCTATATCAGATTCCTTCAGCAAGCACTTCTTGGCATCTACAATAGGGTCTGTATTTGGTGAATGTTTATGGAATGGATCGCCAGGTGGGCAGTCTCTAGATGTCCTTTCCTTCAGTCTGCTCCATATTTTGTCTCCATATTTCTTCCGCTGAGTATTTTATTCTCCCTCCTAAGAAGGACCAAAGCATCCACACTTTGGTCTTCCTTCTTCTTGAGCTTCATGTGGTCTGTGAATTGTATCTTGGGTATTGTAAGCTTTTGGTCTAATATCCACTTATCAGTGAGTGCATACCATTTGTGTTCTTTTGTGCTTGGGTTAGCTCACTCAGGATGATATATATATATATAATATAGTGCACTATTTCAAATATCCACTACTTTTATTATTTCTCTACAGGTGTATTGCATTTAAGTTTTAGTCTGCAAAGTATAAAGGCATCTTCTTGCTCTGAAAATTTCTTCAGATTTTGCATTGTAGTAAAATTTTGCTACTTATCTTGTAAAGTTAATAAAAGTTTTATGCTTTATTCTTGTTAAACAGCTCCTGTATAAATCACAGGGCAAGCCAAAGAGTTTATACAAGAGCAGATTATATAAATAACTCCCCTCTTCTACACGTGTATAGCATCTCGTGCAGATATTCTAAAGAAGAGCTCAGAAGTTGAGCTTCTAGTGATCAAGATATAGACAGATGCTGGGGTAAGTACTTGTAGATCATGACCCTAACATGGTGTCACTTGAGCTGCTAACCATAGAAACACTCTGATAATAACAAAGCCAATTTGAGAATGGGCTTGAAGATCAAGGTGTGGGAAAGTGACCTGTTGCAGAGGAAGAATTAGGAAGCAGAGTTTGGCAGTTCATCTATTTCAGGCAATGTAGTTCACCATAGCTAGGTGGTGTTGACAGTAGCCCACATAGAGTATTGCTTGCAATGATTTGTGTAGCTATGAGTGTAAGAGGAAGGGAGAGCAATAAAAGAGTAAATAGTGTCTGTGTTTCTTCCTTTCTTTGTTCTCCTTAGTCATTCCCTTCTTTTCAGAAAAGTGACCTTTTTATCTTAAAACATTAAGTATCATGAAGTAAAAGATTAGACTGAGACCTGGGCCTGATAAAAACCTAAGTTCATCTGCTGGATGTACCTAGTTTTATGTCCGTACAATTTTATGCAGTTTTCAACATCATTGTGTCCATTTTTTTTATCTATATCTGTAGTATGGCTCATCCAATTAAATGTCTTTTAAGTTGGGAAGCATTTGGAAATATTATTTAGTTTTACTTAACTATACGAAAATACATTATTGGCATAGAAAAGGAGTTGACTTGTTAGAATTTGGAATAATGTGTTTCATAGTATTTTTTCTTTTTTTTTATTTGGAAGTAGATACTGTCTATCATTATGAAACTGCCAGAAAAATGTACTGGAGAGCATTGTGAGAAATGTGAGCAGATACTCTGAGACACTTATTAGTCTCTGTCACATTGTTAGGATGTCATAGTTAAAAGAATTACATATAATTCAGATTCTTGATACAAATTATTCTCTTTTAGAATTTGCAAGGTATTTCCCTATTTTAAACAAGATACTGCCTGCTAAAGAAATGCTTGGTAGTGTTGAGGAAATGGGCTCCTTGTAACTAAAAATGCATGGTGGCTGTTATATAATAGGCTCTCCATGAATGCCTTTATGTAGGCATAGAAGAGCGAGTGAGCAAATCAACCCATTCCCAGTGGCATCTCACAAATAGCAATGCTGGTACTCAAAACATGAAATAATTATGTATGTCCAATTTTATGAAAAGCCTCTTGGTGGTTTTAAAACTGTAAGTAATTTTTGTATCCAAATACAAAACAAAATTACTAGTCTTGGTCTTTGTGTACATTCACAATTAAATTTGCCCATGATCTAGTTAAAGTTATTATGGTAATTTCACACAGTGGATAGAAATAGCGGTATGTAATGGAGGTGCAGGTGGAGAGATAGCCAGAGCCAATACATCATGAATAATACAGCTTGTTTTCTTGGTTTTCTCTGGTAGTGTCTCCTAGCAGATTGTACTGTTAACTGTTGTGAGATATTCACTCATAGTCATTCTGGAATTAAGAAGCTTTTAGAACAGTGGGACTTATTTCTTTCTAGTAACCCCATTCCCATTGTTAACTTTTATTGCATTCTCTTAGAGATAAGGTATATTATTTAGGAAACACAATATCAAGTAGCTTCAGTATCCTTAAAAATGCCAGTGAAGTTATTTAGAACATTGAGCCAGCAGATTTTTAATGCTATGTATTCTGAGATTCATGCCGTGGGCTTTATAGTAATTCTTCATTTGCTCTGTGACAAGTTGCCTGTTTCCATCTGGCTTCCTTTCAGTTAAAGGAAGGGGCAGGGAGAGGTTTTGTAGAGTACCACTTGCTTGGTGGAACTTAGAATATACCTCCTTCTGAGCTGACAGCTGTTGCAGTATGTTCCAGAAGTATCCATGATTTCCTCCCCGTGGTGGCACCAGGTGCTGCTTCGCCTCTAGGACTCAAACGTGGCACCAACGTTTACAGATGTCACCATTGTCAGCCACATGTAAGAACTCTCTTGATTAAACTTTGGGCAAACAGCAAATTAGTAATTAAACTAAGCAATATGTTATATATATATTTTTTCCTTTGCACATAAAATTTAAACAAATGTTAGTGAGCTAAATTTTTTCCTCCAAAACACAATGTTGTTTTCTTCTTCCCTTCATTATTTTCTAATTTCTTCATCTGAGCAGGTCTTTAATAGTTGATCATTTTGTTTAATTCCATAAAGCCTGGGAGAATTTTAAAAGTACAGGGAAATAAGTACTCCTTTCCTACAATTCTAAGATACCATTGATTTGAGAACTCTATTTTAAATGTAATTATAAAATACAATAACTTCTGAAACTTTCTTTTAAACAAATAATGCATATATTAGTCTATATCCTGATACATGTATCAGGTATCCACCCAAATCCCTACTAGCAATCTCTAAAAAAAGTTTTGCCTCAATTTATAAAGTGCACATGTACAGTTATCTTAAAATCTGAGGTGACTCAACATACTCTATAGCAAGTAAAAACCAGAGTTTGGGGGTTCAGTTTGCAAAACCTCTGTATTTTAAGCATTTTAAGCATAGTCTTTCCCCCCTTTGTTTTTTTTGTTTTTTTTTTTCGAGACAGGGTTTCTCTGTATAGCCCTGGCTGTCCTGGAACTCACTTTGTAGATCAGGCTGGCCTCGAACTCAGAAATCCACCTGCCTCTGCCTCCCAAGTGCTGGGATTAAAGGCGTGCACCACCACACCTGGCTAAGCCTGGTTGTTTAATTTCCAAAACCCATATTCTTTCTAAAATGGCTATGTTAGAATGAAAGTCATTGGTTGTTTTCAGCAAAAGTTAAAGGAAGGTAGAAAAGGTAAGATGTATCCAGAAATGATCCCAGTGAATATTAGTGTGGAATGGTTCTGTATGTACTTGATAGAGAAGGCACATCAATTTTCTGCCTGTCCTTAATGCAGCAAGAGAAGAAACTATGACTACTACTATGACTTAATGGATTCCTGGAAAGACTGTGAACTCACCCTAATGAGGGATCTACATTTTCTAGTGCAGTAAACACAACAAAAGTTATTCTTAAAAAAAAAAATGTGTTCTGTAGAACTGTAATTTTGACTTATTTTGAATTCTACATAGTTGTGGCTTACATTTATTGGCTGTTCCTCATTTTAGTTTTTTAATTCCATATATTTTCTACTCAACTAAAACCCCATACAGTCTTCTTTATATTGACTCTTTGTGAATTTCACATCATGCAGTACAATCCCACTCATATCCCCATCCCTATATTGTTCCATTGCCCTTGCTATTCCCCCTAAAAGAAAACAAAAATAAAATTAATTCATTTTAAAAACATCTCACCATGACAGTCTTTAATTCACTCTCTCTCTGTCTCTGTCTCTCTGCCTCTGTCTGTCTGTCTGTCTGTCTCTCTCTCTCTGTCTCTCTCTCTCTCTCTCTCTCTCTCTCTCTCTCTCTCTCTCTCTCTCTCTCTCTCTCTTGCTCTGGGTGTGTTTGTGTATGCGTGCACACATGCAAAATTATAAACACAATATAGAGTAATTTGTATATAATTTATATGTCTAGAACTGGAAAGTGGTTAGGATTAATGAGAGCTTGTGACCAGTCATATCTAGGCCTCTTGCTTTTTAAAATGCTTACATCATGTCTTCAAAATCATTCTCCTATTAAAAAATATAAATATGGCATTAAATGCAGCATTATATCTCTCAGGTTGCATCCAATGGACCTAGGAAACACTTTAAAAATTTTAGTAATTTCCATTTCATTTTCATGATTTATGGTTGTATTCCTGGTGAAGACTTATTTTCCTTAATGGAGCATACTACAAATTCAGATATAAAAAGAATTGTCATAAGGTGGCAGTATGTTTCAATGGTAACCACCAATGTAGAAAAAGTTCTTGTACTGGGTGGTCCTTTAGCCAATGGTGAAGATGATTCAAATAAAGGATTCGGCTTTATTTGTAAGAAAACTGAGCAGCTATTACTTAGGAGATAGGAAGAGTTAGTGGACATACTGCAGTTTGGGTTTTTATTCGTTTTAATCTTTCTAATGCCAGGGATCATGAGCAAATAGATCTATTACTTTCATTAGCTACAACTCATAGGAAAGCCAGTGCCTTCCCATTACGGCTGTCCACAGTACATAGTAGTTAAATAAAGCACCTAGTGGAGCCATTGCAACCACTTTAGCAAGAAATAATAGGTGAGCCTATATGTTTGAAGGAATTTATTTAAAGTCCTAGTTCTTTCTAAGGCTGTGTGATAGTCGCAGGTTTCATTTGGGTTGGGTTAGATACAGGAGTGTTTGGTCATGGTTTAATAAACAGCATTAGTCTGCAGAGAAGTGATAGAAAAGTTTTAGCTTTTAATGAAATAGATTATGTTTAATTTCATGCCCTCACTCTCATTAGCTTTGTAACCCTGAGCCAGTTACTTTGCCTCTGAAATGTGTGTTTCTTATTACTAATTTGTGGATAATATAATGCTAACCAAGTGGGGCCACTGAAGGATTTAATGAGATGTTGTTTATGGGTTGGCTCACTAAATTCTGTGGTTTTGTAAAACCATTAATAAGAAGAAATATGTTCTCCTTTTCCTATGACCTTACTCTGAGAAAAAAAAAAGTTTTAGGTTGTCACATTGTTTTGTCATGTAACTATGACTCATTATATAATGGCTGTTTAACCGTGTAAGAAAAGTAGCCACACAACAAAGGAAGCGGGCATAGCACTTAAGAGTTTCGAAACACCTGTCAATACTGTATGTAGAGAGGGGATGCAAGATGTAGGGCATAATGCCATGAGAGGCGGAGGCGGAAAAGAGGAAGAAGGAGCAAGGAAAGGAACAAGAAGAGGAGAAAAAGGAAGAAGGAGGGAGAAAAAGAAACAGAGAAATGGGCAAGGGAAGGCAAGGAGAAGAAGGGAAGGGGAGAGAAAAAGGGAGAAAGAGAGAAACAGATACAGAAAGAAATACAAAGGTATACTTGCACACACACACACACACACAGAGAGAGAGAGAGAGAGAGAGAGAGAGAGAGAGAGAGAGAGAGAGACAGAGAGAGAGAGAGAGACAGAGACAGAGACAGAGACAGAGAGAGAGAGAGAGACAGAGACAGAGATAGAGACACACACACAGAGAAAACAAGTCTGTTTCGATGCTTCTATTCTTTCTATTCTTTGTGAGCTGAATTTGAAAATCCTCAAGGTGTTATGGTACTGTCACACTAAGAAGATTTCACATTATACATTTGTAAATAATTTATCACTGAATTGTGTATGAACATACATGAAATAACAAAGAAGAGAGAGAGAGAAGAGAAGAGAACCAATTGTGCCCTCTGTTTGGAAGGAACAGACTTTTGATTGCTCATAAACAATAAGGACAAGAAATCTTGTTATATGTTGGAGCACCTTTTGAGAGTGGTATTGCTGGGTCCTCAGAACTATTTCCAATTTACTGAGGATCTGCCAGACTGATTTCCAAGTGGTTGTACCAACTTGCAATCTCATCAGCAATGGAGGAGTGTTCCTCTTTCTTCACATCCTCACCAGGATCTGCTGTTACCTGAGTTTTTTTATCGTAGCCATTCTGGTCTCCAGGTCATTTTGATTTGCATTTCCCTGATGACTAAAGACTTTGAAAATTTCTTTAACTGCTTCTCAGCCAATTGAGATTCCTCAGTTGAGAATTATTTGTTTAGCTCTGTACTCCATTTTTTCAATTGGGTTAGGTTTTCTAGAGTCTAATTTTTTTGAGTTATTTGTGTATTTTGGACATTAGCCCTCTGTTGGATGTCGGGTTGGTAAAGGTCTGTTCCCAATCTATGGGTTACCATTGTTGACCTGTTGTCAGTGTCCTTGGCCTTACAGAACCTTTCAATTTTATGAGGTTCCATTTGTCAGTTGTTGATCTTAGAGCATGAGTTATTGGTGTTCTTCAGGAAAATTTCCCTTGTGCCAAAGTGTTTGAAGTTTTTCCCTTGTAGCAGTCTTATTTATCATAGGTCTTAATTTTCCAGAAGTTGAAAAGAACCCAGATGTCCCTCAACAGAGGAATGGATACAGAAAATGTGGTACATTTACACAATGGAGTACTACTCAGCTATTAAAAACGATGACATCATGAAAAACCTTAGGCAAGATTAGTAGTTGTAGACTTTCTTCCAGTGAGTGTGACTTCACTATCACAGAGGAGGTAGCTAGTTTTCCAATACCAGACATGGTATCTCTCTTGTTAAGTGGGTCTTAAGTACAATTATATAGCTGACGGTTACACTACAGCACCCTTAGCTTTATTGTGCCAACTGGTTGTTGATGTGGCCCACAGCATCATAACTTGTAGGACCATGGTTGTTTGCTTACTCCTTCCTTTGGAAGCTTGCAGGGTGTCTTGTGGTACCATGAAACCTAGTCATTGGGTACTGGACATTCTGGTTAATTCCAGGTCAGGGGTCTCTGGGCCCTTATACTGAAGTGCACAGTGTCTTCAGCAATGGGGACTTGCCTTCCACTTCTGAGAGGCAACCAGAGGCAACAGCATTTAGTTGTATCTTTTAGGGATCTCTTGAACCATCCTAACAACACAAAAGTGGGTATGTCAGGTCTGGTATTAGGTTTTTGATAGGTTGTCTTTGGTTCTTGGAGGGAACACTGTCAGCCTAAAATGAGAAAAGTTCATTAAAACTATTTATATAAATATTTATATAGAGAATCACATGTATTGTTTTTTAGGTAAATTTTTAATATGAATCCTGTGTCTTTTTCAGGTACCCATATTTTACCTACCTTCCCCCATCCCATGTATTTATCCCAGGTATTCCTAAGGAGGCCCCTTTTCTCATTTCCCCTATCAGGTCACTTGGATCCTGCCATTTCCCATTCCTCTCTTCCCACGGTGGTTTTTTTTTTTTTTTTTTTTTTTTTATCATTAAAGATTCATCAAGTTATCCCTATCCATGATCCCTCCTCATCCCCTCTCCCACCCTGTTCCCTCTCCATTCACCACTAATGTGTATCTTATTTCACCCTTTAAGAGAGACAGCTAGGAAAGAAAACAGAAATCAAGGGGGTATCTCTGGGACTAGCCTGAAACCTGGGATGGAGAGGTTTCTGGGAGTTAATTGGGGTGACCTTAGCTGAGACTCTTAGTAGTGGGTGATATGGGTACTGAAATGGAGAAGGGACATCAACCTACACACAAAACTTTGAGCCAAAATTTCTTCTGCTTACAAGATATGCAGAGATAAACATAGAGCACAGATTCAGAAAACAGCCAACCAATGACTGGCCCAACTGGGAGACCCATCCCATGGAAGAAAGTCAGCCCCTGACACTATTTATGATACTCTGCTATGCTTGCAGACAGGAGCCTAGCAAAATGTCTCCTGAGAGGCTTCATCCAGCAGTTGGAAACAGATGCAGAGATCCACAGCCTAACATTAGGCAGAGCTCCAGGAGTCATGTGGAAGAGTAGGGGATAGGATTGAGTGAGCCAGAGAGGTCAAGGAGACTACATGAAGACCTACTAAGTCAAATAACCTGGGCCCGTGGGGGCTCACAGAGACTGAACCATCAACCAAACAGCATTCATGGGATAGAAGTAGGCCCCCTACACATTTGTAGCAAATGTGCAGCTTGGTCTTCATGTATGTTCTCTAACAGTTGGAGCAGGGACTATCTCTGACTCTGTTGCCTGCTACTGGATCCCCTTCTTGTAGCTGAACTACAACTATGGCCTCAGTTGCTTATTCCTGCTGTGATTTGATTTACAAGGTCAGGGTGGTACCCAAGGGGACTTCCCCTTCTCTGAGGAGAAGGAGAGGGAGGTAATAGGGGAAAGGACTTGTGAGAGTGGGACTGGGAGAAGAGAAGGGAGGAATGGCTGTTACTGGAATGTAAAGTGATTAAATAAATAAATGAATAAATAAATAAATGTAAGAAAAAATGCTTCAGTCCTACTCAGAAGGGGAAGAAAATAATCTTGACGGGTCAAAGAAGGTATCGACCTGGGAGGTAGAGAAGAGGGGGATAGAAAAATGGGAGGAGGATCAGATAGAGCCTGGGGAGAAGTACAGAGGGTCAAGAATTGAAAGAAGGTTTCTAGCAGTGTGGGAGGGGGAACTAGGGGTAGCCACTACAAAATCCTAGATGCCAGGAACCCAAAAGGTTCCCAGGACCCAACAGGGATGAAATTAGCTGAAACACCCAACAAAGGGGAGATAGAACCTGTAAAAAACCATATCCAATGGATATGCACAGCCCCCGGTTGAGGGATGGTGCCACCCACCCACCTCAAAAATATTAATCCAGAATTGCTTCTGTCAAAAAGAAATGCAGGGACAAAGAGTGGAGCAGAGACCGAAGGAAAGGCCAACTAGAAACTGCCCCACTTAGGGATCCATCTCATCAGCAGGCACCAAACCCAGACACTATTGCTGATGCCAAGAAGTGCTTGTTGACAGGAGCCTCCATATAGCTGTCTCCAGAGAGGCTCTGCCAGAGCCAGACCAATACTCACAGCCTTGCATGGGACTGAGCATGGGGACACCAAGGGAAGAGGTAGGGGAAGGACTGGAGGAGCTGAAGGGGTTTGCAACCCCATAGGAAGAACAACAATATCAACCAACCAGACCCCTCAGAGCTCCCAGGGATTAAACCACCAACCAAAGAATACACATGGAGGGACCCATGGCTCCAGCTGCATATGTTGCAGAGACGATTGCCTTATCTGGCATTAATAGGAGGAGAGGCTTGGTCCTGTGGAGGCTCAATGGCCCAGTGTAGGGGAATGGGAGGGCAGGGAGACAGAAGTGGGTGGGTGAGTGGGAGAGCATCCTCATAGAAGCAAGGGGAGGGTTTGTGATAGAGTATTTGCAGAGGGGAAACTGGGAAGGGGATAATATTTGAAAAGTAAATAAGTAAAATAACTAATAGAAATGACAAAAACACTGATAACTTTTCTCTATGGAAAGTAAATGATATAGATGTTTAGGACTAAAACACTTGAATATAAAATTAAATACATTTTTAACATTTGAAAGAATTGGAATGAAAAAATTATTGTTTAAATGCTTCAATATTAGTGCTTAGTAGAAAATCATGAAAATTGTTAATGACGGCTATTAGTGCTTTAATCACAAGGCCCACATAATATACAGTCTTTTCAGCCATTTTACTGATGGCATTTATCTCTGCACACAAATGAGGTCCTATTGAGAGTTTTTTAAAATCAATTTTAATAATTTTGTTATGTCTTAGATTTACATTTTTTAATTAGGTATTTTCTTCATTTACATTTCAAATGCTATTCCCAAAGTCCCGCAGACCCTTCCCCCCACTCCCCTACCCACCCACTCCCACTTCTTGGCCCTGGCATTCCCCTGTACTGAGGCAGATAAAGTTTGCAAGACCAATGGGCCTCTCTTTCCACTGATGGCCAACTAGGCCATCTTCTGATGCATATGCAGCTAGAGACACGAGCTCCAGGAGTACTGGTTAGTTCATATTGTTGTTCCACCTATAGGGTTGCAGACCCCTTTAGCTCCTTGGATATTTTCTCTAGCTCCTCCATTGGGGGCCCTGTGTTCCATCCAATAGCTGACTGTGAGCATCCACTTCTGTGTTTGCCAGGCCCCGGCATAGCCTCACAAGAGACAGCTATACCAGGGTCCTTTCAGCAAAATCTTGCTGGTGTATGCAATGGTGTCCCCATTTGGAGGCTGATTATGGGATGGATCCCAGGATATGGCAGTCTCTAGATGGTCCATCCTTTCATCTCAGCTCCAAACTTTATCTCTGTAACTCCTTCCATAGGTTTATATTTATATTTTAAAGCAAGGCTGATATTGAAGAATGATGTATCTTACATATTTCACCTTCATAAGGAGATTTAATCACTGTGTCAAGGGGGAACTTCACAGCAGCTGTTGTGAAGACCATCGATGTGAAGAGAAAGCTCTCTCAGGTTCCCACTTTCTCTATTTTCTCCTGCCACATATATACACAGATACTTAAAGTTATCTGGAGATATCACGGGAGAAAGTCTAGAGAGTTTAATCAGAGAACCCCTCCTGGAAGGATTAGCTGTCATATGAAGCACTTACCCTCTGATGTTTAAGGCCTCATTGGGGTTCTTGGAAGGCATGACTTCCATGCAGAGGACAAAGGCAGAGTATAGTGTGAGAAGAAATGAGATGATAGAAAGTAGAAAAACAGATATTAGAAAGAATCTGTGATCATGTAAGATCCACATTGGAGAGAGTAACTTAAGTTAAATTTGATCAGCTCTTAAAGGTATAGAGAAAAATGATAACCTTTCCACAATATGTGAAATGAGGTTTCCATGTACATATGAACATGTCCAGCAATGTCAAGGAGAAAATGATTACACAGTATGTAGTTACATGAGCTCATTTGAAACATTTTATATTTTATTTAAGGTCCATGACATTCAGCTCTGTGGCCAGGCACCAACGATTGTCGTAAGCACTGAATAGAGTTGATGTTCTAGCTTCATATGGACGTGTGCCAACTAAGAGCGATGTATATATTACTATATGCTAAATACAAGGAGTGGAAGTAAAGTAGACTCAGAATAGAATGCAAGGGACACAGGTGTGCCGTGTACAGCCTGAGGAGGGACTAGAAGTACTTCAGTGTATATTCCCTGAGGCATTTCCATCCTATTATCTCCAAATTATTGTACTAGACGGTGGGGTGGCTCTCAGCCTGTGGGTGGCTACCCATTTACAGTTGCATATCAGATATTTATATTATAATTCATAACAGTGGCACAATTACAGTTTTGAAGAAGAAATGAAATAATTTTATGGTTGCACGTTACCACAACATGAGGAACTATATTTGGTTTTAGGGAGGTTGAGGAGCCCTACAGTAGAGTATCATCAAAACCTAGGTGCGGAAAATAGAGTTCAAACAGTTGCCATTAAATACCCACATTTCCATACCTGAATACAATGCAGGAAATTTATTTATTGAATTTTAAGAAGAATTATTTTGATCCAAAACTTTTATTTGAAGTCCAGAGGGATATTCCCGTTGGTGACAGAATGATACTTTTGAACATTCAACAATTCATAAAATTTACAATTTCTCTAACTTATTAGTGAAAAACCTTGGAACATTTTCTTCTCAAACATATTAAAATTTATTTGTGAGAGAAAGACAGAGCAAGCACATGGGTGCCCATGGAAGGAAATGTCCCAGCCCATGTGTGGAGGTCAGGAGACAGGGATCAATTTTATCCTACCATCTGGTTCTTAGGGATCAAATTTAGGTTATCAGGCTTGGTAGCAAGCAACTTTACACACTGAACCAACTTGCCTGTCCTCAAACATTTTCTAACTGCAAAGGAAACTGAGAAACACATTAAAATGTTTCTGTATAGTTGAAGCAGGGTTAAGTGCATCCTCTCGCACTGAGGCAGACAAGTTCGTTCACCCAGGCATCCAAATCCAGGCAATGGAGTCAGGGAACCTACATGAAGAACAAGATTCCATCTGCTACAAATGAGTAGAGGGGCCCAGGTTCAACCCATACGACCCATACGTGTGCTTTGGTTGGTGCTCAGTCTCTGTAAGACTGCATGGGCCCAGGTTAGCTTACTCTGTAGGTCCTCCTGTGTTGTCCTTGATCCCGCAGCATCCTCAATCCTTTCCCCACTCTTGCAGAAGACTCTCCAAGCTCTGCATGATGTTTGACTGTTGGTTTCTGCGTGTTTCCATCAGCTGGTGGATGAAGTCTCTCAGAAGACAGTTATGCTAGGCTACTGTTGGCAAGCATAGCAGAGTATCAGTGTGATTGTCGGGAGCTGTCTCTCTCCCATGGAATGAATCCTTAGTTAGGCCAGTCATGGGTTAGCCATTCCCTCCATCTTTGCCCCATCCTTATCCCTGCATATCTTGTAGGCAGGACAAACTGCATCAAACATTGTGTGTGTGTGTGTGTGTGTGTGTGTGTGTGTGTGTGTGTGTGTGTGTGTGTGTGTGTTAGTGGTCCTCTCCCTCCACTAAATGTTCCATCTGGCTACAGGAGATTGCCTCTTGGGCCCCATATCCTCCACTGGTAGAGATCTCAGCCAGGGTCATCCCTGTAGACTTCTAGAAGAGCCCCTCCCAGAAATTTTCCTGTCACTGATTTCCATTCACTCTCTGAGCCTCCCATTCAACCCCATGCTTGTTCCCTTCCCAACTCTTCTCCCCGTTACCACTCTTCACCCACTTCACATGTCTAACTTATTTCTCCTCCTGAGTGAAGTTAAAGCATCTTCCCTTAGGCTCCCCTTGTTTTTTTAGCATCTCTGTGTCTGTGGGTTGTCCTGGTTATCCTGTTCTTTATGGCTAATATTCTTTTATAAGTGAGGACAGGAGTGTTTTTCTGGGTCTGGATTACCTCACTCAGGATATTTTGTAATTCCATCCATTTGTCTGCAAACTAAATGATGTCCTTGATTTCAATAGCTGAATAGTATTCCATTGTGTAAATGCACCACATTTTCTTTATCCATTCTTCAGTATAGGGACATGTAGGTTGTTTCCAATATTTGGCTCTTATGAATATAGCTGCTATGCCACAAATCCAAGGGCACCCACATTCATAAAAGAAACTTTACACACATTGAAAGCTCAAAACACACATTGAACCCCATACAATAATAGTGGGAGACTTCAACACCCCACTCTCACTAATGGACAGGTCATTGAAACAGAAACTGAACAGAGACACAGTGAAACTAATAGCCGTTATGAACCCAATAGATTTAACAGATATCTACAAAACATTTCACCATAAAAGAAAAGAATACACCTTCTTCTCATCACCTCATGGTACCTCCTCCAAAATCGACCATATAATTGGTCACAAAACAAGCCTCAGCTGATACAAGAAGACTGCAATAATCCCATGCATCAGATTGCCATGGCCTAAGGCTGATCTTCAATAACAGCAAACCTACAGAAGGCCCACATACATGTGGAAACTGAACAACTCTCTACTCAGTGATAACTTGGTCAGGGAAGTAATTAAAAAAGAAATTAAAGACTTCCTGGAATCCGATGAAAGTGATGACATAACATACCCAAACTTATGAGACACAATGAAAGCAGTGCTACGAGGAAAATTCATACCATTTAGTACTCTAATAAAATAATTGGAGAGATCCTACACTAGCAACTTAGCAGCACACCGGAGAGCTCTAGAACAAAAATAAGCAAACACACCCAAGAGGAGTAGAAAGCAGGAAATAATCAAACTCAGGTCCGAAATCAACCCAATAGAAACAAAGAGAACTATACAAAGAATCAACAAAACCAAAAGCTGGTTTTTTGAGAGAATCAACAAGATAGATAAACTCCTAGTCAAACTAACTAAAAGGCCCAGAGGCAGTATCCAAATTAATAAAATCAGAAATGAAAAGGGAGACATAACAACAGAAATGGAGGAAATTAAAAAAAATCATCAGATCCTACCAAAAAAAAGCCTGTATTCAACAAAACAGGAAAACCTATGTGAAATGGATGGTTTTCTAGATAGATACCACGTAGCAAAGTTAAATCAAGAGCAGGTAAACTATCTTAACAGGCCCTAAGGAAATAGAAGAAGTAATTAAAAACCTCCCTACCAAAAAAATAAATAAATAAAATAAAAAAATCACAGGGGCCAGATGGCTTTAGTGCAGAATTCTAACCAAAATTTCTCAAACTGATATATAAATAGAAACAGAAGAAACACTACCTAATTCATTCTATGAATCCACATTTACTCTGATACCTAAACCACACAAGGATGCAACAAAAAAGAGAACTTCAGAACAATTTCGTTTATGAATATCGATGCGAAAATACTCAGTAAAATTCTTGCAAACTAAATCGAGGAACACTTCAAATCCATAATTCACAACAATTAAGTAGACTTCATCCCAGGGATGCAAGGTTGGTTTAATATAAGAAAATCCAATAACGTAATCCACTATATAAACAAGCTCAAAGAAAAAAACAACATGATCATCTCCTTAGATGCTGAAGTAGCATTTGACAAATGACAACACTCCTTCATGTTAAAAAATCTTGTAAAGATCAGGAATTCAAGGCCCATACCTAAACATAATAAAGGCAATTTACTGTAGACCAACAGCCAATATCAAATTAAATGGAAAGATACTTGAAGCAATCCCACTAAAATAGGGACAAGACAGGGATACCCACTCTCCCATATCTATTTGATTTAGTACTCAAAGTTCTGGCTAGAACAACAAAAAGAGATCAAGGAGATACAAATTGGAAAAAAAAGAAGCAAAGGCATCACTGTTGTAGATGATAGGAACTAGACATAGGGACCACAATTCTACCAGAGAGCTTCTATTCCTGATGAACAATATCCCTGACACCTTTTCAGTCCAAATGGCATCTAAAGCTGAGTGCTGGTTTTCTTTCAATGGCTATTTTTTTCTTTTGGATCATTAAGTATTATGCTTTTGTATTTTATGGAAATAAATAATATTTATATACATTAACCTTCTGACATTTATGGATTGAGCAGCTGTAGTGTTCAAGTTTTAAAGAATACACTCACACACATGCACACACACACACACACACACACACACACACACATTTGAATATTTTAGAAATTCAAAGACAGATATGACTGTGGGGTCTTTTCCAAAAAAAAAAATCTCTGAGGGCTAGTTTTGAGATCTTGTTTCATATTTGGAAATATGTAAAACAAATTAGTTTCTTTGCTCTGAAAATCAAATGGGTTACCCACCAGAAAAATGTTGTCACATTTAGTTTAAATGAACTTAGTGACAAGTGTTTTCCAGAATGATCTTTTATGATTCAAATATATGATAGATTATTCTATGCTTGAAAATAAATCTGTGCCTTTTCAGAGTAAAGAAACCTAGTACTGCTTTGTTGGAAATCACTTTTCAACTGCTTTAGGCAAATTTGTATAATTGTATCCAGCTCTTGTATTCTTTGGGAATGAAAATTGTTAGAGCAGAGAGTATTTTATGCCTTTCAAAAGTTCTTTAACTTCCTACAGAATATTGCTGCTGAATAGAAACCAAGGTGTGACCAGCAATTTCTAAATAGTTTGGAAGAATCTGGGACATTCTGTCAATAGGGATATGAATAGCTGCAGAAAGCCCTCTAATAAGTTACATCTTGGTAAATGCTTTTCTTTTTGTAATATCATAGGAAAACTGAAAAGAGCTTTTACTTTTAGAATGCAATACTACTCTTTTTGACTCTGGAAAGATTTTGTGATTATATCATTGTTAACAGTATAAACATTATTTAATTTCCATCTCTTTCTCTGGTGAAAAAAGTATTTTAAAACTTATTCTCTCATGAAATTAGCTCCTTTTTTATTAGATATTTTCTTCATTTACATTTTAAATGCTATCCCTTTTCCTAGTTTCCTCTCTGTAAGTCCCCTATACCTCCCCTACCCTGCTCCCCAACCCACTCACTCCAGCTTCCAGGCCCTGACATTCCCCGTACTGGGGCATATAATGTTCACAAGACCAAGAGACTCTCCTCCAATTGATGGCCAACTAGGCCATCCTCTGCTACATATGCAACTAGAGACACAGCTCGGGGGTGGGGGTGGGGGGGGACCTGTACTGATTAGTTCATATTGTTGATCCTCCTATAGGTTTGCAGACCCATTTAGCTCCTTAGATACTTTCTCTAGCTCTTTCATTGGGGGTCCTGTGTTCCATCCAATAGATGACTGTGAGCATCCACTTCTGTATTTTCCAGGCACTGGCATAGCCTCACAAGAGATGGCTATAACAGGGTCCTGTCAGCAAAATCTTGCTGTCATATGCAATAGTGTCCATGATTTTATTCCTTTGATTTCTTCACACTAGAACCCTAAAGGCAAAGGTTTGATGTGGCTTTCATAGATTTTGAGTTTGCAAGTTCCTAGATTCCTGAAAAACATTCCTTTTTTTTTTTCAATGATATCCCATATTTCCATACTCATGTACCAAGATATCTCAAAGGCTTAACTTTTAACATAAATACTTCACAACATTATTATTAATTGAGCATAATTTAACATTATGATTAATTTAGCCAAAATGCTCAGAGAAGGGGGAGATAGCACCTGTAGAGACCACCTCCAGTAGATAGGCACAGCCCCCAGTTGAGGGATTGGGCCATGCACCCATATTAAAAAATTTAACCAGAAATAAATGTTCCTGTCCAAAGGAATGACAGGGACAAAAATTGGAGCAGAGACTGAAGGATGGGCCATTCAGGAACTATCCCATCTGGGGACAATCCTGTCTGCAGACACCAACCCCTGACACTGTTGCTGTTGCCAAGAGGGTCTTGCTGACAGGAACCTGTTGTGGCTGTTCTTTGGGAAGTTCTGCCAGCAGCTGACCAATGAAGATGTGGACGCTCAGTCAACAATCACACTGAGTTAGGGGACCCTGACTGGGGAGCTAGCAGGAGTACTGGAGGGGCAGAGGGGTATTGCAACCCCATAAGAAGAACAATGTCAGCTCACTAGACCACCTAGTGCTCCTAGGAACTAGACCACCAACCAACAAGTGTACAAGGAGAGATACATGGCTCTAGATACATAGGTAGTAGAGGATGGCCTTGTCTGACATCAGTGGGAGGGGAGGCCCTTGGTCCTGTGGAAGTTTGATGTCCCAGCATAGGGGGGTGATGGATTGGTGGGGTGGGAGAAGATGCTTAGGTGGGGGAGCACTCTCATCGAGGCAAAGGATAGAGGGTAGAAGGTAGATGTGGGATTGGGGTTTTATGAATGTGTAACCAGGAAGTGGGATATCATTTGAGATATAAATGAATGGAATGATTAATTTAAAACTTTAAAAAAGAAGTGGTCCATTTGATTCTGGTGTGTCCTAGACCTTATTATTATTGCCTATGGAAAGTTGGCTTAGAGTGGGAAGTCACCCCTCCTTCCATTTTCAGTGCACTCTTACAGTCAGCTGGCAATCAATTCCCTTCGCCTTTTGTTTGGTTTTCTATTGCCCATCCCTTTCTGCTCAGCCTTGTCAGATCCTCTCCTTCCAACTTCTCAATTTGCCTCCCTCTTCTCCATCTCCTGTCTCTCCTCTTGCCTCAAGAGATGTCATCAAGAGTGTTAGTCATTATTTTTGAATGCAATAATGATATTCCACTTTATGTTCACTCTGAATTAATAAAATATGTAGCAGCTATTAGTATAAACAATTATGAACTGACTGGAAAAAAAGGGAAAATCCTTGAGGATGTTTTCACACACAATAAATGCATGCTAATTAGGCTGCTGTGAAATGCACTTTCAGAGAGAAGCAAGATCCATAATAGATGTTTGAATGATACCTGAGGCTTAGAATGTCCTTTTTGGATTTTCAAATCTTCATTTCACATTCTCTACACAAATCAAAGTAATCAGATTAATAAATTGTAATAATTTAAAAGACTCATTGCCCTTTTCTATGATGTATTCCACTGCTTTGTCTGAACCAATTTCAATTAATTAGCAAAACTATTCAAGTAATGATTGAGAACCTAAGATAGAAAATAAGAATATGTTATTGTATAGGGCCATCACTCTCCTCTATGTTTCTATCCTTAATGGAGGTGTTCATTAACTGAATAGCTCGTTTTTGAAGGAGATAATGCAGATGGTATGTATGTGTCATCTATAGAACACAGTTTACCTCTATGAAAGAACAAACTGGGAACAGAAGCTAAAGATAAACTTAAAAGTTCCTAACTCCATATTTACAAAGACATTGGCCTCATACATGAGCAGAACATGGAAGGTAACTTAGACAGCAGCTACAAGACTTAACTATTATGCCTACCCTCTTCTATTGGTTGGACATTATGCTTGCTAAACGGTGATACAGAGAGTAACACTATGTGCACAACTCTCCAACGTAGATGTGTAAATATAAAAAGTGCAAAAGGCAAGTCACAATAGAGGCATTGCTCATTATCAGTTAGAGAGACTACAAAATGTGTTTCCTTTGGTCAATTAAGGATGGGTAAATATTTGATTCAAGCTGTGTTATAAACACTTTGCTGAATTTGGCATATTTGATCTTCTGACATGGTCTTTTGATAGTGCTTACAGACATTAAAAAAGTGATGTTTATAACAAGGATGACTTCTCATACAAGGCAGAACCATCAGAACTTAAGTCTGGGCCCATTTTGCTTTTGAGATAATGCTGTTTCTATCACTATTTAGGGGTTCTGTCAGTAACATTAATTTGACAGGTTTAGAAGCTATTAGGGTAGCTCTACTTTAAAAATCCTAGAAGTTTTTGTTTTCGTTTTTTCTTTTTTCTTGGATATTTTCTTTATTTACATTTCAAATGTTTTCCTCTTTCCAGGTCTTCCCTTCAGAAACCTGCTATCCTACCCCCCCAGCCTCTATGAGGGTGCTTTCCCACCCACCTACTCCCATCCTCCTGTCCTGGCATTCCCCTACATTGGGGCACTGAACACTCAGGCCCGAGAGCCACTCCTCACACTGATGTCATCTTCTGCAACATATGTGGCTAGAGACAAGGGTCGCTATTTGTGTATTCTTTGGTTAGTGGTCCAGTCCCCGGCAGCTCCAGGGGCTGTGGTGCTAGCCTGTTGACACTGTTGTTCCCTTCATGGGGCTGCAAACCTCCTCAATTCCTTCAGTCCCTTCTCCAACACCTCCATCAGGGATCCCCGAGCTCAGTCCAGTGGTTGACTTCCTTCTCTGTATTTGTCAGGCTCTGGCAGATCCTCTCTGGAGACAGCCATATCAGGCTTCTATCAACAAGCACTTCCTTGCATCCACCATAACATCCAGACTTGGTGGCTGTATATGGGATGGATCACCAAGCTTTTATTGGTTGGGAGACTTTTGACCACTGCTTCTATTTCTTTAGGGGTTATAGGACTGTTTAGATGGTTTATCTGATCCTGATTTGTTTGTTTGTTTGTTTGCTTGCTTGTTTGTTTTTCAAGACAGGGTTTCTCTGTATAGCCCTGGCTTTCCTGGAACTCATTTGGTAGACCAGGCTATCTGATCCTGATTTAAATTTAGCATTTGGTATCTGTCTAGAAAATTGTCCATTTCATCCAGATTTTCCAGTTTTGTTTAGTGTAGGCTTTTATAGTAGGATCTGATGATTTTTTTGAATTTCTTCAGTTTCTGTTGTTAAATCTTCTCTTTCATTTCTGATTTTATTAATTTGGATACTGTCTCTGTGCCCTCTGGTTAGTCTGGCTAAGGGTTTGAATATCTTGTTGATTTTCTCAAAGAACCAGCTCTGGGTTTGTTTGATTCTTTGTATACTTGTTTTTGTTTCTACTTCTTTGATTTCAGCCCTGGGTTTGATTATTTCCTGCCGTCTACTCCTTTTCCTGTATATTTGTTTCTTTTGTTCTAGAGCTTTCGGGTGTGCTGTGAAGCCGCTAGTGTATGCTTTCCCCAGTTTCCTTTTGGAGGCACTCAGAACTATGAGTTTTCCTCTGAGGACTGCTTTCATTGTGTCCCATAAGTTTGGGTATGCTATACCTTCATTTTCATTAAATTCTAAAAAGTCTTTCATTTCTTTCTTTATTTCTTCCTTGATGAATTATCATTGAGTAGAGTGTTGTTCAGCTTCGATGTGTACGTGGGGTTTCTGTTGTATGTGTTGCCATTGAAGACCAGCCTTAATCCACAGTGATCTGATAGGACAGCATGGAATTATTATAATCTTCTTATATCTATTGAGATCTGTTTTGTGACTGATTATATCGTCAACTTTGAAGAATGTACCATGAAGTGCTGAGAAGAAGATATATTCTTTTGATTTAGGATTAAATGTTCTATAGATATCTGTTAACATCAATTTGTTAGTTTCACTGTGTCTTTGTGTTTTCCTAATTTGTTCATTGATCAGAGTGGGGTGTTGAAATCCTTCACTATTATTGTGTGAGGTGCAATGTGTACATTGAGCTTTAATAAAGTTTCTTTTATTTCCATGGATGTCCTTGCATTTGGAGCACAGATGTTCAGAATTGAGAATTCACCTTAGTAGAATTTTTTTTTGATGAGTATGAAGTGTTGTCCTTCCTTATATTTCTTTTTTTAAAAAAAATAATTAGCAAAATTCCTTTTTATTTATTTTTTATTTTTTATTACATATTTTCCTCAATTACATTTCCAATGCTATCCCAAAAGTCCCCCATACCCTCCCCCCCCACTTCCCTACCCACCCATTCCCACTTTTTTTTGGCCCTGGCGTTCCCCTGTACTGGGGTATATAAAGTTTGCGTGTCCAATGGGCCTCTCTTTCCAGTGATGACTGACTAGGCCATCTTCTTGCTAGTATATGCAATGGTGTCAGCGTCTGGAAGCTGATTATGGGGTGGACCCCTGGATATGGCAGTCTCTAGATGGTCCATCCTTTCGTCACAGCACCAAACTTTGTCTCTGTAACTCCTTCCATGGGTGTTTTGTCTTCCTTATATTTCGTGTTGACTTTTGGTTGAAAGTAGATTTTATCTGATATTGATATTATAATGACTACTCTAGCTTGTTTCTTGGGACCATTTGCTTGTAATTTTTTTCCTGTCCTTTACTCTGAGGTAGTGTTTGTCTTTGACACTGAGGTCCCTTTCCTGTATGCAGCAAAATGCTGAGTCCTGTTTATTTATCCAGTTTGTTAGTCTATGTCTTTTTATTGGGGAACTGAGTCCATTGATGTTAAGAGATATTAAGGAACAGTGTTTTTTTTGCTTTCTGCTATTTTTGATGTTATTTCTATGTTTGTGTGTTTATCTTCTTTTGGGTTTGTTGAAAGAAGTTTACTTTCTTGGTTTTTCTAGGGTGTAGTTTCTTTGTTTTGGCATTTTCCATCTATTATCCTTTGTAGGGCTGGATTTGTGGAAAGATATTGTGTAAATTTGGTTTTGTCATGGAATATCTTGGTTTTTTCCATCTATGTTAATTGTGAGTGTTGATGAGTATAGAAGACTGGGCTGGCATTTGTGTTCTATTAGGGTCTGTATGAGATTTGCCAAGAATCTTCTAATTTTCAGTCTCTGGTGAGAGTCTGGTGTAATTTTCATAGGGCTGTCTTTATATGTTCCTTGACATTTTTCCCTAACTGCTTTTTAATATTCTTTGTTTTGTGCATTTTGTGTTTTGACTATTATGTGACAGGAGGAATTTCTTTTCTGGTCCAATCTATTTTCAGTTTTACAAAACTTATATGTTCATGAGCATCTCTTTCTTTAGGTTAGGAACGTTTTCTTCTATGAGTTTGTTGAAGATTTTTACTGGTCATTTAAGTTGGGAATCTTCACTCTTTTCTATACCTATTATCCTTTGGTTTGGTCTTCTCATTGTGTCCTGGATTTTCTGGATGTTTTGGATTAAGACCCTTTTGCATTTTGCATTTTCTTTGGCCTTCAAGTCAGTCAGTGTTTTCTCTGGTATCTTTTGCACCTGAGTTTTTTTTTTTCTATCTTTTGTATTCTGTTTGTGATATTTGCGTCTATGACTCCTGATCTCTTTCCTAAGTTTTCTATCTCCACTGTTGTCACCCTTTGTGATTTCTTTATTGTTTCTATTTCCATTTTTAGATCCTGGATGGTTTTGTTCATTCCCTTGCCTGTTAGGTTTTGTTTTCCTGTAATTCTTTAAGGAATTTTTATGTTTCCTCTTTTAGGTCATCTACCTGTGTACCTGTGTTCTCCCATATTTCATAAGGGAGTTATTTATGTCCTTCTTAAAGTCTTCTATCATCATCATGAGATGTGAATTTAAATCAGAGTCTTGCTTTTCTGGCATGTTGGGGTAACCAGGGCTCTCTGTGGTGTGAAAACTGAGTTTGGATGATGCCAAGTAGGTTTGGTTTCTGTGGCTTATGTTCTTGCCCTTGTCTCTTGCCATATGGATATTTCTGTTATTAGCTGATCTTGCTTTCTTTGACTGTGGCTTGTTCATCCTGCAAGCCTCTGTGTCAGTACACCTGGGAGAACAGTTCACTCCAGGAGGAATTTAGGTATGGAGAGCTGTGGTATAGGGTCAGCTCTGGGGTGCAGACAGATACCAGTAGGTTCATGTCCCCAGCTGTTTCTTGGTTCCTGTGTCCTGATGACTCTGAGAGGGCCCCTTTTGGGCTAGGAATTTGAAGAGATCTGGTGGTCTTACCTGTGCTTGCAGGAGTGTAGGTACTCCTGCAAAACCAACTCTCTTCTGGTGCTATTTGGTTATGGAGCCCTGTGGAGGAGGATCGGCTCCAGGCACAGACAGAAACCCAGAAGGCTCCTTTCCTAGGCCTCTACTAGGTTCCTGTGTTCTGAGTGTTACCAGAGGGTTCCTCTGAGCAGCAGTGGTAGTCGTACTTGTGCTCACAGGCTTGTCTTCACTCCTGGGAGTGTAGCTCTCTTCATGCACTATTTGGGTATAATCCTGGAGGTTTTAAGATGACTCTTACAAAATGATGATGGACAGAGAATGGAAGAAGATACTTATGTAGAAAAATTAACAAATGAATGTTAATGTACATAAAGTATTTAGGGAAAACCTCTGTCCTTCAGGCAAGTTAGAGTCACAGATATCTCAAAGAAGTAAAATAAGTGTATTAGAAACAGGGCATACTGGAGTTTGATGGGTAGACTGGAATAAAGGAATGAAAATAAGAATTATGCAGAGTAAGGGTGAAACCAAGAACCAGAGAACCATTGATGCACACGTTTTGAAATATGAAAACTAACATCATCAGTCACAAAGAAAAACTCAAGAAGTATAACTGAACTTTTAAAATTCTTTCTGCCTAGTCTGTTGAGTTATCATGCCCCCTTTCCTTGGCAGAACTAAGGAACTTACCTTTGTGCTCTCTCTCTCACTTTTTTTTTATTTTTATTTTTTTGATACACTGGCAGTGACTTTGATATATATATATATATATATATATATATATATATATATATATATATATATATATATAGTGTGTGTGTGTGTGTCAGCAGGTTTGTTAATGTGAGTACAATCCCCACAGAGGCCAAAAAGGGGTTCTGGTTCCCATGAAACTATCATTAAAGCTGGGGATGGGTTAAGCAGCAGGGGTTCTGGGGAACAAACTTGACTGGGGTGCTTATGGAAACCCATTGAGAAGATGACATGTAGTACTGCATTTTGAAGGATGTCTGCAAACATAAGGCAGAAGAGAACTGCAGCTCTGTTTTCTATATTGAGGGATAAGCAAGAGCAATGGCAGGAAAATGGAAAGAATACAATTTCTTTAACTAAAAATACTACCTTTGGATAAGCATTGCCAAAATCAATACTATTCTGTCCTCTTACATATAGAACTTTAACAACATCTCCTCAATAAAAAAGGATTTATGCACCCACTATGCTGGGAGAACAGATTAATATCTTCCTAGCTTGCAAAGCAATTTCCTCTCAGTGGGATTGTTCTGAAAAGTTCACTTAGAAAAAGTATATGGCAGGGAGCAGGTGAGAAACATTCACTGCATGAATGAAAAGTTAAAACATAAGAAATTTACTCTGAAATTATTTTAAAATGTCCTCTTAAACTAGAAATTTCATATATTATTTTCACATATGAATGCATTTATGTGTTAGAAACATACCCATATTAGATATGTAGATAAATGGGTCAAAATAATGACACCTCTACCAGAGAGTTTCTCTCCACCTAAGAGGTTCATTTGTCATCCAGCCTGCTCACCCCTGACGCTTCAGAGCCATTGCTCACAGATGAATTTGCCTGTACCACCCACATGCAGAACTTGGTGGCTGAAGCAGTCTCATCAGAGTGATTCATAGTGAACTAAAAAGGAGGTCACTTGAGGAAGTAAGATGCTTTCTTTTTTTTTTTTTTCTTTTGTATCTAACTCGTACTATCTGGGTGCCGGCACAGTACACAGGTATGATTCCCCAGTATAGTTTTTTATAAGACTCATTAATGTACATAAACAACATGGAATTAATTCCTTGCCGTTCCTGCTGGTTACACATTTTCATTTCTTAAAACCCTATGACTGACATTTAAGTCGAAATATGTTTTGTTTTCTACTAGAGATTAATTGAGTGGCCATTATGACATTGTTCATGCTGATCAGAAATGAAATTTTTTAAATAATGACTCACAGAGCATTCACCATAGTTTTTATCATAACAGTATGCTTCCTAGACCTCATGTCTGTGTGATGCTCTCCAGTGTTCATAGATAATTACACAATCTACTGCAGCTATCTCCATTTTGAACAGTTACCACACATAAGCCTTGTTCTGAATCTTTCCTGTGTATTTCTCAAATCCTCCCATCATATTATGATATCTAGAATATAATTTGTAACTTTAGTTGAGAAAACTAGCATAGAAGGATTTACATCACACTCCCCTGACCACAAAACTAAGTATCAAGCTTTATCTAAATACTGGATCCATTGAACTGCATTGCCCCCTGCATTCCTGTGTTGTATTGAATGTTGCATACAGATAAAAATAGAGCAATAGAAAACTGAGAAGAGTGAAAACTAGATCAATGAATGAAAAGCACTGGATGAGAGTGCTCTCAAACAGGTGTACTGTCTAAGACTTACCAATTCTGCATCTAATAAGACAGAAGAGATTCATATGTGACATATTGCAAGACCTATATTTATTACTGAAAATGATCAGAGAAATACATAGCAGACATTTAAGATTCATTGTTTACCATGTTCTCCAGAATGCCTAGGGACTGGCTTTGTCTTGGATGTTTGATCCTCACTTATACTGCATAGCAGGCTACTCTGGGTTTTATAGCTTGGAATCACATGACTCACCAGGCCAGAGCACTGAAAAATATGGAAAAAACAAACCCTAAGCTTGGTTATATGGTTTTAAGAAACTAAAATATGTAACCAGCAGGAATGACAAGGAATTAATTCCATGTTGTTCATGTACATTAATGAGTCTTATAGTGAACTATACTGGGGAATCAGACCTGTGTACTGTGTAGGCATCCAGATAGAATGAGTTAGATACAACCCCCCCCCCCAAAACAAAAAACAAACAAACAAAAGGCATGCATCTTACTTCCTCATGTGACCTCTATTTTTAGTTCAGTATGCAAGCAAAGGCGTAGGAAGGCACAAGGAAGTGGAGGGAACCAAGACTATGCAGATGCGTGTTCTAAATGCTCTGTACTTTCTGTAGGACTGTTCCTTACATTCTTTCCTTAAGTTGTCAATTACATCAAGAGCTTGTCCATAGTTCATGTCCATGTATGTGCAAATGCAAACACACATACACACACATGCCATGAAGGAACAAATCGTGGTCTGATGATCCCTTCACTTGCCTCTTATGACTGTATTATTCCCTACTCTAAGTGAGATTCAAGCATCCTTCCTTGGGTATTCCTTCTTCTTTAGCTTCTTTTGGTCTGTGGAATGGAGTGTAGGTATCCTGTACTTTATGACTTATATCCACTTAGAAATGAGTACATACTATGCCTATCCTTTTGGGTCTGGGTTACCTCACTCAGGACAATATTCTCAAGTTCTAACCATTTGCATAAAAATTAAAGATGTTTTGTTTTTATAGTATTCCATTGTGTATAGGTACCACATTTTATTTATTCAATCTTCAGTTTTGGGACATCTTGGTTGTTTCCAGTTGAGCAAGGATTTTTGTGGGATGGTAGAACATCTTCTGGGTATATGCCCAGGAGTGGTATAGGTGAATCTTGAGAAATATTCTTAGTTTTTGGATGGAACTTGGGTACTCTATTGAAAAGTTGGGGAAAGGATAGATCCCCCCCAAGGGGATAGGAACCTCATAAGAGGCCTAACAGACTCAACTACCCTGGACCCTCAGTTGCCTTCAAAGACTGGGCTATCATCAAAGAGCACACCTGGGCTAGAGCTAGGGCCCCCAAATATATGTAGCAGAAGTACTGATGAGTCTTCATCTTGCTCCCCCAACAACTGGAGTAGGGCTATATCTAAAGTTGTTTGCATGTTGGTTGAATAAGTTCCCCTAACTGGGCTGTGAAATAGGATACACCCAACTCTTTGATGTGCCAGGATTACAGGCAGGGTATGGAGTTGTCGGGGTGGGTGGGAATCTACCCTCTCAAAGGAGAAAAAGAAGGTGTGGGCAGAGGGATTGTGGGAGGAGTACAGGGCAGCAATCTGGATGTAAAGTGAATAATACAAATACAATCATCTCTTAAACATGTATACGTGGTACATGTACCTCAGCTGGCATTCCAGTTGTCTGCTTTGGTCTTTGACACAAAATCTCATTAGAATTTGGGACTGGCTAAATAGGTTACATTAATTGGTGAGTAGATTTAGAGATCCACACTTTTCTGCCACCTCGGTGCTGGATGTAAAGATGAACACAACTACAGTTGGCTTGTATTTTGGTATGGGTCTTGGGGACTAAACTCAGGTCCTTGTGCTCAAATGACAAGAACTTTCCTTGCTGACTGTTTTCACCAACCCAACACACTACTTTTGAAAGTTCTAACTAGCTTTCCTGTATGGATCTGACATCTTTGGGTGGAAAACGCTGACTAACAATGTCTAACAGATGCTTTCAGTGGTATGGCCACTGTTCTCTGAGGTGCTTACATCAATGCAAAGGTGGTGATAGTAGTATATTATTTACATAAAACACATTATATAGAAAAAATTAAAATGTTGATTTTAACATAAGTTTATTTATTCTAAAATATGCAGACATATAAACATTTACAACATTTTATTAGTTTTTTTAAAAGAGTTTCATATATGTTTTGATTTTACATCCCTCCCTCCCCGTTATTATCAGATCCATTTTCATTTTCCATCCCTCTCAACACTATGTCCATTTTTTCTCTATCAAGGTTAAATTTTACTGCCCAAGTATCCTTGGACATATGGCCTTTCACTAGAATATTGTTGAATTACCAAGTTGACTTACTTTAGAGAAAACTGACCCTTCTAGAAAGCAACACTTGTCAATTGCACCTTAGTTAAGTCAGGTTTGTGTCCAACTTCCTCTTCAATGTTGGGATTGAGCAAGGCATGGGTCTTATGTATGCTGTTGTAATCTTTGTGGATTCCTATGTGCAAGTGCACAGCTATGTACAAAGAAGAAGTTTCCTTCCTAGTAATCTACTGCAAGAGCCCCTCGAACTTACACTCTGACATAATGACCCCTGGGCACTTCAAGGAGGAAGTGTGCAATATATATTCCATTTTGGACTGAGGAGTGTATAATCTTTATTCTCTGTACCTTGGCTAGTTGGTTTTCTCTGTATTGATCGTTATCTACTGTTTATGGAAAATTCTGTGAAGGGTTGGAGATATGTCCTAAACCATGCTTTATACTTATTTTAATTTTTCTTTGAGAATTTCAGACATTATATACTTATTATTACTATTACTATTATTATTATTATTACTACTAAATTTTATTTTACAGTCCAGTCATTACCCCCTGCCATTCTGCCCTCTGACTGTTCCTCAACCCATTCCTCTTCCACTGTCTTCAAGAGGATATCCCCCCACATCCCCACCCCACCAGACCTCCCCACACCCTTGGACCTCAAGTCTCTGGAGACTTAGGTTCTTCTCTCACTGAGACCAGACCGCCTATGCAGGCCTCAGATATTCTATAATAGTCTTTCTCATTCTACGATTACTCCCAGATCTTCCCTCCCTTTCTTTCAACCCACTTTCATGTTTTTCTCTCTTTAAAACAAAAACCAACGAAAGGAGAAAAATTTTAATTGAAATAGCCAATGCTACTCCATTGTGTGTGGGGGGTTCCCTTTTGCAGCAGCTTTGTGTGTGTGTGTGTGTGTGTGTGTGTGTGTGAATAGTCTCTTGGCTTGGGGTAGGACTTTGTGCCTTCTCTGCTAGGAAGTTTTCTGGCTTGAACTTATGCAGGTCATATGGATGTGTCATAAAATCAGTGAGTTCATATGTACATCTATCCTCTTCTATATGGAGATGGTGAGTGGAAAGGAGAGAAAACTGTGGTTTTGGTACATTGTATGAGAGAAGAATATATTTTCAATTAAAAGAAAAAAATTACAAAATAAATGAAGTTATTTTTTATGATGTAGCTATAGTTTTTAACTGGGTACCATGAATATAGAAACTCGTCCAAAAAGAGTGTTAGAAATATTCAGTATCAGTGCCAGATATACCTTTGCCAGAAAGACACCCTTCCAGGCATGAATATATATAGCCCTGTTTGGCTATTATTTTTAAAGTAGAAATATTCCATCATTAGTTATTTACTAGCATATAATAACACTAGCATATATTATATGTCTGTTTAGTGATTATAGAGAAGGAAAGCTAAGATACATACTATCTACTGTGCCTTTATTAATATTTCTTCCAAATGATGAACTAACATCAAAGACCTAAAAAGTCCAATATCAATGTTAGAAAAATATCAGAATGTGTATATGAATACTAATATGACCAATTACATTATATTAGTATGGCTTAATGTAGATTATACATAAAACTGATAGCTTCATTAAATCAAAACTTAGCAAAACTTAGTATATAATGAGTCAAAAGTTTTCAGTAGATGTGATGTATATTTGTGTGCACATAGGTAAGAATGTGTTTCCTGAGAAACTGTCATTTAGCTTTTCAAGTAGACAATTCTTTAAGAAGCATAGTTTAAAGTTCCAGCAGTTGGGAATGTTTATTAGTAGAAGAAAGTGTCTTTTCTCCTAAAATGTGTGAAGAATAAAATGATCTTCCTTATTTATTCTGAAGTAAAATGATCCATATTCCTCATGTCTGTTTTCCCTGCAGAAAGATTTCAAATAAATATTTCTAGAATAGCTTTGTCCCTTAAGTAATAGAGTGAAAGTTTCCATGTGCCTTTTTAAAATCCCCTTAATCACAAAAGATTAACATTTATTAGGCATTCCACATATTGCTTTTAATGAAATCCATTGTTATTATGTGTGCTAAATATGAAAATAGAAAGTTTGTCATAGCAAAATAGATGATGTTTCACTACTTTTAAAAATAATGTAGTGTACAAGTTTAGTATAAATTTAATTATCTGCAGATGAATATTATTGCATAATTATCTCAACTAACTTTTGCCCCTACAGTGAATTTAAAAATAAACCTTATTATAACACAGTTACAGTGCAGGAAAAAAGGTTCTTAAATGACTGAAGCTACAAACAACTGTAATTGAAATGTTACTTCTGAGGAACAATTTACTGAGCACAGTGGTTTACCATAATTGTTGACATATCCCCTTAAGTACTGTGTCTCTGATTTCTTTCCTGTCATCAATCATTTAAAGCAATTTAGGAAATAACATCTGGACATACATTTCTGCTATTTTATTTACATCATTTGCCTACATCATTACAATTCAGAACCTTTCTGATTTGGTACAGTAAATATACTCTGTAATATCTATTATGGCATTGTCAAAGGATAATTTATTGTGAGATAGAAAAATAGGTCAACAGTAATGTCACTTGATGATTCCCCCTCCCCAAGTTTAATAAAACATCTCACCAGTATGCATTCCAGTACAGTGGTTGATATTTTATTAGGACTACCTGGCTATAGCAGTAGTGTAATTACTGAGCTGTCAGAGTGATAAGTGGGATTAATGGCAACCTGATGCACTTTAGTCTGCAGAGCGCTTAGAGAATTGCAAGATGGTATTATTATCAGTCTGCCCATTCTGGCATATTCATGGCACCAAAAGAAAAAAAAAAGAATGCTACAATTCTGGTTTGCATTGCCCTGCCTCATTAACATCTGACATTTCCAACAGCTGTTATTTGTGAACTAGCTCAATAATAAAAGAAAAATTATTTGGTAAAGAGGCTTAATAACCACAATGAAAATCCTTACATTGTCAGTGCTGTTAAGTGAATCTGTTTATGTTGAATTTTCTTGGGAAGGACAGGAAGACATTCTGCATCTTAATTCAGTTCACTCATATCTGCAGGCATTATAAGATCATTTTTAGCTATACATTATAAGTTGAGTTGGGTGCTTGAAAGAGGAAATAAAATTGACTAAAGATAACTAGAATCTTCATGGTGTTGTCTCTCTGGCTGTCTGGGTCCCTCCATCCCTCGCCCTTCCTCCCTCTTTCCCTCCCTTCCTTCCTTCTTCCTGCTTGCTTACCTGCCTACGTGCCTTCCTCTCTTCCTTTTTCTTAATGTGTGTGTTGTTGTGTGTATGTGTGTGTGTATGTGTTTAGCATACACATGAATATATATACTAATTAGTTATAAAACGACAAGTATTTTTAAACTGTTAATATAGTATATTAGGTGAGAAAGTATGACATAACTTTATTATTTTGCTAGTATTTTGACTTGTGTTGCACTGCTACTTGTTAGAAAGCCTTTCACAATACTATAGATGACCACCCTATTTACCTACACAGCGTCTCTCATTGCATATTACCTTGTTTCAGGTTCAAGGACCAGACTGGGCAAATCTTATTTTCCTGTTGCATAACTTTGTGATGTATGTTGTAGGATGTACTTTTAAGGAATTATTTTTTTTGTTACTGTTTCTGTTGTTGTTCTCAGGGAAAGTGATTTGTGGGGAAAAATATCAAAGCCTTCTGAATGCATAAGTATGAGAAGATAGGAACCCAACACAATGGCAGATGTGACTCTAACAATGGTATTCAGAGCAATGACAGGGGAGAGGTTTAATGAGTACATTTCACAGAGGACAATTGATTATGAAAAGCCTTCAGTACTCATTGTGAAAATTTTAATTTAGAGAGAAGGCTAAGGGCATAAGCCATAGAAAAGAGACCAGATTTAAAAACAAGATATTAATTAGGTTCTGAGAAATTGCTTCAGACAATGAAGAGGATGGCCATACATAGGAATGACAGGGAGAGAGCTATTGTTTCTTTGAAAGAAATGAACTCAGGTCTTTACACTTGGAAGTAGATAAAAATGAGGGTTTTTGTTCCTATGTCAGTGAATAATGTTGGATTCATTTTTAGACAAATTCTTACAGAATTCTGGTCTTCTAACACACGTGACAGTAGTATACTCTCTGAAGTTGCACCTCCAGCGTAATATCTCTTTTCACCCTCTCTTAGGTTACATTAAATCCCATCATGTTATCTTCCCTGACGTAGTCTTTCATCTTTAAACCTTGCCATGTACCATTTCTACTCTGGAGTCATTTTTTTTCTTTTCCTAGGCTTACAACCATACACATTTTCTTCATTGACATCCACCAAACATCCAGGCCCTCATTAAGTATTATTTGTCTTAGCAAATCTTTTCTGAATAAAACTCAAGTATTACTAACCACCCATATACTCTCTTATTAGGTTGTATTTTGTTATATCTTAATTTTATCCTGTTGAGGCCTATAGTGTTCTTTATATTTCTACAGTTTATTTTAGCTCTTTTAGCTTTATACTAATACCCCCTTGTTATGCTCTCCTTGTTTTCTGTTCATTTATGTAACTATAATAAAAGAACTGAAACTACATTTATGTAAAATAAAGACATTAATTTATTTCACCATTTTGGAAGTTAAAACACAAACCACATGAAGCGGGTTATCATGTGAGCTTTATGAGGAATGCTGCATGTGACAGATACCATATGTCAAAGAAACTCAAAGAGACCAAGGAAGGAGCCAGGCTTATTCTTTTATATGGAAACTCCTATAAGAGTGAACACAACCTCATCATTTTTTTTTCTGATACCAGTACCATATGATTTATCTTCCCAGTAGACTCCACTTGTTAAAATTTTTATACTACCTTCCAGCACTATCTCTATGAAGACCAAACTCCTAACATATTGATACATGGTCAATAATCTCAATATATCACATAAGGAGTCAGTAAGTGATTATTAAATGAGTGAGTAAATGAACACATGCAACACACACACACACACACACGCACACACACACACACGTACAAATGAAGACTGGTGCAGTGTTTGCATCTGCATCTGTTTCACAGTAGCATTGTGGCATTACTAATCTCACAATGTGATTATTACTATCAATTCAGAGACCACTAACTTGTACAGACCAGAAGCTCCTATCAGCTTCTCAAATCATACTTAGGTAAACTAACCTCCAGGAATGTTTGTATTTTTTTCCCCATGAAGAATACTCTGAGTTAAAATTGGGATGTGAGGGAAGTTCACTTGGGTAGAGAGTAGGTTGCTGTGGAGCAGCGCTCTATGCTAGGATAAGGAGTTTGCATCTCGAAGCTGCCCACTCACCTCCAATTACGTGAGGCCTACCACAAGCAAGGGAGACCTTGACCTTATTTCTTTTCCTTAAGAGGATGATAGCTGGGAGGAAATAAATGCTTTATTATTGAAGGGTGTACAGTGCATCTGGGCTACTTTTTGAAATAGTTGCTGCAGAACTCACTTGTTCTGTGAGTAGACTATACTCTGAAAATCACTGGAAAAATAGAGTAGGAGAGGAAAGAGGGAGGAAGGGAAATCCAAAACATCAGGAAATTCTTAAGAAGAAGGGAAAATAAAGGTGTTATAACTGTTAAGATATAATATCTTCTTTGCATTTGCAAAAAAAAAAAATGTGGCCTCTAAGACATATGAGCTTTGTCCTAAACTACTATAGTAAACTGTATACTGGTAGATGAAAAGGTATAAGGTTCCATAATAGAATGATGGATGAATCTCTAGAATGTACTTTTTAAAACTAGGAACAGCTCAAGGTGAGAGGATGTTAGAAGGCCATTATTCCACATATTGCAAGAGGTATAAAAACTTTAGAAGACATAAACTAATATTTACTAAGTCACTTTAAAAATGCAGGCTTAAAAGTTTAAATTTTAGTTGTGTTTATTAAAAATTAACTCTGGATTGGTATAAGATAACAAATGAAAATCAATGTCACTTTCTTTATCATTATGTGAACATAGTCATTCTCTTCCCTAGATGCCTGAAGTGCGCAGATGCTCCCTGCCAGAAGAGCTGTCCCACATCTCTTGACATTAAATCATTTATCACAAGTATCGCCAACAAGGTGAGTCTAGAGTTCATGACATGAACCATTGTACTCATGAGCTCAGAGCAGATATCCTTTCTTGTTCAAGCCCTGCAGAAGATAAATCCAGTCAACATTTCATCTTGAGGGTGGATCTCAAGTTGCCACACTTAGCCAAGAAGCTAGTTGATTGTTTCTGTGGGAATGAGAGTTAGTATTCTTTAAGGCCCTGACCACTGGTAGGTCAACTATGTTCTAGTGGATGGCTATATAACTGTGAGAATATAAACAGGACAAATTAGACTTCAAGGGTTAAAAAAACTAAAAGGACATGAAGTTGGCAGTGAGATGTGGTAGTTCTGAAAGGAATTAAGGAATTGAGAGGAATCGAAAAGGAATATGATCCAACACATTGCATGCGTGCATGAAATTTCCATGAGTTAATCAGCAGGTTGTAGGGGCAGGACATTAGCATTTGTAGTCATATTTAGTAAGATCTGAAGTGTTAAAATTTAGATTGGCTGCTTGATATTAATCCAGTGAAAACAATTTACCTCATTATTTGCTTCTATGATGGAAATATAGCACCGATTTTCCAAAGTGGTTACAAAGTGAAAAATATTTTCTATGCATATATCCTGTTATTGATATGAAATTGCTGTCCCTCTTTCCTTAATTTATCAAGTCTTGCAGAAGTGATTTTATTGTTATTACTAATATTAATTACTGTCATTAATTAATTAGCTAGCTAATATTAATTAATGTCATTGTTGAACATGAAGATGTTCTTGCTGTACCATGTCATTTCATTATCATCATCATCTTCTTCATCTTAATAGTATATAATAAAAAATATTCAGAAACACATTTTTAAAATACTTAATTGCAGTTCATTTTGGTTGATGCTGCCTTCCATGTAACCCAGGGGGATGCAGGTGAATGCAAAAAGTATAAAGTAAAGAGTGATGAGCATGATTCCTTGGGAAATGGTATTTAGCCTTAGTAAACAGGCACTGTCTATTGAAGAAAGGAAGAGGAAACAGAAAAATAAATTGTGAATATCCTGCAAAAACTGTGAATAACAGATTCCATGATTGGTTATAATCCTTTAGTAACTCGAAAATCTACATTGCATTTTCAAATCAATTCTGGAAAGGGGTTTATTTCTATTTTTAAATATCATAGTATCCAAAATATTCACCAGTGTGAGAACTTTGTCATACTTATTAAATAATATCCTGTGGAATGTACATTAAATTATTGTCATTTAAAAAAGGGATCCTACCAAAATGGACCAAGTTTGAAACTATTCTTTGAAAACAAATATCAGAATTAATGGTACTCATATCAGAAATAAGAGGATTGGTTGATGGCCATCGGTCTGGAAAATCATGCTAATTAAATTTTCTCTGTTCTGCCCCACTGTAGTAGTGTTTAAGGTAGCCTAACATATCCTCCTTGGATTCACTGAAGTTCTACACAGATTAAGTTCTTCACAGGAACAATGACAAAAAAAGAATAATGGCATTCTTCAAAGGGTTTATATCTCATCTTAGAGATACGTGAATCAATTTTGTTGGTGGTGGTGGTAAAAGTCCTTCCATTTGTGGCTGGAACAGAGCCTCCGTGGTTAAGAGCATTACTACTGCATTTGTCGTGGATCGGGGTTAATTTCCCTGGATCAAAATTGTAGCTCAGAACCATGTATCATTCCAGTTCCAGGTTATCTGCCATACTTGTCTGAACTGGGCAGGTTCTGGGCCTATATGAGGTACAGATACAAACATATAGGCAAAAAACACTTATGACACAAAATACAAGTAAGTATTAAACAGTAACAGCAGCAACAACAAAAACAAACCCAAACCTCTTCTCATTTTCTTAATTTATCTAAATGCTGGTGTTTATTCAAACATATTTACATATTCATTCAAATTTTCAAGATTTACCCTTTATCGGGCTATTAAATGACTTTTTTTTTTTTTTGCTGTATCCCTGAGGAATGAAAGCTCAAAATTTTATTTTCTTCAAATCTTGAAGGGTTGAGAGATGTACTGCCTGTGTACAATGTAAAGACTATCCCACCCGACTCTGCCAGTGGACTACAACAGAGGAGGGGGGTTCATCTCAGGGTGAGAGGGTAATTGAGTCCCCTGACTCAGTGAGCCTTGTGCCTCTGGGGAAAAGATGTCGCGGGTGTTGTATTGTGTTAAGGGTTGTGTGATTCACCAATGCCTCCATTCTTTATTTTCTTACAAACTGGATTACAACTCTAGTTTCGAAAGCTACACTCCGTTCTATTGTCCTTCCACAGCCAGCTTCTCTGTCTCTCTTGCACAGGCTTTTGTTGGCAATTGTCTCTCTCAATTGGAAGTGCGCATTTCACAGTTCTCAAACTGTGAACACTGGGCTATATTTCTGGATAGTTGTCCTTTTGAGAAACTACTTTATCTAAGAGCGTATGGAACCAATCTATAAACATAATGGGTAAAGCTCTACTAAAGTATTCATTTCATGATCCTGTATTTTGAATAGAAGTAATTTGTTCTCTTCGAAACTATTGTGTTAAAGATAAAATATTGATTTCTCCTTCTCCCTTTGCAAATTTTTGTAGACTCGTGTAGCTATTAATTACTGATAAATTTAATAATGCACATGAGACAAAAGATTTCCAGGGTGATTCAGTTATTTTGTGGCTGAGAAACAGCTCAGTGAGTAATGTGTTTGTTGTCCAAGCATGAGGGCCTGAGTTTGGATCCAAGATCACACAGAAAGCCACATAAGATAAAGACCATCTGCACTTCCAGTATCCCTACAGTGAGATGGGAGTGAAAACAGAGTTGGAGAATCCCTTGGAACTCTTGGACAGTTAGTCTGGTTTATTCAAATGCAGATAAAAAGGGCCTCTGCAGCAAACAAAGTAGAAGGTCAGAAGTCACAACCAAGATTGTTCTTTGTCCTTCTGTAAGCAAGCTGTGACATGCACACACCATTCTGCACATACATAAATGTGTGCTTGCACACACACTCACTCACACACACACACAGACACACACACACACACACACACACACACACACACACACAGAGAGAGAGAGAGAGAGAGAGAGAGAGAGAGAGAGAGAGAGACAAATTAGGGAAGTCTTGTCTTTCTAGTAGAAAGAACTATTGGTATACTAGAGTTTTGAAGGCAACTTGCATAGAACTCAGAGGCACACAGAATATTTACGTGCAATTACTATTGAAAGTGATACTTATTTCTGCAAAAAGTTCTCTTGGTATGTACGTGCATATGTTTGCCATGTGTGTTTGACATATAAAAGCACAGACCTGAGTGAGGGGACAGCATCATCTTCTGCATTTGCCTTTCATTTTCAACTGCAAAGTGATTCATGCTCTCACAAATGACATGTTGATTATCTTTTCTGGAATGGTTAACACAAACTTTAGCTGGATTGCATTATTTTTTTAATCAAATATTGCCAACTGCTCCTTGATGCCTAGAAAGTCATGTCTGAGTACACGGTCAGCTATTGGGATTTCGATATAAAACTAACCGTGTATACCCAAAATGCCCAGAAGTTCACAATTTATCACTCAGTAAAATTTAAATATATAAATATTTTATTTGCTGGACATTAAAAGAAACTTAATCAGCTGGCCAATTAAAGACAATTTCAAGAGAGCAATGTACATGCACACACACACATGCACACACATACATATATAGCAAATATTTTTGTAGCACAACATTTACATAATATATAACATATATATATGACAGACATATATGTATGTTTATTTATATAACAAAATTATATTACAAAGTCCAGTGTAACATTGTCTACAATTCTGAATATGCCCACGTGGCTTATGTCAGTAGCTCTAAACTCTTGTGCCAGGTGCAACAATACGTGACCTGCCAGGTAATGGGCATATATAACTCGTGATGCCTGTCACCAAAGCATTAATTTTAATGGCTCTTTTTGTACAGAACAAAGTACTTTAATTTACATTAACTTTATTCTCTTTGAAAGGACAGTATTCTGTGGATGTTAATTGTGTTTTTAAACAGTTGATATATTATAAATGCCATCTTCAATTAATATTGTGTTAATTTTATTCTCATTTTGTCTATTTATGTTTGTATTTTTATCTTGGAATTTTCACGTGGAATCTGTTTATGTCCCTTAACATCCTTTAAAATTATTTAGTAGGTTTGTGTTTTTACAGATTTTACTAATTAACTGTTTTATTATTCATTGATAATAAACTGTGTTTATTATTCATTAATGTAAAAAGAAATTCATTATCCATTGAATTCAGGGTGGCAATTTTCTTCTTTTATTTTATAGCATATGATATTATATGTTCCCAGATCTTCTGTGACACTGTTGGAAAGACTGAGTCAATGTTACATTAATGTTTTTTTTCAAGATGGTGTCCATGCAAGGCTGTATTTTGAAGTGTACTTTATCAATGTTATTAAGCAACTTTATTATGGTTAATCAATAAGTAATTTATCTTATCATTTTGGGAGATTATTTAATTTAGAGATATATCTCATTCAATATGAAATGATTTCTCATCAATTCATTCATTCTTACCCTAAAATATTATTACATATTAAAATTTCTTATTATTAAAGGAAATTTATCTGCCATGAATTCATTTTTTCTTACTCTGTTTTTGGAAGGGAAGAATTACATTTTCATTTTCTTCATTTCTCTTTTGAATTGTACTATAAATTTATTTACCAGTTTACTTTCTTAAAATAGTCCATTGAGGTTTGATCTACAATTGTATCTACTGTTCCTAAGATTTTTTTAAAAGTTATTTATAATCTGCCAATGTTTATTCGGTTTCTCATGCTATACAGTACAAACTATAGGTAAAATATTTACTTTTCTACTCTATAATTCCACTCTCCAGAATTGCTAAGATTCTGTTTATACCATCTGTTCTTCCTGCTCATATGCTTGAATGCCTAATGATATACTTTTTATTCTGCTTTTTATTTGAACCTGTGACAGAACTTTTATGAAGACTGTTATTAATGTATATTTCTATAGAAAGGCTTTGTATTTGCTTTGGATAAGAAGTAGCTTCACCCTTAGTTTTCTTGAAGCACCTCAAACTATTTCCTGCTTTTAGTATTTTTGAAATCAAGCATGACCTGAGGATTAAGCTATAAATATTCATATATATATGTATATATATATATATATATATATATATATATATTTTAGAAAACAATTTTTCAAAGCTTCTAAACAGGAAATCATATACCTAACAGATGTTTGATATATTTATCTCAGAATAAATAGTCATTGGTATAAAAACTTCCTTTTATTTTTATTAATCATTTTATTTGTTTATATTTCAAATATTATCCCCTTTCCTGCTGATCTCCCATCCACGATCCCTCACCTAATCCCCATCTCCTTTGCCTCTAAGAGGGTGCTCCTCCTGACTCCAGCCTCACCCCTCTAGCATCTACCTACTGTGGGGGCATTAAGCCTCCACAGGACCAAGATCATCCCCTCCCACTGATGCCAGATGAAGCATACCATTACTGTATATGTAGCAGGAACCATGGACCCACCCATGTATAGTCTTTTGGTGGTGGTTTAGTCACTGGGAGCTTTGAGGGATCCAATTAATTTTGTTCTTCCTATGGGGTTGCAATCCCCTTCAGCTCCTTCAGTCATTCCCCTAAGTCTTCCATTGGTGTCCTTGGGCTCAATCCAATGGTTGGCTGTGAGGCTGTGAGTATCTTCATTTCTCTTAGTCAAGTGTTGGCAGAACCTCTTAGACGACAGCCACACAAGGCTCCTGTCTCCAAGCACATCTTTGCCTTAGCAATAGTGTTGGGGTATGGTGTCTGCACTTGGAATGGATCCCAAGTTGGGACAGTTTCTGGATGACCTTTCTTTCAGCCTTTGCTCCATTTTTGTCCCTGCATTTCCTTTAGACAGGAACAATTCTGGGCTAAAATTTTTTAAATGGGTAGGTGGCCGCATCCCTCCACTGGGGGCATGTCTATCTATTGGAGGTGGTCTCTTCCAGTTCTATCTCCCTGCTGTTGGGTATTTTGGATAATGCTTCTCCATTGGATCCTGGCAGCAGCATCTCACTCCAGTGGCATCTGGGACTTTCTAGTGATTCGCCAAGTTCCGCACTCCCTATTGCTACTTATTTCTATTTGTTCTCCTGGCTCTTTTGACTTCTTTCTCATCTCTTCCCATACCTGATTCTGCCTCCCTTCTTTCCCGCTCCTCTCTTCCACTCAGGTATCTCCCTCCTTTCCTTCCCACGATTACTTTGGTTCCCCTTCTAAGTGGGTCTGAAGCATCCACACTTTGGCCTTTATTCTTGTTAAGCTTCATATGCTCTTTGAGTTGTATTATGGGTACTCTGAGCTTTTGGGCTAATATCTACTTATCAGTGAATACATGCCATCTGTGTCTTTTTGGGTCTGGGTTACCCCACTCAGTTTGGTATTTTCTAGTTCTATACATTTGCCTTCAAAGTTCATGACATGGTCATTTTTAATAGTGGAGTAATATTCCACGTGTAAATATACCATACTTTCTGTATCCATTATTACTTTGAGGGATATCTGGGTTGTTTCCAGCGTCTGGCTATCATAAATAAGGCTGCAAAATGTTCTTGGTATATGTTGGAGCATCTTTTGGGTATATGCCCAGGAGTGTTATAGATGGGTCTTCGGGTGGAGCTTTTTCCTATATTTTGAGGAACCGCCAGATTAATTTCCAGAGTGGTTGTACCAGTTTGCAATCCCACTAGCAATGGAGAAGTGTTCTTCTTTCTCCACATCCTAGCCAGCATATTCCCTCTCCTGAGTTTTTGATCTTAGCCATTCTCATTGGTGTAAGGTAGAATCTCAGGGTAGTTCTGATTTGCATTTCCCTGGTGACTAAGGATGTTTAACATTTCTTGAGGTACTTCTTGGCCATTTTAGATTCATCAGTTGAGAATTCTTTGTTTAGCTCTATATCCTATTTTTCAAATTGGGTTATTTGGTTTTCTGGAGTCTAACTTCTTGAGTTCTTTGTATAGTTTGGATATTTGCCCTCTATAGGATGTAGGCTTTGTAAAGATCTTTTCCCAATTGCCTTTTTGTCCAATTGACAGTGTCCTTTGCCTTATAGAAGCATTTCAGTTTCATGAGTTCCCACTTGTGAATCATTGATCTTAGATCCTGAGACATTGGTGTTTTGCTTAGAAAAATTTCTCCTGTGCCAATTTATTCAACCTTCTTTTACAATTTTTCTTATATTAGATTCAGTGTATCTGGTTTTATGTGAAGGTCCTTGGTCCACTTTGACTTGAGCTTTGTACAAGGAGATACAAATGAATTGATTTGCATTCTTCTATAATATGCAGACTGCCATTTCAACCATTTGTTGAAAATGCTGTTTTTCCTTCTACTTGATGGTTTTGGCATCTTTGTCACAGATCAAGTGACCATAGGTGTGTGTGTGTGTGTGTGTGTGTGTGTGTGTGTGTGTGTGTGTGTGTGTAGTTGTTTCTGGGTTTCAATTCTATTCCATTGATCTACCTGTCTGTCTCTACCAATACCATGAGGGTTTTATCACTATTGCTCTGTAGTACAGCTTGAGGTCAGGGATAGTGATTCCCCAAGATTTTCTATTATTGTTGTGAATAGTTTTGACTGTCCTGGGTCTTCTGTTATTCCAGATAACGTTGGGAATTTCTCTATCTCTATGAAAAGAGGAATTGAATTGAGTTGGAATTTTGATGGGGATTTCATTCATAGCACTGACAAATTTAGATTTTAAAGATTTACCTTGTAAATATCTAAACTATTTTACTTCTTACAATGATCATATATATTTTGTAATATATGGTGAATTACACTTAAATAACAAAGTAAAATTAAGAAAGATACTTCAAAATAACATGTAATGATGTTAACCACCTATTAAATTTCAGTGTGTATATTGTATAATCTTTCCCCAATCATCTTTTTTTAAATATTTTTATTAGGTATTTTCCTCATTTACATTTCCAATGCTATCCCAAAAGTCCCCCATACCCTCCCCCCGACTCCCCTACCCACCCACTCCCACTTTTTGGCCCTGGTGTTCCCCTGTACTGGGGCAAATAAAGTTTGCAAGTCCAATGGGCCTCTCTTTCCAGTGATGGCCAACTAGGCCATCTTTTGATACATATGCAGCTAGAGTCAAGAGCTGCGGGGTACTGGTTAGTTCATGTTGTTGTTCCACCTGTAGGGTTGCAGATCCCTTTAGCTCCTTGGGTACTTTCTCTAGCTCCTCCATTGGTTTCCCCAATCATCTTATTGTTCCAGAAATTTCCTGTCTTTTGCCTCACTCTAATTCCTTGTCCCTATCAGCACATACTTGTCTGGTTTTATTTAGATGTCTTTAACTTCTGAACTTTTGTTGTCTGTCTGTCTATCTGCCTTTCTATCTATATATTTCTCTATTATTCTACCATATGTGAATATCTGTTTCAATTGCAATGCTACATAAAATATATATTATGATTAACTATAACAAATTTTCTGATAGTACATTCATTTCCAGAATATTCGATATTTTCTTTACATAGACAACTGCCCTTGTAAATCCAAAATGAATTTTCCAAAAGAGTCATATTCACATTATAATAAAATACTGATTTAAAATTATTAATAAAATGTATTCACACCTTGGTTCCATATAATAATAACAACAATACTAGTAAAGCTGCTAACAGATGATCTCATGCTTAATTAATTTAATGTATAAATTCCACACATTGAATCTGATATTTTACAGATTATTCATCATATTAATGTGTGTTCAGATCAATGGACCATTGCCTATTGATGCATTGGTGCTTACCTAATCTTCCCATTTTGTTTTGTGACTTATTGTTTTGAGATTGTCAATGATAACATTTTCCTTCTGACCAGGGTTAGCATAATTTATGCTTTTCTTTAGAATTTGTTCATTAGATGAGTGTTTAAGTTTCAAATACTCTGTTACTTAAGGAAAGTGTTGGTCAAATATAAGTAACAAGCTACAGCCCATATGGGATCTTCAAATAAGTCAGCCTAAGTAAAACAATAATTTTCATTATATAGCTTAAGCCTATTTGTTAATAACATTTTAAATTTATGTTCATATGTGTATAACTTTGTGTGGGTATATGGATGTAAGTACAGTAGCCACTGAAATCAGAAGAGAGCATTGCATTTTTCTGAAGGCAGCTATGATCTTACCAGTGTGGGTACTAGGAACTAAACTTAAGTCTTCTACAAGAGCAGTATCTGTTGTACCCCTTGAGTCCTTTCTCCAGCCCCTTAACCCAGTTCTGCCTGAAAACAAAACAAAACAAAGCAAAACAACAACAACAACAACAACAACAACAAAATAACATGATGACATTACCTGTATGACAGCACACAAAGGTAAAAAAAAATCTTTAAAAGTGTGTTTTAATTATTTTCAAAACTGAGTAATAATAAGAATATGCTAGTAAAAATTAAGGTAGTGGTCACATTTTATCCTTTAGAAATCCCTACACAGCTCCAAATTTTGTCTCTGTAACTCCTACTATGGGTGTTTTGTTCCCATTTCTAAGAAAGTTTAAAGTGTCCACACTTTGGTCTTCGTTCTTCTTGAATTTCATGCGTTTGGCAAGTTGTATCTTATATCTTGGGTATCCTAAGTTTCTGGGCTATTATCCACTTATCAATGAGTACATATTGTGCGAGTTCCTTTGTGATTGGGTTACTTTACTCAGGATGATACCCTCCAGGTCCATCCATTTGCCTAGGAATTTCATAAATTCATTTTTTTAATAGCTGAGTAGTATTCCATTGTGTAAATGTACCACATTTTCTGTATCCATTCCTCTGTTGAGGGGCATCTGGGTTCTTTCTAGCTTCTGACTATTATAAACAGGGCTGTTATGAACATAGTGGAGCATGTGTTCTTCTTACATGTTGGGACATCTTCTGGATATATGCCCAGGAGAGGTATTGCGGGATCCTCCGGTAGTACTATGTCCAATTTTCTGAGGAACCGCCAGACTGATTTCCAGAGTGGTTGTACAAGCTTGCAATCCCACCAACAATGGAGGAGTGTTCCCCTTTCTCCACTAGTGACTGCCATATGCAGGGATCCATCCCATAATCAGCTTCCAAATGCTGACACCATTGCATACACTAGCAAGATTTCTCTGAAAGGACCCAGTTATAGCTCTCTCTTGTGAGACTATGCCGGGGCCTAGCAAACACAGAAGTGGATGATCACAGTCAGCTATTGGATGGGTCACACGGCCCCTAATGGAGGAGCTAGAGAAATTACCCAAGGAGCTATAGGGAACTGCAACCCTATAGGTGGAACAACAATATGAACTAACTAAGAGTACCCGGGAGCTCTTGTCTTTAGCTGCATATGTATCAAAAGATGGCCTAGTCGGCCATCACTGCAAAGAGAGGCCCATTGGACTTGCAAACTTTATATGCCCCAGTACAGGGGAACGCCAGGGCCAAAAAGGGGGAGTGGGTGGGTAGGGGATTGGGGGTGGGTGGGTATGGGGGACCTTTGGGAAAGCATTGAAAATGTAAATGTGGAAAATACCTAATTAAAAAAAAAGAAATCCCTACACAAAGGGAATCCAATATTAAGGAACACATAGCAGATGACTTAAAATTTTTAATATTAAAATGTTAAAAAGAATAACTATAAGCTAGGCCAAAAGGAAATTGCATTTTACTGACATAACTAATCAATATATATATTTTAAAGTTTATTTGGACTCATGCAAGGGTAAGTGATTCTTTACTTATTGCATATCTGTTTAATAGTGTACCTTTACAGAATCCACGTGCAGTGTGCTTCTGTCTGATATGTACTACATAATCTTCAGAAATAACATATTCTTTGTAATTTAGTCTTAAAAATAAAGGGCTAAACAAAGAACAAACTGCTTTCACAATAAGATTGCAAAGTACTGTTAACATCTTAAGTGTTGGGTAAATGCATTATACAGTGAACTTCATGTTAAGTTTATTTGTGGTTGGTTCTATGAAAAGTATTTTGATAAATTGAAAAAATTAAAATAAATTATTACAATCAATACTAATTATATTTTTGAAAGCAGTGGTAGGCTTAAATTAATGTTCTTGGGATGGAGAAAATTTTTGAGAAATCTCTTTGTACACACTGTATAATAACACACTGTCTTACATATCTCAGCATACTGTCACTTAAGAAATATCTCATGTTCTTGGCAATAAAGAGCCAACCCTCAAAAATAGTCTGGCATTTTTTAAACATGGAAGAAAATAGTGGTGTGAAATTACAGTCTAGTTATAATTCCTTAAATAATCAGGTATGTGTTATATGTGGTGGTTTAAAAAAATCACATATAATGTTTAGAAGACTTACTAGTTCATGGCACCCACTGAATACATGAACACATCTGCACGCATGATGCATATTCATGCATACAGGGCACATTATGCACATGAGTAGGCACAAGTCTTGCTATTCTAAATACTGTCTCAGATTAGATTTCTCGAAATGTGATTAGTTGATCTTTTTTTTAACATTTGAAAGATACTTTTGCCATTAACATTTGTCATTGGGAAATAATAAAATCATTTGTCTCATTTTCATTAAAAATTAAGCAAAACACAAGCAACTGTGACAACAAAATTCAGGTATTTTTTTCCCTTTTTCCCCCTTTTCTCTGCTAAGCTTTGTTGTTCAGTGTGTTTTGAATTAATTTTGAAATGGTGCTATCCAGTCTCGCAGATGAGGCAGGATTAGGGGTTGGGATGACATTCTTCAGATCGTGGGAGTATTTGTAGTGATATATCCAGAGCTTATACTTAAAAATACTAGAAAACCAATCTAATCTTATGGGTGTGTGTTTGCATGTACTATTAACAGCAATATAGATTCATTAAAGGCATAATTCTCTTTTCAGTTTAACATAGTGTGCGGTCTAATTCATAAACCTGAAAAAATGCTTTAGTAAGAATTAAATCTCTTTAGGCAGCATGGTAACTCATGCTTCAAATATAACACTACAGAGGCTGAGGCAAAAGGTTCTTAGTCATTTCAAAGCCAGGATGGGCTACAGATGCTGTCTTAAAAAAGAGAAAGTACTACCTCTTTGTATAATAGTACCTGTTGCTTTTGTATTAGACTTTGTTAGATATCCTGTAACTCCAGTTTCCTGAACATCCAATGCCCTGTTATGCCTCTGATGCATTTTGTTCATCACAGTGAACATGCATACATGACAGCTTTCTTAGGTTTACTATTGCTGTTATGAATTACTATGACTAAAAGCAACATAGGGAGGAAAGGAGTTTATTTGGCTTATGTTTCAACATCACTGCTCATCATGGAAGGACCTCAGGATACTAATTCACGTCATGCTGGAACCTGAAACCAGGAGCTAAAGTAGAGGGCATAGAAGAGTGCTGCTTACTGGCTTGCTCATCATGGCTTGCTCAGCCTGCTTTCTTATCACACTCATAACCTCCATCCTAGCAGTGGCCCAGACAATGAGCTGGACCCATTCCCATCAATCATTCATTTAGAAATATACCCTATAATTTGGCTTACAGCCCAATCTTAACAAGGCATTTTCTCTATTGAGGTGTCCTCCTCTTACGTAACTAGGTATTACCAAGATGACATAAAATTAGCAAGCATGCAGGCATTCATACAAACATATATAATAAAATAAATCTTGAAAGGATAACCAAGAAAGAGAATTTAAATTGTAGTGTAATAATCAATGGAAATTCACTTTTAAATGTAAAATGTGAAAGGAAGACATTAATCTTTACATTTAACTAGTTTTTCTGGTGAGAACATTCTTATTCACTAGTAGGTTACAAAATATTTGTCAGTGATACTTTTAGAATTCTTACTAATTGTAAAATATTTGTAAATTGCACTTGGAGAATTGTACCTTTTTTTCTTAACTGTAATGATCATTAATTCTTACATCTTCATTATATGTTTATCTCAGTTCTGGTATGTTGATTTAAAAATTGACCCTATGCCTTTGAAGAAATTTTAAAAAAGAATTATGCTAAATTGTTTTACAAAAAACCAATAGTGTATGTGAAATAAACCATTCATGCATCCCATTTGCTTTTTCATGGTTTTAACCAGAAAGAATATAAAATTGCATCTTTCTACATGTGTTATAAAATGTATTTTTATTCTTCTTCTGTATAATGTAACTTGTCATTCTTACCACACACATTTAGTTCATCATTAAAAATTCTGGAGGTCTTTATTATTTTTTGTACTCTTTATTTATTTTTATTTATTTTATTTATATTTCAAAGGCTGTCCCCTTCCATGTTTCCCTCCACAAACCTCATACTATCCTCCCCTTTGCATCTATGGAGGAGCTCCTCCATCTACCCACCCACTCCTGCCTCATCACTCTACTGTCCTACTTTGCTGGGGCATCAAACCTCCACAGGACCAAAGGCCTCCCCTTCCACTGATCCTAAATAAGTCAGTCCTCTGCTACATATGTAGCTGGAGACATGGATCCCTCCATGTATGTTCTTCGGTTGGTGGTTTAGTCCCTGGGAGCTCTGAGTGATCCAGCTGATACTGTTGTTCTTTCTATGGGGTTGCAAACCCCTTCAGCTCCTTCAGTCCTTCCCCTAACTCTCCCATTGCGGTCCACGGGCTCAGTCCAATGGTTGGCGGTGAGTATCACCATCTGTATTAGTAAGGGGCTGGCAGAGTCTCTCAGGGGACAGCTATACCAAGATTCTGTCAGCAAGCACTTCTTGATATCAGCAGTAGTGTCAGGGTTTGGTGTCACTGCATGGGGTGGATATCTAGGTGGGGCAGTCTGTGGATGGCCTTCCCTTCAGTCTCAGCTTTATTATTTTTGTCCCTGAGTTTCCTTTAGACAAGAACAATTTGGGGTTAAAAATTCTGAGATGGGTGGGTGACCCAATATCTCAAATCGGGGCCATGCCTAACATCTGAAGGTGGTCGCTATAAGTTCTATCTCTTATTTTATGTCAAGCCTTAAAATGAGGATTATATATTTTAGTATATATTTCCACAATTAAAGAGCTTTTCTGTGATAGAACTCAAACCCAGGAATGTCTATCTCTGTGTATGTAATTATGTGTGTGAATATGTGCATTTGTAACTGTGTTTGCATGCATTCATGTATAATCATACATATGTGTAACTGTGTATATATGTGCCCATGTGTAAATGTGTATATGTGTTTGTGTTTGTGCATGAATAACTGCATGTTTTTATAAGCGTGTGTGTGTGTGTTTCAAGTTTAGCAACTCATAAATTCCACAAGAATGACATGTTAATTCCTTTACACTTTAAGTTTAACTGAGAAGAGTTGACTAAATTTGTAGTCCTAAAATATGTAATTATGATGTATAAAATTTACCAAAGCTTAGCATATGCATGTGGTTAGGACTGCCCTATCCTATTTCCACCCCTTTACCTTATAAGAACATATTATGTGGGTAAAGGTTTTATTTATTTATTTATTTTTAACAAGATTTCACTAGTCTTGCTTTCCACTCAAAATTCTCTTGCCCCAGCCCTCCAGGCATTGAGATTGCAGCCATATACCACAACACCTGGCTCTAGGGTTTCTAGGTGCCCCGATAATACTCACCCAGGGGCAAGGGCTTTTTGTGTGTTCTGAGCATGATATATGTCTTTGCCAAATGATTGAAACTCAAAGGTTATATATTGATGGATGATGACAGCTTTATACAAAGGAACCCTGGTAGTTCTGTCCCTAGCATGTGCTATTGAAGCCATTTCTTAACCAATTAATGTACAGCCATGTACTCATTCTTACATAGCTTAAGCCACAAATATGAGTGGTGTTAATTCACCCTTCTCACACATGCAAACTTTCTGAGCTTAAGCATGAGTATTTTTTAAATGCAACAGATTGGAGAGTATCTTGGAAGGGTGCTTCCATCTGTGAAAACTGTCATTGGGAAAAGGAAGAACACTTTAAAATAAATCAACCAGCTGTATTGATAATCTTGTAGTGATATGAAGGCCTGAAGACGGTAGGACTATTTGTTAAATTAGTTATATCACATGACAGAGGAGCAGGCTTGAAGAGCTTTTCAGTTCCCAATAATGACATTAAAAATCATTAAATTGTAGAGAAATCACACTAATGTAATTTCAAACTATAATTTAAAAATAAACACCAAAGTATTAAAGTAGAAATTACCTTAAAATTAACTAAATGACACATGCTGGACTGAAGAATGTGCCACTAAAGCAGACAGGTACAAACTGATAATTTACAGCTGAAAAAAAAATACAGAAACAGTAAACTTTTGATGGCTAATCTTTTGTGTTGATTTGCAAATAACCACTGATTTAAACATCATTTTCCTCTCAGAATTTTGGCCAGAGATGTCAGTCAACCATCCTGAGCTCTACAGAGATACTCAATTAAAAAAAAAACAACAACAAACAAACAAAAATGAAAATAGTATCAACAACAAAAACTATCAAAACAATTAAGTCCCATGATGTATACCAAGAGAGAGAGAGAGAGAGAGAGAGAGAGAGAGAGAGAGAGAGAGAGAGAGAGAGAGAGACAGAGAGAGAGACAGAGAGAGACAGAGAGAGACAGAGAGAGAGAGAGAGAGAGAGAGAGAGAGAGAGAGAGAGAGGGAGAGGGAGGGGCGGGGGAGGGGGAGAGGGAGAGGAAAGGGAAGGGGGAAAGGGAAGGGGAGTGGGAGCGGGAGCGGGAGGGGGAGGGGAAGGAGAGGGAGGGAGAGAGAGAGAGAGAGAGACTTCACCTGAAGGGATAAGGGATATTTTTCTGCATCTCTCCTAACTTTGCCCTCTACATTTTCTCTACACGATGAAACAAACACTAAAGTGTTTTGACTGGTAGAATACCAAGAAGAAAGGGTTGTTGACAGGACCCTAATATTATATATATATATATATATATATATATATATATATATATATATATATATATACATTACTTTTTTATATATTACATATATATGTATATATTACTTTTTTTTTTTTAGATATTTTCTTCATTTAAATTTCAAATGCTATCCCCAAAGCCCCCTATACCCTCCCCCCCCCCTGCCCTGCTCCTTAATAACACACCCACTCCTGCTTCCTGGCCCTGGCATTCCCCTGTACTTGGGCATATGATCTTCACAATACCAAGGGCCTCTCCTCCCATTGATGCCCGACTAGGCCATCCTCTGCTACATATACAACTAGAGACACAGCTCTGGGGGTTACTGGTTAGTTCATATCGTTGTTTTTTCTATAGGGTTGCAGACCCCTTTAGCTCCTTGGTCACTTTCTCTAGCTCCTTCATTAGGGGCCGTGTGTTCCATCCAATAGATGACTGTGAGCATCCACTTCTGTATTTGACAGGCATTGGCTTAGACTCACAGGAGAGAGCTATGCCAGGGTCCTGTCAGCAAAGTCTTTCTGGCATATACAATAGTGTCTGGATTTGCTGGTTGTATATGGAATGGATCCCTGGGTGGGGCAGTCTAGGTCTTAATCTTCTAATCGGAGTCAAACTAGATGTCTACTAAGTACCTTCTCTATTTAAATATTCTAGCGTTTACTATTAAAAGACTTAAGAGCTAAATACCTTGAGACTCATCTCACTTGCTTGAAGGGCAGAATTGATATTGATCCTGTAGCTTTCAGGGAAGGTTTAGGAATATGGCCCCTTCTTTACAGGATTCTGAGTGGTTCAACTGTGAGTACTCACATCCCCAAACACTATCCTGATCTGGGCTTATTGAAGGTGGGTTGCAAGATGACTTCATCATGGTTAGGTGTTTGCACAACCCATTTTCAAGACCACCTTTGTGGTTCTCTGATACCTGCTCACCTACTGATGCTTTCTTTCTCTATCTGGTTTCTGATTCTCCCTGACACATCCTCTTCTCCAATTTCCTTTCAGAGAATTTTTATATGATCTCTTTAGTAATTTTTATTTAATCTCTCTTTTTTATTGGTTATTTTATTTATTTACATCTCAAACTTTGTCTCCCTTCCTGTTCTTGTCTCTGCAATCCCCCATCCCACCCTCCCTCCCATTTGTCTCTAAGCAGGTGCTCCCCCACCCACTCACCCACTCCCACCTCACTACTGTAGCATCTCCCTCTGCTGGGGCATCAAGCCTCCACAGGGTGAAGGGCCTCCCCTCCCACTGATGCCATATAAGGCCATCCTCTATGACATATGCAGCTGGAGTCATGGACCCATTCATGTGGACTCTTTGGTTATAAGTTTAGTCCCTGGGAGCTATGGATGGTCCAGCTAGTTGATATTTTTCCTTCTATGATGTTGCAATCCCCTGCAGCTTCTTCAATCCTTCCACTAGCTCTTGCATTGGGGTCCCCTGGCTCAGTCTGATGGTTAGTTATGAGTGTGTGCATCTGTATTAGTCAGATGATGGTAGAACCTCTCAAGAACAGTCATACCAGGCTCCTGTCAGCAAGCGCTTCTTGACATCATCAATAATGTTGGGTTTAATATCTGCAGATGGGATGGATACCTAGGTGGGACAGTCTCTGGGTAGCCTTTCCTTCAGCATCTGCTCCATTTTTTTTTTTTTTTTTGATCCCGTGTTTCCTTTGGACAGGAACAATTCTGGGTTAAAAGTTTTGAGATAGATGGGTAGCCCATTCTCAACTAGGGGACAAACCTATTTACTGGAGGTACCTGAATCCTTCCACTTAAAAGTTTTAATTATGCTGGGTATCGTGGCACATATCTTTTTTTCTGTTTTGTTTTTTCACTTAACATCCTGATCACAGCTAGCTCCCTCCTCTCTTCCCAGTCCTTTACACATCCCTCCCCACTGTGTCCTCTTCCTTCTCCTTAGAGAAGGGGACTCCTCATGAGTATGACCTCACCATGGGGCATCTAGTTCCAGCAGGACTAGGCACATCCTTTCCCACCAGAGCCCAACCAAGCAGTCCACATAGGGTAAAGAGGATACAGTGGCAGGAAACAGCGACTGAGGACTCACATGAACACCAAGCTGGACATTTGTTACTAATGTGTAGGGTGTCTAGATCCAGGTCCTGCATGCTCCCTGGTTGATGGCCCAGGCTCTGTGAGAACCCATGATCCAGGTTTGTTGACTCTGTGAGTCTTCTTATGGAGTTCTTGATCCCTCCTTCTTGCTCACTTTTATCCCCCACACTTCCACAAGACTCCCTGGTTCTTCATGATGTTTGGCTCTGGGTCTGTGCATCTGCCTCCATCCACGGTTGGATGTCTCTTAGGAGACAGTTATGCTAAGTTTCTGTCTATAAGATTATATATATATATAATTAATAGTGTCAGGGTTGGCTCTCTCATGTAGGATGGGTCTCAAATTGGGGCAGTCGTGGATGGCTGTTCCTTCAATCTCTGCTCCATCTTTATCCTTTTCCCATCTTGTAGGCCAGACAAATGCTTTTGGGCTGAAAAAAATCATTATTCTACATGCAGACATCCAGGTAGACTAGTACCATTTGTTAAAACTGGTTTATTTTATCCATTGTATGGTTTTGGTTGCTTTGTCAAAAATCAACTGTCTTTAGGTATATGGGTTTATTTCAGGGTCTTTGATTCTATTCCATTGATTGACCTGATATGCCATGCAGTTTCTATTACTATTGCTCAGGGATTATTACTAGAGATCAGGCATGGTGATACCTCCATAAGTTCTTTTATTGTTCAAGACTGTTTTAACTATCCTGGGTCTTTTGTTTCTTTCCATATGAAGTTGAGAGTTACTCTTTTAAGGTATGTAAATAATTGTGTTGGAATTTTGATGGAAATTGCATTGAATGTGTATATTACTTTTGGTAAAATGTTCATTTTTACTATGTTACTACTTCTAAAGCTGATAAACACCTTCAGTAAAGTGGCTGAATCAAAATTAAATTTAAAAAAATCTATTGCCCTCCTTTATATGAACAATAAGCAGGCCGAAAAAGAAGTCAATGAAATCACATCTTTTACAACAGCCACAAATAATATAATATATCTTGGTGTAACTCTAGTCAAGCAAGTGAAAGAACTGTATGACTAAAACTTCCAGTTACTAAAGAAAGAAATTGGGGGAGATATCAAAAGATATCTTTGATCTCAGTACTCCAAAGACAGAAGAATATAGATCTTTGTAAATTCAAAACCAGAGTAGTCTACATATGAAGTTCCTGAACAAGTAGGATTATCTAGAGAAGTCCAATCTCAAAAACCAAACCAAACCAAACCAAACCAAAACAAAACAAACAAAAGAAACAAAGAAAATAAAACAAATTTAATTAAATGAATCAACTAAAATTCTAATTGTTTAGGTTGGCAATCAGGGATCTCTATAATCTGGAGGAAGCACAAATTTCATGTGTCTCTTCTAGACATGTTTTTCTGCATCAAGAACTCTAGCCAAATTACTCACTCATCAATACAATGCCTACTGTGAATTTTATTGAATATTTACCTTTAGCAAGTTTAAAGATTTGGTTGTAATTTTTTCCCACCATTGAACTACCATGCTAATATACTCTAGATTCAAATATCTTACACTGGTTTTCAAACATTTTATGTCTTTTTTACTTTCTTGGTGTGTCATTTGAAGCACAAAGTTGTTTTGCAAAAAGAAATGCTATTTATTTCTCTTTTCCTTTTGGTACTCAGCTTCAACTGTCACAACAGCTGAGAAAGCCTTGCCTATTCCAATTTAATGATACTTCCTGATGAAGAAACCAAAAATGAAAAAAAAAACTATACAGCATATGCAGCAAGTATCACTCAAACACAGTCAAATCACAGTCTATGTTCTGTATATTTTACAAAGTAAAGTATATGTGTGTATAAGTATCTGTAAACAAAAATATGTGTTCTACCTAAATGATATGACATTTTGTAATGCAATGGACAGAAGAGTAGTACACTTTAGAATGAATTTTGCCATAATGGTTTCATCTGATGTTTGATATTCATCAGCCAATTATTTGATTTTTATTGCTTGTGTTTCTTAGTTATGATTTGAGTTTAGTATTTATTCTTATTATATGTCTAGAAAATATATACTTATTAACACTTTATATGTGTTGGACACTGCTTGTTCTGAGGAGTCCTCCAAAATTAGTCAAGTATTTTAAGCCATCACAAATACTGTTAAAATCATAGATTTTTCCTTTTCTTACATTAGTTCTAAAATGATACATTTTTAACAATAAAGCGATCTATATACTGTGGTGATGATTTTAATCATTTTGCTTATTTCATCTTCTCTTGTATTGAAATGCTGTCAACATTATTTTAGTCATATCCCACACCTCCTCCCACCATGTCTCCAAGAGGATTTCCCCATCCCACTCACCCCACCAGACCTCCCCACTTCCTGGGGCCTCAATTCTCTAAAGGATTAGTTGCATCTTTTCTGACTGAGTCCTGACCCAGCAGTTCTCTGCTGTATATGTCTTGCGGGCCTCATATCAGCTGGTGTATGCTGTCTGGTTAGTGGCTCAGTGTCTGAGAGACCCGAAGAGTCTAGGGTAGTTGAGACTATTGGTCTTCTTATGGGGTCGCCCTCCACATCTTCTTTCAGCTTTTCCCTAATTCAACCACAGGGGTCAGCAGCTTTTGTCCATTGGTTGGGTGAGAATATTTGCATCTGACTTTTTCAGCTGCTTGTTGGGCTTTTCATAGGGCAGTTATGATAGGGCCCTGTTTGTAAGCACACCACTTACCATTTTATCATAACTTCCAGGTGTTTATATTTTTGTCTGCTAATAGTTTAGAATGTTTTTCATTAGTCCACTTTCCACAGTGAGGTGTTAGAGATGATCAGAAGGAATCAAATCAAAGGACTGCGGAAATAAGGAAGAACCACTAAACAAAATGAAAGAGGATAACATTTGAAATGTAAATAAAGAAAATATCTTTTGGAGCACCACCAACATGGCCCCAAATTTTCAGGCTGGAATAGAATTAGTGCTTAGACGACCCTGCTTTTTGACAGCATTTTCAAAGAACTTTTTAGGAAATCTTTTTTCACAAAATTAAACTCTTTCACTATGTGTTGCATTAAAAATAATTCAAAAACAAAAACCATGACACTGCCACTGTGAACAACAAACTCTATCTGCACATAACTCTCCTCTTCACCCTTTGTGCAAGCAAGGCACACTTATGATAACCACATAAACCCAACAAAGATTTTATTCTAATGAAAAAATCTAAAGTTTATTTGAATTCCTTTATTTTTACTGAATGCCCTTTTTCTTTTGTAAGACTCATTTTGAGACACCATTTTATGTTTATGTGTTATGTCTCCTTAGTCTCTTCCTGATTGTCCTGGTTTACAAGCCATTAAATTATTTAATTGTTTTTAAATTTTAGTTGATGACTTGGATTATCTTACTTATTAATGAATTAGGCTACCAAATTATTGTCAATACAAATATCATAAGCTATTTTATAGACATCCATTATTTGGAATGGGCAAGATAATGAACTGTTTCCGGTCTCATCTAGGAGTCCATGTCATAACTGCCTCTCCGCATCATTGGATAGAGAATGAAGTTGAGAGACGTTGATCAACTGAGTTTCTTGAAATATACCAGATGGCACAAGGAGTAGAGCACCTAACTATTTAAAATTTAGCCATATGGAAGCTTATCAAATATAATTTTTCTCATGCTATTGTCTTAAAAGCTGTTATTTCTTTATAAAGCTCATTTAACATGTTCCTAACTCAGTTTGGATTAAAAAAAAACACATAAAGAAGAATTTAGGGAAAAGCTATGCTATCATGCATTGTGAATGATACTCTTTTAAATGTTAAACAACTATTCTATTAATATATATGTATAAGATCTCCTTTCTGTGTGATATTCTTGTTTGTGATTTTGCAGATGCCGGTTGGTGAACACCAGTGCAGCATGTACATCATATTTGCATCTCAGCATCTTAAGTTTTAATGCAGTTGCATACCCAAAGAAATAATATACCATAATTGGACATGTAAAGTACACTATGCCATGATACAAATTTTCTTTTTTCTCTGTAGAACTACTATGGTGCAGCTAAGCTGATTTTTTCTGATAACCCTCTTGGTCTTACTTGTGGAATGGTTTGTCCAACATCTGACCTCTGTGTTGGAGGATGCAACTTACATGCTGCTGAAGAGGGACCAATTAATATTGGTGGGCTGCAGCAGTTTGCTACTGAGGTATGTAACAGATAAACTTGCACTTTTTTTTACTCCTACTAGAAAGCCAGAAGCTCATATAATAATCAAAGTCCTTGGTTTTCTTTTTGTTGATACCCAACATTTGTATGTGTTTCAGTGTGTTGATATAAATGTGTTGTTTAAAATCAGTATCATTATACAAAACTTGGCTACAAAAATGAAAGTTTATAAAACCATATATCAAATTAGTTGTAACCCCAGCAGGTTATTAAAATAACTCAGAATGAAAATATCTAAATTGGATGATCTAGAAATAGAATTTGTTCATTAACTTTACATTGAAGTGTAGCATGGAGACCCTATTAGGAAAAAAGGCTATATTCTTTAACTGATAATTTCCCCTGGAACTCGCTTTGATCTTTATGCCTAGAAATATATTTCCGCAGCACTTCCTACTATTCTTTGAGTGATAGAGGTTGGGGAATTTTCAAAAAAACCCTGAAATGGGATAATATTCTCTAACAACATTAAGAAGATAATTAGATTATGTGAGCTTATAGATTGAAAGCTACTCTGTTATTTGCCCGAAAAATGTTTAATGAAATGAAAGGTGGCTTTTTGTCACTTGTCACATAAACTTTGGTACTGGCATTCTCTTTTATAAATCCTTTGTAAATGACTGATTCTCTGGGACATCTTTATGCTCTCTGGGGTCTCCTGTTTGAAGTGAACTAGCAAGTCAATTCTCATGTATCATTTAAATGATCAGCTTATTGGGATGTAACAGTAAGATTTTTATAATCTTGAGGGACTAGTTGGCTAGAAGACTAAATTAAATGCCTGTCTATGCTGGACTTTTAGTTAATGACTTACCTTTCTGGTTGTGTCAACTTAAACACAATGTACTCTTTCCCTTTAGAGCCTTTCCCATAATATCCCTCAAGCTTAAGTCACTCTTTGCCTTTAGTAATAAATCAGTGTTATTCCCTTCCTGCTTTCTGACAGGTTAATTCTGTGGAAAGACCCCTGGGAACAAGAAAATGGAAACAATTTGAGGTTGTGAGTTGATGCAATAAATTCTTGGATTTAATTTCTTTTCTTATCAAATTAAAAACTGCATTAGGCTTACCTGACCAGTGCAAGGTATAATCTCTACAAAGTGTAAAAATCCTTAGTTGATGACAAAGATTCACTCGGATTCCTCTCCATATTTCTTTAGGAAGCCCTTTCCCTTTGTCATTAAACCAGTGTAAGCTTACACAAACTGCATCACAGCAAATGAAGAGACATGCAGTATGTGCATGAGCTGAACCTGCATTCCAAAAAAAAAATATTTGATAGCAGCAATATGTCAGGGATCTGGACAGCAATGAGGCAACGAAAGATGTACAGAAAAAAGGGGGAAGAAATGAGAGGTAGAAATAAAAAGGAGAGAAAGGAAGGAGAATGGGGGAAAGAGGGAGCAAGGGGGAAAGGGAGGCATGGAGAGACAGAGAGGGAGACAGCCTTATACACACAGAAAGAGAGAATATGACTATATACATATATATATATATATATATATATATATATATATATATACATATATATGTGTGTATATATATATATATATATATATATATATATACATATATATGTGTGTATATATATATATATATATATATATATATACTCTTACTTGACTTTAATAAGCTCCTAGTTCATAGAGTATTTATTTGTAAGGATTTCTATATTGTTCTCCTTGTTATACAAAAGTCATCAGAAAGTCAATAAAAATCAAGTGTACACACATGCTGGATCTCTGTGAGCACTACCTAAGAAAGAATTGAGCTTGAACAAGGCATGCCTATAAATTCATCTCAACTGAAGGAATCGAATTTTAAAAGGCAGTGTCTTTGAATTTTATTTCATTCCATTTTTATAACTGTGTTTTATAATGAAATAATAAATTGAAGGCCTGTGATGAGAGCTAAATATAAGATGTTCCCATTTATGGTTTCAACATTGACTGATTTTATAAAGTACTGTATTACTTACGTCAAAGTGGGGTTTACTTAAATGCCCCCACCTTTTGAGTTCTTGTGAAATTACCAAAGCATGAGTTCTGTGAATACTAGTAAAATACTTCTGAAGGCCAAACTATTCTTCCTTTGTCCAATGACTAAACTATCGACATGAAATTTAAACGAAATGGAACATGATGCAAATGATTTTATGTTTTGATTGATAAACAATGATTGATTTTGACCTTTTAAAAAATACAAATCAATATCTCTCTACCAAATTAAGCAAAGGTTAGGAAAGCAAACTAAACAGGAAAAAAAGGACGTTTTCTAGAATTGTTTTTCCTATAATTTATAAATGATTTAAAAAATATCAACTCTCTAGTCTGCTATTATTGACTGTGTCTGTATGTTCTGCTTATTAATTTGCACACAGGTGTGTGATTTGGAAAAAGAATAAATAACACCTATCTAAGACTGCAGAAGGAGCAGTAAGATGGCTTCTCTTGTGGGCTCTGTGTTTTCATTTCTCTTCAACTTTCTGCTGCTGTTTCATCTGCATTGTGATGACTTGACCTCACTCCAGATACCTTTGAGTATTGTTGTGGTGATGGGTATTGTTGTGATGAGAAAGCTAGAGAAAGGGTTCTTATTTTGTAGAAACTAGATGACCTCATAATAATATCAGAATCCTTTAACAATATGGGTGCAATAAATACCTTGGGAATCCTGATTTAATGTAGGTGTTATCAATTTCAGGGCCATTTACAAATTCCTGTGCATAAAGAATGTTTAAGAACAAGTTCAGTACACTATGTGTTAATAAAACAGCAACCAAAAACTGGGCAACCTCTAGGTGTATAGAAACACGATTGCATTTCAGGAAGCAATGACTACAAATAATTGCTATTTCATGCTGAACTGATTGAAGGCTATACATTCCACTAGCATTCTGAGTGTGATGATTTAACTTTGGAAGATTTGCTTTACTTGTTTGGAAGGTAATTATTCCACATTAGGAGAAAGTGAAGATGGGGGAAGGTCCAGACTTAGTGTCTCCTATGGCAATACATTTGTTTTTGTTGTATCTATTTTTAAAATGTTGGTAACCAGCAAGATTAGCCATCTAGATATTTTGGTTTCTTATACATAAGACAATTACATATCAGTAATAGTCAATATTAAAGAAATTCTGTAATTCGGTGTTGGATAGGAATGAATAAGGCCTGAAATCACTCAATGTTCATATTATCTCCCTCTTGTACATACCTAGTAGAAGACTCCTTGAAGATAACTAATTTCTACAACTATAAACCCATCAAGGCCAGTCAGTGCTTTGTATTCTTTCAAAAGTTTGCAAGCTCTCATTTACCTTAGATAACATTGCTAGTGGATGACCACAGGTTTTATAGAAATGCAGGTTTTGTGGTTCCAGGGTCATATAGCACCTACAGAGCCTCATGGTTCAGTATATAGTCTCACCTGTAACGTCATCACACCCCACAGCTCCCTCATCTTCTGCGAGAGAGGTAGCAATTGCATTAACATTAAAATAGGCTCTGTAAGACCAACACATATGTTCAAGTCATTTTCTTTTCAGATGTATGTTATTTAAAAGCTTTCCTATAAAGCGTAAAAGAATCATTCCACAATCAGGGAGAATCTAGCCTTTGTGGAGTTGGGGGAAAATAAAATTTTGGCTTGCATAGCTTAAAAATGACATAAAAACTTCTTACAAAATTTAGTATAGAAACTTAGGGATGGAGAGATAACTCAGGTGTGCCTTATGCACCACAGGATGACACATTTCTGGGTTCTCAATGGTTTTATTTTCACTTTACAGCCTGAGGTGTGACTTTCTGGTAGCTGAGTAAATTTGTGTGAGACTTTAGCGCACTGATGTAGTTTGGCAAACTAATTAATAATACATACAAGTTTATGGATTCAAAACTACCTCGGTTCTAGGGCTTTCGGGTGTGTGGTTGTTAGTGTCGGATCTATCCTGTTTCTTCACTTAGGGCTATGCATTTTCCTCATACCACTGCTTTCATTGAGTCCTATAAGTTTGGGTATGTGGTGCCTTTGTTTTCATTGAATTCCAAGAAAGTCTTTAATTTCTTTCTTTATTTCTTTGTAACCAAGATATTATTCAGTAGAGAGTTGTTCAGTTTCCATGGATATGTGGTTTTTCTATTGTTTTTGTTGTTATTGAAATCTAACCTTAGTCTGTGTGGATCCAAAAGGATGCAGGGGATTATTTCAATCTTCGTGTATCTGTTGAGGCTTGGTATGTGACCGATTATATGGTCAATTTTGAATAAGGTAGGAAACAGTCAAACTCAGGGCTGAAGTCAACCAAACTGAAACAAATAGAGGGATACAAAGAATCAAGAAAACCAAAAGCTGATTCTTTGAGAAAATCATCAAGATAGATAAGCCCTTAGCCAAACTAATTAAAGGGCCCAGAGGCAATATCCAAATTAACAAAATCAGAAATAAAAGGGAGACATAACAAAAGAAACTGAGAAAATTCAAAAACAATCATCAAATCCTACTACAAAAGCATATACTCAACAAATCTAAAAAATCTGGATGAAATCGATAATTATCTAGGCAGATACCATGCACCAAATTTACACCAAGAGCAGGTACACTATCTAAACAGTCCCACATCACCTAAGAAAATAGAAAAATCATTAAAAACCTCCTAACCAAAAAAGCTTAGGGCTAGGTGGCAGAATTCTAACAGTCCTTAAAAGAAGAGTTAATAGCAACACTCCTAAAATTATTCCATAAAATAGGAACAGAAGATACACAACCTAATTCATTTGATGAAGTCACAATTACTCTTATTTACTTACACAAATACCTTAACCATGCAAATAAGAACTTCTGACTGATTTTGCTTATGAATATCTATGTAAAAAATACACAATAAATTTCTAGCAAAGCTAATCCAAGAACACTTCAAAATGATCATTCACCATGACCAAGTATGCTTCATTCCAGGGATGCAAGGTTGGTTCAATGTATGAAAATTCATTAACATTATCCACTATATAAACAAATTTAAAGAAAAATCACATGATCATCTCATTAGATGCTGAAAAAGCATTTGAAAAAATACAACACCTCTTCATGTTAAAAATCTTGTAAAGATCAGGAATTCAAGGTCCATACTTAATATAATAAAAGCAATATGCAGCAAAGTGCCAGACAATATCAAATTAAATGGATAGATACTTGAACAATCTCACTAAAATCAAGGACAAGACAAGGATACCCACTCTCCCCATATCTATTCAATATAGTACTCAAAGTTCTAGCCAGAGCAATAAGACAACAAAAGGAGATCAAAGGGATACAAATTGGCAAAGAAGTCAAGCTATCACTATTTGCAGATGACATGATAGTATACATAAGCAACACCACCTTCTACCAGAGAACTTCTACAGCTGATAAACAACTTCTGCTGAGTGGGCAGATGTAAAATTAATTTAAACAAACTAGTAGCCTTCCTTATACAAATAATAAACGTGATGCGAAAGAAAATAGGGAAACAACACCTTTCACAATCCTCACAAATAGTATAAAATATCTTGGGGTCAACTCTAACCAAACAATGAAAGATTTATAGGACAAGAACTTCATTTCTCTCAAGAAATAAATTAAAGCATAACTCAGAAAATGGAGAGATCTTCCATGCTCTTGAACTGGAAGGATTAACAGTAATAATTGCATCCTACCAAAAGCCATCTATAGATTCAATGCAATCCCCATCAAAATTCCAACCAAATTCTTCAAAGACATGATAAAAGCAATTCTCAATTTTATATGGAAAAACACCAGGAACAACACAAAAAAATCCCAGAATAGTGAAAACAATTCTTAACAATGAAAGAACTTCTAGGGAAATCACCATCACTTACCTCAAGCTATACTACAGAGCACTAGTGATAAAACTGCATGGTATTGGTACAGAGAAAGACAGGTAGATCGATGGAATAGAATTGAAGACCTAGAAATAAAACCACACACTTATGGACATTGATCTTTGACAAAGAAGCCAAAAAAAAAAAAATACAATTGAAAAAAGAAAGCAGCTTCAATAAATGGTAGTGGTTTAACTGTAGTCTGTATGTAGAAAAATGAAAATAGATTCATATTTGTCACCTTGCACAAAGCTTAAGTCTAAGTGAATCAAGGACCTCAACATAAAACCAAGGTACACTGCATGTAGTAGAAAAGAATGTGGGAAAGAGCCTCAAACTGATTGGCATGGGGGAGAATTTCTTAAACAGAACTTTAGTCAATAGGATGAATTTCATCTTTCTTTATTCAAAAGTAAAGCTGTAGCCACACTGCCATCCTACTAACTAAAAAACAGCAAAAGAAACAATCACATGCTATTTTTATTATTATTTAATACAAACACTGATTGAAACACCACTTCTTCTAGAATTCCCAGAATTATTCTTATTCTGTGGTGTCATAGAATTAAACATTTGCTAAACATAAAGCCTTCTGGGGGACTTGTGGAATGCAAATCACATTTATAGTTCATCTTTCAACCATTTTGTTCTGAAATTTCTAAGATTATTTCATTATTGGAATGTCCCTGTGCTCTACTTCTGCTACTGTTTTGTTAATAAGAACAAGTTGAATAGTTGAGGAACAATTAACATTTATTGAACATTCATGTGTATTTTCATTATGTACTATTATAGAATGAACAGACCAAAGTGACTTACTTCAAATTAGAATTAATAAATATTTTTATTGGTGATTTTACTTATTTACATTTCAAATTTTATCCCCCTTCCCATTTTTTACTCTGCAACCCCCCTATCCTCTCCTTTTCCATGCCTTCTAAGAGGGTGCTCCCCACACCCCCAACTCCTTTCTCATCACCCTACCATTTCCCTATGCTGGGTCATTAAGACTTCACAGGACCAAGGACCTCCCCTCCCTTTGGCAGATAAGGCCATCCTCTGCTACATATGCAGCTGGAGCCATAGGTCCCTCCATGTGTAATCTTTGGTTGGTAGTTTAGTCCCTGGGAGCTCTGGGGTCTGGATGGTTGATATTGTTAGAAATCAGTCTGGTGGTTCCTAAGAAAATTAGAAATTGGAAATAGTTTTCCCTGAGGACCCAGCTATACCACTCCTGGGCAGATACCCAAAATATTTTTCATTTAAGGTCATCTTCCTTTTTCATTTACAGAGAGGTATATAATGAGTCAAATTAAAATTTCTGTCCCAAATATAACCCCTAACTAGGCTGTTTTATCTGTCCTCAATGGGAAATTATGTCCTGTTCCAAGCAGGAGCTTGATGTGCCAGGATTTGGGGATATCTCAGAGGGGCCCCACCCTCTCAGAGGAAAAGGGGAGGCAAGATAGGGAGAGGTACTGTGTATGTGGGGGAGGAAGTAGGATCACGATGTAAAGTGAATAAATCAAATAATGGGGAAAACGTTATTGGCAATTTTAAAGAAATAAGTTAAGAAAAACGTCTTGGATTTAATAAATGATTACAGTATAGCTGGACCTATGTAACCTTTCATATGAAAGGTTCACATATGAAAGTCAACCTTATATGCCAGTGTAAAATAGTACAGACTGAAATTTAAGATATAACATCATTTATATTAACATATATAGGTCTAATTCTGACCTTAATAATAATATATCTATATGAGGAAAACTAAAATTTGTTACCATAAATAAGGATGTAAATGAATGCTGACATATGCCCTTCTTGTGCTCAGAGGATGGACAGGTATCCACAGTCCAGGTCTTCTCAGTTTGAGCCGTAGGTTCAGTGTAATCCCAATTATATCATTTTTTTGATAAGAAAAAAATAATTCTAGAGTTTAGCACAAAATGGGAAAGATCCATGTTAGCTGACCCAGAATTGAGGAGCAAATTCTGATCCATCTACTCATCTGATCTGTCTCTATATCTCCAATAATGGAAGAGTATATTATTGAAAGAAGAGACAATCAGACATTTGGAACAGAATAAAAAGATTACACATCAACTCATATGAATATATTCATATCAGCTTTGAGTAAATTTCTAAAGTAATGTAATGAGGAGGAATGGGTCCTTCAATCCCAGCACTTGCAGGGTCAAACCAAGCAAAGCCATCTGGACATAGGCATTCTCTTCACAATCCTCAATTTCACATGTGTTTGGGGGTGACATGTGCAGTAGGAAACTCATGATTTTGGACTGTCACAAGGTAGAAAGTTCAGATGACCTTGCTGTTGTCAATGACTCTTGATACACCATCAAAGATAGAATCTAAGAAAGAAATTATTGAGAATTTGAAATTTGTCAGCATCAAAAATATGTGCTTGCCAAGAACATGAATCTGTAAAGGCAGACTACCATACAGTGGACCTGTAATAGGGAGCTGCTAATCCCCTATAGTGTGATTCCTTAATACTCACAATACAAATGTAAGTTCACCCAAAGTCCTTGCCACAGTTGTGTGACCCTGCCGGGAAAGTGAGAGGAGAAATGATACTTCTCATTATACATCATCAGGGATGAGAAGAAGAGCGTAACCCAATGCCAACACATTCACTGATCTGGTCTATTCAGTACATTCAGCTAGTTAGTTAGGTTAGTTAGTTAGTCAGTTAGGTTGCAAACAATATATTTTTCAGTGTTAGATCCTGGAAAATCCTAGATCAAGGCGCTCATTTGATTTCTGATGTGAGCCTGTTTTTCTGATTCTTTTATATATATATTATTAGGTATTTTCCTCATTTACATTTCCAATGCTATCCCAAAAGTCCCCCATACCCTCCCCTCCCACACCTCTACCCACCCACTCCCACTTTTTGGCCCTGGCGTGTTTTTCTGATTCTTAAATGATACTTTTCCTCTGTGTCTTCCCATGTGGAAGGTGCTATTTGAATGTTTGCTTATTTATTTATTTATTTATTTATTTATTTATTTATTTATTTATTTAAACAAATGCTGTATTTATTTATTTATTTATTTATTTATTTATTTATTTATTTATTTAAACAAATGCTTGTCCAGTTCATCAAAGTACCAATAACCTTCTCTTTCTAGAATCCTTATTACCTAACCACATCCCCCAAACTCTACCTTTTGACATTGTAAATTAGATTCCAAAATCTTATCATTAAGGCACATTATATAATACAAAAAGACAGAATACTAATACCACCAAATGCTTAGTGGACACAGAGCGACCATGACACCCCTCCATTCTTGAGATAAGGGAACTTGGCAGTTTCTTATAGGCTTATGGAAAACCTATTGTTTCTGTATACTCTATCTCAGAATGTGACCATTATTTGTTGTGTGACAAGTTTCCTTTTGAGACTGTTATGTGCACTAGACTAATTCATTAAATACAGTAATTTATTCCTAGTACTTTCATACACGGTAACCTAATTCATTCGTAGTACTTGTATGTGATTTTTATTATCCCCATTTGAAGTTAAATAGACAGAGAATGAAATATGTTAAAGAATTTCTTCAATACCATGCACCATAAGAATGCTACAAGGAGGTTTGAACCAAGCAGTCTTATAGTACCACGATACCACTGTATCCTAAGGGTGAAAAGCTACTGTAATGTAATGTTACAAAGAATAAAAAGAAAAAGCAGAACAAAGCAGACAAGGGTGTTATTCGAAAATTAATATACTGAGTAGGATTGTGTATTGAGTGTCAAATGAATACTGTATTGCCAAATTTTTGTTGCACAAATCAGATACTAACCACTTACATTTTGGTACATATATTCTTGCTTTCCTTCTGACCTGCTGAAGCATCCAGCCCTGTGATCAGTTCTAACAGGGATCCCCAAAACATATTTTGATTCAATATTTATACTCCAGAGATTTTAAAGGAATATTCAAAATTCCATTCTTAAATATTAATATATCCTTGGGCTAAGATTTATACACATTAAATACTATTAAGTAACTGCTGCTTTATCTGCATACTATTAGCCAGAAACCATAGAAGAAATGCTTAGTGTCTTAGAGTTAAACTGTTTTTTTCTTCTCAATGATTGTAACATGAAAGATATTATATGAACCCAGTTCTATGTGATTTCTACATATTTGCTTCATATATAATAATTTTGGACAGAAAATATCCTTAATTAATCAACCATACTATACTACTGTCAACAAAGTTGGTAGCATCCAACAATGTTTAAAATAATTTATATTTTATTTAAGTCTAAAAATGCAATGCTACTTTCTAAAGGTCACATTTTAGTGTGGCAAAGTAAATTTTATAGTTATTAATTCATAAAATAAAAGCACCCAACTGAATGTGAAACAAATATGCATTTATATAATTCCTAAATGAAACAACTGTAACTGTCCACTATTATTTTTAAATGTATATTTTAAATATTTATTTTTGGAAATTATGTGAAAATATTGATTTGGGAAGATATAATAAATTTCAACTACATTTTCTTTAATGTTTCATAAAATAATCAATCATCAAGACTAGTAAGAAATAAAATTAAAAAAATACATATATCAAATAATAGGAGAGTGTCGAGAGAGACAGCTCAGAGGTTCAGAGGACTTACTGCTCTTTCAGAAGACCCAGGTTCAGTGCCTTGCACCCTCATGGCAACTCAAAACCATCTGTAACTCCAGCTCCTTGGAACGTTTTACTCTTCTCATCCCTATGCGTTCCTGAATGCATGTGGTAACTACAAACGCATTTCATGTACACACAGACACAGGCACCTGCATGTACACATGCACATACACATAGGCATAAAATTGTGTGTTCAAACCAAAGGGCAGCCTCATTAGGAGAGTTAGTAGATGTCCCAGGAGATACATGTTCTTGTTAGGGATAATGATGACCTGCAGTGGATCGCTGGGATCTCTATGGTGAAAGGGGAGAGGCAAATGTAAATACAAGAAGAAAGAAAATCTGTGCTCTTTAGACAGTTCACTGAAGCACTAGAAAATAGATTAATAGTTTGTAAAACTATAAAGTATCGCAAAGCATAAGAAATAATTTTGGAACAACAGATTATTGAATATCAAATCCACATGTTATGCTCCATTGTACATACATGTCCTACCCTGAACTACACAGTACATAAAAAAATTTAACTAAAAAGTGCAATTTATGTGTAGGAATCATGGAAATGAAAATATGGAGTCAAAGTTGTGTCCTGTTAAGTTTTGTATTCTAAGAAAGAAAACAGGCATTACTGGTGAAGTATAATAAAGTATTTGAATTCAAATACCAAAATGCTATGAGGAACATTTGTTTCAGACTCAGAAAGAGGGTTTCCCAGTCCCTGTTGCAAAGGCTCTTTCATTTGCATGCTGAGGCATCCGAGAGTGACTCCTATATTTTGAGTGGCAGAATTTAGTCTCAGTGGTTGGTACAGTAAGGGATGCCTATAATGAGGTCAGCTTGAACAAAAGCTGCATGCCTCAGACATAAGAAAATCGTCTTTCTATTGATCATTGCTGGGTTTCCTCATTTTGTTTGTCTGTCTGTTTGTTTGTTCTGTACCAAACACAGAGAGCCCTGTTAGGTGACCTGTTATATATTATGATATACCTATGGCAAGATTATATTCCAATTTCACTTCTACTTCTTTTTTTGTTTGTTTGTTTGTTTTGGTTGTTTTTTTTTTTTTTTTTTTTTTTTTTTTTTTTTGAGACAGGGTTTCTCTGTGTAGCCCAGGCTGTCCTGGAACTCACTTTGTAGACCAGGCTGGCCTCAAACTCAGAAATCCTCCTGCCTGTGCCTCCCAAGTCCTGAGATTAAAGGCTTGCACCACCACTGCCCAGCTTTCACTTCTACTTCTATTGGTAGCCAAATTTTGGAGATAAAATGATGAGATGATGCATGATATATGACCAGCACACTCTCTCTCTCTCTCTCTCTCTCTCTCTCTCTCTCTCTCTCTCTCTCTCTCTTTTTTTCTCTCTCTCTCTCTCTCACACACAGACACACATAGACACACACACACACATTCACACAAACACGGAATGAGTCTTCTAACACTGAGATACATCCCTGAGCTAATTTAGTCTTCCTGTCAAGGTCATTTTACGTATTATAAAATGTGATTAAATGTCTGCAGATTCTGAATGCCCAAAATGTGTTACTATAAAATATTATTTAACATGAATGCATCTTTATTTAACTTCTAATGTCTGATATTGGTATATTTACAGCTCATCTTCTTGTTTCCTGTTGCTCATACATCTTTTAGTCTCTTATATTTAATGTGTGGATCTTTGTAAGTTTAAATGTTTTCATTTTAATTGAAACTATTATTTTTAGCTCATTAAAGTGATAATTGCTTAATTTTATTTGCACCCTCATCTAACAATTGTTTACAAAATTGTTAAAATAAAATTTGATTACTATTATTGCTGACAAACTCTCTCAGAAAATAGGTACAGTTCACTTTCATTTACAAAGTACATTTACTTTTTCAGAAATTTTAGTTGTGAGGATTTTCCATTGGTGAAAAATATTTTATGCTCACTTGACTGTTTCTGTCATTCATTTCAGTACAAGGCCACTCAACTTCTTGCTTATTGGCATTTTTCTTTATTTTCTTTAGTTTTTTTTTTGGGGGGGGGTTTGGCTTTGCTTTCCTACACATCGATTCATATCATTTCTCACCTTGATTGAGAAGGAATAATTGTTTTAAGCATCAAACCTCCTCATTAGTTGCCTACATGCTCTTTAGCTATGGCTTAGTAGCTACTCCATAGATAGAAAATGTATCCTGAATTCACCCGAGTGTCATAGTTAATACAGTGACCTCATGGGCAGTGGTTGGATCTGTTGTATGACAACTTAGTCTTTCTGGCTGTGTTTAGTTTTTACATCATTTAAAATCCCACAGGACAGACTTCACTACTTTCTGCAACAAATTTTAACTTACATTCATCCAGACATTTAAAATTTCAATGTGATATTTTCCCTTGGAGTGTATTATATTGGTGGTTTGCAATAATTTCATATATGAGAACAATGTCTATCCCCTCCTTTTCCTGACCTAAAGTTATGTTCTTTTCTTTGATAATTATTAAAGGTGTGTGTGAGAGAGAAAGAGCAAGAGAGAGAGACAGAGAGACAGAGACAGACTGTGAGTGAATCCATGCTTCTAGAGGTTCATATGTTCATGTCTATAGTGCTCACCTCTTGGGCATGGCATCCTTATCAGGGTCTTATTACTAAAGAAAATTAATTCTTTCTCCTTGACTTTTTCTTTTTCCTTTCCTTCCTTCCTTCCTTCCTTCCTTCCTTCCTTCCTTCCTTCCTTCCTTCCTTCCTTCCTTCCTTTCTTTCTTTCTTTCTTTCTTTCTTTCTTTCTTTCTTTCTTTCTTTCTTTCTTTCTTTCTTTCTTTCTCTTCCTTCCTTCCTTCCTTCCTTCTTTCCTTCCTTCCTTCCTTCCTTCCTTCCTTCCTTCCTTCCTTCCTTCCTTCCTTCCTTCCTTCCTTTCTTTCTTTCTTTCTTTCTTTCTTTCTTTCTTTCTTTCTTTCCTTTTTTTTTTTTTTTTGGTTTTTGGTTGTTTTTTGGACAGGGTTTCTCTGTATAGCCCTGGCTGACCTGGAACTCACTTTGTAGACCAGGCTGTCTTCAAACTCAGAAATCAGCCTGGCTCTGCCTCCCAAGTGTCTCCCTGAAAAATTTAAAGGCAATCTTGACTACTTATTATAATTTTTCTTTATGATTTGGTCACTTTCAGTCTTGTTTTTGATTATTAATTTGCTTTTGAACACTTTGATGCTAAGAAGCAGACTTTTGTTGGCATTATTTTTTTGAGGTGGTCTACATTTCTGCTTGTATTCTTTTATTCTGGGAAATTCATGGCTTGTTATTCAGTTATTACATGTTCTCTTATTCTTAGGAATCACTTTATGCCTTCTTGTATCTCTTTACACTTTTGTTTGTCTCTTATGTCTTTTTTATGTTTACCTCTCTATTTCTTTCCCATCCATTGTTCAGAACAGGTTTTGGGGGTTTTGCTTGTTTGTTTTTTGTTAATATTCCATCAATTAATTAATATATTTATTTATTTAGTAAGTTAGTAAGTTAGTTAATTGATTATTTTATACAGTCTGTTATTAGATTGTGAAATTTAAAGTCATATATTTTCTTTTATAAAATTTTGTACATGTTTTGACAAATTTCTATTTCCTTGGAGTTCATTGGCTCCCTTATAGATTTGGTAATGCAGCAATCATAGCTATCTGCTGATGTGCATATATTAACTGGACTGTGTAAGAATAGCTTTCAATTTTTGAATTTTTATATGAAGTCTAGGTGTACTAATCAAAAGCAAGGCATTATATATGAAAACTTGTCACTCTACTCTATGGTTAACAAACAAAATTGTAAGGACTAATTGTACATATTTCAATATATGGTTCGATTGGCTGAGGTAGGATTGTCTTTCTTTGATTTGCTTCTTATAGTGGAAATATTCAGAACTCAGCTGTATGCCACCATGATCAGCCACCCTGCAAGGATCCCTTAGCATTGCAGAAGTTCTGTTTGGACCCTTGGTTTTCTTTCGGTACTACGTAGGAGTCAAGCTAATCCTCTGTGCCTTTTCTGCTCTAGGTCATTGGAATCCTCTATTCCCAAATATTGTTGTTCTTGTTCTACTAGATTGCCCAGCTTATTTTGATGGGTTTCCTGAGGTATCCCCTCATAAAGCTTCTTAGACCATCCTCCTTTTATTAAGATACATGAAGACACATGGGTGGTTGATACATAGACTATTACCTCATAGTTGTTGCTTCTCTCTGGATCTTGCCACCTCTATTTGCTTCCATGGCTCTTCTGTGCGTCCAAAGCTATTCTGTCATAGTCAGAAGTAGATATAAGGAACTTTGATTAATAAATAATTTGGCTGCTATGTGTCAGGTTAGTGTTGGCTAGTGGTAGCTCTGTGGTAATTTGCTACTTCACACATGAACTGCTGTCAAACTCAATAAAAAAAGTGTTCCACTGACTGGCATGAAAAATCAATCCAGGAGTAACATTGGAAAATGGTTATATTAGACATGTGCAAACTATATTTTGAGGGCTCAAATAAGGAGCAGTTATTATGACTGAAAGTTGGGAGTGGGGGTGGTGAGTCAGAAATGCTTCCTAGAGGATCTTCGTATATTCTAAGCAGGCCTTTCAGAGGTTCAGAATAGTCAGTCATAGTTATATTCTATTTAACAAAATACAACTCTGTCTTCTTTATGTGGAACATTCAATTCTCATTGCTAATTAAAGTGCTAATTATGAGTGGAAACATTAAAAACATGTTTGATGATGTAAAATTTAATTTAAAAATTTAATCATCACAATCGATTTCTCCATAGGTGTTCAAAGCAATGAACATCCCACAGATCAGAAACCCATCGCTGCCTCCTCCGGAACATATGCCGGAAGCCTACTCAGCAAAAATTGCACTTTTTGGTGCAGGGCCTGCGAGTATAAGCTGTGCCTCCTTTTTGGCTCGGTTGGGCTATTCCAACATTACTATATTCGAAAAACAAGAATATGTTGGTGGTTTAAGGTAATTCCTAGATTTATTTTTGTGTTTTAAGTGTCAAAAATATTGAGGTAAAACTGTCCCTGGTGTGGACACTTTATAATTACAGAGACACTTCAAGCTTATAGATGGTATCTATCTCACATGTTATTTTCCAACATGCTCAAATTCTGATGATGTAACTCACTTGAAATTTTGAAGTTGTATTTAAAGAAGATGTACGTATGAATGTCTCTGTCTTCTTCTACAGTTACAGATCTCTGGAAAAGTGTGTGATAGTAGAAACAAAACTCAGGGATTGTTTCATCTCTGAAAATCTTTTGTATGATGAAAATATATCTAAAAGTCCTAGACATGATACAGAAAGAATGTGGAGCTCAATAGAATACTGAGTGGGGCATTCAAGTTTTCTCTATAAAAAGAATACCATGGTGCTCATGTATTGTCTGTTTACAATTATTTTAATAATTACTACTACTTTTGCCATAAACGTTCTCTTTCAGAGTACATTTTACAGTGATTTTTAAAATCAGTGCCTTTTCAAAATTTGGTACAAGTCTGTATTATTATTGTAAACTAGCATTCAATCACACAATTATTGCCTCCCTTGTCGACCTATACATTGAGTATAGAAACTGATCACTGGGTAGCAATAACCTCAGAAGCTGAGGCAAATGTAAACTACGGGGCTGACTTTATTTAAACACATTAGACATGGATTATGTTTAGGGTAATAAAAGTTATTTGAAATAAGAAATGGATATTGCTTAAAACATCTGGTATGAAATAAAATTCTTTCATGATAAGTTTATTATATCTTTATTATGTCAATCAAATTGTTATTATTGTTTCCAAGTGACTTGTATTAAAATTCACAGATTTTAAGTTATAAACATTTGGATTGTGTTTCAATAATTAGCGCTTAAGCTTCCTGTAGTTACTTAAATCTTCATTAAACAATGACTTCATCATATTTGATAATCAGAAAATAAGTTTAATTTTGACAGGTTTATGATACATTTTTATGATTCTTGGTATCTATTAAATGGGTAATAAATACATAAATTTAAAATTGATCAGATGATTTTCTTTATTTTTAATAATTCCATTAATTTACATCTCAACGGATGTCCCACTTACCAGATACCCTTCTATAAACCCACCATCCCACATTTACCCTCTCCCCCCTTCCCTTTGCCTCTATGAGGGTGCTCCCTCCTGCCCACCGCTCAAGCATCCTCCTAAGCTGGGACATCAAACCACCACAGGACCCTGGCCCTCCTCCCATTGATGTCAGACAAAACCATCCTCTGCTACATATATACCTGGAGCCTGTACACTCCATGTTTGGTGTTCTAGTCCCTGAGAGCACTGGGTGGTCCAGCTAGCTGACATTGTTCTTCCTATGGGCTTATAGTCCCCCTCTGCTCCTCCAGTCCTTCTGCCTGCTCCCCCACAATTTTTCAATAGTCCAGATAATAGGAAATTTTCAAAGTACTCTTTCTTTGATATAAGCTGCAGTGTATGAATCATATATAACTGTTGATCAGGTACTTTGTCATACTATTTGATTCATTAAGCAAAATGATGTGACCTTACAAAAAAAAAAAAGCCTCACAAATTACGTTAACCCTGTAAGGAACACCAAAACCTTAAATCATGCCTATTGTGGAGAAATGATTCTTTTATGATTTTATATACTGAATATTATCAATATTGAGGAATCCTTATTTTTAAAGTTTATCTGAGGAAATAAACTTCTCTATATTTTATTTTGCTGTGAGGATGCTGGCTATCTTTTTAGTGCCAGTTCACCCAGCTTCATTAGTTAGGAAAAGCATTATGTGTAATAACAAAGGTATAAACATTGTAGGTTTTTTTCAATTATGCACATCAATGAATATGTGAGTTAATTTTAAAAGTATGAACATAATTGTTGTGTACCCTGGTAGATGAGGGAAACTCTTTTTGCCCCTTAATTGCATTTTCACAAGAAGCTGAAAATGGAAGCAGTCTTGTCTGTGAATTATTATGGGTTGCCAATTTTAGTACATGATTATGGTTCTTAGCATCTCTGTATTTAGTTTCCATTCAAATGTGGAGTAATTTATATAAATTAGTACTAAATGTTTGTTTTTATATATTTGAGCATTTTTACTGGGAAGGACTTCTTGAAATTCATGATTAAATATGTTTCTTTTACTCCTGTCGTTTTGAAATTTGGTTTTCTTCTCTTTTCCATGTGCCTTTCTGATTCCTAAGCACAAAAATTGTGGCTGGACATGACAGTACACTCCTGTGACCCTAGCAATTGTGAGGTAGATACAGGAATATCACGAATTCAAGGTCATTTTCAGCTGCATAATTAGTTCAAGAACATCCTAGCACATATAAGACCAGATCTAAACATAAAATTAATGATGGAAATTTTTATTAAGTATACACATATTCTTCTTGATTTCTAAATTTTATTTAAATTAATAACTATGTATATGTTGTTGTGTTAGGTAGCATATTCAGTGAAACACTGGTCTTTAAATGTTTAAAAAGGTTCTTTCAAACCTGTTCTGTTACATGTGTGTATTATTTCACATTGATTGGCAATGTAACTGTTTCTAGGTGAAATACATGCAGGAGTGAAAACTATTTTACAGTGTGTAATACAATGCCAATTTAAGGACAAGTACTTATCCAGTCATGAACTGAAGCAATGTTTTAACATGAGATGCATGTATAAAACAAACTGAAAATAGTTTATATCAAAAACTTATGTAACAGCAGATGCTGGTGAGGATGTGGAGAAAGAAGAACACTCCTCCATTTTTATGGGATTGCAAGCTGGTACAAGCACTCTGGAAATCAGTTTAGCGGTTCCTCAGAAAATTAGACATAGTACTACCTGAGGATCCAGCAATACCAATCATGGGCATATACCCAGAAGATGCGCCAACATGTAATATCGACACATGTGCCACTATGTTCATAGCAGCCTTATTTATAATAGCCAGAAGCTGAAAAGAACCCAGATGCCCCTCAATAGAGGAATGGATACAGAAAATATGGTATATTTACACAATGGAGTACTACTCAGCTATTAAAAACAATGAATTTATGAAATTCTTAGACAAATAGATGGAACTGGAGGATATCATCCTGAGTGAGGTAACCCAATCACAAAAGAACACACATGATATGCACTCACTAATAAGTAGATATTAGCCCAGAAGCTCAGAATATCCAAGATGCAATTTGCAAAACACATGAAATTCAAGAAGAAAGAGAAAAGTGCGGATACTTCGTTCCTTCTTAGAATGGGGAAGAAAATACTCATGGAAGGAGTTACAGAGACAAAGTTTGGAGCTGAGACTGAAGGAAGGACCATCCAGAGACTTCCCCACCTGGGGATCCACCCCATATACAGCCAGCAAACTCAGACACTATTGCATATGCCAGAAAGATTTTGCTGACAGGACCCTGACATAGCTCCCTCTAGTGAGTCTAAGCCAATGCCCAGCAAATACAGAAGTGGATGCTCACAGTCATCTATTGGATGGAATACATGGCCCATAATGAAGGAGCTAGAGAAAGTACTCAAGGAGCTAAAGGGGTCTGCATCCCTAATAGGAGGAACAACAATATGAACTAACAAGTACCCCCCCCCAGAAAACTGTGTCTCTAGTTGCATATGTAGCAGAGGATGGCCTAGTCGGCCATCAATGGGTGAAGAGGCCCTTGGTATTGTGAAGATCATATTCCCCAGTATAGGGGAATGCCAGGGCCAGGAAGCAGGATTGGGTGAGTTGGGGAGCAGGGCGGGGGTATAGGGGGCTTTGGAAATAGCATTTGAAATGTAAATGAAGAAAATATCTAATAAAAATATTTAAAAATTTCCAACTCAATTCTTCATAGAGTTAGGACAATTTGCAAATTCATTTGGAATAACAAAAAAATCAAGACAGCAAAAACTATTCTCAACAACAAAAGAACTTCTGGGGAAATCACCATCCCTGACCTCAAGCTATATTACAGAGGAATAGTAATAAAACCTGCATGATTTTGGTACAGTGACAGGCAATAAATCAATGGAATAGAATTGATGAGCCAGAAATAAACCCACACACCTATGGTCACTTGATCTTTGACAAAGGGGCTAAAACTATCCAGTGGAAAAAGGACAGCATTTTCACAAATGGTGCTGGTTCAACTAGTGGTTAGTGTGTAGAAGAATGCAAATGGATCCATTCTTATCTCCTTGTACAAAGCTCGAGTCCAAATGGATCAAGGACCTCCACTTAAAACCAGATACACACACTCAAATTAAAGAAGAGAAAATGCAGAAAAGTCTCAAACACATGGACATAGTAGAAATTTTCCTGAACAGAACACTAGTGGCTTATGCTCTAAAATCAAAAATCGACAAATGGGACCTCATAAATTTACAAAGCTTCTGTAAGGCAAAGGACACTGTCATTAGGACAAAACAACAAGCAATAGATTAGGAAAAGATCTTTACCAATGGTCAGTAAATCCCTGAATCCTATTGCACTTATGAAGATCATTCTTCCATCGTTCCCTTCCCATCCCTTCATCCCCACTCAGAACCTTAACCTGAGCCACTGCGGTCTCTTATATATAGTCATATCATCTGCACACAGGTATACTTCAACTTCTTTTCCCAAGTGTATCCTTGTATTTTTGTATTTTCATTCCTTTCTCTTGTCTTATTATTCAGTCTATGAGACCTAATCAACAAATTCAATGAATTTTAAGAAGACAAGATAAACACATAAAAAGCAGTAAATTTTCTGTAGATTGTCAAGAAAATGTCTTAAAGATATATAAAATTACAGTCAAATTATAAAAGTTGCAGGATTACATATGAATCATAGAAATATATATATAAATAAAATAACTCTACAAGTAAAATTATAAAATATTGATGAAAGATACTGAAAAGAACAGGATAAAATGAAGACATTCTGCATTCATGCATTGGTAGAATATGATAAAGATATTCATGCTACTGAAAGAATACAATATCATCCCTATAAAATTCTAGTAGACTTCAAAAATAGAAGGATATTCTAAAATTTATATTGAAGCACAGAGGAATAGGAATAGACCAAACAATCCTGAGCTAAAAGATTAAACTTGACCCAACCTTAAAATTAAGGTAAAACAGCCATAACTCAAAACCAATGCATGGGCTCAGAAAACGTCTCAGGATTTTGTAACTCAGAAAGAAATTAACAAAATCTTAGGCAACTAGTATTTAAAAAGGACATCAAGAAAGCAATATGATTGACTTATAATGTAGAAAATGTAGTCTTTTCTACTTACAGTACTGGAAAAATTTAGCTATACTCCTGCAAGAGAATAAAAATAAGTTTTTAGTCCTTAAAAAAATTCCAAAATTGATTGGTATTACATATAAATGCCGAAACTATGAAACTTGTGAAACACTGAAAAAAATTTCAAGACATTTGCTTGGTCCTTGTTTCTTGAATAGGACTCAAAAGCAAAGACACAGGAACTAAAGTTCAAAGAAATGCAGTTGAAATGTTTATGCACAGCAAATTAAAACAATCAGCTATTTTAACGGATAGCCTACAAAGACTGAGATAATATTTAAAATATATGTTCAGTAAGGAGTTAGTGGGTTTTGGTTGGTTTTTACTTTTATTTTGTTACAGTCCAGTTGTTACCTTCCTCTCCTGTCTGCCCTGCTCTGACACAGTTCCTCATCTTGTTCCTCCTCCCCCCTGGTTCCAGGAGGATTCCACCTCCCTACCTCCCCCCAAACCTACCCACTCCCAGGGCCTCAAGTCTCTCAGGGTTAGGTGCATCTTCTCTCAGTGAGACAAGAGAGGCGGCACTGTGTCCCAGGGGCCGCGGACCAGCTCATTTATGCTCCCTGACTGGAGGCTCAGTTTCGGAGTTAGTGTTTGTAAAATATAATGAACCTAATAAAAAGAAGTCATATTGTGTTACATCTCACATGAGAATTGTGAATGTCTATCAGCCGAATGAAGTGAACCATCAGCGAAATTAATATCAAAACTTCCGTGAGATGCTCCTCATATTGGTTTGGACGAGCATTAACAAAATTTAAAAAAAAAGAGCTGAAAATTATACATTTACATGTGAGTCTAGATAAATAAAACTTAGCTGTCTGTATACTGTGAATTGATATTTACTCGGATATTTTAATATCTTAAAAAGCACAGAATTATTAGGTAAATCAACTATATAATTTGAAGTGTTTGAATTGCTTTTGACTAAATTTATATTGCTTTTTTTCTATTTCCTATATTTTCGTATTAGCTTCTATATTATTTTTACTACATAGGACATCTTACTGTGACAACAAAAAATGTTGTGTCTTCCTAAGTAGTTGGATGTATTGTGATTACTCACAGGGGCTTATTTGTCCCTTTAATGCTGATCAGTAAGAACACATTATGCATTTTTTTTCTAGGTTGATAAATTTCACTCTTATTCCCTTTTCCTGTTTTTCCTTTTTCGTTCAGCACTTCTGAAATCCCTCAGTTTCGACTCCCATATGACGTCGTGAATTTTGAGATTGAGCTCATGAAGGACCTTGGTGTAAAGGTGAGTACGAGCTATAACATCTATCTATATATTGCAGAGGAAGAAAGGGGAAGGCTTCGTGCTGGAGATTAACAGCCAATGTTCATTTTAGGGATGAAGAATTAAAACTATCTTAGGCCTAGCAGAAAGATACTTCCCCTTGCTCAAGGCATTTGTCTGTCTACTGTCTGAATGCCACTAGCCTGGAAAAGGGCAATCAATAGTTCTCATCTGGCACACCTGCATGTGATTAATTGTCTGTAAGAAACAAATTCCTAAATAGCTTTAGGGGTTCAGTTCAGCCAAGGGAAGGATTTGGTTCCTTTAATCATGTTTTGTTCAGGCAAGTTGTGAGCTCGCTGAAAGACTAGCATGTAGCATTTTAACACTTGGAATATAGCTCCTTCCAGAAATTTATTTTCTTTATTATGTGCATCTTGTATGTCTGTCTTTTCTCAATGTATAAAATAAATTCACGAATAATGGTATGATACTAATACCTTATTTTTCTATTCAATAAATTTTGTGTTCTTCTTTTAAAGCTAGACAATATCCTGACACACTATACTTCCAGAATGTAACCTTAGATACACTAATTTTCCATTACTACTATTCTGTGACTTTTCCTCTTCAATTGAACATATTCATATTTTGTTTAGAGATTATTATCTTCCATAAAACTCAATTGATTAAATAATGTATCAAGATTTGCACAATTTCTGTCTCCAAAAGATAGGTTGAAAAGTGAGGAGCAAACTTTGCATGGACTTTGCTTTTACTATGAAAATCTACAAGTTACCACTAATGGGGAAAAAAGAATACTTTAGACTGTTTCACTTGTTTCTACTTACATGTTATTTTACATGGTTGAATGGTGAACTTTAACACAAAATTACCAAACAAATACTCTGAAAACAACAAATGCAACATCGATATGCACATCATAACATTAAGTCTAAATGACTACAGTGTTCAAATAGATGATGTATGGATGACTAAGTACAAGGGCACATTCTAGAAAGTTAGAAAGTTCTTTTTTGTTTTTTTTTGTTTTTTTGTTTTGTTTTTTGTTTTGTTTGTTTGTTTGTTTGTTTGTTTGTTTTTGAGACAGGGTCTCTCTGTGTATCCCTGGATGTCCTGGAACTCACTCTGTAGACTAGGCTGGCCTTAAACTCAGAAATCAGCCTGACTCTGCCTCCCAAGTGCTGGGATTAAAAGCATGTGCCACCACTGCCTAGCTGGGAAATTCTTTAAATGTATTCCATTTTGAATTGAAATTCTTACCTAATTCTCATTAAATAAGCCAGGTGTTACATATTAAAATTTCAAATTAATATATCTTATGTTTTTACCAATCAAAGATAAATCAGAAATATTAAAAAAATTTCAAAAACAATATGAAGCATTGGTGATCACACATGCCCATAATTCCAGCATTCAGAAGGTGAAGTCATTGTATTTCACAGGGTAGCGTATTCTCACTATTTTAAAACTTATGGGGACATAGATTTAGACAAATTAGCATGTGAAGAAAACATATATTTTTATCTACAGCCATATGACTTTCTAATTTTACAATTATGTGTCCTAGAGAATGCCTAGCAGTATTATTATTCTTGGTCAAAACCTGTTCATAAAGTGTGTGGATTTTGTTTAAGTAAAATTTATATTTTCATAGAATATTTCTGAGATATTGTCTTTGGAATGTTGCACAAAGAAGTTATCACCATTTCAAATATTTGAATTTTTATTTTTAAATGTATTCTTCTCTTATATATTATATAGCCAACACAGTTTCCCCTCCCTCCTCTTCTCCTAGTCCCTGTCCCAACACCTTCCTCTGCCACAAATCTACTCTCCCTCCCTTTCCATTCAGAAAAGAGCAGGCCTCCTAGGGATATCAACCAAATGTGGCATAACAATTTACAGTACGACTAGGCAATACCCTTTTTTTATTGTAGATTGAGTGTTTTGTGGGTGGGTTGGTGTCCCAAAACCTCCCCTGGAAGATTTTCCTGATAACAGAAGATGGCCTTTTTACTCCTAGGAGTCTCCAGTAGTGTCACCCCAATAGATCCCAGAGGTTTCATGCCATTAGATTTATACCTCATTACTGAAATACTCCCAATTCCAGTCATCTCTCCAAGTACTCTCTCCTTACACCTCCCCTTCTTGATCCCTCCTGTTTCTATCTTCCCAGCCCAAGCACACCTGAAAAATTTCTTCTGTTTCCCATTTCCAGGTAGATCCCACCTTTAGCTTCCTTATTACATAGCTTCTCTGGGTCTGTGGTAGGGTTTGCCTTTTTCATTGGGTTGGGTTTCTTGTATGCAGCAAAATGTTGGGTCCTGTTTACATAACCAGTCTGTTAATCTGTCTTTTTACTGGGGAATTGAGTCCATTGATATTAAGAGCTATTAAGAAGTGATTGCTGCTTCCTGTTATTTTTGTTTTTAGAGGCTGAATTATGTTTAGGTGGCTACCTTCTTTTTGGTTTGTTAAAAGAAAACTATTTTCTTACTTTTTCTAGGGTGTAGTTTTCCTCCGTGTGTTGGAGTTTTTCATTTATTATTCTTTGAAGTTCTGGATTTATGGAAAGATATTGTATAAATTTTCTTTTGCCAGGAATATCTTGGTTTCTCCATCTATGGTAATTGGGAGTTTTTCTGGGTATAGTAGCCTGGACTGGCATTTATATTCTGTTAGGGTATGTATGACATCTGCCCAAGATTTTCTGGCTTTTATAGTCTCTGGTGAGATGTCTGGTGTAATTCTGATAGGTCTGTCTTTTTATGTTACTTGACCTTTTCCCCTTACTGCTTTTAACATTCTTTCTTTGTTTTGTGCACTTTGTGTTTTGATTACTATGTAATGGGAGGAATTTCTTTTCTGGTCCAATCTACTTGGAGTACTGTAGGCTTCTTGCAAGTTCATGTGCATCTCTTTCTTTAGATTAGGGACATTTCCTTCTATAATTTTGTTGAACATATTTATTGGTCCTTTAATTTTTGAGTCTTCATTCTCTTCTATACCGATTATCCTTAGGTTTGGTCTTCTCATTGTGTCCTGGATTTCCTGGATGTTTTGAGTTAGGAGCTTTTTGCATTTTTCATTTTAATTGATTGTTGTGTCAATGTTTTTTTATGGTATCTTCTGCACCTGAGATTCTGTCTTCTATCTTTTATATTCTGTTGATGATGCATTTATGACTCCTTATATCTTTCCAAGGTTTTCTGTCTCCAGAGTTGTCACCTTTGTGATTTCTTTAATGTTTCTACTTCCATTTTTATGTCCTGGATGGTTTTGTTCAGTTTCTTCACCTGTTTGGTTGTGTTTTCCTGTAATTCTTTAATGTATTTTTGTGCTTCCTCTTTATGGGCTTCTACCTGTGTTCTCCAGTATTTCTTCAAGGGAGTTATTTATGTCCTTTTTAAAGTCCTCTATCAGCATTATGAGATGTGATTTTTAAATACAAATCTTGCTTCTCTGGTGTGTTGGGGCATCCAGAACTTGTGGTGGTGGGAGAACTGGGTCCTGATGATGGAAAGCAGCCTTGATTTCTATTGGTAAGGTTCTTGAGCTTGCCTTTCACCATCTGGTTATCTCTGGTGTTAGTTCATCTTGTTGTCTCTAGCTGGAGCTTTTCCCTCCTGTTGGTCTGTAAGCCTGTGTCAGCACTCCTGGGAGACCAACTCTCTTCTGGCAGGACCTGTGTACAAAGGGCTGTGGAATAGCCCCAATTACTGGGTGCAGATGTTGACCAGAAGTATCTTATTCCAGTTACTCTACTATTCCAGTGCCCTGTGCACTCCTGGCCATTCCTGCTTTGGACAGTTATTGAAGAGAAGGTGGAGATCTCACCTCTGAGTCCAGGAGTGAGAGCACTCCTGAGAGATGAGCTCTCTCCTGGTGGGATCTGTGTATATAGGACAGTGGAACAGCCATAGCTTCCAGGTGCTGATGGTGATTAGAAGGATACTGTTCCCGCTGCTTCACTATTCCAGTGCCCTGTGCACTCCTGACTGGTCCTGCTTTGGACAGTTATTGTAGAAAAAAATGGAGATCTCACCTCTGAACCCAGGAGTGAGCGTTTTGGCTTTCATTGTTATCTTGATTTAAAAAAAAAAAGAATATGTTCTCAAAGTATGTGTTTTTTCGTTCATTAGTAGCAGATTGGATCTTTTTATGTTTCCCTTGTTATTCTTATTTTTTAAAACTTTTCGTTAATAGACTGAAAACATAAAACTCATGATAAACCAATGACCTTAAATATCTTCATTATTAAACCTACAAAAATGAAAAGTAGATAATTATACAACTCAAAAGTTAAACAACAACAACAAAATAAAAAAAAAAACACAAAAACACTTCATGGGCCTCTTGTAAAGAGGTAATGTTTCATCAACTGTAACACATAGAAGAATGTGCTACTTTTGGACATCTGTGCATGCTAGCTGTAATCATTAGTCTTTCATTGGTAAATATAGTTCTTATATGATTCATCATAGAGAGTTTATATATCAGGAATATGATGATATCAAAGGCCAAAGTGGGTTACTAGGTTTTGTGATTGCTTTTTTCTCTGTGAGGAGGGACAGAATATTAAGTTCTTTGCCTTTCTCTCTGGGTGTAGATATACTGTCTCATATGTAGCATCTGGGCTCCCTAAACTTCCCTCACTGTCTAGTTCTTACTTACCTTCTGATTTTGAGGAATCTTGAACTCATCAGCATCCTGTGCATTTCATGCTTATGGTACCCAGCCTGAATGCCCTCACCCTATAGTGGATCACTGTTGGGGTCTACATGAAGTTAAAGTTCTTTGTATACACTTATAATTACTGACATTTCCATACCATAGAGGTGAAGTATAACACTACCGAGTGTTAACTGCTTCTGACTCATTTTTGAAGTGGAGTAGAGTCAGTCTCCATTTACCAAATCAATGGCCACATTCGGAGTCTCCATGGGCATGTCAGGCTGCTTCAACAATTTTACCACATCTGTCACAGAGAGTTCAGCCAGGACTGCACTATATGTAACTCTACAATAGCTTACATTCATCTTGTGGGAACCATCTATTCTCAGTAAGGGACAGACTGCTGAATTCAATGGAGATTTGATGGGCTCCACTAACATCTCTTGCCATCCTTCCTGCATACTGGATATGATATGCTGATTCAGTCTGGTTTCTGATATTTCAATGCTGTCTTCCCAGCTGTGATAGCTTTTCAGCTCCTATTTCACAGACCAGAGATACAGTTGGGGATTACTTAACTGACAAGTGTAACAATTTCAATTATATGTTTGGAGAAGAGGAGAATGATCACCGACAGGGTCAGTGTCTCTAATGGTCCACTGGGATACAGACTTTAGTCAGGCTCCATTTTACCTTTCGTATAGGTCCCTACTTTGTGTCTCCAGGTATCAATGTCAATAAAGATCATGTGCCTAATAGCCCTTGAAATGCCTGATTATCCCTATTTCCCTTGTGCACAGTTGCCTGGGTAAATGGCCCTCATTCCCTATGGGGAACCAGGGTAATTATTGTAGTATTTATTTGCCAGGGTACTGCAGAGTTCTACCTAGGAGCATGGTGTCTTTCTTGCTCAGCAGGTTTCCACTAGGGGGAAAAACCGATTCATGGGTCAAAGAGATGGCTCTGTGGTCAGTGGCACTTACCACTGAACCTGACAGTCTGAGTCCTATCCCCTGGCCCCTCATGGTCAAGGAGAGAACTGACTTTTAAAAGTTGTCCTCCATATATGTGACACCCTCCTCCAGTTTCTCTCCAAAAATAAGTATAATAGTATTTTTACTTAAATAATTTTTGAGACCAACCAAAATATTGTGACTTACAGACAGAGTGACTACTCTGTCTCATTGATTTCTTCATGTTGCATGATCAACATCCCCTATGGAAACCTTATGTGTTGTAAAGATGTTATTGAAATATTACACTTTTGACTTTGGCTAAAATGAGTCTTTCCTACTGGAACTGCATGCTAATTGCATTATGTTGTTGTGTAATTTCCCATGTAAATCTTCTCTCACTTGACATTTTGGATCCTTTTGACTTTTGTTTCCCTTATTATCTTGTTGTTCAAATATTATCTCAGATACTAAACAGTGCTTTCAACATAAACTAGGAGAGAAGTTTTGAAAACTTTAGTTAACCTTTTTGAATTTCATTTTTTTTTTTTTTTAGTTAACATGGAAAGTTATAGGATTACTTAATTCATTTCCATACCTGCTTAGTTTGGGTGGATTCTTACCATCTCTTTGCTGTGCCCCTCCAGTTCCTTGCCACATGTTTTACTACTCTTCCCATTCGCTCCCCAGGTAGAAAGAAAGAAAGAAAGAAAGAAAGAAAGAAAGAAAGAAAGAAAGAAAGAAAGAAAGAGGTAGAAATAAAACAAATCTTTTTTTTACCTTCTTGTGGTTATGAGATCACATCTAGTTTCTAAGTTTCTACCAAACTCACTCACTCCATATATATATATATATATATATATATATATATATATATATATATATATATGCAGCTAGGATCCCAGGGCAAAAGCAAACATACTATATTTGTCTTTTCGAGTCTGAGTTATCTTATTTAATATAACAGTTTCTAGGTATATATGCATTTCTATCATTTTCATAAGCTTTTACTTTTATTAATGTAGAAATAAAATTCCACCGTGTATGTGTAACGTATTTTCATTACCCAATTGTTTGTTGATGGAAACCATGGCTCAGTTTATTTCCTTGCTATTTCATTGCAATAGAATCAATGCACAAATATCTCCATGGTACAATACAGAATCCTTTAAGCATATGTCTAGGAGCTGAATACTGGGTCATGGTGTAGTTCTTTTTCTTACTAATATGATTTTAATTACACTGACTTTTCTGCATTTATCCCATAAATAAAATATGCTAGTGTTCTAATTATTTCTAATTTCATTAAGCAAACTGGTTCACTAAAACTTTTATATTCATTCCTTTGATTTTTATGTTATTTGGTTTTAATTAATCGGTAGATATATAATATTACTCAAAATGCTGTTTCTTACAGATAATTTGTGGTAAAAGCCTTTCCACCGATGAAATGACTCTTAGCTCTTTGAAAGAAAATGGCTACAGAGCTGCATTTATTGGAATAGGTGAGTGCCTTATTTCTAAATACCTTTTCATTTAAATTTTAGTGTTTTTTTCTGATAATATCCATTAGAATAACCACCTTTAGACATTTCCCTAATGGAAACCATATCTTACACATATGGGCATACCACAGTGAACTGATACACATGTATCCTGTGATTGCATGCCTGGTTACTCTGCTTCATGTACATTGAGAACATGGTGTGGTCAGAGATATATGTCTTTGAGGCCTTTCCTTACACTGGAAGCCCCATGGGTGGGCTCTAAGATGTAGAATGACTTCTATGCTGTTATAGGTCAGAATCTAGCTCGATGCAGTAGCTTTCTTACAATTGACTAATGATGTAAGGCAGAGTTGGCATTATTCTATATTCATTTTTAAAAGTCCCTAAATCTTTTGGGTAGTATCTCATTGAATGTAAAGATTGAATGTAAATGAAAATAAAATACTGAATTTTCTAACAATTTTTCCTCCACTTCCTATTTATTTGGAGACAAGGAAAAACCCTAATAGCCAACTAAATGTAGTCCTTATGTAAGGATTTGTTGTTTTGTTTTGATTTTTATTCAATATTGTATTTTTAAAAGTTCTGAGTGGTGAACTGAGCATATTAAACTGTTTTCCTTTTAAAATCAGTTTCATCTTTCAGCCCATCTTCTTTGAAGTCCTTAATCTTTGACTATCTGAGCATGAAGTCTGCATAGAGGCAAACTTCCTCACATCTTTTAGTGATTGCAGGCTAGGTAGTGCTCCTTTGATCAAAGATAGAGGACTCATTGTGTGTAGAGTCCAATCACTATTAATGCTTCTTTGCTCACCAGATTTTGCTCATTTGAATGACACTTACTACTTTACTAGAGCATTGGTACCACATCCAAGGGAAGCTGTGTTTAGAATATTTTTTAAAAAAAATCACAGATAACTTGCCCTTTTTTGTAGTATTGAAGCTCCTTTCCAGACTTGTGAGTACCATTGTTCAGTACTTGACTATCATTTTCATTGACTGTAGTTACCAGTCTATATACTAGTAATGGGAAGGGGAGAATATCTGATATTCTTCTTAGGTTTTTCTTTCAAAGATATTTTGATTTAGACCTGTTTTGTAACTTCATACTTTTACTGAGAATTGAGACATAGCAAATATATCAATAAAATCCTATGATCCCATAAATATTTGGATCTGTAAGAGCTTCTGATGCTCTCCGCCTCTTGATGTTCATAAATTCTTGGCTCATGATAAGTGGAAGATTTAGAGAAGAATTATGTCTTTTGATAATATCAAATAACACTAAAATTCACCGTTGAGTTTTCTAGAGAAGACATAAAAGATAAACTTTCACTGTTCTAGAATATCCTAGAACAAATAAACCCATCTGTAGTGGTATTGGGGTACACTGTTTTTCCTCCTGAAGGCTCACAAGTGTATACCCACCCAGGCACAATCTGGATTCACAAATGAAAGGTACGCATGCACACACACACACACACACACACATTCACACTCACATGCCAATTTTTGACTTGCCATGACTAGTTCAAAGGTTGGGCACTCCTCAATCTTCCCCTGCTAGTACAGTACTCTCCTCGGGTTCTTCTGAGACTCCAAACCTTCCCTGCTACCCCAAGCCCAATCAGGGAAGTGACCAGTGGTCACTTACCTGAATTCTTACATGGCTGGTTGGCTCTTTCTTCAGCAGCTCTTAAGTCCCATCCTTCTCCCCTGAGACCATGTAATTCTGTCTTCCCTTTTCTCAGTTCCTATCCAGTGCAAATCTAAAGGTTCCACCCTTCTCTCCCTGCCCAGACAGTTGGCCTTTGGCTCTTTATTGATTGATCAAAACCCAACTGGGGACAAGGGCCTTCAGCGTTTGGAAATGCACATTCCCAATGAATTCAAAGCATTACAACCAATCCCTAACACTCATCTCTTTGGGCAGTTCTATGAAGAATGTCTGTACACAGGAAATAGGACCACACAATATTCATTGCAAGAATTCCAAATTAAAAGCATAAGAAGTCCGGTACTAGAATACTTTGAAATAATTAAATGGATAATTACATCTCGTGAGTTAAGCAGACAGAGATACCTTCTATGTGAAAGAACTGATGGCATTTCACGTTTTTCTTTGATTTCTTTCTCTTAAGTTCCTTTAGAATGTTAGTGTTTTTGTGAAGCCGCATGTTTAAATCAGTGCTCTGGGAGAATGCAATGCATATGATGTGCAGCTCATTCATGTCTATGTTGTACATTTTCATGCTGAAAACCAAATCCTTCGACGTTTTGTTGTGGTGGTTTGAGAAATGTAATTTTATGTTCAATTTCAGTATTTTATACTAAATATAAACAAGGAAGATTTATTTCATCAGAATAAAGGCTTCTTTCTCTAGAAGACAAGCAGTCAAATCCCCTAGAAAGGCTTCTCTGACACTCCTTGTTTCTTCAGGACTTTATGACCTGTCTGTGACAATATAATTATCTGTTACTTAGAAAGACTTGGATCCTTACTGCCTTTGCTTCTATAACATAATTAGTGTTCCCTCAATTTTTTTATCTTGTTCTTCTCACTGAGTTTGGAGAAGAGATAGGATAGGCTTTTGTTTTATTTGGGATATATGTTTGGTTGCTTTTGGCAAACTTAGTAGAGACTAGTCCCTTTGGCCAAAGTCAAGGGGTCTGATTGTGCAGTCATTAAAACTTCCTCATACCTTCCTACTTCCCTGTGGATAAAGGAGAGTTAAGTACTGGGCATGTAGTTCAATGGCATAGTGTATGATGAACGTGAAGTCCTAGGTATGATTTCTATCACCACACACACACACACACACAAATACCTAGGACATAGTAGGCACTCTATAATTACTATTTATGTTCTGAATTTTATTGAAACCATTTTTACAATTTGGCAAAATAAAAGAGTAGAATATTTAAAACCCTTGGTAACTTTATGCATTTCAGCACAAGTAAAAGCTATGATTTTATATCTTTTATATCTTATATAGTTGGTATTGGATATTACAGTTATGATGAAATGAACGGATAGGGAAAATGGCATTTAGAGAGCTTGTATCACCTCCTCCCACTGTAGCATTAATGATATCACAGGCTCTATCTAAAATGTAATTCATTCTTTTACGTCTTGATATGGCCCAAGAGGTGGGTGTGATCACAATTTACTGGGGAAAACAAAGTTTAAGAAAAGCAGAAAGACAACAGCCAACTCTGAAAATTCCAGCAGCAAGCAACAAGTTGCCACTTATCTTAGAAAATAATTTTTATAGGGAGAGTAAGAATAAACAAGCCAATGTCATACATTAAATTATAAGGCTCTTCTGGGCCCAAGGTAAAAACCCAGCATGTTCTATAGACATTCACCTCCATTGTGTTATCCTACTTAAGGCTGTTGGACATGATAACCTTACACTCCTGAAAAATTAGATTGTATATTTAATTTCACTTCCTCATTGTTACCACCAATTGGGTTATTTTTTTTCATTCAGTTACTAGAGAGAAGTCTATTTTGTAATGTGAAGATTACCAAATATTATAACAGCCGAAGAAGAGATAATTACAATTAAGAAAATCCATTGAGAAACTGTGGTATTAAATTTGCTGTGCTGTGGCCTTTATTTAACTCTCTTGTGCCTTCTTACAGCCAGAATTATTCTCTGCAAAAGTTACTCTTAATTAGTTTCTTAATCAGGAATTTCTAAATTGTAGATAATCACGTATCTTTCTATTTATTTAGATGAAAATGCAATAAAGTTTTGACCACCCACTTTATTTCTGCCCCCCAGATAAAAACTGGTTATCTACTAAATATACACAATGATGAATACATTATTTAAAATAATAAACCTGACTTAATTGTAAGCAAAAAAGGCATGAATATGTTGCTGTGAATATTACTTTTTTTAATTTGTAATATTGTTTAATCTAGTATCACTTGTAAGTACTCTCATATAATTGTGAGATGGCTCCTAAGAATTTGAAAATGAGGGAAAAGGAATTCCAGCTGAGAGTTCATTAAATCATCTGTTAATGAGTTCATGAAAAGCCCCAGAGGGGATAAAAAGAGATGTAGGGCAATTATTCTTTGATCATATTAACATATCTATAGAAAGCACATATTAATCTTCAAAAGCAGGTGGTAGGCTGGTCACCTTATGAAAATAGAAGAAAATAATAGAGACTCTAAGAACATCTTCACAGTGCTCCCTTAGAGATACTTACCTTAGTAGACCTTGCGTGCTTTCTAACCTACCTATATCATGGGATAGACAAGGAAGTCAATCTTTTCAATTTTTAAATTGCAATTTTTTTTGTATTTTGTGGTCATGTCTGTATGTGTGGGAACACCTGGGAGTGTCATGTCTTCTGAGAATTAGTAGGTATTTTTCTCTCATGAGTACCAGAATCACCAGGCTCTATCCAAGTACCCTTAAGTGCTCAGCATTGTTGCTGGCCCCAGGTAAGCCTGTCTGAGGATCCCTAAATCTACTTGATGTGCATCCAAGTTCACACAGTTGGTGTTAATCCTGAAACAGTTTGATCGTCAGCGCCAAAGATCCTGAGTGACCTCACAATGTTCTTCTCTATTTGAAGGCATTGTTATTTCTCTAGGAATTGTCTTACACACATACTCACTAACTCTTCATGATACCCAAGGTGAGCCAGACTATCATCAGGCTCCTATACCTTTACAAATATAACCATTTTTGTTTAAAGTTAGCATTTGTAGACCTCACTCATCTCTCAATATCTACCCATCTTTCCAAGGGAGTATTTTCTAATATTGTATCTATACACTTTTCTTCGCTGAGAAAATTCTTCAATTTCTCTCTTGATGCTAATATCGACGTTCCCAGAATTTTCCGGTCATGGAACACATCCTTCATGTGATTCTCATGCCGATCCTCCTGAGCTAATATCTTTTCATGTTCATACATAATGAAATACTTTGTTACATTTATAGAAAGTGATTCAATATTCATTTTATTGCTTTTGGTTATATGTACTTATCTATTATCTCCCTAAAACTTATGAATACTGTTATACTTCATATTTTACATTTTTATCATATTCTTGTTCAGTGTATCAAGAAGTATTTTTGGAGCTAAAGTTGTTGAGGAAAAAAACTTAGAAAAGGGAAGACATAAGAAATATTATAATTCCTTGGTACAATTTAAGATATTCACATATAACCACTTAAAATCCATTCATTTTCCCTCCCTCCCTCTCTCTGCTTTTCTCTGTTTCATTCTTTCCCTCTCCACATCCTTTCTCCACCAAAACTACATTTGTACACCTCACCCCTTGTTTTACTCCAGATCTTCTTTCTAAATTGTGCAAGGAACAGCTGGTATAATTGTGTTCTCAATTCAACAGACAAAGACAACTTTACTTCTCTTACTTATTTCAATTAGTTAAACTCACATTAGTTAATGATATGGCAAATTATAGCATGAATTTGTACACAGAAACCCAGTACTTCAAGACCAGTTAACATAAATCTTGAATATCATAATTCCCTAAATATACTTTTAAGGATATTTACTGTGATCCCTTAAGAGAAAAGTTTTTAAACAAAGTTCAAGTGTATTTACTTTCTTATCTCCAAATATGTGAGGAATGCTGATGTGTCTTATCACCCTGTGATTACCCATGCAATGCCACCTGCTGTACAGATGGGACCTACACTACACATCAGAGGCCCTGTTCACACCCTGCTCACTGCAGCCACACTTCTATGACAGAGAGTTAGCAGATGTTCATTTTGCTTGTGTGAATGAGATAAATTGTGGATCTAACTTTCAACTCATGGAGTAAAGTTTGAAGAGCAAAATGTTGATATTTGAGTAATGGTTCAAAATGATGCAAGTCTCTTAGCAATTTATAGGAATAAAGCCATGTTGAATGGAGGTTTGCTTTATTGGGTCTTCAAGTCCCTTAAGGTATACATCTAGATTTTCATTTCTTTTATACAAAACTTTACAGAATGGTTTCATTTAATTCTTAATAACGACATTTCATGGATAAATCAATCATTTTTAATTTTAACATTTTAAATGAATAATATGTAATTACTTTTACCTTAGGCTCATTTTTTAACCTCAAAATAATAGAAGCCTATCCCATATTTATAGCAGAATAAAGGTATATTTTTTAAAAGATTAAGTGTGTTATAGAAAAATGATAAAAATGACTTTAGCTCAAATAAGCAAGGGTTTTGTATGTGTATATATAGCACACACAGTAGCTGCATTTTTTTTTTTTACTAAGTTCTGGACATAGGTTCTATTTAAACTCTCACAGTGTAATTGATGTTTGATGTTTAACATATCTTTTCACTCTCTCTCTCTTCTTCTTCTTCTTCTTCTCTCTCTCTCTCTCTCTCTCTCTCTCTCTGTGTGTGTGTGTGTGTGTGTGTATGTGTGTGTATGTGTGTGTATGTGGTGATCGTAAAAAAACTTTTCAAAGAAACAGAATATATTTATCAATAAAGGGATATGTATTTTAATAAATTCCAACTGAATCTCTGTCAACACAACTAATAAACAGTACACTATATTTATAAAGCTTATTTAGCCATCAAAATATCAACTGTATTTTCTTTTTAGCAAGAAACTTTAAATTAGTCCATTAAAAATTTGAACACTCTGAAATGTTGTCCAATGTCAGTAGTGCCTGAATTTTAGACCAGGGGGGGGGGGGAGGCACATGTAGAGCCAACATGGGCCATAAAGAGAGTTCCAAGCAACAAAGGGGCACAAAAAAGGCATTCTCTCAGAATAAACAACAAAAATATAAATGAACTAAACTTAACAAAAACCTTCTGGACATGATAAATCAGTGCATTCACACAAATTCAAACTGGTCAACTTTCAAGTAGGGATGGGTAGGGGCTGATGGGGTCCAACCACAACTGAAGAACTGTTGACAGTTGATGGTTGTTAGAAGAGGAAATGTCAGTTTTATTCAGAGGTTTTGTCACTGGTAGATACTTCATGCACAGATGATCTGCACTGGATATGATAGTGATTATAAAAAATAATTTTTTTCCTAAGGAAAACCTATGGAAGAGGTCAGAAATTACAGATGTAAGTAGCACCAACAGAATACAAAATATAAAAGAGAGAATCTCAGGTATAGAAGATATTATAGAAGAGATTGACACAACTATCAAGGAAAATTCAAAACCAAAATTACTAACACAAAGCACCCAAGAAATTCAGGACACAATGAATAGATGAAATCTGAGACTAATCAGAATATAGGAGAATAAAGATTCCTAGCTCAAAGGACCTGAAAATGTCTTCAACAAAATCATAGAAGCAAACTTACTCAACCTAAATAAAGAGATGGTCATAAAGGTACAAGAAGCTTATAGAACACCAAATGAATGGGACCAAAAAACAAATTACTCTCATCACATAATAATCAAAACACTAAACTCACAGAACAAAGAAATAATATTAAAAGCTGCAAGGGAAAAGGGCCAAGTAAAATACAAAGGTAGACCTATCAGAATTACACCAGACTTAACAGAGACTATGAAAGCCAGAAGAGTCTGATCAGTAGTCATGCAGACTCTAAGAGAACACAAATGCCAGCCCAACCTACTATACCCAGCAAAACTCTCAATCAACATAGATGGAGAAAACAAAATATAACAGGCAAAACCAAATTCAAACAGTATCTATTGTGTGTTTCAATCAATCTATCCCTACAGAAGATCCTAGAAGGAAAACTACAACACAAGGAAGGTACCTACACCAAAAGAAAAGACAAGATATTAAGCATCTCACAACATAGATAAAAGGAAGAACCACAATCACATGAAGTCATCTATAAAAACTAACATATTATAAAACATATTATTAAAAACAGTCTTCTCTCTTTAATATCTCTCAATATTAATGGAATCAAATCACCTATAAAAAGACATAAGCTAACAGACTGGATATACAAACAAGATCCAGCATTTGGCTGCATACAAGAAACACACTTCAATAACAAAGACAGACACTATCTGAGTAAAAGGATAAAAAAGGTCTTCCAAGTAAATAGTCCCAGAAAACAAGCTGGAGTTGCCATCCTAATATCCAATAAAATATACTTTCAACCAAAAGTTATCAAGCTTGATGAGGAAGGGCAGTTCATATTCTTCAAAGGGAAAATCCACCAAGAGAAAGTCTCAATTCTGAATATATATGCCCCAAAAGTAAGGGCACCCATATTTATAAAAGAAACATTACACATATTGAAAGCTCAAAACATACATTGAACCACACACAATAATAGTGGGAGACTTCAATACCCCACTCTCACCAATGGACAGGTCATTGAAACAGAAACTAAACAGAGACCCAGTGAAACTAATAGAGGTTATGAAGTGAATAGATTTAACAATTTAACATATATCCACAGAACATTTCATCCTAAAAGAAAAGAATTCATCTTCTCAGCACCTCATGGTATCTTTGCCAAAATCGATCATTTAATTGATCTCAAAACAAGCCTCAGCTGATACAAGAAGACTGCAATAATCCCATGCATCAGATTGCCATGGCCTAAGGCCGATCTTTAATAACAGCAAAACTACAGAAGGCCCATATACATGTGGAAACTGAACAACTCTCTACTCAGTGATAACTTGGTCAGGGAAGAAATGAAGAAAGAAATTAAAGACTTCCTAGAATTTAATGAAAATACTGACACATCATCCCAAACTTAGGGGACACTATGAAAGCATTGCTAAGGGAAAAATCCAAAGCACTAAGTAGCAGAAGATGGCCTAGTCGGCCGTCATTGGGAAGAGAGGCCCCTTGGTCTTGCAAACTACTTTATATATCCCAGTACAGGGGAAAGCCAGGGCCAAGAAGTAGGAGTGGGTGGGGAGGGGAGCAGGGCAGGGGGAGGATATAGGGGACTTTCAGGATAGCATTTGAAATGTAAATGAAAAAATTATCTAATAAAAATTGAAAAAAAATAAAATGAAATGAAAAAAAAAAAAAGAAAAGAAAAGAAAGTGGAGGGATCCTACACTAACAACTTATCAACACATCTGAGAGCCCTAGAACAAAAAGAAGCAAACTCACCCAAGAGGAGAAAATTGCAGAAAATAGTAAATCTCAGGGCCAAAATCAACCAAATAGAAACAAAGAAAACAATTAAAAGAATCAACAAAACCAAAAGGTGGTTCTTTGAGAGAATCAACAAGACAGATAAACCCTTAGCCAAACTATAAAGGGCTCAGAGGCAGTATCCAAAATGCATGAAACTCAAGAAGAATGAAGACCAAAGTGTGGACACTGTGCCCCTTCTTAGAATTGGGAACAAAACACCCATGGAAGGAATTACAGAGACAAAGTTTGGAGCAGTGACGAAAGGATGGACCATGTAGAGACTGCCATATCCAGGGATCCACCCCATAATCAGCTTCCAGATGCTGACACCATTACATACACTAGCAAGATTTTGCTTAAAGGACCCAGATATAGCTGTCTCATGTGAGACTATGCCAGGGCCTAGCAAACACAGAAGTGGATGCTCACAGTCAGCTATTGGATGGATCACAGGGCTCCCAATGGAGGAGCTAGAGAAAGTACCCAAGGAGCTAAAGGGATCTGCAACCCTATAGGTGGAACAACATTATGAACTAACCAGTACCCCGGAGCTCTTGACTCTAGCTGCATATGTATCAAAAGATGGCCTAGTCGGCCATCACTGGAAAGAGAGGCCCATTGGACACACAAACTTTATATGCCCCAGACAGGGGAATGCCAGGGCCAAAAAAAAAAAATGGAAATGGGTGGGTAGGGAAGTGGGGGGGGGGAGGGTATGGGGGACTTTTGGGATAGCATTGGAAATGTAATTGAGGAAAATACGTAATAAAAATATTTTTAAAAATTATAAAAAGAAAAAAGAAAATCAGAAATGGAAAGGGAGACATAACAACAGAAACTGGAGAAATTGGAAAAATCATTAGATCCTACTACAAAAGCCTACACTCAACAAAACTGGAAAATGTAGATGAAATGGATGGTTTTCTACACGGATACCACATACCAAAGTTAAATCAAGAGCAGGTAAACTACTTAAACCAGCCCATATCCCCTAAAACAATAGAAGAATTCATTAAAAACCTTGCAACCAATAAAAGCCCAGTGCCAGATGTATTTAGTGCAGAATTCTCCCAGATCTTCAAAGAAAACTTGATACCAATATTCCTCAAACTATTCCATAAAATAGGAACAAAAGGAATACTATCTAGCTCATTCTATGAATGCACAATTATTCTGATACCTAAACCACACAAGAACCCAACCAAAAAAGAGAACTTCAGACCAATCTTACTTATAAATATGGATGCAAACATATTTAATAAAATTCTCGCAAACTGAATCTAAGAACACATCAAAACCATCATTCACCATGATTAAGTAGGATTCATCCAAGGGATACAAGGTTATTTCAATATTCAAAAATCCATTAATGTAATCTACTATATAAACCAACTCAAGAAAAAAAAATCATCTCCTTAGATGCAGAAAAAGCATTTGACAAAATATTATACCCCTTCATGTTAAAAGTATTGAAGAGATCAGGAATTCAAGGCCCATACTTAAACATATTAAAAGCAATTTACTGCAAACCAACAGCCAATAACAAATGAAATGGAGACATAGTTGAAGCAATCCTACTAAAATTGGAGACAAAACAAGGATGCCCACTCTCTGCATATATATTCAATATAGTTCTCAAAGTGCTCGCTAGAACAATATGACAACAGAAAGAGATCAAGGGAATACAAATTGGCAAAGAAGAAATAAAGGTGTTGTTATTTGCAGATAATATGATAGTATATTTAAGTGACCTCAAAAACTCTACTAGAGAACTTCTCCAGCTGATAAACAACTTCAGCAAAGTAGCTGGATATAAAATTAATTCAAATAAATCAGTAGCCTTCTTTTATACAAATGATAAATAGGATGAGACAGAAATTATGGAAACAAGTCCTTCATAATAGCCACAAATAGTATAAAATACCTTGGGGTAACTAACCAGACAAGTGAAAGACCTGTATGGCAATAACTTCAAGTCTCTCAAGAAAGAAATCAAAAAGGATCTCAGAAAATGGAGAGATCTCCCTTGCTCATGTAAAAATGGCCATCCTACCAAAGGCAATCTATAGATTCAATGCAATCCCCATCAAAATCCCAAAAATATTCTTCAAAGACATTGAAAGAGCAATTCTCAAATTTACCTGGAAAGGTAAAAACCCAGAATAGCAAAAATTATTCTTAACAAGAAAAGAATAGCTGGGAGAATCACCATCTCTGATCTCAAGCTTTACTACAGAGCAATAGTGATAAAAACTTCATGGTATTGATACAGAGACAGACATGTTGATCAGTGGAATAGAATTAAAGAAATAAAACCATACAGTTAAGACACTTGACCTTTAACAAAGCAGCAAAAATATACAATGAAAAAAAGGAAGCATCTTCAATAAATAGTGCTGGTCTAACTGGCTGTCTGTATGTAGGAAAATGAAAATAGACTCATTTGTCACCTTGCACAAAGCTCAAGTCCAAGTGGATCAAGGACCTCAGCATAAACCAGATTCACTGAATCTAATAGAAGAGAAAGTGGGAAAGAGCCTTGAGCTCTTTGGCACATGGTGGGAATTTCCTAAAAAGAACTCCAATGGCTCATGCTCTAAGATCAACAATTGATAAATGGAACCTCATAAAACTGGAAAGCTTCTGTAAGGCAAAGGACATAGTCAATAAGACCTACAGCAACCTACAGATTGGGAAAAATCTTTTTTTCATATATATATTTTTTCTGTATTTACATTTCAAATGCTATCCCCCCTTTTTTTAAGTTTCCCCTCTGAAAATCCCCTATCGCCTCACCCCTCCCCCTGCCCCCAACCCACCTACTCCAGCTTCCTGGCCCTGGAATTCCCCTATAATGGGGTAAAGAACCTTCGCAGGACCAAGGGCCTCTCCTCCCATTGATGACTAACTAGGCCATCCCCTGCTACATATTCAGATAGGGACATGAGTCCCACCATGTGTTTTCTTTGATCTGTCCTTTAGTCCTAGGGAGCTCTAGGAATACTGGAAAAAAATCTTCACTAACCTCTGATAGAGGGCTAGTGTTTAAAGAAGTCAAAAAGGTAACCACCCCAAACCCAAACAACCCAATCAAAAAGTGAGGTATACAACTAAACAGAGAATTCACAACATAGGAATCTCGATTGGCTGAGAAGCACCTAAAGAAATGTTCAAAGTCCTTAGTGATCAGAGAAATAGAAATCAAAATGACCCTGAGATTCTACCTTATACCAATCAGAATGGCTAAGATCAAAACTTCAGGTGACAGCACATGCTGGTGAGGATGTGGAGAAAAAGGAACACTCATCCATTCGAGGTGGGATTGCGTTCTTGGATTCGGTTAGCAAGAACTTTATTGAGGAGGTGGGATTGCAAACTGGTACAACCACTCTGGAAATCAATCTGGAGGTTCCTCAGAAAATTGGAAATAGATCTACCTGAAGACCTAGGATTACCACTCTTGTGAATTTACCCACAAGATGCCCCACCCTGCCACATGGACACATGTTCCACTATGTTCATAGCAACCGTGTTTGTGATAGTCAGAAGCTGGAAACAACCCAGATTTCCCATGACAAATGAATGGATACAGAAAATATGATTCTTTTACACAATGGAATACTACTCAGCTATTAAGAACAAGGAGATTCTGAGTTTTGCAGGCAATTGTATGGAACTAGAAAATATCATCCTGAGTGAGGTATCTCAGACCCAAAAGGACTTGCATGGTATGTATTCACTAAGAAGTGGATATTAGCCAACAAAAACAACAACATCAAAAATAAAAACAAACACAACACAACACAAAACTAAACAAAACAGAATACCCAAGACACAGTCCACAGAACACAAAAGGTCAAAAAGTTAAGGGCCCAAGTGAGGATGCTTCAGTCCCACATGGGAAGAAGATATCAATCACAAGTGGGAGGGAGGGAGGGAACTGGGAGGGAAAATGAATAGGGGGGGGGGTTGAGAAGTGTGGAATCTGATCTGGTATTGGGTGAGGGGAAAGGACTGAAACTCTGAGGGCTAGCAGAAAGAATGGAAACAGTCAATGTCAAGAGGTAGGAGGATGTGAGACCCTCCAGAATGCAATGGCTTATGAAGCACAGAGACTCTGGGATATAAGTGAAGTTAGGTTATAACCCTCATGACCTTTGCCTAGTAACTCATTACCTCTGACATGGCATTGCTTCCTTATAACTTCAAAACATCCCCCAGACAGTACAACTAAGTGAGAACCCATGAGCTAGTTGTTATGTTTCATATTTAAGCTATATTATCTATAAAACAGTCATATGTTTGAAATCTTTGCACAGTCTGGGAGAAGTTCTATATTTAATTTATTATTTTTTCATTAATCAATGTAAAGATAAAAATTTATCTTGGAGGTAGATTGAGAAAATAATATTGGAAAATTTTGTATTGTATCAATTACAACAATTTAGGCAAGAAAAAATTAAAGAAGAATCAGCTAAAAGAACTATATATTTATATATAATATGTAATATATTTATTGCATTATATATAACAAATTATATATAGTAAATTACACACACACACATATATGTACATTATATAAATATATATAGTTTTTGCACCATATATTTGATATGGTCACATAATGAAAGAAGTAGGAAATAACAGAAAGGATGAATAAATACGGACTATGTACAAGTTGAGAATGTTTTTAACATGTCCTTTGACCAACTATATGGAAAGGAATGATAATTTACCAACAAAGCCAAATGTGGTATGAGATACTTTCTGACTTCTTATTTGAGATTCCCATGGCATATATGTATTATCATCCAATAAATTCCCGGTACTTTATATGTACCAAGCAGCTGAGAAGAGTGGATAAAAGAAGCTGGTGCCAGTAGCTACAGGATCTAACAAAAGACCCCAAATCCCTGAACCAATAAGTCTTAAATCTAGTCAGATTTAGTCAATATCTCACCCACAGTAGCTATTGGGAATAATAGCAATACTACGTATTATCTTTTTTTCTGAATATATTTTAACATTGAAAAAATGGCAGTCATGTCACCGTGTAGAAATTTCGTGAGACCATGGTTTTGATGACATTATAAACTGGGTTTTCATATTTACCCTAGGTGTAGTAAGACTACCAATGCCCCGTGAAAATGCATGATTAACAACTGCACAGCATATGCCCTGAGCATGTTCAGACTACATGTCAAAGGTTATTATATCAACCAGACCTACTCATAGTGTAGCTTTTAGTTTATTTTTTCATTGCTGCATCCATTCTTTTACCATAGCATCAATAACATTTATTTAATAAGTATTTCTCCATAGTACAGTCTTTTACAAAACCACAGAGAAAAAGTCTTATTACCATTTATGATGGCAATGTGGTAATATTATATCTTAGTGTTAGGTAGTAGGCAGAGCAACTGACCTTATTTTTCATTCCTAAAGAGTTTACTTCAGCCATTTGTCATAAGAGGATACAGACCTTTAAAAAGTCCTGTGCTTTATGTATATGGATGGAATGAATAAATTAGGAAAAAATAGTTGACTTCAAAAATATTACTGTCTTTGAGAACAACTTTTACAATAAGTAGCATATATTTTTTATAACATGACCATCACCTGAAATGAGATGTGAATTTACTGCTTTAGCACTTTTTAATACACTTCTGGAGAAGGGAAAAGAATCAACATCAGCAGGGGTTTTTTTCCTATGTGGACTTGGTCTGTGGAAGTTGTTTGTACTTTTATACCTTTTCTGTTTCCCTAAATATGCTAACAGTTGTATTCAGAATGTGCTTTAAAACTGGTAGAGAGATTGGTCTTTTAAATGAAGATGTTTATTTTACATAATCAGATAACAATATCACATTCTCTATGGTCATTACAGAAGACAGGCACTTTCATTTTGGGAAACATAAAAATGATACCATACTTTTTAAATAAGCCTCAGTAGTGCAGAATAACTGAGCACTTGTTCTCTCCTGTTACAGGTTCATTCCTTAAAAAAAAAAAAAAAGTAAAATTTGCACCAGGACACTAATCTGTGGTTTCTAGTTGCCATCTTACACAAACATAACGTTTTTGAAAATTCTTAAGTATGATTACACTGGATTCTTTTTCTGTCAGCACTGTAACTGTTAGAAGTCTATTTAGTATATACAATATTAGTAATGACACCATTGCTCTCCTCCAAAAATACAGAAAAAAAGAAACAAATTTAGTATCTTTAAAAAGAAACTGCTTCCCTGAAATGTTCAAATCTGCTGTTACAACTATGTACCTTTCTGTTGAAAATGATAAGCATTTTTCTCATAAAATATGCTTTCTGGGTAAGTTCTGTTCTTATGGATAATAGGATGATGCTTGGGGGATCTGGGGATCCTGTGGGAATTCTTAGTGTATTTCTATACATTCAGCCTACTGCATTCAAGGTAGAGGACAATGATCATTTAAATACAGACTACTTGGTCACTGATGGCCTCTGCTCCACCATGCATCTTTCATTTTCCTCTCTTTTTAAAAGCCCTTTATTAATTTTGAGAGTATAATTTATTCACAACATTTCATCCTTCTCTGTCCTTTGTCCAAGCCCTTCCTTGTTCCATTCTCAGCTCTCTTTCAAACTCACTGCATTGCACATGTATAAATTGTTATTACAAGTGTATATGTATGTATAATCCTATCTATAACCTATTCATTCTGCTCAATGTTACTAGCATATATGATTTCAAAGCTGGTGACTTGGCAGTGGATCTTCAACGAGTGTGTTCTTCTCTGGGAAAGAACTTCTCCCCTCTCTTCATGATTACAAGATAAATGAACTAAAGTCTTTGACGAGTTTGTTTTGGATATTATCATTTAGCCTGGTTAGAGAGAGAATTATGGTTATCACATACTGAAGATTATTTTGTTCATTTATTCATTCACTTGTTTTTGAGACAAGTTTTCCCTCTGTAGCCTGGGGTGGCTTGAAACTCTCCATGTAGCTCAGGATGGCTTTAAATCATGGTAATCCCCTTGTCTCAGGCTCTCAAACACTAGGAGTTTAGGCGGATGCCATCACATAGCAAATATTTCTGAAATACTGCTCTTTTTATGCAAGGTTCTACATCAAACTTGTGTAGTCTCTTTTTGCAAGACTATTAAAATGCCTGTCAATAACTTGACCAACATGAGAAAAAATAATATAGCTCAATTATTGTGAAGTACACTTACTACATTCAGGAGGCTTTTCTTTTGTTGTTGTGATGATGGTGTTGTGACAAAAATGTGTCTCCTATTTGGATATTTATTGTACTATGAAATGCCTAATTGACATTAGTCGTCAATGCCTGATATCGTTGCCTATATTCTCTCAGTAACAACTACATGCCCTTATTGGCTCTTGTTCAGACTGCACAATTAACTCCAGGTACTTCACTATTTATTTTAGTTTAAATACTAAAGAAATATCCCAGGATGGGCATGTAGCTTTATCATAGTCTACTCTGTTTCTGCAGAAATCAAAAGCTGTGTTTTTCAACACCCCACAGTATTTAATATAGCAGTCATGGTGAACATAAAAGGAGATAAATGATGAAAGGGAGGGTTAGAGGTGAGAGACTTTCATTATTTCTCTCTGTATATTTTGAAAGGGAAATCTGAACATATTGGGTTAGGAGAAATAAACGTAAAACCAAAGTGTGAGTTGCTGTTTAATGTGGGGAAAAATAAAAGTGTGAGATGTCTATATCTAGACATCAGTAAGGCCTTCCCTTTAGAAATTTGGGAGGGCATTTTTCCTCATTGATAGGCTTATAGTTTGGTTAAAAAAAAATCTAAAGTTAAAACCTGTCGCTCAAGTGAGTATATTATGCTCACACTCTAGCTAAGGAAGTAGAAATGCTGGTGTGCATTCCAGTAGGATAACGTAATGAGAATGGTGGAGAAAGGCTGGTGGCACACTGGAAGGAGCGAGAATAAAGAGCATGAGAGAATGAGAAAAAAGCAGAGACAGACAGACAGACACAGAGAGAGAAAGACAGACAGACACACACACACATACACAAAGAGAGAGATAGAGAATGAGAGACAGAGAAAAAGAAAGACAGATAGTCAGGGAGGGGCAGAAGGGAGGGATAGAGTGTTTGAGTCTATATGGGAAGTTGTTAGAGAAAAAAATTACTGAAAACATACAGACATATAGACCAGAATATTTTATTTATATTTAGCCATGTTTTTAAGTATGATAGGCCTTAACCCTCTTTGCATTTTAGGAGTATAAAATAAAATAAAGAATTTTGTTAAAACCGATGCAGAAAATATGGATACTCCTATTTTCACTTTTATTGTTAATTTAAAATTAATTCACAGTAATGTGTAGGACAGTGTTACGGGGGGGGGGGCATACCCAGCTCCCTGAAATAGCATAAACCAACCAAACAAAAAAAAAAAACAAACAAACAACCAAACAGACATTAAAAGCCACCAAAGTCTTTAGAATTAAAATGAAAGTATTAGTACTTCTTACAATGAAAATTGTGATTATTTGCTAAAGGGATGTTCCAAGAATATAAATAAGACCAACCCACAATGCTGGCTTGAGCCAGTTTCTTTTGGCTAAGCTATTCTTAGGATATGATTAGCTGCCTTGAAAAAGATTCAATTTCATCCAGCCATTAAATAGCCCCATTTAGTAAGTTATTATAGCAAGCATATTATTTGCTAAAATACAAGAACAGTAGCATTTTAACAAATTATCAATCCTAAGGAACAACTAAGACTTGGCTTAACTGTAATGATAGCATCAGACACAGCACCATTAGAGTATATTACTATCAGGAAGGCTGCAGGGTTTTTTATAAGTCTAAAAATTAAAGACAAATTAATCCTCACTCATTGTACTATCAAATCCTTGTAGACTAGGCTTATTTGAAAATCAGTTAACCATGTGAACATTCAATACTTCTGCATAATGAGGCAGAAATGGAGGAGATGGGAGTGGATGAGGAGGAAGGAAAGAGGTAGCCAGGGAATTTTAATAGGAACTTTTAGGAGAGCTCAGGTAGTAAGGTGCTTGTCACAGAAGCCTTAGGACAGTTCAAACCCAGAACTCAAAAAACAAAATGGCTAAAACTCTTAGCAGTCAAGAACCAGACGGGGGGATCCCAGAGTCTCTCTGGACAATGAGCCTACCCTAATTTGTAAGCCCTAGATCCCAATGAGAAGCCCTGTCTCATCAACCAAAGTAGAATTGTTTTGAGGAAGGACACCTGAAGCTGGCCTCTTTTCTTTACATGCAAGCACATATCCATGCAGTGACACACTTATGTGCACCTACATGCACAGTCAAACATGCTAAGGTACACACACAGATACACACACACACGCATGAACACAAACACACACACTTATATAAAACATGCAATAAGGAACAGCATAATTCAGTGTTTATGCAAAATGCCTTAAGTTCTTTTATTCTGTATAATTTTACATAATCTTGGCATCCGCATGCCATTTCATAACTTAAAAAAATTAAACAAGTTGAAAATTTTATTTGCTTCTTTGAGGAATGAGGTAATTAATTTTAAGCTAAGCCTTTAGGCCTGAACTTCCATCATACAGAAACCAAATTCTGATTTTTGCCAAAGACTTAATTAGCCATATGCTGAAGAATACAAGTTTACTATACATGCTATGGAAATGAGTTCCTATTATGGACAGATCTTTGCAACTGTAAGTCCTGATCAGTGGTTCTCAACCTGTGGTTCACAAGCTCTTTGAGGGTTGAATGGCCCTTTCACAGTGGTCATATATTAGTTATTCTGCGTATGATATATTTACATTGTGGTCCACACAGTAATAATATTATAGTTATGAAATAGCAACAATGATTTTATAATTGAGTGTCACCCCAACATGAAGAACTGTATTAAAGGGCTGCAGCATTAGTTATGTCAAGGACCACTGATCTAGATCAACTTTCATAGCCAAAGAATTTCACTGTTAAATATGTGCAATAGACACCACATCCAAAGGCTCAATGCCCCAGTGTAGGAGAATGCTAGGGTGGTGAGGCGGGAGTGGGTGGGGGGAGCCCTCTCATAGAAGCAGGGGATGGGGATGGGAGATAGGATAGGGAGTTTACTGAGGGAAAACTGGCAAGTGGGATAACATTTGAAATGTAAATAAATAAAATAACCAAGAAAAAAGGTACCACATCCATACTATTTTCACAAACTATACTTAGTAACATAAATAGCCATGATGATAAAGACATTCTTCCTCAACTTCCCGAAGATCAAGGATCCATTGGGTTCAAAATGACCCATTCACTATTCTGTGATCTGCTATATTGTCATGGGAAGAATGAAGGCACTGAGGTATGGGTGTTCAATATTAACTGAAATGACTTCAATATTGAGAGAAACCGTGTAAAAATTCCCAAAGATTTTTCTAGAGAGTGTGGCGTCTTTCATGAACTGAAAGATGACCTGGACAAAGCATAGAAGGTGAAGCTGGCATGAACATGACGCCGGGTTGTAAATCCTACATAGTGTGTTGTGGCTGGGGTCCATAACTCACTAACAGTTGAAGTTGTTGGCTGCATAGTCTGGTGAGACACAGGACAAAAAGACTGCATGGCACATTGTGCAAGTTGAACTTGTCCACAATTGCATCAAATGTTTAAGCTTATGAGGGTTCTGAGTGACAAGTCTGGGCTGGTTGAGGTGCTGCAGGAGGCTACAATGCAGTCTAGGTGAGAAATAATTTGACCGGAACTGTTGAACTGGCCAAGCAAATAAATTCATTGATATTTAGTTGCAAAATTTTTGAGGTTTTTATCTTTGTTGTTTTATGTCAAGCACATAAAATCCTTGAAAAACAAATGAGCACTCAATATGTACCTATATGAATTATGTACTGTTAGACATCAGTGGCTTTGGGATTTCAACATTATAGTAATTCCTGAGTGTATCAAATAAAACAAATCATTATTATGAAAGCAAGTTATGATCACTACTTTCAAACAAATAAAGCAACATTTTCTCAGTATTGATATTTTTGTATGATATTATGATCGGCATTTGAAACTATGAGATTATTTCTATAATTGGTTTTAAAGAATGTTATAATATTCACTTCCTTGAATATTGAAGATCATTAGCAAATGCATACTTAGAAATGTAGAGATGATTAATTAATAAAAGTAAAAGTAAGCACAATGACTAATTTAAGTGCTTAATAGAGCATTAACAAGAATAAAATTCTGGGAAAGCCAACCAAAGTATTTTTCTTGATTATGCTTTTAAGCTTTGTTTGCTGAAAGATTCAAGTACTCTATGAAGAAGAAAATTAGTATTTTCTTAAGTCTATAGATGTGGGTCTGAGTCATGGATGCTCTTTCCATGAGATTCTTTCAACCATAAATCATTTCAAATTTTTTGAATGCACACATGAAGCACAAAAGCAAAAACTATTGTTCCTGTTTTATTTTGTTTGTTTGCTTGATTGCTTTTAAATTATTGCTTGGTACTAATATTAACTAAAATATATTTTATTGCTAAATAATTTGGAGAATTGGCTCTGAGGATTATTTAGGAGACAAGTAAGTAGAAGATGAAGGCTCTTTATATTCTCTCATATCATATGACACAATATGCATATAGTTTCCAGCTCTTCACACACACACACACACACAAACACACACACACACACACACACACAAACACACACACACACACACACACACACACACACACACAGTTAGAATATCTTACCTAGGTTGACTTGTCACATCAGAGCATACCAGTTTTTGCAGACACTCATGATGAATTGTTAGAGAATTGTTCTTTTTTTTTTTTTTTTGCATCTAACATGCCTATGACTGTTAGGACATGAATAATTCTTAATTTACAAAGGATATTAAAATGAACCTAAGAGTCTGCCAATGAATTATGAGAGAAACAATGGAGTAGTAAATTACAGTGGAGATTTATGCAAGTAGAAAGAATTCGGTCATGTCATAGGAAATGGGTAGAAGTGAAAATCATCATGTTAGGTAAAATAAGCTAAGCTCAGAAAGTCATATTGCATGCCTTCTCTGTAATCATCTCTGTAATATGTATATATAATGTTATATATAATGTATATGTATATATATATTTGTGCTATAACTTAATGGAGTGATGGTTTAATAACTATTCATTAATGGTACTTATTCTTAGTGGTGAAACAAAGTGTTTATGAAGCAGTCAAGTGTGCTCCATTGCTTGTCAGTCTCTCTTCCATCATTTTCAGGGAAGATTTTGAGTGGATATTATCCTTAAGATTAGAGTGGTTGGTATAGAGATGAACAAATTGAGACATTCTCCTTTGTTTTATTATTCAATAAGAAAATGAGTATTTCTCCTAAAATTCTCTCTCTCTCTCTCTCTCTCTCTCTCTCTCTCTCTCTCTCTCTCCCCATATATATATCTATATATCCATATATCTCTATATCTCTCTATCTCTCTATCTATCTATCTATCTATCTATCTATATATATATATCATCTCTATCTCTATATTTGTGGACTATATCAAAGGTATTAAAAATCCAGTTTATATCAATTATCTTTTGTTAAGTTATAGGATGTTTACAGGATGACTTGGTGACTTGCAATCTATGTGGTGATCTGTAACCCCTTATACTACAAGAATATCTTTTACAGAATATTCCTCTTTTTTTTTTTTTTTTTTTTTTTTTTGTCGAGACAGGGTCTCTCTGTACAGCCCTGGCTGTCCTGGAACTCACTTTGTAGACCAGGCTGGCCTCGAACTCAGAAATCCGCCTGCGTCTGCCTGACAAGTGCTGGGTTTAAAGGTGTGTGCCACCACTGCCCGGCTACAGAATATTCCTTTACAGAAGAAAAAAATGAGATATTTTTACAGTTGATTCTAACTTTGTCCCACTTTCTTTTTGTGTAATTAAAACTTAGAGCAAGTAGATAAATAGCCTTTGCTTGTGCTTTGAAATGATTTTAATAGCTGAAACCAAATTAAATACACACATATGTGTGTGTGTAAACATAGACACAGACATACACACACAATCTGCATATGTGTTCTAGAAATTTGATGTTTTGCATACATTCACAGAATCAGCTTACCTTATGTATTTGTTATTATGGACCTAATTTTAGATGGCTCTTATGACCACATTTATTTGGCGTTTTAGAAACCAAGTTTGATTAAATTGAGGACAAAGCAATAAGGAATTCAAAAAATATGATACCATTTATATTTTTTTTCTGAATAATCCATTACACTGCTGGAGCGTTCATATTTCTGAATTGCTAGCAGTAAGTGTTGTGGGGTCAGGGACTAACCAGTGAGTGAAAGTCAGAACTCAAAATGAAGTGTCTTTTCTGTTTAGCACTGGGCACCCGTAGAAACTGATAATGTTTGATTAATGAATGCCAGGCTAGCGGCAGCAAAAACATCTGCAAAAAGTGATTTATTATTTCAAAGGTATCAGAAGCGTGTGGTATCTTGCAGATTTAAGTATGTGTGCCTGAATAAAATAAATGAGATGCAACATGTGAAAAATGAAAACACATTACTGGTACAGGATGTGTCACAAGCAGGGTACTTTTGTTCAAGTACACTTTGTCATGGGGACTTTTAATGCTGTTCTGAATACAAATCATTTAGCTGGTTCATAAAATCTCCTCAGTTGGAATTCTTGCATCTATCATACAAGACACAAATGAGGGTTAAACTTAATGTGCTGTAACATTCCTTAAGTGTTCAAATTTTGTGTCATATACCACTATTAAAACTGCACATATGTTTTATGTATAAAGATGAATTCATTGTAACTACTTAAAACAACATTGCCTGAGCAGAAAAAGAAGGTTTGAGGTCTTAATTGAACGTTCATCATCATAGACTCAGAGGTGAAGCTTTTCCTGCAGCCATTTTGGCCTGGTAGTTAAATAATCCATTATTCTATGATTGATTTTAGTTAGGTTATAAGTAACATGATAAAAATAGAATTTAATTAGTAGCATGAGTATAGTATTTTAACTATTACTATTCAAGATTGTGAGTGTATTATGGATTATTTCTGTTGCTTAGGTAGAATTTATACTTTTGCTATTAATGTAATTATTTTATACATCATACATACTAGATACTCATATCTAAGATCTTTCCAGTATACCAGAATCCAAATGATAATTATAATAGAAATGACAAACAATATAAAATTAAGCTGGAGCAGGCTGATAGTAATATTATGCCATAGGGATTACTAATCCCTTCTTTTTCTGGTTTCTAAACTCTATCTGCTAATTTAACTATCCCTAAAAGGCACTTTTACAAAGTTGGATGTTGTAGCTATGAGTAAGCCACTCTTTAGAACAATTAGGAAAATTAATCACCATCATAAGCAAACTAAATTCTGTAAAGGAAGAGTTATCTTTTAATTATGAAACTATATAATTGCCTATGCAATTGTAAATTAGAAACTCAATTAGGATAAGTTTTATGCATGCCTTTTAACCATTGCAGACTTAGGACAGAGAAAAAGTAAATCCTCATTAAATGTTTTGTTGTATGGTTGAATAAATTAAGCATTTAGAAAGGACATAAGATTCACAATCCTGCTCACACAGTCTTGGGAACTTCTCTATGTCAGATTATAGGCCATATATGATATTAGACTAGCTAAGAGAATAGTCATAGTCTTTATAAACCCTCATTATGCTGATAAGCTGGTGGTAGACAGATATTAATTACATTATATCCTTAAAATTAAACACACTGAAAGGTGATTTTAAAAGGAAAAAAAGGCTTAAATATAAGAGCCATGATGCTACATTTCAGGGGACGTAGGAATGAAGATAAGGACTCTTTAAACTGGGATTGGAGAGGCCATGGGACAAAGTGGCAGAGGCAGGAGGTGATCATTAGATTTGGAAGTTAAATGACTATATGCATTCTAAAGAAGTCACTCTCAGTTTCAGGGATGAAACCAGGAGATAGAAAGCCCTGGGAGAGCCATTAGCAAAGAGAGGCTTAGTAAGAATCCACAGGATAGCATTGCTTGTTTACTGCTCTTGACAACAGATTTCTTCTGTCTTGACACCACAACTGTTCTCTGTCTTTCCATTTCTTTCTTTCTCCTAAACCTGGAATAAAAATGAGAGGTATTTTCAGAAACTTCTACCTCCAGTTTTTAAAAATGTATTTATTTAGTGTGTGTGTGTGTGTGTGTGTGTGTGTGTGTGTGTGTGTGTGTGTGTGTGTGCCCCTTTGCATGTATCTTAAAATCAGATCACAATTTGATGGAGTCAGACTCTCCGACCATGTGAGTCTTAGAGTCAAACCATCCAACTTAACTGGATGAGCTGTCTTACCCACCTACCCTCATTTTAATGTTGAATTATTGACTATTTAAAATAAGCAATGTTTGTTTACCAATAAGAGAATTCTAGTTGATACTTAAATTCCATAGCAATGTCAGAATTTAAATCCCCCCCCTCCAAAAAGTGCCATAGGATTAATTCCAATTTGTGAAGCCTTGAATATATTAATTGGTATATCTAGCCACAGAATTATGTGAATGGGAAAGAATGAGTATATTTTAAACAACTTAGCCATAGAGAAAAAATATCATAAGTAGAACAAGAAGTATATAAGAGATGTAAGGAATAACACAGTCACACAAATAATTTTTACACCTGTTATATTTTCTAAAATTTCCAACCCCCACTGTCAGGAATATTTCCTTTATCCTTTGTCTTAATAGATAAGCCCAGTTTTTCAGTGGAAATATAACTTATCTTGAGTACTGCTTGTGGAGCAAAAAGTCTTCATTAAATAGACTTTTAGAGAAGCTATTTGCACCTTCAGGCAGAATAATTACAGTTCCAATTAATTAAAGACTAAAAATTACTTCCAATTAAGATGGGATATGTAGGCAAACATGACATAAACCTACATTTTGGAGTTCCCAAGAATTTCTTGCACAGGTGTCAAATATTAATGTAGCCTAACACACTGCACATTCAAGCACATGCAGCGATTTGTTCTTCCTAATTTCATAGACATTGCATATGTAAAACAAAATTAAGACCAGGGCATAGTAACGAGGGGTATGTATAGGACACTTCTCTTGGGGTGGGTCTTTGTAACTATGAGTGATGTGTGCCAGGAACACAAGGTTCCTGATAAACTGATTAAAGTAAAGAGAATATTTTATCACTTCTTCCTCAAATGGAATGTTTTTCTTTTTCTTTTTGTTTTTTGACCCCTTTGTTATAAGAGGATTCCAAGTCGCTATTTTGTACACTTATTAAAAACAAAGAAACTTGAATTCCAACAAATTTCAACTGAAGATTATTTTTTCTTTATCTTTGTGCCTTCAAATCTGTAGCTGGGACAATTATTTAAAAATGGACTATGACTAGCATTTGGAAACATAATATAGCTAGTTGTCAGTGTTGATTAATATTTTTTAAAATGGCTTAAATTTGACAACTTATATTTTTAGTCACAATTCATAGAGAGGAAAGTTTTAAGGTAGGACAGGAAAAATAGAGGCAAGCTTTGTGCCATTTGATAATGAGGAATGAAAGAGTTGCTGCCTCTCCAAGGATACCTGTTTGCTTTAGAGGAAGTGACTTATAATGTGTTCTAGACAGTGAATATAAAATAAATAGGAAGTAAATGCTGTGGGGTTTTAGTCCAAATACTATAATGATTAAAACCACACCAATTACATGGATAAGACAATGAGGGAGAGGGGGGAGGAGGATAGGAAGAGAGGGAGGGAGCGGAAAGAAGGGCAGGGTGGGGGAGGGGAGGGGGAGGAAGAGGGCAAAAGTGATGAAAAATAGGGAGAGGGAGAAACAGAGAGTGAAAGACAGACAGACAAACAGACAGATGGACAGACAGTGTATGGAGTCTTACTAAAAGTATTGAAGTATGAAGGATAATGAATATCAAGAAAAATATCAAGGAAATCTACCTTACCTAGAAATTGCCAGAAGTCTGAGCTGGTCAGTTAGAGGAAAGCAGTTTACTAAAGGAACATTGTATTTGAAAATATGGTAGTTGCTCTTTAACTAGCCATGGCCTTGAAGCCATCAAGTGTATGACAACTCTGTCCATGGAGCTTTGGTTTTTGCTGAGTTATGATAGTCTGCTATCCATGGCACCCATTGTTCTTAATCTTTGAATCATTTGATATTTGGCTGGGATGGGAAGGTATCTCAGACCTTCTTAGCCATGTTTCTCATTCTATGGACATGGTGTCTCACTCTTTTGTAGGGTAGCCAAAGCTTGCTCACGTGAAAATTTGTTCTAAGACAAAGCATGCTTTTCAAGCTATCTTGATCCCAGTGCTTGGAGGTCACACCATAATTTTTGCCCCATTCATTGTAACTGTCAAAACAACTTGAAAGGTGATTCTGGTTTCAAGGAGAGAATAATAGGCTGGCAGGCAAGAAAGAAGAACCGACTTATATCAGAGAAATGCAAAAACTTCCTCAATCTGTCTTGATGAACATCTTAATATGTGAAGACATATGTTTAGAGTCTAAGGGATCTGTAGATATATATACTTCTAGGTGCTTTTCTTTATTTTAATATTACTCCAACATTAAAAAAATCAACAATCTCATCTGAATTAAGCTGAGCGAGGAAGTCATGTGTTCATTCATAGCAACTGACATTCTTGAGTTACCCTGGCTTGATTGAAATGTTGGGACCTTCATCTATGTTTAAGCCATTACTGTCAGTAAGTAAGTTACTTAATAACCCTGTTTCCAACTTCTTAATTTTCAGTCTGAATAAAAATCCAGTATTCCTCATAGGATCATTGAGAGGGTTAAGTGATTTGACACACAAGAAAAGCTATAGCAGTGCCTGACATAAATGCTTAATGTGTTAGCAAATTTTATCCCAATTTCATAGCTCTCAATGCTGAATAAATCTATGGGACTTTATGGTAGAAATTCATGTCACCTTTATTCTATTTGTCTCATTTCTGTGCGATTCTCTGAAGTATTCTGCATAATCTGTTTTCTTTCACTCTTAAAATATCATTTGTATGTGCACATGTGTGTGTGTGTGTGTGTGTGTGTATGTTTGATTGTATATATGTACATGTATACATATAGGCCAGATTATAGCCTCAGGTATAGTTTCCCAGAAGCTATCAGTCATGGTTTTTGAGATAGAATCTCTCACTGTCCTGGAACTTGACAAGTTCTCTAGGAGGCCTGGTCAGTGACACCCAGAGATTAGCGTGTCTAATCCTATGATTACAGACATGTGCCATCATACCTGAACTCTTTTATGTGGGTTTGGGAATTAAACTCAAGTCCATATGCTGATGTGGAGAGCACTCTCTTAATGAATCATCCATCAAATCTCAAAAACATATTTTAACAGAAAATTAATTTTATTCCCTAAATACTTTGATTTGTATCAAACATGTGACATGGAATCTATTCAGATGATGCACAAATATAGTATCTGTCAATCTCAGCTTCCAAGGTCCTGTTATGTTAATGGAGTTTAGGGACCCTGATCCTTTTGGTGGTGTTTCAATCCACGTGGCTGCAATGCCTAGAATATTGATTTTAACCCTGAACCTATTTGAACAGTCCTAGCATCTCAAACTAGAGGTCCTGATCTTTGGTTGAATCCAAATTGAAGCTTATCATTTCCAATTTATGCCCTCCCAACACCTCAAGTGATAATCATACTATCTATGTACTGTAGTCTGATAGACAGGACATTATTCTAGTTGACCACACCAAAATATACTGATAGCCCTGGCCCATTACCTGTGAAAACCTACACTTATATCCATGCCTGTCATGCATCTCATGCCTAGTTATGAGTTGCAAGATGCCTTTGAACAGTAACTTTCTGTGCTTCTGAAGGCGGCTTTCAAGGTGAGCGATAATGAAAATCTGATTTGGTAGTAACAGCAGGGATGGAGATGAGAAGATGGATGAGAGAGAAAGGGCAGAGTGGAATCATCAGTAATTGGCAAATCAGATGTACCAGTTGGGGAAGTACAGAGGAGATTTAGAGGTCAAAGCACTTTTTGTTTTAGTAACTCCTTGTTGGAAATGATATTTTTTGTGTGATACAGACTTGACAGTTTAATGATTTTAATATGTTATTAAGAAATAATTTAGATATGTAGTAGTAATTTGCTGCGACTTTATTACCAAAAGGTTTATAATTATGCAAAGAAACAATGTAGTTGCACTGCAGTTTGATAACAAGTCTACTTGGTTTGGAATAATATTCTGTTAATTCTCAGTAATTTTACAAATGTATAAAACAGTTGAGCTAAATTATAGTTGACACATTGCAATGTTTACACTTCCTCTTTAACAAACCTTGGCTTTGAACTTACTTGTTTTTATGAAGGATGCCCATGTGTGTACACATAAATTAGAGTAAAAACTTTGTACTGTAAATATTATTGATATTATTTTTGTTTCTACTTTTAATTCTGTTTTAGATTCATTTCTTCATCTTATTTTACATAGTATCTGAAGACCAGAGTGTTGGGAACTAAAAATGAGGAACCCTGGGAAAGAGGGGAAAGAGGGGAGAGAGGCCCATGCCCCGCCAGAGTTTTCCCTATCCTTTGGTCTGTCAGGCGTGGGAGGGTTGCTAACTATCTTCCACTCATCCCTGGGTGGGCATTCAAGCCTCTGACCCACTCTTCAGGGCGTGGCCAGGGGAAGCCCTACCTGGGGACCCCTGAGCTACTTTGCTAAAGCCACCAAGGTTATAGGAGAGAGGCATGAGGGACCAATACCTGTAAGAGTACGAGAAGCCTCGATCTTATGAGCAGAGACTCTCTATGGCTTAAGAGCTTTATATAGAAATGCAGGGGGAAGAGAGAAGGGAGAGAGAGAGAGAGAGAGAGAGAGAGAGAGAGGAAAGGCTAGAGAGAAAGAGAAAGTAAGATGGAGAGAGGAGAGGAGAAGAGAGAAGACAAAGAGAAAGGAAGGAGGAGAGAGGGGTGAGAGTGAGGGGTAAGAAGAAGAGCAAGGTGGGGCTAAACACCTTTTTTAATGGTCTTTACTGTTGCTAGGCAACTGGGAAGGAGTTTAGCCTGAAGGTCAGAAGCTTGGGCCATTGCCTACATAACTACTGACCATGCTTCTCTTGTTGGGGCTGTGGTGGGCGGTAACTTAGGCAGGAGCCAGAGTTCCAGGAGCATAAGGGAACAACACCATATCATGAAGGTGAATTATCAACATTTCCGTTGTTCAGACCTCAGCTCAACTGGAGACCAGCCTGCAATTCCCCACACCAGAGGATGGATGTATCTTCCATTTTCAATAGGATAAATCATGATGAAAATGCATACTACTGACACATTTCTAACAATAAAATGTGTAAACTGATGTTCATTTTTAAATGAACAATTAAGCGATGTTTACATTAGAATTTTCTATCTCTATAGAACACATCAAATATTTAGATTTTGTAGTAAAAACAAATATGTTTTAAATTTTTTTAAACGTAGTAAAATCAGGAATTAAGTGTAACCTTTATATTACAAAGTGATATAAGATCTGTTGGGAATTACTGAAATTAGGGGGAAAAAGAGCTTCAGAGAATTAACTGAAAACAAGAGCTAGGAATTCCTAGGAAGTTGAGGAGTTCATTAGGTAGGTAACTCATGGATGTTTTGATAAAGAAGTGTAGAAGCAAGATGAGCCAGGCAGATGGTGTCATGGTGGTGATTGGTAATGGTAGTGGTGGTGGTAGTAGTGGTGTGTGTGTGTGTGTGTGTGTGTGTGTGTGTGTGTGTGTCTATAATTTTTCTGAAAATGATTTTATTCAGAAAATCATAGTAAATTAAAATATTCAAGGAATACCACAGAAGCCATATTTACAGACAGCACCCTGTCATTATAGCAGCAATGGGCTACAGCATCTTAGAGGACAATCTTCTGTATCTGTCCTTCATTATGACAAGACTGCAAGGACATTTCATAAATAACCAGTCTAAACAGAGTAATCCATTTGAAGATGTAGAAGTGCATTGCCATCACATTCTCTCTCTCTCTCTCTCTCTCTCTCTCTCTCTCTCTCTCTCTCTCTCTCTCTCTCTCCACACACACACACACACACACACACACACACACACACACATACACACGCACATATTGTTTGTGTGTGTGAGTTTCTGTGTGCGTGTTTATGTATGATTATTTGGAAATGCGTGAGAAAAGGCAGCTAAGCTAATTCACAATCTGGCTGAAAATATTACTGAAATATTGGATCTTATCCACATCTGTAATTTCAATATACAAGAGGTTGAGGGGGGGCAGTGAACTTGAAACTGTCTTAGGATACACAATTCTATCCTGCCAACAAGACAAAATCACGTATTTTCCCCAGTAAACTATTACAGTAAATATATAAATGAAAATGGGCAAAATTATGTGCATTTATCTACAATAGGATTGATAGATATAGGGTCACAAATGAGAATGAGTGAAAAACCAGAGTACTGTTTCCATAGCAAAGACAGAAAGATCAGGGGATATAGCATGAGTTCACAAAAATAAGAAGAATGTAGATTGAAACAAATGTAATGAAAATGCAAGTTTAAAAATGATTGAGGATTAAAATAAACTGTAACAGATAATGGAGTTGAAGAGGCCAAAAGTAAAAAAAAAAGTAAATGTAAATTTAAATTTATAAAGAGAATGATAGCCCATAGAAATATCCATTTTTATTTGTAAAAATTTATTTAAGTATCTATTGTATTTGAGTACACTGTACCTATATTCAGACACAAGAAGAGGGAACTGGATCCCATTATAGATGCTTTTGAACCACCACGTTGTTGGTGGGAATTGAACTCAGGGCCTTCAAAAGATCAGTCAGTGCTCTTAACAATTAAGCCATCCAACCAATGGACAGAAGCTGGGGACCCCTGTGGTTAAATTGGGGAAAACTGTAAGAAGCTGAGGAGGATGGAGGCTCCATGGGGAGACAGCAGACTCAACTAACCTGGACCCCTGAGATCTCTCAGACACTGAGCCACCAACCAGGTAGCATACAGCAGCTGATATGAGGCTCCTGATACATGTACAACAGAGGACTGTCTGATCTGGCCTCAGTGGGAGATGTACCTAACCTTTGAGAGACTTGAGGGCCCAGGGAATGGTGTGGTCTAGTGGGGTGGGAATGGGGGGGGTGGAAACATCCTCTTGGAGATTGGGGTGGGGGAGAGGGATGGGATGGGGAGTGGTCTGGTTTTGGACCATGAGGGGGATGAAGTCTGGACTGTAAAAAAGGATCAAAGAATTCTTATCCTGAATGTATTTAATTGAAGTCTACTGGCTGGAAAACCAGTACCCCAATGGAACAGAGTAAGTACAATAAACCCTATAAATGTTAAATGAAAGAATAAATCACCAAACCCAGAAATTTCCTGAGGATGTCTTGCACATATTCTAGAGCTGTGCATTATTATTGAATTATATCCAAGCCTGATCAGATGTACTTATTAAAAAGTATGAAAATATCTTTATGTTTCTTACAAGACCATTATAGAAACAGAAGAGAAACTATGTATATAATAAAAAATAATTTTATCTTATTTTATTGTGTTTTATTTTTAGTCAGCCAGGCTAATTTGCAGATCCCAGCAAAGATATTTTCAAGATATTTTTGCAACACTATTACAAAACAGGATTCGATCAGAATATTCTAGAAATTGCATTCATAAATACATTTGGTATATAATTAAAAAGTTAAGGATGCAGTAAATAAGAGGATATTGATGATATGGCAATGTAGATGATATATGCTCTGACAATGGTAATAAGATAAAAATAATGGGAATGAAGGTGTATTAGACCTCGACGTGAACCAAAGTAACTGGTTGTTTATTTTCAATAGGTTGGTCATTATTTATAGCTGATGTAGTCCCTGAATATTAATAGGAGCTCATCTAACAATGTAGTGGAAACTATAAAAACAAATATAATTTCACCAGATACCAACCAGTAGAGGACAGGATCTTTTATCACTTTTTAATAATAGGAATTTTTGATACTACCTAAAAATTAGCCAATGAGGAGTATTTGTATTATATCATACATACATAAATAGATGTTTGTTTAAAATTTAAAAAGAAGCAATCTGAGTATTAAAATATGTAAGCAGCAGAGTAAAAAACAATAACATTATTGAACTAAGTAATATCTTCACTGTGTGTTAAGAGAAAATAAATAAAGCAAAGGAAGACTTCAGAGAAGGCCAGAATGTGCTAATGCTGTGTCAACTGCAAAGTGAAAGAGAACTGCAGAGCTCCACAATTATCAATGCAGACATGTAAAGTTTAGACAGCATTAACATGTTTAAAGAATGATCTTCTGAGGAAGGAAAAAAACAATTTCCATTATGTTATTAAGAAAGCTCCTGGTATGCCATATTAATAAACATTAACATGATAACCCCCATGGATATTGATAATTAATTTGATAAATTTTGATCATATGAAAAATATATATTCTTAACACAAAATATGTATGTTCTAGCCCATATTTAATACTGTGCAAAATTAAAAAAACTGTTCCCTTATTCACAGTAATACAGAATTAGGATAAATGTGTCTGTTATTACTATATTTTAAAGAAAACTTACATGTACTAAGCTATTCAGGAGAAATAAAGTAACTCAAGAGAAAAGATTCGATTGTGTGAGAAAATACTTATATATTTGAAGAATAACAATCAAAGACAATCAACTCATAATATTCCAGATGCAGGAAATGTGCTCAGGAGGCTTAGGGTTCCACTCAGTGTTCAGAGGTCAGTAGCATTTCTATATGCAAATAATAAGCCAGTAGACAATGTAACACAAGGGAAGATTAGAAGTGAAATTATAATGGGAATGAGCCTAACATGTCAGTAAGCCTCACCAATTAAAATGATATGGTATCAGAGCATGAAGACAGATCAAAGGGACAGATTAGGAAAATCAGAAATAGACACAAACACTTAAACTATGTCAGTACATATAACAAAGGGAGCATCCAATCAGCATGAAAAAGACAGATTATGCATTCCATGACATTGATAGAGTGGGGACGTCCTCTGTGGTAAAGTTGAATTCAGGGACCAATGTAAAATAGCATATTTCACAGAGAAGGAAATAAAAGTGACCTTTAAACAGTTGGAAAGATGCTAAACTTCACACATTGTAAAAGAAATGCAAATTAATATTCTTCGGAGGTGCCATTGTATCTATCATACTGACAAACCTTTGACAAGACTGTGAGGAAACAGGTACTCTTATATGATACGTATGTGAAATGCCAGTTCCACTTGCAGAAATTGTTTTATGTACATCAAAAGCTGTGCCTATAATTTTATCACATAAAATATTTTTAATTACATTTGCTTACTTGAATGACAGCATAACTGGCACTCACGCACATGTGCTCTGACACACATGGGGAGGTCAGAGGACTGCTCTCAAGGAAACAGCTCTCTCCTTCCGCCATGTGCGTCTTGAAAAATGAAACTCAGGTCTTTAGGCTTGGCTGCAAGCACCTTTATCCATGGAGACATATGCCAGCCTAGTTTTATTTATGTTAGCAAAGTAAACACCTAAATATTCACGAGGGGAACAGTTTAATCGCTAATTTATTCTAGAACATTTATGCCGTACGATACTAAAAAGCTTTAAATATACTGAAAAGATTTAGTGAAGAAAAATATTGGTATGGATTATTAATGTAAAAAGTAGCTATAAATATATTTAAAACATTTTGTTAAAAGAAGGGAGAGAAATATAAATATTTACTTATATATGTATAAAGAATATTTTGCAAAAAAAAATAGAAGATAAAAAGCAGAAACGACAACAGCAAAGAGTGCCCTTCCTTCCCTGAAGCATCTGCTTATACCTCATTTTTAAACTATAGGAATATACCTTTGCAACCACGAACATGAGAGTTCAGATCCCCAGAATTAATTTAAAGTTTGATGTAGTTTTGGGCATCTGAAATTCCAGTGTGCCTGTGTCAAGATGAGAAGTGAACCAAGGACCCCCATAAACTCATTGGTCAATTAGCCTGGCTTAATGATATCATGAAATTACAGATTCTGTCCCCCCCCCCAAAAGGCAGAAGGCAAAGATCAATACCAGAAGCTTTACTCTGACCTCAGTATCAACATAATAGCCTGTGTGTAGGTGTGTCCATACACAGGACCACACAGTGGAATACACACTTCACACATCATACTTAAATACATGACAGAGAGAGAGAGAGAGAGAGAGAGGAGAGAGAGAGAGAGAGAGAGAGAGAGAGCATAATTACTCATTAGGAAAATAAACCTAAAATCACCTGTGAGATATTACTTCACCCTAGTTGCAGTGACTACTACCACAAAGATGAAGAATGAGCAAGTAGGATTGCTCAGCAGTAAAGGTACTTCCTGTCAAGTTTGATGGTCAAGGTTAGAGCCAGCTGTATCCAAAGGTGAGGCCACTGGATATGGACCCATTACCAACATCTATCTTGGCTGGCAGTGCCCTGGGTCTCTGCTATGGCATCTTTTTACCTCCATCTAATAAAGGTAGGAAGCTAACCTCATGTGGAAGACTGATGAGGGAGAGTAAAGCCAGAACGCAGAGATAATTTAGGGTAGAAGATCTACCCCCAAGAGTCGCAGAAGACAAGGATAAAGAGATACTTCTTAGTTTCTGATCTTGGTGCCTTGCGCAACAGGGTTGAGTATGAATCTGTGTTCTGTTTCCTGGCTATTGTGGGAACATTTCCTTAACACACAGCAATATAAGGGGCAAGGATATAAGGGGCAGTGGTGGTAGTTACTCCAAACTGGAGAGCTACCCTAATTGTTTTGTTTGTTTTGTTTTGTTTTGTTTTGTTTTGTTTTGTTTTGTTTTGTGTTGTGTTGTGTTGTGTTGTTTTGTTTTGTTTTGTTTTGTTTTGTTTTGTTTTTAAACATCCATCAAGGAAGTTCTCTGGCTACTGAGTTCCTAGTGCAGTTACACAGAACTAGACTGTTAAATTGTTTAATTGAAAATAAATATTAAGATCAAATATTTCTGCAAGAGCCTGGATACAATATTTTTTGAAAAAAACAAAAACAAAACTTAAACTAATAAGTGAAACCATATACTATGTTTCTTCCTGCTTTGGGTATTTTTCTTGAAATAGAACCCTAGAACTTACTTTCAGAATTATGCCAGTCACTAGACAGCTGGATTTTGTTCCTGTATTTTTAAATGTTTTGTAGTTTTCACTTATGCATATATGCAGAGTAGACAGGTGATTTCCTGATGACTGATTGACATGTGGCTACTTTTGTTTTGATAGTTAAATTTGTCTTTGTGATATGGTTAGAAAAAAAATCTACCCTTGAGTTTCAATTAAGTGGAGTAGAATAAGGGCTGGCAGGCACAGACTGTTGACCTTATCAACGTCACTCATGCCATGCATCATCAGCTGATACATGCCTCTGAAGAGCCCGTTCACTCACGTTTCAAAAAATAGATCTTAGGCTTCCAATAGGTTGTTGTAAATTAGCAATGAGATAATTGGAATCAATGTCAGAGCTGGAAATTTTATTTCTTTGTTTACTTACCAATTATATGAAATTAAATACACACATCTAGTGCAAATCCAAGAGCCTTGCTTCACAAACTCTTCATAAACCCACTATCTGTGTTTGCTGAGACCACTGATGATTCGATGACACACCACATAAATGGTCATTAGGACTCGGTCTTTAATCTTTCAGTAAATGCAACTGATTCCTATCTACATCTTTGAAAATTCATCAGGCTCACAATTTCCTCTCCTCAAATTCTATGTCCAACAAAATGATGAGTGAGAAAGAAAAAACAAATACAAAAGGAACCCTTTAATTATGAGCACTGTGCAATCAGTTCTGCCCTAAGTCTAAGCCAGGAGGCAGAAAATAGCAGAAGACGTTCAGCATTACAAAAATACGTGCTTTGAATTCATGTCAGTGTCAGTATGCCATAAAGAATAGCATTTATTAAGTGTTATATATGTCTATATCAGTCACATATAGGTATAAATTGCATCAACTCTAAGTATAATATAGTCTCATTTAAATTTGTAAGTGAGGAAACCTATTTTAAAAGTTAAGAATTTTAAATCAAATGATCAGTGAATAAGAAGATAGAGTCCATGCAAATACAAAATCCGCATAATTTCTGCCTCACCCATCACCTGTATACAACCTTTGCCCCATTTCCCTAGTGATATGATGGCCTCATTGAGAGCCATTTTCTGGAGGAAAATGTACATTTAAATTATCAAAAAATATTTATTGCCTTGCTGGTAATGTAGCTCAGTTAGTAAAGTGTTTATCTAGCATGCATCAGGTCTGTGAATGAATATCCTCAATTCATAAATCAGACATGGTTAGCGCATGCCTATAATCCTAGCATTCGGGAGGTAGGGGCAGATGGCTCAGAAATACTTTCTTCCAGAATTTTTCAATCTGTATATTAAGTTATGGCTTACTTCATTCGCCATACAGTGAATTCCAGAACTGAGTTCTTCTATGAAACCAATTAGAATATCTACTAACTGAACTTTTCTATTCCTTCCCTGCCCCCACCCCACCCCCAGTTTTTTTCTACTCAGATTCTGATAGCCACCACTCTACTCTGTACTTTCATGTAAACTAACGTTGTTTCAATTCAGCATGTAAATGAGATCATTGACTATTGTCTGTTTTTATTCTTGTTTCATTTCATTAAAAACTATGTCCACTTGTGGTTGCAAATGGCAGGAGTATCATTTTTCAATAGTGGATATGTTACCCTTGTGTGAATATGCCATACATTAGTTATTCATTCACCTGATTGGACACTTAGATTTTTTTCCCATCTCTTGCTTGTTGTGAATAGCACTTTAGTTAACACAGCAGTATATAGGCCCATCACTGCACTGATTTCACATACATACTCAGATAGATATGAATTATTGAGATTGCTGGGAAATATGGAAGTGCCACACTTTACATTTTTAAGGGCTACCACACTGTTCTCCACATCAACTATACTAACTCCTGTCCAACCAACAGTATAAGAGGCTTTTCTCTTCTTCAAATCCTTTCTAAACCTTGTTATATGTCATACTTAATTTTGTTGAGGGGTGGGGGCACACACATCCATGTGTATGTTAAAACATGTAGGAAGAGGACAGCAAAATACCTGTTAGAGCTTCCACACTTTGGGTTCTGGGATCTAAGCTTGGTCATCAGACTTGGCAGCAAGGCCCTTTACTGCTGAGCAATCCTACCCGTTCATCATTCATCGCTGATAGTAGTCACTGTAACTAGAGTGAAGTAATATCTCACAGGTGGTTTTAGGTTTATTTCCCTAATGATTAATTATGATTTGTTTTCCATCTGCTGTCCGTTTGCAAGGTTTCCTATCACGAATGTCTATTTATAACAAGCGAAGCATCATCCCTCTTGCAGAATCTTTTAGTGCACAGCAGTGTTCTGCACTCTTCATAGAGGCACTCCCAATTCATTTCCCGCTGGCTACGTGTTCCTCCTCTTTTTTAGGCCTTGACACATTGATGATTTTCATCTAGAAACAAATAAAAGGGAAAAAGTAAACCTTCCAGGAGACTTAGACTTTAGCCTTCCCGATGCTCAGAACACTGGATTCCCTTTAGTCATACAATTGGTGATTTAGTGTTTGTGAAAACATAATGTCGAAGGATAAATTAACAGGAAACATTTAGTGTTGGTATGCATCTTGCAGTGAAAGAAACACAGCAAAATACAGCCAGGCAAATGGGTATACTCAGATTTTATTATTTATTAAGGAAAGAGAGATGACTTGATCCCTAGAAGAATGTAAAGTCAGCATCTTCAGAAATATCAGAAAATGGTCCTTCATCACAGTCCCTGCTCTTTTAGAGTAGAAGACAACAAAAAGGAAGAGTATAGGACCTTTCCAGAACTTTCTGCATTTTGGTAGAATTAAAGAAACTTAATTCTTTCTACAAGGTTTCTTCCTGCATGGATAGAATGAAGCATCTTCAGCCCCATATAATCTTTCCCCATCTCTGGAGTTCTAAGTAGTTTCCTGCGGTGTGAAATTGTAGCAATGGCATTTTGCAGTACTAAGCCTGGCATCTATGCTTAAGGGATTTCTTAATGACCATGAACAGGTTGTCAAGGCATTCCACTGACTAACAATGCCCTCTCTGAGTGGTGTTTTCTTTCCTGGTGTTTAAGATAACAATGAAAAATTTTCTACTAGCTATAGAAATGTGAAGATTCAGATTGTTGGGACCACTGAAAACTTTTGAATGTTAAAATTGGCATTTGCAAAGCCATGGTTTATTTAAGGGTTGTGGAAAATAAGGGTAAGAAACAGAATTCATCTTCCGTGATAAGTTTCAATGATAATGGTTAAAACTGGAATTTGTGTTTCATTCCTATTCATTCATCCATATATTTCCTGTAAGATAATTGGTAGAAGTCCTGCTTAAAGGATGGTTGCCAGGTACCAAGAATTATAAATAAATTAATTCTAAATTGCAAAAGCTGTGATAGGTATTGAAGCCATATCTTTGTCATAAAGAACATGAATTTAGAAAGGTCCTTTGAGAAGCTCAAAACTGCATAATAGTAGGCATGTTAGACTTAACCCAGGCTTCCGAGGACTAATGAATGCAGACATAGAGACACGGAGATCAGGTGTCCACTATAATTGGGATAACAGATTGTGAGAAGGCACCAGAGAGGTCAATCATACAACTTCCCTGGGTGGTGCAAGTACTCTAATGTTAATACTTTTATATTGATACTATTACTACATGGTAAGATTATATATGTGATCATGTGTTGATATATTCACCTTGATGATTGACATAGTTATCACTAAATGTTAAGCAATATGAGACTATGGAAGTAAGGTGTGAGTGGTGCCAGATGGACCAGGCTTGCTGTTTTGTTTTTGATATACATATTGGCATAACGGTTTCCTAGAAAAAGGAAATTTTAATTTAGCTTGAGCATGGTGCTATGGAGTGGTAATAAAGCACCAATCCCTTGATATCATTTGACAATAATTTTGTAATGTCCATGTCCAGTGTTGGCATTGAGGCTACTTCATATGTATCATACATATCCAGTGCCCTGAGAAAATCCAGGATAAAGGTTTACAATTCATATTCATGTATTTCCTAGCTAAAAAATTCTTTTAAGGCAATTTGTAAGTAAATACATCCCTCTGCCAGCTATACTGTGTACACATTTTCCCATGGAGGAAAAACTTCAGAAATAAGGAGTACTCTCTTTATCCATCCCAACAGCTGCACTCTCACAACCCCTAGCTCTTGGCAGGAAGTCATGTCAGATTTAAATGGGTCACTGAAGGAAAGACTTATTCTTCACATGGGAACTGGAAACGAGTTTTGGCCTTTGGAGACAGGGAGTCCATGGAGAGATGGGGAGGGCTATTAAATCCCCACCCTACATGGTAAATCAATGGAATAAGCAGAAACTTCTGAGGATCTGACTGACATCTGCCTCCAGCCTCCCAAGTAGCCAGGCCTGAGGCAGAACTCTCTCAGCTTTTCTCCTCAGAGGCATGAACTCATCCACAGTGTCTCTTCTGGTGTTTTGTGCCTCCTCCGTGTTTTGAACACCCCGTCTATGTAAAACTTAGCATGGGCTGAGCACATCCTCCCTCCCTGGATATTTGCATTTTAAGCCTTTTATCTCTAGCTATAGATTGAAGGGCTTTGGTTACAGTTAAAGGAATTTCAAACAGTTGCAACTAGATGGATGAGATTAGTTTGGGTCCTGAGGGGCTCTTCTTTGTCCCTAAAAATCCTCGTATTGTCAGCTATACTAGATGCAGACATGAATAGGCTTTGTTCTGACACCATTCTATAAGCTCTGTGGAAACACAGTGCCTACTGTGACCACCAGTGTCAAACACTGAGAAGAGTCCTCCTGCCTCTACCTTTCTCTTTTATTCTTTGAACCTTCTGAGACATCTATTGGCATCTTTCAAATTTTTTGCTTCCTGGTTTGTGGCATTTTCTTCTGTCTCACAGATGAATTTGTTGGTCTCATGAGTAATTATTGCTTTGACATCTTCAGAGCATGACTTGCCTCCTGTTATTTTTTATGTCAATGGTTATATCTTACTTCTATTACTTTACAGAAATTATGGTTTTTATCTAGTTTCTCTCCTCTTGTGTCATAAGTTGGTATGGTTTCGGAGAAAAACACTCACTGTGTCATTTTCTAGTTTGAGTAGCACATAGTGATTTTAAAAGTTTTTGTCAGTGTTCTAAAATGGAATTATTTTTGCAATTTCCTGACTCAAAGACTGATGTAGTTTTATGTTTTTCTTATAATATTAGATACTTTTCTTGTGACTGAAGCCTATTTTATCAGGCTGATTTTTTGCCATATAGCAATTTAACTTTTATTATTTTTTCTCTAAATGGTTTTATCTAATATGCTTTAATTGAAATAGAAATGCACTACTCATTCTTCCCTCTGAGCCTCCAATGAACACTCTGCCCACTTTCAAGTTGATGGCCTCTTTTTCTCTGATTATTACTGGTGTGTGTGTGTGTGTATGTGTGTGTGTGTGTGTCTGTGTGTGTGTGTGTGTCTCTGTGTGTGTGTGTGTGTGTGTGTGTGTGTGTGTGTGTGTGTGAGAGAGAGAGAGAGAGAGAGAGAGAGAGAGAGAGAGAGAGAGAGAGAGAGAGAGAGTTTATACAGACATATGAACACAACCTACTGACTCCATTATTGTTGATTTTTGTATATGGCTTAAGAGTTGGCCACTCTGCATTGGACAACCAATAAACGGAATTGTTCCTGGTAATGTCAGTTCTCATTCTCCAAGCAGTTATTGAGTTGCCCGTAGTTCATTGTGTAGTGGTGAGACCCTGAAAAAAATTACCCCTTCCATGTTAATTTGCTCATTTACATTGCTACTGTTCCATTCTCATTTGTGCAGCACCTTCTAGAAGAAACTATTTCATCGCAGACTATCTGATATTCTGGCTCTTACAAATAATTCTTCCTGTCTCCCATGATGTTCTTTGAGCTGTAGAGACTGAAGCAGGGATGGAGTTATATCTACGGGATACCCACAATCCATTGGTTAATTTTCTGTGTATCCTGAATTGGCTTTCTATGACGGTCTCCACTCTCTGTAAATAGAGGCTTCTTTAATGAAGAGTGATGACCACACTTACTTGTGAGTATACAGATCAGATATAGACTGTAGTAAGGAATGGTGCTGGTCTAACAAAGAGGCGTTAGTAGATTCTTTCCTAGGGTTCATGACCTCACTGGCTCTGGGAAGATGTCTGGGTTCCCAGTACCAGGTATGATTTTTCTCCTGTTGAGTGGGTCTTAAGTCCAATTAGACAGCCTCGGCTTGCCACTGACATGTGAGGGCAACTTATTACACCTTTAAGATAGCTTGCTGTGCTGTTCCTTGTCATGGTTCATAGGTGTTGCAGCTGAGTATGAGTGTTTAATTGCTTTTCTCCCTTGGCAGCTTGCACAGGATTTTCTGGTACAGTGGAAACTAGACCACAGGAAAGAGGCTTTCGGGTCAGATCCGTTTGAATCATCTGATGCTTGTGTCCTAAATGTTCTGTTTGGGGTCTCCGGCCCCTTCCTCAAGAATAGCCAACCATGGACTAAATTTATATTCTGTATTGTTCTGGGAGTCCCTTGAATTACCCTGACCAACCATTTGAAAGGTTTCTCTTGCTTCTCAGATGATTTTTTAAGAGGGAGTTTTTTTTTTTCTATTTTTTTTCCATTTTTTATTAGGTATTTAACTCATTTACATTTCCAATGCTATACCAAAAGTCCCCCATATCCACCCACCCCCACTCCCCTGCCCACCCAAAGAGGGAGTTTTAAAAGATGTGTTGCTTTTCATTTTCATCTCTCTCCTTATCCCTATGGCCTCCTCCTTGTCTATTGTTACGTTTCATAAAACCTGTTCCTCTCTTCCTGTAGTCCTGAGTCAGAGTTTTAATGGAATCTGACTCTACCTCCTCAGAACAATGCTGGTCCAAAGATTGTTTTGAGCTGAGGATCTGTTGAGAAGGTCCGTCTTCCTCATCTAATCCACGTATATTCAAAAGGGGATCTTCATTCTCCTCTTGCAGTAGAGGGATATAAAAATATTTCATCTCAACCCAGGGTTTCTATCCCACTTTTGACCATTTAGATCCCAGATAAAGGACAAATACAACCTTTATATTCACAACAAGCCTTAATTGGCACAAGGGCTGGACAGATATCTATCATCTGTACTATTACATATATAGGATATATATTACATACATATTCTAGTCAAAATTCTATTACATAATTTGCTATGTTGTGTCCGGGTTGCCCTTAACTCCAATTAACCAACCCACAGACCACTATTTTAAGAATTTTACCCCATGGTGGCTTCTCCTCTATCCCCTTCTTCTCTTTTCACCTCGTGGTTTTTCTCCTTAATACCAGGCCCAGGAATCCTAAACCCCACCTATGTCTCTTCTCCCTAGCTATTGTCTGTCAACATCTTTATTCACCACTCAGAAATCACTTCAGGGTAAAGTCACATAACATCAATTGGGTCTACCTGTGGACTCTTTCTTTTCTGGGGCAACCAGGTCTTGGGGGTCTGCACTTAGCATTATGATACATAGTAAGAGACCAAACCTCAACACAGAGGGACTCCAAACTAGTGATAATGAGAATACCACAATACAGTCTCATCAACAAACTTTCCTAAAATGTCCACATATAGCCATTGTCTAACCATTTCCTTTTTGTGGTGAAGGGCAGACTTGAACACCTGTTTAACTGCTTGAGTTTTATTTGCTTTTTGTTATGAACTCATCTTCATGCAAATATTAATATTTTTTTATTCCATGTGCCCAGCTAAAAGTGAAATGATGTCTACTGTAAACAGCAATGAAATCAAAATTGTAATAATTCTTTCGTCTTGCCTGCCTTATGTTAGTGTAGTTCATGGATCCCATGGACAGAAGCTTACAGGTTAGAGTAAAAGCTTCCATTCTTACATACTAATAGTGTATCCGACTGTAGCAGTCCTTGTCTTAAGTAGAGAGACATCATCATTTGATTAATAATGAGGTAGCCCTTCCCTTTGTCTCTTCTTACCCTCTCTAACCCACATCTTGAAATGATGCCTCATTCCAGTCAGTGAAGTGGTAGTGAATTCATTCATGTATATGTACACACACACACACACACACACACACACACACACACACACACAATTTTCTGGAGGTTCAAAACAAAACTTTGTAATTAGTAACAAATTAGTAAGAAAACCAAAAGGAATGTGTGACTTGTACAAATTTGATATCATTCAAATTCTGTGCTAGAGTTACTTCTTTTTCAATTGGATATATGCCAGGAATAGTTTCTTAGCCATGTGTGTGCTGTTTCTATCCTCAGGCTTTTAAGGACCATCTGAGATTAATTAGCAATTGCACAAACATCCAACATTCTGAAACAATCTTGAGTATTTTTGCCTTAAAAACAGTCAACCCTCCCATGCAAAAATCGATGTTATAGATTATAATATGAAAGTGACGCCATCTCTAAATATGGTAAACAAAAATCTGGATACTGTAATTTTGCCCAAAGCAACAAACAGCTATTTTAATAAAGGTTGCATCTCACACACCTGTAATACTAGAATGTATAAAAATGAGACAGTAAAATTTATACTATTTTTGGCTTAAAGTTTCTCCAGTGAGATTCTAAATAATAATGATAAATAGCAATGTCCCATTATGACTAATAGTCCAAGATAGGCTTTTAACATGCTGTATGCCTTAAAATACTTTGTTAAGCTCATCCATGCTTGGGTTTTGAGCAAGTTCAGATGTATATCTGTAAGATCGGCAAGCAGCATGACTAATTATCCCTAAGTGCATTTATCATTAAATAAACCTCACAGGAGACAGAACGATTGTTTATCTTAGCAGTATAAGACTGGGGATGGTAGATTGCTCTAGAACATGAGATTACATTGCCAGAATGGCGCTATTTATTAAGCTATGATAACGCTAATGTTCCTCTTTGATGTATAGCGTGTGCGACTTCAGCTGAACTTGTAGAGAGCCTTAAGGATGTTTCATTGAACATTTAGTATGGCAGCCAGCCAGAATACATTTAGCTTAAGCCCAGATGACGGGCTGGTAATGAGGTAGTGATTGATGACCGCAGCTTCCTTATGAAAACCTGCTTGATATGCTGGGGGGATGCATTGCTGACTCTTTTCATTTCCCTCCCTGTGATATTAGTTATTTTTACTGTAGAAGTTACATGGGCTTGGGCTTATGCATTCTTGCTATCACTTTTAGATTACAATCGAACTGTGGTGTAGAATTTTAGACGTCCAGCCCTCTGGCTATATTTATGTATAATTCAAATCTCAATTTCAAAGGAGTCTTTAAAAATCACTTGAAAAAACTAGAAATGTCTTATCCATAAAATACTCTAATATTCTTATTTTGCATCTTTTTAATGTTATAATTCTTCTGACTTCTTTCTTCCTACCCCCTATGGTATGAGGAAGCTCTCTTCTCAGCCTTCTAACTTCAAAGGAAAAAAAAAAAACAATTGTCCAAATTACTAAATACAAAGAATTTATTCTCAATTCTTCACACATTTTAGTGGAGTGAATCTAGTATCTTTTCCTGAATAAAACATGGAAACATTATTAATTCATGTCTATTTGTATATATGAGACTGCCTTGTCCCAACTGCAAATGGAACATCCCACTTTGGATCATTTTGGAAAGTCGCCATGAGTATTTGCTGTCTTCCTCTGTGTCGCCATCAATCACTTCCCACATTGGTTTCACAGAACCCCGTGTGATTACAAAATGCCACTTTACAGAATGACCACTTTGGGTGCCTACTGACCTGGGCCAAGGTGGAGAGAAGGCCCTAGATTAACATTTCACCTGTAATAAATCTTGCTTGTTGAAATGCCAACAACAAATAATGTTTCCCAAGATTGACAAGAGAAAATAAACTACCCTTCTGTCCGCTTTGATCCTGGCTAGCTGGGCTTTCAATTTTGTCTGTCAGAAGAGAGTCTGTGCCCCTTTGTTGCCTTGGAAGCATTATTCTTTTGGGGTTAGGGTGACCCAACACTCAAAACTCCTGATCACCAACCATCTCAGCAGCTGCTGGGTCAGCATAAGTTTGAAGCGCTAGGCTACCCAGCTGAGCTAGCAAGAAATGTGGTTATATGTGAAACTTGTTCCATGAGGCTATTTTTGTGGTTGTTTCAGTTACCTTTTTGTCTTCAATAATTTAAGTTATTATAAGACCTGGAATGAAACAAATGGAGAGAAGAGGAGTATTATTGTCCCATTGAGGTTTGGTTTATCTCTTGAAGCCTTTTCATAATACTTCCCATTGACAGGCTGTGTAAACAGTGAGAAGCTGTACTGCCCTGATAATTCCTTACTCCTCATCAGAAATAGTATCAAAATTAAGAGATGTACCAAAGTACATGACATACCCTTCTGATTACAGACGTTATCTTTTATTGATAAGTTGCTAACCACTATTACCACTGAACCATACTTTCTTACTGGAGATGAAGAAAGTTGTTATTAACTGGAAAAAGTTTCCAGTGGCAAAATTTTGACCTGAAATTAATTATTTACAAGCTTTGTAGGAAGACTCGCTAAGTCAGTGCTACAGCTGAGAAACAAGCCAACACTCTCTCCAAAACAGCTTGAAGCTGACAAAACACTAGGCTCTGAGGTCCTAGAGAGGCAAGAGGTCTGGGTCCTTGTGAGCTCTGAGCTGCAGGAGAGATAGCACAGGAAAATATGCAGAAGAAGGGGTGAGCCTCCTAACAGGGGGTCAGAGGGACCTAGAAATAGGATGATTGGGAAGTCAGAAAGAAACAGAACAATGGTAATTTAGGCAATAGGATATAGACAGAAAATATATTTAAAGGAACTTAGAGAGCAAAAGAAACAGTAAATGAAAGTATATATTTGGGGGGAAATGGAAGCTAATCGAAAAGATAGTATCCAGAAAATTTTATAGTAAATTATCAAAATGATTAACTGTAAAAATATTGTATTTCAATCACCCTTAACATATCAATTGTGTTTATTTTGCTGCTAAATGCCCCATGGGTGTTGCCTTCTGCTGTCTCTACTTAACAGGTAAATCATAAAATGATTTATGTGACCACATTGTTGTCTAATTCCTAATTTTTCAAACTCAGTAAGTTTGCTGAATATATTGATACAGGAGGAATGCTTGTAATATTTTATTTATATATTTTTTCTACAGTGGGAAGGTAGGGTAAATTTTTAGATGGGTTTCTCAGAAACAGCCTACCTTGGGAGGGATATTTGTGCATCTGAAATGCATGAGAGTGACAGGTGTGGTGACTTTCTTCCTTTTGATAAAATATGGCTTCATCAAACTAAGTATGGAAGTCCAAAACAAGGACAGCCTTCCTGATTATGCATGCCTGGTGTGTACAAGCTATCCTGAACACAGAGCATCCCTGCTTTCCCCCTGATTATATACATGGCAAGAAACCACATAGCCTCACATTAAAATTCATTAGGGCTTTTTTAAAACACATAATGCACTTGTATCTCTGTAATTCTTGTTCTACCTATTTTTTGCGTATGTGTGTATATAATATATAGCACCTTTTGTAAATTTAAGTGGAATTTGGATTCCATTTCATAATTTGTGGCATGTCTCATCTTGTAAAAAATACAAAAGGTAATATTGTTATCATCTTTATTAGCAATGATGCTAAGTGATCCTGAATTTCCTATAATTAACTGTTATTTAATAAGATTGTTTCAGATTATTATGGTAGGCTTTATTGCAAAATCTAAAACAGGCAAAACATAGGATGCCAAAGGCATCATCTCTTGTTTCTAAGAGATTTGCCGATGATAGTTTAACTGTTCAGGTCTGGGAATATTTTCACCTTCACACAGGTGGTAAGAGAGTGACAGTATCTGGTGGGCGGTATCTGGAGGTGTAACTTGTATAGAGTAAAGTTGTGGTAATTATAAAATCAAGGTCCGTGGGAGTAGCGAATAATGTAGGTAGTAAGCTGAAGGAAAGAAGTCACATAGAGGTAGGGGGTCACAGAAACATACAGAAAGTAGGGTAAAGATTACAAATATATTTCCCTCAACCATGAAATGGAAACAGTCTATCGTAGCATCTGGGTAACAGGATGGGTAAGTGCCTTCTGGATGTGGCCCATGAACATGACCCAGATTTCATAGACAGTCCCCCTCCCTTTCAGTATCTATGAAATTTTCATATCCTGAATTAGGCTTATAAATGTCTCTAAAATGGGAACCTGTGTTTGCAGTTTTATTGTCGTTATCACACGCCAGCTACCTGTCTTCTCCCTCCTAGACACTTATAATATAGCGTGCAAATTGGTTTTTCTAATGATAGCTTCAAAAAGTTTTAGCATATCTCAAAAGCCTTTTATGATTTTGCCTTCTGGACCCAATAGTGTTGTAACCATTACATGATTTTTTGTGTAATTTATATGATATGTATATATAATACTATATTATCTGATGTTTTCAGGGGCATCATGCCACATAGTGATCTACTTATACTATTCAGTCCCTTGAGGTCATTTCAGCTGAAAAAAATATCTGTAGATACAATGTCCCATGCTAAGGAAATCTGACCTTCAACCCAATATTTGCTGTCAGATATGAAGTGAGGACTGTGGCAGTCACAAAGCTGGGAGATTATGACACAGGATTCTGTAAATGGCTTAGATAGTGCTGCATCAAGTGAGTAAAGACATACACATGTTCTGGTCCTTAGGGACCCTTGGGAAGTGCAGAATAGAAGAACAACCACGGGGAAAGTTACTCCTGATGGGTGCTTCATGTTCTTGGGTGCCCCCTAAAGTACAGAGGACTCGCCAGCATGCAGCTGGATAAGACTGTACCTATTCCGTATTTGGGACTTATTGCACACCTAACATTGATCCTTAAATTCAGTGTCTTCTAAGTTAAAACAAATTAAATTTATATCAAAACTGTGATTTTGCCAGGCTTGGTGGTACATGCCTTTAATCCCAGCACTTGAGAGGCAGAGGCAGGCAGATTTCTGAGTTTGAGGCCAGACTGGTCTACAGAGTGAGTTCCAGGACAGCCAGGGCTATACAGAGAAACCCTGTCTCAAAAACAAAACAAAACAAACAAACAAAAACCTGTGATTTTTTTTTAAAGCACAGTAGATAACTTCCCTGTTCTGTAGGCTGATTGTGTTTATCCAATGCATAGACAAAAATTGGAATGCAATGGCATTAGAAAATAGGAGCTTGGGGAGGACCGAATGGCTGTGAGATGAAAGGTCTTATGGGTAAGCCAGTGTTCCTGCAATAGAAGCTCTGTGGAGCTTTCTGAACCTTCTATGAGGTTCAGAGCTTCTTTCTATGCAGGAAGATGATGACTTGCAGGTAAGCAGCACAAGGGCCTTTGGAACTGGAGTGTGCTGGCTGCACCTCCCTTCTCAGTCAGAACCCCCTGAACTCTAAGAAATAGCCTTTTGCTGTGAGTCAGCCACTCAGCTTGTTCCCCTTGGTCAAAGCTGCTAGAGGAGACTAAGATGTCTCAGAAATGTGGTTCAGTAGGGGGGTTTTAGGAGGGAAAAACCAGGAAAGGGGTTAAGATTTGAAATATTTATAAAGAAAATATGTAATAAATAAAAAGAAAGTAGTTTTCCCCCCCTCAGGCAGTATATCCTGATTATAGCGTCTTCTTCCTGTGTTCCTCCTCATTCCTCAACTCCCTTCCTCTCCAGATCCACTCCCTTTCTATTTTAAAACTGTTTTTGCTTTAAACAAACTAAGTATACCTATGTATTCCATTAAGATTTTTGGGGGGAATTGAATGTAAGTCACCCAGAAAATAGGTGACACATAATATATATTTCAGGAATGAAAGTCCCACCCTAACTCTCTTCCTTTTCTGTGTCTTTCCATTTTGACAATTGTCACTGCCACACAGGAGGGAGGCATGCTAAGACTTGATTGCTCTCACCTGAGAAAATACTATAAATAATGACCGATCCCAATTTCACAATGTGTTAGAAGACTTATACTTATTCTGGGAAATATATGCATCTGGTTCCGAAGCAATAAAAGCCGAAATCTGAGGCAGAATATGTACTTCAGTTAGACCAAGTTTTTTAAATAGAGCTAGAAACTCACTGCTTGCTTCTTTTCCTGCCATTTGGAGTGAGTAGTTGTACCCATTGTAAATATTCACTTTCAAGTTCATTGCAATGAACAGATAAAATGCAAAAGACATGGTATATTCTTTTCACCAATACTTAAATATTCCTACAGTGTTTTTTTTCTCCATTCCACAGATAGAGGGATCAGTAAAAGAAGAAAGGCCTCTGACCTTCTCTTCTTTCTTGGGTAGATACAGAGTCATCATGACAAGGATTCTTATCATGGATCCTTGGAGTGACTCAAGAAGACAATGCTATGTTTGTGTGGAAGGATTTGTCATCTGCACAGCCTACGAGAACTCCCACCTCCATTCTCTGTCATAAGCAGGCCTGTCATAATGAATGTATGAGGCTTCAGAATTCAAAATGGGCAATTAGTATTTTATTACTGACTTATTTTGCCAGGACTGTGTTAAAAAAAAAAAAAAAACACCACAAGTTGGTAGTTGAAACAAAACAATTTTTCCACAATTCTCGTGGCTAAAGTACTGAGATCAGGGTGTGTGTGTGTGTGTGTGTGTGGATGTATGTGCATGTGAGTATGCATGTGGGTGTGCATGCATATGTGTGCTATGTGGGTGTGCATGTATATATGTAAGTGTGTGTGACTGTGCATGTATGTGCATTCTTGTGTGTGAGTGCATCTGTATGAATGTGCATGTATGAATGTGTGTGTGTGCATGTGTGTGTTAGGTGTGAGTGTGTATGCATGAATGTATGTTAGTATGTATGACTGTGCATGTATGTGCATTTTTGTGTGTGAGTGCATCTGTACGATTGTGCATGTATGAATGTGTTTGTATGTACATGCGCACACACATGTGTGTGCGCACACCCACACTTAGACCTATCACTTTGCCTGCAGGCAGTCCTCTACTCTGTGTGTTCACACTGTCTACCCTCTGTATATGTCTATATATCTGTCTTCATTTCTTCTTGATTTCAGGACACCAGTAACAGTGGACTAAATGCCTTAATTTGAATCAATTCTTAAGGATCATTTCTGAAATATGGTCACTGTACTTAGTTCTAAGGTGCTGAATATTAGGGCTTCAAACTATAAATTACTATTCTAATCAAGGTGCACAAAAACAGCAGTTTTACAGACTAACTACAATTTTTTTTTACCATTTTATTTATGTTTTGTCATGGTTTGAAAGAATCTCTTTATGGTTCAGTTATTTAAATTGAAGTTTAAAATTTGATTTATTATTTTATTTTTGTGTTTGTTAAACTTTTATTATTTGTTGAGAAAAATATTTATTTTCCATAGGAATTTACACTTTTCAAAACATTTTTGAGTCTATTAATATTTTATTATTTTTTATTAGATATTTTCTATATTTACATCTCAAATGTTATCATTTTTGCTGTTTTCCCCTCTGAAAAACCCCCTAACTCCTCCCCCCTCCTCCCTGCTCACCAACCCACCTACTCCCCCTTCCTGGCCCTGGCATTCTCCTCCATTGGGGCATAGAGCCTTCACATGACCAAGGGCCCATTGATGATCGACTAGGCCATCCTCTGCTACATATGTAGCTGGAGCCATGAATCCCACCACATGTATTCTTTGGTTGTTGGTTTAGTCCCTGGGAGTTCTGGGGATACTAGTTAGTTCATATTGTTGTTCCTCCAATGGAACTGCAAACACCTTTAGCTCCTTGGATACTTTCTCTAGCTTCTTCATTGGAGACCCTGTGCTCAGTCCAATGGATGGCTATAAGCATCCACTTTGTATTTGTCAGGCACTGGCAGAGCCTCTCAGGAGACAGCCATATCAGGCTCCTGTCAGCAAGCACTTGTTGGCATCCACAATAGTGTCTGGGTTTAGTGATTGTACATGGGATGGATCCCCAGGTGGGGCAGTCTCTGGATGGTCATTCATTCAGTCTCTGTTCCACACTTTGTCTCTGTAACTCCATCCATGGGTATTTTGTTTCCCCTTCTAAGAAGGATCGAAGTATCCACACTTGGTCTTCCTTTTTCTTGAGTTTCGTGTGGTTTGTGAATTGTATCTTGGGTATTCTGAGGCTCTTGGCTAATATCCACTTATCAGTGAGTGCATGCATACCTTGTGTGTTCTTTTGTGACTGGGTTAACTCACTCAGGATGATATACTCCAGATCCATGCATTTGCCTAAAAATTTCATAAATTCATTGTTTTAATAGCTGAGTAGTACTCCATTGTGTAAATGTACCACATTTTCTGTATCCATTCCACTGCTGAGGGACATCTGGGTTCTTTCCAGCTTCTGGTTATTATAAATAAGTCTGCTATAAACATAGTGGAGCATGTTTCCTTATTGCATGTTGGAACATCTTCTGGATCTATGCCTAGGAGTGGTATTGCTGGGTCCTCAGGTAGCAGTATGTCCAATTTTCTGAGGATCTGCCAAACTGATTTCCAGAGTGGTTTTACCATCTTGCAATCCCACAAGCAATGGAGTAGTGTTCCTGTTTCTTCACAACCTTGACAGCATCTTATGTCACGTGAGATTTTGATCTTAGCCATTCTGACTGGTGTGAGTTGCAATCTCACTGTTATTTTGATTTGCATTTCCCTGATGACTAAGGATGTTGAACATTTCTTTGGGTGCTTCTCAGCCATTAAGTATACCTTAGTTGAGAAATCTTTGTTTCACTCTGTACCCTATTTTGAATAGGGTTATTTGGTTCTCTGGAGTCTAACTTCTTCAGTTCTTTGTGTATATTGGATATTAGCTCTCTACTGGATGTAGGATATTTGTCCAATCTGTTGGTTACCATTTTGTCTTATTGACAAAAGTGTCCTTTGCCTTACAGAAGCTTATTATTTTATATATAGCTGTGTGTCATCATAGATTTAGGAATATCACAGGAGATCATGGATAGCATGGAGGGCATTGGATCCCTTTGAATTGAGTTACATACATTTTAAGCTACCTTGTGGGAGGGTGCTTGGATCTGGGTGTGGGTTTTCAGTAAGAACCATGATTTTTTTTTTAACCTGCTGATCCCTATCTCTAATTTTTTTGCAATAAATATTAAAAGTACTAAGAGGCAGGGCACTTAAGAAATGTTTGGTTGTGAGAGTACAGCATTTATGAATTGATTGATGACATGTTGGAAGGTTCTCCGCAGTCCAAAGTGAATTGCTCCTTCTTCCCTTGCCTGCTTATACTGCCTTGGTTCTCCAGCCCCACTCTAAGAGACTTTCTGACATCTCTCAGAAGATGAGCAGATACTAGGATCGGGATCTTAGGCTTCCCAACATTCACAACCATGAGCAAAAACAAACTTTCCTCCATAGACAACTCATTCTGGTTGATTCTGTTAGCCACAGAAAACAGGTTCTGTAAGCCCATCTGCCTAGAATTATCTTTCTTAGTAGTTAAAAAGAGTAGCTCTCTTTGATAATGATTTTGATCAAAAGCCCATGAAATGTGTCTGTTAGAAAGTACTGACTATTAGACCTTGTGAACCACTGAACCAGTGTGAACCAGTGTGACAAATGTATTTCCTGTTAATTCTCTAGTCAATTATGTGTTCTGTAGATTAGAAAACACCTTTCGTCATTTATAATAGCTCATGTCTAACAAATTACTCTAGTGCTCGGAGTGAGATCGGGCACTTTCTCCTGTCAGAGGAAAAGTCAGCAGGGATCTCAGGTTGGCATTCCATGTTGATTTCCCCACGTTGCCTGACACTCTGGGGGCATCCCTCCAGTGTCATCTACTACTTTACCTGCTTTGCTGTATCTGCTTTTGCTCTTTAACAGTGCTCACTTGTTTCCTAAATCACTTGTCTTGGCCATGCTCTTGGACTAACTGCACTCAGGTCCAGTTTGCAGAGAACTAAAATGGCCCAGTCTCAGTCTCTCGGGAACTGGTCTTTACTCTCCACCTTGCATTTTGCCTACATTTGAACTTTACATTCTCATCTTTTCTCCCAACATCACTTATGAAAAATAATCCTTCTTTTGGAGATTCTCTGAAATGACAGTCAGTTTCACAAGGCCCTTCTACTACCCCTCTGCATCTTGTCTGCCTTTCATGATTTGGGCCACACTATGAAATGAATAATTTAACATTTACAATGTATCCAGTATTGCATAGTCTACTGAAACCTAATGCTATCTAATCTCTTTCTCACTGTAATTGTTACATAAACTTCTTTAAATATTAGAATATTTTAGATGTACATAGTTATTAGAAAGATGCTACTGGCTACCATCTGGTGCTTTTTCTGGGTCTCTGTTCTCATATCATCTCATATTAATATAGAATCTGTTTTTATAATCAATACATTGACATTAATACTTTGTTACCAACATAAAGTTGGTATTTTACTTATATTACCTGTGCTGATTTTTTTTTGCTACTATCTTTTTAGTATGTGTGGTCTCCAGTCCCATTGTGCAACCAATTTTTTGTTCTCCCCTTGGCTGTTACATCATCTCAGATTTTGCTTATTTTAGATGACCTTGAGCATATAGAAGATTTCATAGCAGGTTTTTAAAATTGTTGTTATCATGACATTTCATAAGTGCTCTAAACTAGCCTTGTCATGACTCATGTTAACGTCAGTCACCAGGTTATAATAGATTGCATTATGATTCTTAATCATAACACAGCTGTTTCTTCTTTTCTTTAGGTATTTCTCACTACGAGTAGACCATACTTAAGTGAGGCTTATTCTGAAGCTCCTTGAAATTAGGGTAATTATGTAATTCCAGTGTGCTTGAGCATTTTCTCATTCTACCAACTGAAAACTACTGTGCTAGTCTGTTTTCATTTCTATGATAAAATTCCTGAGAAGATCATTGTAGAAAAAGGATAGTTTTTATCTTGCCACATATTTCTAAAGTTTCAACCATGGTCATTTGACAACCTTGTTTTCAACATGGGAGTTTGGCTCTATATTATGTCAGGGAGTGTGTGATAAAACAAAACTAATCAACCTATCGAAGCTGAGAAATATAGAGAGAAAAAGGTTAAATCCTAATATCTCCTTCAATGACACACCCACAGTGATCTAATATCCTAGGCTCCACCTCTTAGCCCCACAGGCTGATGGTCTCTCAAAGAGACTCCAGAGCTAAACTATAGGAACTTTGTTTACTAAATCTCAGTATCATCTTGTTATTCAATTGTGACAAAAAAAAAAAAAAAAAACTATCTGGCATTTACAACTAAAAGCTGATTATAAAAAGTAAAATAATGGGCCGGAGTATAAAAGCACACCCTGCCCTCCCAGAGGCTCCATGTGATTTTCTCCTGTACTCTTTGTACCGTAATCCGAGAGATCTCTGGAGTCTCCTAGCCAGATTGCTAGCAGTTAATAAACCAGTGAGGGTCAGATTCAGTGAAACAAGAGACAATGTCTCAAAAAGTAATGTGAAATTCAATCGAAGGAAACACCCAATGTGTATCTCTGGCCTTGACACACCTGTGCACACTTGTGTGTCTGCACCTGCTCATAAACAAGCTGCACACACACACACACACACACACACACACACACACATACACACACACACACACACACATACACACACAAGACATGAGAGAGAGGAAGGGAGGGAGGAAGGGAGAGAGAGAGAGATTAAATAGAAAATGATATCTCTACATGTCAGCACACTGAGGAAAAAAGAACATATGCTAATAGTTTGATGAAATAATGAACACTATAACAGACAAGTTAGGATTTCTGATTTCTTAAGTTATAAGCCACTTGAAGTTCAAAGGATGCACCTTTTTGAAAACCAATTTGCCTAATTTAAGCAGACAAATGATCCTCAAGAAGTTGTGAGATTCTCCTTGTGACAGGTCTGAGCACATTCAGGGGATCTGGAAACGCAGAAGTTTTAGATTGCATCCTGTGTGTCACTTGGAATAGGGACTGAAGCTGAGTGAGACCCAGGCGGATAATTCTGAAGTTTCTCTGCTTTTTCAGCTTAGTCTCAGAGATGTGGTGAAGCTTCAAAATTAAATTAAAAGAATGTCTCAAAACAGTTCTTGGAACTTTCTTAGTTCTTTCCATTTTGCTTGTTTGTTTGGGATTTTTTTGTACGTAGAATCAGTCATTGCAATCACAGATGTTTGAATTTGATTTAACTTCCTGAAATCTATTTTCCAACATGAGAAAAAGCTGTCAAACAATATATGCATAAATGCCACTGGTAAAATTTCAAGATGCTAAGCCCAGAAAATAATGTTGTCCTATTAAAAATATCCATTTAATAAAGTTCCTATCAGACTTCCTAGAAACTAAATGTAATTAGAATGTGCAAAGGCGTACATACATGGAAACAAGAAAGGTACAAATAATGAAGAAACCAAAACGTTTCAAAGGTAAAAGAAATGTAGATACTCTGTGGTAGATGCCTGTTAGGTTTACACAACTAGAGCAAATTGTTGAAGCTTTCTTTACCATCTCTTCTACTAATTAAAAAGAAGAGTAAATTGTCCTTTCAGAACTACCATTCTAAGAATTAAGTAAATAGTCCAGTTTTGTTGGAAGTAACTTTATCTCTGTCTTTTGTTGTAAAGGATTAAGGAAGCTTGAATCAAACAGCTCAGTGTTTTGTTTCCTAACAAGCATCTCTATCATAAATGAGAAGTCCCCAGCAATAAATAATTAAGGTACTTGAAAATAATTTGATACTAATTCATAAAAGCAATCATAAAGTTGTAACATCATGTTTAACCTGTCCAAAAGGAAAAAAAAAAGTTGTGAGTGTCAATTGCCTTGAAGGCAAACAGTTAATCACATTTCTATACAATATCAGATTTTGTGTTTTTCCAATGGAAGTGAAATAAAATAATAAAAAATCAACAAGCTATATCATCTTGATAACAGCTCATCAATGTGAAATATTAATTATCAGTTACGATTGAGTCTACCAAATATCGCCTAGAAGCAAAGATGATAATGACCAATAATAGAGACAAAATCACCTTCACTGTGGTTAGTTTTCTGAAGACTGACAGAAAGTTGTACCCTCTGTTTTTGCAGCTCATAACTGTTTCTTCTCTGTGCGCCACCTAAGATGTGATCTGATGTCATGACCAAAGCTTTACTTCTGGCTCTGAGCAGGAACCCAATGCTCCCTTTACAATGGTAAATGCTGGACAGGGTGGCATGCAAGCCTGGTTGTCTGAATTCAAGTCTTACACTCGTTGCTCATGTTTGGCTTCCTGAGTTGCCTCACAGAAGTGTTTGTCATAGTACAGGTAGAGAGTAGCTCTAGACACTGAGTTGGTTGTCACTTGTCATTCAAAGGAGAGGTGGTATATGTTCCCACTGAACTTTTATTCTCACATAAAGAACAAAACTTGTTAGAGAAAAATGAATGCAACTGAAAATAACCATATTAATTGGATTAAGTTAATCTCAGAAAGACAAACAGTCCATACTTTGTTGCATTTGCAATTCTTAGATTTTGTATAGAGCTCTAAAATCCTGTATTGCATGAAAGTAAAAATGAAACTGTTCCAGGGAACAAAGATTACAGGGGAACTTATGGGAAAAGAGGCGTGTGTGGAGTATAGAAAATGATGTAATCAACATACACATTAATACCTTTATAAAGTGTATTTACAGAAAACAGTACAATTTACAATGAATAAATACCAATGACTACAACAATATAAATTAAAAAAAAAATTAGAGCTCTAAAAGAATAGATGAGCCACCCACATGTTAGAGAGCAAGGATACCAAGGTGGAATCTTGAAACAATTACATGTCTAATGAACCGAATCATAAAACATCAAGGCATGTGTTCCATGTCTGCCCCTTCTGTTTCACTTCATGGGCTAGTAATTTATTTTTACGTTGTTTTTTACATTTAGATTTTTTTTTCAAGGTTGACTGGAACTATAGCAGGCTGGTTGCCATGGAAACTTTAAGAACATTGATCTAGAATGGCACTAAGGCAATGGGTTTACTTTTCTTATCAGTCAAATCACATAAAAGAAGGCTGGGAAAAGCCCTTTTACCATCTAGATGACAGTATCATGAGGGCTCCTGGGCCAGGCAGTGTTCTCTACATAACTTTGGTTATGGAAACATGGTTATGACATCTGTAGCGGGTGTGGGTGTATTTCCAGAGTCTAAATGGCAAACTGAGAGTTTGACACATGAAGACAACCTGAGGTTTTGCCTTCCCTTTATAAGAGTTTTCCCTTTCAATGTGAGAACTGATAGCATCATAGGACAAAACCCTATGGACTGAAGATGGACTTCCTGCACTGACTTGATGGATCTGGATGGAGTGTGGGTTTCTTTGTTTCTCCTGTGTCCCCATGTGATGGAGATACTGCACATTAGTAGATTGCTAATTCAAGGATTAATTATTCTAATTTCTGTCTATGCTCTCTTACCTGATTTCTGACAGAAGACTCTACTCCACCCTGAACAGAAACTTGGTACATGTGCTCGGAAGTTGCTACAGGCTCCTGGGAGATGTTTTACCTTTCCACTAGTCTAGTCATCTGACATGGTGTTTCCTAAAGGACTAGGAAGCCATTTCATTTTTCTGGGTCTGGAGAGAGGGCTGAGTAGACAAGAGTGTTTGCTCCCTTCAAGAGGTACCCAAGATCCGTTTGTAGCACTTCAAATAAGTTCAAATCAGATCAGATAACTTCAAATCCTATGGCTACATCACATGCTTTTTTCCATGCCTGGGTATCCATACACTTATAGCAGACATTCGCTCTCAGAAGTTGCTACAGGCTCCTGGTTGCATGCCTGGGTATCCATACACTTGTAGCAGACATTCGCTCTCAGAAGTTGCTACAGGCACCTGGGAGAGGTCTGGAGAGAGGGCTGAGTAGACAAGAGTGTTTGCTCCCTTCAAGAGGTACTCAAGATCTGTTTGTAGCACTTCAAATAAGTTCAAATCAGATCAGATAACTTCAAATCCTATGGCTACATCACATGCTTTTTGCATGCCTGGGTATTCATACACTTGTAGCAGACATTCGCTCTCATATACAAATGATTTATTTTCTTTTTCTGGGCCACATGTTCTTGTGAATCTGACGAAATGCCAAAACTCAACTTCTTTTAATGACAAAAGGCTCTCAAGAAATAGTTTACTGAAAGAACTCACTTTGACATAAAACAGACCTCACATTCAAGCCCTGGAAGTGGCTAAATAAATATTTAACACTTTCTGATTTTTTAATTGTTACAAAAACACTTAAAACCACTCCCAGAGACTTTATACCATGCCTGTCTACATATCGTCAGTTGTGTGGTGTCGTCTCTCAAGTCTCTGCGTTTCCTTTTCATTTTCCATTCAGTTTAGATTCAAGGACTTTCATGCCTCTGTATTTAATTTTGCTCGAGTTTTCTACTACCATCTGTGGCAGCTGTTGAGTCTTCTAAAAATTATGTGTGTACTTTTATCTTCTATAATTCCATTTACATCTTCTTACTACCTTTTTCCTCCATCATGTATTAAATGTTAACCTACAAATGTGACAGACAGGCTGCCTGATGTGGCAAAGCCACCACTCTTTATTGTTTCATAATAACGCAGTTTTTAGAATAGCTCCATTCAGCCATGGGTTTGTTCACTGCTCCTTTGTAGACATTTTCAAAATTTCTGCTGGATCATAGTATTGAGGCCATGTGGAGGAGATTTTCAGCCTTCTAAATGTGTGTGCATTATGTATTTTTCCCACATGCATGGTTAAATTCAATTTGAATAGTTAGGAATTAGGTCATTGGGTCATGAAGGAGAACGAGAAAAGGGAGAAAAAAGAGAGTGGGAAAGGAAGGAATGAAGGAAGTGAATAATGTCATAGACACAATTTTAAAACAAGTTTCTAGTATACTAATCTGAAGCTGTATGTGTGTGTTTGTGTCTATGTGTATGTACAATGTGTGTGTGTGGTTTTGGTGTTTGTGTACATGTGTGTATATGCTTGTGTCTGTGTATATGTGTGAGAATTGTATAAGTATGTGTGTGATATAAATGTATTGTGTATGTAGTATGTGTGGCATGTACATGTGGGGTGTCTGTGTGTGTAGGGATTATGGTATGGGGTATCTATGTATTTTTACGACATATATATATATATATATATATATATATACATATATATATACATATATATAATTAACACAGCAAAAATGAAAATTATTCAAGTCACTCACTGGTGAAACATTTTTCTTTTATCTAAGTACTAGGTCTTCCTTCTTTGTGTTATTACAATTGCCTAAGAATTTAAGTAATTGCCTAAATTTTAACTGCTGTGCAGACTGAGCTAGTTATTAATACTTGTGAATCTACGATTTATAATACCAGCATGGCTGAAATCTCGGTTTGAGTATAACATTCAAGTGGGTTTTATGAATAATTAATTGAACACTATGCAAGGATTCCATCCTTTTCTATTTTGTACCTGCTCTCCAAATGCAATCCTACCTACCTCAAAAAGATAGGATTTTGAATATGAAATTTCACCTGGATTTAGAATAATTTTCAATCTCAGTCTAAAATTATTTTTGAAGCCTTGAATTTTGAAAAGAATAAGATTATATGTTTATATAAAGGTTTTCTGAGAAAATATGTAAGCAAATCAAACCTGAAAAAATGAATTTACCATTTCTCCATTTACTTAATATTTGGTAAGTGTTTAAAATTGAATTGGTGAAAATACTATGGAGAGAGGACAAGTGTGCTAGCTCATCAGGTAAAGGCACCAGCAGCCAAGCCTCGTGGCCTAAGATCAATCCACAGGGGCATGTGGTGGAATGGAATAACCGGCTCTTGGACTCTTGAATGCATTCCTATACCGTCCTTATACATAGCACCACATACACACACACACACACACACACACACAGAGAGAGAGAGAGAGAGAGAGAGAGAGAGAGAGAGAGCACACAGAGAGAGAGGGAGAGGGAGAGAGAGAGAGATACACAAACATCCAAACACACACACACACACACACACACACACACACACACACACACCACAACCCCCCACACCACACCTACATACACATACACTAATTAAAGCTCTTAATAAAAGAATGTAGAGAAAAATGAAACAGGACCTAGACTTTAGGAATTCACATAAAAGAGAATAGAATAATATTAATTATTATGGCTTTCGAATACTAGGAACATGCTGGTGCTTATGTGCATATTAATTTTCAACTTAGGGATCAGTGATATTTGGACAGTAGTGCAGAGTTTAGCAATCTGAAGTGTTCTTCACAAAGATTTATTAGGTTTATATATGTTTGGCTGCTTATATATGTGTGCACTATATGCTTGCATGGTGTCAGATTCCAGGAAGTAAATTTACCAATTTTTCGGGATTGCTGTGGCGGATGCTAGAAACTAAAGTTGGACTTTATACAAGGACTCTTAACTGTTGAGTCATCATAGCAGTACCTAAAATGTATAAAACTTGGCAGTAGCTGTAGGTTTTCCTAAGTCTGAAATTTTAAATAATTAAAGCACAAATGAGAGAACTGTGATTATGGACACAATGTACATCTTTTTTTTTTTTTCATTAAGAATGTTATGCTTGGTGTTAACCAGATTACAGTAGGTAAGAATATTTAGAATTTTAAACCTGTTATCTTAATTCTGAGACACTGGGGTTTTTATAACATCAGAAACCTCGTCAATTAATGACATTAATTATTCCTGTGTATGCCTACTTAAAAGTGATAAAAATACATATTGGAAACATATTTGTGTGGGTAAAGGAAGGTGTACACTCAGTTGATTTTGATAAGTAGTCATGATTCTTCCACTGTTAATGAACATGAAGTGTGACTGAGAATTCAGACCTTGCCTCAGCACTGGCAATGATGAGCTGCAGTTCTATTCAAGGCAAGCCACCTCTGAGATATTCATGCATAAACTGTGCCTTATCTCCAGCGATCACTGGTTTTATTGATGCAATATTTTATGTTCTCCAACTAATAGGGGGGAAACCCACTGTTTTGTAAACATGAAGAATAAGTAAAATTTATTATACAACCTTTAATCTACTAAAAACCCAGAGTGAATATCATTTTTGCTAAATTCATTAGCACATGGGTGCTAAATTAACACCTCCTGGTTCAAATCTCCCTCTTGTAGGTCTTCCTTTACCTACTCATTTTCTTTCTTTGTATCCCTTTGTAAATAAAGTATTTGATCTATCCCAAATGCTGAAGATGAAACCAACACATTGCCCATGGCTTACACATGTGCTTCCACTAAACTATCTGCCCCACCTGTTAAAGTCTTCTGAAGCAAGCCTAATTTGAAAGTGACACACATGTCTGTGTTTCACTGATGAAACCCTATCCCTACTGTAGTGTTGTGAAGCAGGTCTTATCAGAGGTGATTAGGTCTTGAAAGCATCATAGAAGTGTCTGAAATTAGTGCCTTTATAAAATATGCTCAGGAGAGCCTAGTTGCCCCTTTCATAGTCCAGGGACACATCGTTAGACACCAAACAGAATGGTGCCTTGATCCTGCTCTTCTAATATCTAGAAAAATAGTCCAGTTTTCACAAATTCTATAACTTATTTTGCAATGGTAGGTTGAATAGTTATGCATATGTCTTTACATTTTCTCAATGTAGTATATAAATGCTATTTTATTATTGAAATCTCTCAATATCTGTTAAATAGTTGGTGAGTGCAGTATTAATAATGAAGAATGGTTTTTTTAAAAATCAAAGAATTGTAGTGTCATATTTACATTTTCTGAATAATTTTCAGAATACTGATGGTTGATTTCTCTGAGGACAGAGATCAACAAAAATTTCCCCTTATTTACTCAAGATTTAAAAATACTTTCTTTAGTTAAGAAGGAAACTGATTTTCAAGTTAAAGTCCATTGATGTGGGATACTGAAATCATTGGTCCCATCTATGTTACTCCAATATATTGAGGTAGCAATAAAAACCTAACACATAATGTTCACTCTAAATACTACAAAACTATCAGTAGTATATGTGAGTCTTAACTGAATTACCTCAGTCTTTCAGGGTAGCACATGGTTCATCAGAAAATCGAGGAAAACCAAGACTTTTCAGCACATTGGACAGGGCAAAGGTTGCCAGGTAGAAAGAAGGACCGCTGACATGATAATATGTCTTAGTTGGTTGTTGTTGTTGTTGCTGCTGCTGCTGCTGCTACTACTGTTGTTTTGAGACAGAGTCTCTTGAATCACAAGATCCCTTCAAACTCTCTGTTTGGCTGAGAATGACCTGCAACTTCTAACCTTCCTTTCTCTAACTCTAGGTTCTAGAATTACAGATATATGACTCAGTGCCCACTTTATGTAGCGCTAAAGATTCAACCAGGGCCTCATGCATGCGAGGCAATTACTGTACTGACCAGGCTCTTTCTCAAGCTGTTGTTATTTCATATATAATCTTTATAGATAAAATGAAATGCTAAATAAGACAGTGTTTGTTACTTAATAAATGACATAGGCACTGCATGTTTCATGAGGATGTCACCTTCCTTAATTGTTTCAAACCATGAGCTTTTCATTGAGGTGCATATTAACTGCAGAGATAATAACATTTCTATATGTAAATATTTTAAATGAAAAACACTGGAACTATTTTCCAGGCACAAGGGGGGAAGCATTTACATCCTGAAAGGATTATTTTAACTTTAACCCTTTGATTTGAGTGGTTAACCATATAAGAAATATATATATTTTTACATTAGTACTATTAGCAAGTGTTTTCGACCAACTGAGGTAAGAGGATTAAACGCCACCGTGATAGGTACGTAGAGATCCTCATGAGATTATTCCTTGTTATAACAGCCGAGCAGGGACAGGCAACTTGATTTCCTGTCTATTGAGCAGGTGCTTCTTCTTATTTTAAATCATGAAATGAATGAAACTCCACAGAGATAATACCATCTTACATTTATATGGTGAAGTTATAATATACTATCACAATAGTAAGTAGGCCTATTAAACCTTATCTCCTTTTAATACCACTTAATATAAATGCAGGGGGTCTATGAAGATTGGATATAAACTAAATATTTGGGATTACAATATGTATTACAGATGAGCATTTATGCCTCCTCTTTTCTTTATCCACTAAAGCTAAACCCTATGTCAACGATTAAGCGATGGAGATTTTTACTTCTGTTTGTTTGAAAGTATCAAATAAAATCCCTCAGTTCTTCTAAGATATTTTAAAAGTGTTTTGAAAAGAGACAAGAGGGATTTTTTTGTTTTGTTTTTGTATTTTGTATTTTTGTATGTCTTAGTTCTTCTTAACCTATCACACCCCACCCTACTTTATAGCCATGGAAAATAGACAATACTTGCTGTCCTCTCAGACTCATGTTTAATTTTCAAAGAATATAGGATAATGTTCCTCTATTAGGAGAGACAGAATGAGAATGGATCTGGATGGGGAAGGAGGGGACATGGGGAGGAATTGCCTGCGAGGAGTAGAGGGAGATTTATATAATCTATAAAGAAGTTGATGGACTTCTTACATGGTTAAGACAGAGGATTATCCAAGTAAATACATAAATGAATAAAAATAAGTCAATTAAAAAAAAGAAGTTGATGGAAAATTACTTAATTGGTTAAAACATAAGCTGGAGTGCTGAAAGGCTTATCTGCAGTTCATTTATTAAACTGCCTTCGACGGGGATGGTTAATTTGAAAGACAACTAAAAATCATTTCTGAAAAGAGCATAGGAAGCATATAGTAGATCCTTCATAGAGCCTCTGTGCACTTGGTTTAGAATGGTTGGAGGGGACTCTAGTAACATTGTAAGTAGTTGTTGGTTTATTTTGTAATAAAGTTACACTGTTTCTATTGCTAATAAATCTCAGTTAACAGTTGATTTTGATCAGGCACAGTCATATGCACTTGAAGATTTTATGAGAAAAATTATCAAAAAAGTTCTGTCAGATAGCCTTCTGATATTAAAATATTTAAAACATCTAGATCTAAAATTTTGTATTTTTATGAAGGTTCCCTGTTGTACCACACGTTGTGACTCTTTGCTTTGCTGAGTCTTCCTCTCTGTCATTCTCTCTCCTGCCTTGACAGCCCTGGGGTATGAATTCTGATCCCACCTTCTCTGCTTACTTCTTGTTGTATTGTTCTATTTAACCACATTGTAGCCAGATTCATCTGCCTACCAACCACTTGGTTGTGCCTGATGTTCCCTAATTTTCCACTTAAGATGCAGGCACTTTCTTTGTTTCTTTTCTATTTTATCACTGAAATTAGCAATTAGCGTGGAGTTGCCTATGGAAAAAAAAGACGAATCACTGATATCATTATACTAGGCACAAGAGCTCATTAAACTAATTGGTTTTATGTGTGGGTAGATCTGGATAGGACTAGGCTGCCACACTGGGCCAGAGAAAACTAACTTTCAAATAGATATTGTTTAGCTATCTAATTAACATTCACTGTGAAACAAAAGATTTTTAAATACTAAAATTCATGTATAGACATAGACTCAATTACTAATTCATTTCTCTTGTCTGAAACTGTCATTGTTTTTAAAGTAAAAATTTCCAAGTGAGCCCAACTTATTATCTTTTTTCTTTTCAGAAAATTTTACACCAATCAATTTGGAATCAAGTGATAAAATAAATAAGTTCTTCTCTATTGGCTTATGAATATTAGTTCATTACTATTGCCAGATTTGAGCTATGAGTTGGTGTTGTGTGACACTATTCCTGGGAGATATCATCAAATATCCAAATATCTCCTTCCAGATAAGAAAGCAATGGAAGACCAAAGGCAGGATACTATGAAAATCAAAGTTGGTAAATGAATGAATTATTTGGGGTTCCATGCAGATGTATGGCTGAGGGGACTCTTTAAGGAAGCAGGTATTGCTCTAGGCTACTGGATCAATAAAATCCATTCCATCTTCAGTGACATCAATGTTGGAAACCTGTAATGCGGTACACAGCCTCAAGGTAGCTTAACTGATTGCAGAGTCCTTTCTGAAGCAGTACAGTTGGTTCTGACCCTCTTTCGGGAAGTTTGACTGATCTCTATTGCTTCCACAGAGTGAATCTAGTCTCTTCTAGTTAGTTTTGCTCATCTGGAAGTCCTCTAAGGTAGCTCAATTTGTTTTTGCATTTTTAGGCAGCTTGGAGTTGACCCTTTTCTTAGCATCTCAGTTTGTCTAAGATGTCTCTCAGCAGTTCTTCCTGCCAATATATGTTTGGGTGTTGGGAGTGGAGCCTAGAACATATGATTAGTTTTAGGAACTTCCTGATTCCTTTGAGTATTGGTGTGTGAGGGATATTCTTTTGTTTGGTTAGTTTGTTTTTTCACTTCTTTAGTTAAATGTGTTGGGGTAGGAGTGGAGTAGAGATGGAGTTTTTACTCTGTTTGCAGGAATATAAAGATCAGAGGAAAAAAATACCAAACCAAACCAAACCAATCCATAAATAAATAAACAAACAAACAAACAAACAAACAAATAAATAAATCATGAAATGGGCAGGGTTAAAAAAATAAATCAGAGGATCACTGGACAACTTTTAGGAATTGGTTCCCTCCACCATGCAGACTCTGGAGATCGACCTTGGCCCTCAGACTTGGTGGCAGATACTGCTGAGCTGTCCTGCTATCTCACTATTTACATTTATGTGTTAGTGTCAGGTCTACATTGTTACTTACATACACAATTTGTTCATTTTTCTCTTTGACCTAACAATTCTTATGTATCCTTCTAAAAAGTCACCCTTCCATATATCGATGCATCCATTTATTCTGTCAGTATTTTTGTTTCTTTATTCGGTGAACATGTGTTGACCACCCCTTTTATGTAGCCGGGGCTACGAAGGGAATTTTACAGAATTAATTACATCTGCCTCTCATAGCAGTTCTCCAAGATAAATATTTGTATTCTAATTACAAAATCAAAGGCTGGCTCCCAGAAGAAGTTAAACAATTTAGAAGGTGAGATTGTTAGAAGCATTCGGCTCATCTTTATGTCCTAAAGCCGTCCTGTGGCATCCAGAGCACTTAACCGGTGTTTCTGAAGCAATGAATGAGTGAGTCAGAATATATTGTCATGAAGCTTACACTTCACAAGTGAGTAGTTGAGCACTTCAAACAGTCGAGATTTACCCTCATTTTCCCTTTAGTTACAAATCCCTTGTAATCCCAGTGCTACTCAAGAACTTATTATCTTACTGAAGAAGGGTCTGTGGTTGAAAGATATTCAGTGAAGTTGCTTAAGATTTCACCATTGTAAGAAGCAGGTTTGGAGATAGAACAGAGCTTCTGACCATGCGTGTATGAACTTTCTGTACCCACAGTTCATAATGTATGTGAATGCCCAGAAATTGCAGTATCCATGATGGTGATTTGTGGAAGTAAAAATGTTGCTGATCAATTGAAAAAACCTAAGCATGACTGTATGTTACAACTTGACACTATAAGTGACAAGTTGTAACTACCATGATTCTCCTTGTTAAATCCAAGGATATCTTATACTCACTCTTCTGAATCCAATGCAATATTTTACTTTTAATGCTATAGAAAATGAGGTCATATGTGCCCTCATATGCAGGTGAATTATGATCTGTATACATATGAATGTATATAGACACATATGCCTATGTTTATGTGCATAAGCATGTGCACATCATGAGATATTCTGTTTCTGACATTACACATACTTTGCATTCTCCAAATATGCTTGTGGAACCAGCTGCTCTTGATATACTAAATATTGCATTTTGTCATTAATTAAACATTAATAATTTCACCTGAAGAAATTAAGTATAAAATTGCTAGTATATTTGCAACTATAAAAGCATAAAAATTGTGTGAAACTGTGCTAGAAAACCTGATTTCACTTGAAACTATGAAGCAACAATACATAGAATCTAGGGTCTTTCCTATAGTCTGTTGATCATATTTATCCAAAGACATATTTCTGTATACCTTTTCAATGTTAGTACTTTCAGTAGAGGGTCTGAAAATATGGACAGGGAATTATGAAAAATGATAATTTAGATGTGTCCTTTCCTGGAATATCAGTTCAATAAATTCTTTTATTTCATCTGTACATATGCAAATCTATTTTTTTTTCTTCCTCTCGAGATGAATCCAGAATCAGTAGTCTGCATTCTTTCATTCCTGGTCAGGAGATTAAAATTGATCACCGGGCACACAAGGGAGTCTCCAGTTCTATCACTGTTCAGTGCGGTTAACAAGACCATGATTGTCTTCTGTTCTCCTTAACAAGTTACACGTATTATTGATTCCAGGGTCCATCTGAGTCAGAACGGATGTTGTGTGGCTTGAAAATATTTTGCTACATTTAAGACATAAAGAGCTATGAATCCTTATAGCAACTGGGACAGGTAGAGTTTAACTTTGACAAATGAAGATATATACTTTTTTTGAGCTGACAGAATTCTTCGGGTAGAAATAATGAATGAACATTTGACACTTGATTTAACACAGGTCAACTGACTTGCAGGAAAAGAATGAGAATAACACTTTAATTATTACCCTTTCTTCAAAATGAATTGATGATAGGTTTGTCATGGTAGATCTGCACTTTAAACAAATGGGTCAGGCATAGCACATTCTTTATAAGACATCATTTAAATACAAGGAAGCATGGTTTACTCAAAATCAATTGGCAATACAGAACAGAGAAGACTGTAGGAGAATAATTACCCACAAACCATTCCTGTCTGTTTTCTTTATTGTGAATAAAACTGCTCAATGCCTAATTGTATGGCAAATTGTTAGGTTAGATTAAATATCTTTTTTTTCTCTTCCTAAGTATAAAACATGTAATATATTAATGTACACACACACACACACACACACACACACACACACACAAACACACATGTATATACCCATGCATACATGCAAATATATTGCCCTGGAACTGGAGGGACAGGTGGTTATGAGTGTCTGTTGGTTCTGGATCCTCTGCAAGGGCAGCAAGCACTCAGCTGAGCAATGTCTACTGCCCCTCTAACACCCATTTTATGGAACTGTGGGGGAAGCATGGTGTTGAAGAATTTGACTTGATTTATGTCTAGTCTTTGAAAGCACACTTCACCCCTCTAAGCCTCACTTTCCCATTTCTAAATGGGCAAGAAGATACACAGATAACTGATGTACCATGGACTAATATTGTGAAAATAATCCAAAGTAACAGAATGAATTTTTAAATAAGTTATTAAATAATTCATTACCATTGAGTTTGTACTAGATAAGGCAGGTATATAAGGTATTTTTCTGGTAAAAATAGGAGTCATATTAGATTTTTTTCATTCTTTTTCCTTTAAATATATATACCTGTATGTTTCCACATATTATATTCAATAATACATATCATTACAATATAAATAACTCCACTCAAGAACGTTTAAATGATCCTACTATGTGAACTGTTTTTTTTTATCCCAATTCTTCCCACAGAAATTAAAAGAAAATAAGCAACAATAAAAAAATATCCTCAAACATAGCAGCAAAGCATCAATGAGCCCTGGAAGATACAGATAATAGGTCATAACAGAAATCATGTCTTCAAAGACTGACCAAAAACATATCAAAACATTGATTGCTCAGTTTATTAAACCAAAAGCGCCCAGGATATAAACTGTTGCTTTATTCTGGCATTTAAAAAAATATGTGAGAATTTTACTGATGCTGTCAAATTGTAGGCTATACTATGGTCTAGAGTGGTTTGGATACCTTGAGTCTAATTTAATTTGTGAAAGTGTGAGTTTTATAAAGCTCACAAAAGAAAATAACTTATTTCCAAGGAGTAAAATGAAACCATAATTTTTTTTCTCTGGTTTAAGCCACCATCCACTCTAAGTATTGTTTCTGTACTAAACGGAGGAGAAAAAAAAGAAGTGAGCACTCTCCAGTCTTTCTAAATGTTTATAATTCAGCACCATCAAGAAGCTTAGGCATGTGCACTCAGAGTGTTATTTGACAGCTGAAGAGTCTGACACTCAGAGGAGGCTAATGTGCTACACATCACCCAGTGTGATAGTTTGAATAATAACAGCCCCCTTAGGCTCAAAGGAGTGGGACTCTGTCTTCTTGGGGAAGGTGTGTCAATCAAGGTTGGCTTTGAGGTTTCAAAAGTCCATTCTAGGCTCTCTCTCTCTCTCTCTCTCTCTCTCTCTCTCTCTCTCTCTCTCTCTCTCTCTCTCTCTCTCTCTTTCTCCTTTCTGCCAGCCTGCCAGCCTGCCTGCCTGTGAATCAGGATGTGAGCTCTCAGACCCATGCTTGCTTGCTTGCATGCCACCATGCTTCCTACCATAATGATAATGTATTATCCTTTAAAACTTTAAGCAAGCCACCAATTAAAGGCTTTCTTTATAGGAGTTGCCTTGGTCATGGTGTGTCTTCACAGCAGTAGAACAGTAAATAAGGCTCAGGCTAACAGATGGGGTATCAGCATCGATCTCCCGTGTGGACATCCTGACCGTGTCTCTCCTATCAGGAGTCCTTACTGGCTTTGCTTTCAAAGACCCTGTTAAAAGCGTCTAGAAGAACTGCCTGAAAATATGACTTACTGAGGATCCTGAGGCTAGTTGAAGAGTCACAGAACCTCTCTGCCAGAACTGTCATTTTGATACTTCTTCTCATGGGTGTAAGAGAATCCCTGCCAGTTGCTTCCAGTCAAGTATTATTCAAACTGACATAACACTACTTCTAATATAAATTATACACATATCTGATATAATATAACTGCTAGTGATATTTGATATTTTATTATAGTTATCAATAATTTGTATTTTAAAACACATAATTATTAATAATGTGTGTTGTTTAGGGAAGGACAGGACATATATGTATACTTAGAATAGATACAATTTTCAAAATTATTATGCCCCAGGGTGCTGTAAGCTCTGTATACACATCCCACTGATAGAGAAAGCTAAGCTGACTATAGAACTGTGCTTTGTTGATTTGCTCTGGTTTTAGTCTCTCTCAAAAGTCCTACTCTGTATAGAGTACTACTAATATTAAGTCAGTTTTCTTGTGCTAAACCAAATAGATAGATAGATGATAGATAGATAGATAGATAGATAGATAGATAGATAGATAGATAGATAGATAGAAAGTTTTCCATAAGCCATAATTAAAAATGATTTCCTTGAGGCATCTACTTTTTCTACTTTATAGGGTTCATTGCTGACCACTATATCATCCTTCCTCTTATGTTTATTTCTGTTCTATAGCCAAGAAAGTTTGAATTAGCACCTTAAATTGCTCAGCTCCTAGAGTACCATTGTCTACTAAAATGTTTAGTAGTATCTATCTTATCTCTTCAGCTTCCACCACCACCACCCTTAAAGCTGAAGATGCTTTCATGGGCTCTGACTTTTCCCTTCATTTTTGTTTCTTGTTTTACTCCTCTTGGTGAATTCGCTGACATTTCTTGCTTCTACGACCATGATTTGTTTATAGTCTCTTACTGTGTTTATTCTATTTATCATGACTACACTTTCCTTGTGAGCTTCATACTTGTATGTTGACTTAGTTATTTACATGAAGCACAAATCTCTTAGATATCTATGCTCCTGTTCCACTTTCAATGAGCCATAGGCAGGTGTGTCACCTGAAAATGGACACACAAAAGCAGAAAGCCAAGACTTCTCTGACATTGCCACACTCTCTCCTGCCTACAGCTACAAGATACCAAGTCCTGTGAATCTGCCCAAAATCTATCCTAAGTATATGTTTGTATTCTTCTGTGTTTTAGTTTGAGTTAAATTATGAAACACTATAAGTTAAATTAAAATATTCATTTTTGACATGGATAAAACTCCATGTGCTTCTTTGTATAAATTTGTCATCCAAATTTCTTTTGAGTAAAATTTTTACTCCGGGTTGGCCATGCTTCTCCTAAGGTTTTGCTCCCTTGAAAGCCATGGGTATGTTGAAAAATATAGGAGATGTTTTTATTATTTCATTTGGATTTTTGTAACATGTTTTTACATGTTCTGCTTCACTCTGTTCCTACCCTGAAAAGCAGCCCCTACACACTGCCACCACTTGTCCTTGTGACAAGACAAAACTCATCATCTTGTTTGATGAAATATCTCCTTGATGTAAATTCTAATCATCAGGTGTCAGTTAAACTTCTTACTTATCTTTCAATTTTTTCTATCCCAGCCTTTTTCCTTTAGATTTCCTGACTGTTCTATACCCCACACAGATTTCATTCATAACCCTTCATTTCATTGAGCCTGGTGAGTATTTTTCCCCAACTCCTTCAACTGAACATCATCAGTGGCCTCTCAGGATTCAGCTGAAGTAAATTTCTTTTGGTCTTAGTGCCCTGATACATGTAACCTCTCCTATCCACTTTGTGCCTCTACCTATCCTATCATGTAACTTGCTCCCATTCAAGGTTTTAATTTTATGTCTTCTTCTTGGTACACTAGGATATCTAAATGGATCTGTGTATTCTCAACACTTAATTTGTTCTAGAGCATGTAGTGGGTATTCAATAAATGTTAATTGGATGAAATAAGTGGTTAAATAAACCAAACAACTAAGATTTCTCTTTCTGGAATACTATAATCAAACATTTTGAAAATTACAACTGATATTAAAAACCATGGCTATAGTGTGTCATTTTTAATTTCATCCTCTTTATTTTTTTAAGTTATCAAAATGATTTATAATAGTTAAATACCTTTTAAATATACATGATATCTTCTAAAGCTAAAAGTAATATGCCTCAACCAGTGTTTATAATCAATTTGGAACATTAAACATGATAGAAGTCGAAAAAAATTCTCTTATGATGTCCTTTACGAAAGGAATTGTGAAAAGTTCCTGATTAGACAGAAACTGTACCATCTCCAAGGAAAAATACTCAGCCTGACTGTGGCTTCATAGAGTGAATTAGCTAGTGTTCCTTCTGTTTCTATTATGTGGGATAGTTTGAAGAATATTGGTGTTAGGCCTTCTTTGCAGGTCTGATAGAAATCTACAATAAAACTATCAGGTCCTGGGTTGTTTTGTTTTGTTTTGTTTTGTTTGATTGTTTGTTTGTTTTGTTGTTTTTGTTGTTGTTGTGTGACTTTTAATGACTGTTTCTATTTCTTTACGAGTTATAGGACTGTTTAGATGGTATATCTGATCCAGATTTAACTTTGGTATTTGGTATCTGTCTAGAAAATATCCATTTCATCCAGATTTGCCAGTTGTGTTGAGTATAGCCTTTTGTAGTAGGATCAAATGATTGTTTGAATTTCCTCAGTTTCTGTTGTTATATCTCCCTTCTCTGATTTTTGTTAATTTGGATACTGTCTCTGTGCCCTCTGGTTAGACTAGCTAAGGATTTATCTATCTTGTTGATTTTCTCAAAGAACCAGCTCCTGGTTTGGTTGATTCTTTGTATAGTTCTTCCCCCACCCCCCACCCCCCCTACTTGGTTGATTTCAGCCATGATCTTGATTATTTCATGCCACTACTCCTCTTGGTTATATCTGCTTTTTTTGTTCTAGAACTTTCAGGTGTGCTGTTAAACTTGTAGTGTATGCTCTCTCCAGTTTCTTTTTTGGAGGCACTCAGAGCTGAGTTTTCCTCTTAACACTGCTTTCATTGTGTCCCATAAATTTGGTTATGTTGTGCCTTCATTTTCATTAAATTCTAAAACATTCTAATTTCTTTATTTCTTCTTTGACCAAGTCATCATTGAATAGGGCATTATTCAGATTTCATGTGTATGTGGGATTTCTGTTGTTTTTGTTGCTATTGAAGACAAGCCTTAGTCCGTGGTGATCTGATAGGATGCATGGGGTTATTTCAATCCTCTTGTATCGGTTTAGGACTGTTCTGTGATGATTATATGGTCAATTTTGGAGAAGATACCACGAAGTGCTACAAAGAAGGTATATCCTTTTGTATTAGAATGGAGTGTTCAATAGATATTTGTTAAGTCTATTTGGTCTATAACTTCTGTGAGCTTCAATGTGTCTCTGTTTAGTTTGTGTTTCCATGATCTGTCCATTGATGAGAGTAGGGTGTTGAAGTCTCTCACTATTATTGTGTGATGTGCAATGTGTGCTTTGAGTTTTAGTAGTTTATTTTATGACTGTAGGTGCCCTTGCATTTGGAGCATAGATGTTCAGAATTTAGAGTTCTTCTTGGTAGATTTTTTTTTTGATGAGTACGAAGTGTCCTTCCTTATCTTTTTTGATAACTTTAGGTTGAAAGTTGCTTTTATTCAATATGATAATGATTACTACAGCTTGTTTCTTGGAACCATTTGCTTGGAAAATTGTTTTCCAGCCTTTTACACTGAAGTAATGTTTTTATTTACCACTGAGGTCCATTTTCTGTATGCAGCAAAATGCTGGGTCCTGTTTACATATCCAGTCATTTACTCTATGTCTTTTTATTGGGGAATTGACCCCATTGATGTTAAGAGATGTTAAGGATTAGTGACTTTTTGCTTCTTGTTATTTCTTATTTTATTTTTATGTTTGTGTAACTATCTTCTTGTGAGTTTGTTGAAAGAAGGTTAATTTCTTGTTTTTTTCTAGGGTGCAGTTTCCCTCCTTGTATTGGCTTTTTTCATCTATTATCCTTTGTAGGGCTGGGTTTGTGGAAAGATATTGTGTAAATTTGTTTTTGTCATGGAATATCTTGCTTTCTCCATCTATGGTAATTGAAAGTTTTTCTGGGTCAATGTTTTCTACAGTATCTTCTGCATGTGAGATTCTCTCTATCTTTTGTATTCTGATGGTAATGCTTACATCTATGACTCCTGAACTCTGTCCTAGGCTTTCCATCTCCAGGGTTGTCTCCCTTTGTGATTTCTTTATTGTTTCTATTACCATTTTTAGATCCTGGATGGTTTTGTTCAATTGCTTGACCTGTTTGGTTGGTTTTCTTGCAATTCTTTAAGTAATTTTTTGTGTTTCCTAATAAAGGGCTTTAAGCTGTATACCTGTCTTCTGTATTTATTTAAGGGAGTTATTTATGTCCTTCTTAAGGTCCTCGTCATCATCATGAAATGTTATTTTACATCAGGGCCTTGCTTTTCTGGTGTATTGGGGTAACCAAGGTTCACTGTGGTGGGAGAACTGGGTTCTGATGATGCCATGTAGCCTTGATTTCTGTTGCTTACGTTCTTGCCCTTGCCTCTTGCCAACTGGTTATCTCTGGTGTTAGCTGGTCTTGCTGTCTCTGACCTTGGCTTGTCCCTCCTGTAAGCCTGTGTATCAAAATGCCTGGGAGACCAGTTCTGTCTGGAAGTAACTTGGTTATAGACAGCTGTGGTACAGGGTCAGCCCTGGGGTTTTGATGGTAACCAGAAGCATTCTGTCCCGGGCTGCTCATCAATTCCTGTGCCCTAAGGACTCCAGGTGGGTCACTCGGGCCAGGAATTTGAGCAGAAGTGGTGGGCTATCCTATCTCACAGGTGTATCCACACTTCAAGGAGACCAGCTCTCTCCTGTTGGTGGTATTTGGGTATGGAGCACTGTCAGCTCCAGGTACAGATGGGAACTGGAAACCTTTTCCAGTGGTTTTCCCAAGAGGGTGCAATCAGTTTCCAGTCATTCAAGATTTCTTCAACTTTTGAAATAAACCTTTTCCATTCCAAGGCTGTGGTGAAGCCTGAGATCTCAAACACTTCGGACTCGGGATCACTGTCCTTCGCCTCTTGTGAAGCCAATTTTATGCTCTTTAATGTAACATAAATATGTCCTAGGTATGTAGTCCACTAATTTTGTAATGTTAAATGCTACTGTCTGTGGAAATTTCACCTTGGTCAGTGTCTGTAGTTGTTCTTGTTTTGGTGCTCTATATGAAAATTTTTACTGCATTTCAGAGAAAATACCAAGAATATAAGTGTGAAAACTGTAAGAGCTTTTTAAAGTTAAATGTATGAAAGTCAGCTCATGTATTAACATTTCTCTATGTAAGTCACTGTACTTCTGCAATATTGAGATACACTATATCAATTAATCTCCTTGCAAAGCAGGATTTAGAGAGAAGAAAATTGAGACTTAAAATTTAAATAGCTGTGATTATGTAGTGTTATACAGCTAGTATTTGCTGAAGTAGTGTTATGAATACAGTTATGTCTGATCCTTAAAACCATTGTTTCCTGTTACCCAGGCCTGATTCACAAGTTCTTGCAGAAAGTGGTGTTCACTGGT